>NC_134137.1:376597500-377197500 GCF_033958435.1 Carettochelys insculpta
CGAAAGGATCCTTCTTCCCTTTATTTAATAGGAAGAAGGATTCTTGCAAAGATGGGGTTTACTTTCAAAAGTGTCTACATTGGCTTTCTTCTTTCAAAAGAAGCTCTTTTGAAATTAGGATATGCAAATGAGGCACCAAATATGCAAATGTATTCCATATTTGCATTTTTATTTACCTCATTTGCATACCTCTTTTGAAAGAGGAATGACAGTGTAGCCACACCCCTTGTGTCTTGCTCACAACACTCCTGTTTGTTGATGCAACCCAGAAGCATGTTTGCCTTTTTTTGCAAACATGGAGTGTGACTCGGTTGACTCAGCTTGAGGTCCACCATGACCCCTAGATCTGCTCCTGCAATACTCCTTCCTAGGGAACCACTTCCCGTGCTGTATGTGTGGAAATGATTTTTGCTCCCTAAGTGGAGCACTTTGCATTTGTCTTTATTGAACTTCATTCCACTTGTTTCAGACCATTTCTCCAGTTTGTTGAGTTCATCCTGATTCTGACCCTATCCTCCAAAGTACTGACAACCCATCCCAGGTTAGTATCATCTGCAAACTCGATATGGGAACTCTCTATGCCAATATCTAAACCACTGATTAAGATAATGAACAGAACTGGCCCCAAAATGGACCCCTCTGGAACCACTTGCTGTTCCCTTCCAGCAAGACTGCAAACAGTTAATAGTTACTTCCTGTGAATGGTTATCCAATCAGCTACGCACCCACCTGATACTAGCCCCACCTAGGCTGCATTTCCCTAGTTTACAGATAAGAAGATCACACAATACTGTATCAAAGGCTTTAAAAGAAAATATTTCTTCACACACTGCACAGGAGGCCTGTGGAACTCGTTGCCGGAGGATGTTGTGAAGAGCAGGACTTTAACAGAGAGCTAGATCAATTCATGGAGGTTAGGTCCATCAATGGCTACTAGCCACAGAAGGTAAGGGTGGTGTCCCTAGCCTCTGTCAGAAGCTGGGAATGGGTGGCAGGGGACGGATCGCTTGATGATCACCTGTTCTGTTCTCTCCCTCCGGTGCACCAGGCGTTGGCCTCTGTGAGAAGACAGGACACTGGGCTCGATGGACTGTTGGTCTGACCCAGCGTGGCTGCTCTCATGTTCTTTGGACTTTTCAGTCTTGCACAATTTTACAAGTCTGCAAACTTTGCCACCTCACTGTTATGAGTATGTTCAACGGCAATGCTCCCCGTACAGCGCCTTGGGGACCTTGGTAATTTATCCCAATGCATTGTGAAAACTGAGCATTCATTCCTACCCTTTGCACCCTATCTTTTAACCAGTGTCTGACCCATGCAAGGCTCTTCCCTCTGATCCTACCAATGCTACTGTGATACACACACATCTCCTTGAACTGGAAGGGACCTCAGGAGGTCATCTAGTCCAGTCTGCTGGTGTGGGAGCTTGTCAAAGGCTTTCTGAGCATTCTCACAGCAGCGTTTCACCGGTGCGGATGTCCACACCTCGCATCTGAGTGCAGACGGAACGTCAGAGTCACGCATGTGGGCATTCATGATGGAAGCATTTGTGTACCCCTATGATTGGGTAACAGAAACAACTTGGTGCCCTCAGCAGCGCCGTCGAGGGTCAATGCAGGAAAAGGGAGATTACCCACTTGTCATTTGGGGGATACGGCATTTACTCACTGATTCTCCTGCGCTCAGTGACTACCACAGCTGGCCATGCTCAGCAACAGATCAGCCGTGGGAATTATGGCTCAGAATCACAGAACACTGGGACTGGAAGGGACCTCGAGAGGTTGAATCCAGTCCCCTGCCCTTGTGGCAGGACTAAGCACTGTCTAGACCAGAGGTCTGCAGCCTGCGGCTCCGCAGCCGCAAGAGACTCCTTCAGGACTTCTTTGTGGCGCCTGACGCTCTAACTGCAAGATAAAAAAAAAACTCAAACCCCCTCCGGATTATTTTCAATAAATGGTGAAAGTATAAAAGCCCCAAAATCAACAATTCAAAACTAAATAGCAAACGATATGTGATCTCAAAACATTGGATAACTCCCCCTAACATCCTCCAGAGAGAGAGAACGTTCGGGAGTGAAAGGCGGGAAGACAGACAAACACATATATAAAGTGCGAGGAAATAGAGTATGTAAAAAGTCTGTGAATCTCCTGCAGTAAACATGTATCATTATAAATCTTCGTCAAAACAAAAAGCAGTCAAGTAGCGCTTTAAAGACAAGCGAAATAGTTTATTAGGTGATGAGCTTTGGTGGGACAGACCCACTTCTTCAGCCCAGAGCCAGACCAGAACAGACTTAATATTTAAGGCACAGAGAACCAAAAACAGTAAGCAAGGAGGACAAATCAGAAAAAAATGATCAAGGTGAGCAAATCAGAGAGTGGAGGGGGGGGAGGTCAAGAATTAGATTAAGCCAAGTATGCAGCCGAGCCCCTATAGTGGCTCAGAAAGTTCTCGTCCCGGTTTAAACCACGTGTTAATGTGCCGAATTTGAATATAAAAGCCAGCTCGGCTGTTTCTCTTTGAAGAACGGTGTGAACGTTCTTTTTCAGTAAATCTTTGTGTGCACGCTGCTCTTGAAGTATGGTTTGACGTTATTTATTCAGGATTGTCTCGTATCCATGTGCATTGTGGCTCTCGAATTACTGAGTTTTTTACCAAATTGGAAAAAAACGGCTCCTTTTGCTAATTCCCGATCAGTGTCTATCTAACCTCCTCTTAAATGTCTCCAGTGATGGAGAGTCCACAACCTCCCTAGGCAATTTATTCCAGTGGTTAATATTCCTGACAGGAAGTTTTTCCTAATGTCCAACTTAAACCTCCCTTGCTGCAGTTTAAGCCCATTGCTCCTTGTCCTGTGCTCAGAGGCCAAGAAGAACAAGTTTTCTCCCTCCTCCTTGTAACACCTGTTTATATACTTGTAAGCCGTTATCACCTTCCTTTTCAGCCTTCTCTTTTCTAAACTAAACAAGCCCAGTTCTTTCAGTCTTCCCTCATAGCCTGCAAAGCTGCATTAAGACACCCAGTGCTATTGGGTGTGTGGTTTGAGTGTGTACCTTTGCTGACCAGCAAAAGCTCCTGCTGTTAGAAAACTCACAACTTTGAATAACTGCTGAGCTCCCAAACCAATTCATAAGAACAGCATCTCTGCACTGTGGCCTGCCTGGCTTGGAACACCCGTGGCATGAAAAATGTGATGTACCTGACCAGCCACAACTCAGCTTCCAGGTATCCTTAGGGAACTGCTTGTGATTAATGCACAGAACAGGTGGAATCATTTCAGCATAATTAATTCATTATGCTGAGGAAATGGCTGGGAATGGCCGAGGGCCAGGAACTCGCCATTTTCTCTTTGCAGTTCACCTGTAACAGAGGCCTGGGCTGCAATAGCATCAGCAGGGGGCACCACTGCCTGAAGTCGGGTATTTAGGGAATTTGGGCAGACGTGTTCAGAACCCCTGGCTCAGCAGGATTTTGAAGAGCTTTTGAGTACAGCCCCCTCCTTCAGCCCTAACTGCACAGACCTTGTCAGGAGGAAAAGCCCAAAACTCACATGCACAATTCTAAGATCAATTTCCTTCCGCAGACAGCAACTCAGCCCCCTGCTGCAAACCCCAGGGCTGAGGCTTCTTTTCCAAATCCATGGCAAGCCAGCTGCATAGGTAAGCTGTGCTGTGCCCAGCCAGCTTGGGAGAGCTTTCAGGAGGGCTATTTATAGGGCTGCAAACAGGCTTGTCAGCAGCAGGGGCTAATCTCTGGAGAATCAAGGCCACATTTTTAAAGAAACAACCCCCCCCGCCCCCCCCCCCCCCCGCAACCTGAGCTGGGCATTTTGGGTTACACAGTGAACTGCAAATACAAACGAGCCAGCATGCACATGTATAACTGCCTGGCTTGTGCACGCAAAGCAGAATTTACAGCTCTTTGGGCCATTAACTGTGCCTGAAAGCTCAGGGCAGCGAAAGCAGAATTAAGAAGTTCTCCTGCCCTGTCTCCTACGGACTGGGCCAAGAACTGTCCAACAAGAAGTAGAATATGATTGCATGGCACTCAGAGACGCCAGCCAAGGACCATCCTTGCTACTGAAGTAGGAGATCATGCTGTATTGTGCTTGAGGGATCTAGCCCGAGATGCCATGGCTATGTTTAAGCATTAGCTCAAGCAACTACACAAGCAGGGACTCACCCCTCCCAGCTCAAACGTCGACGGACCTGGAGTGATTTGCCTCTGATGACAGAGGAAAAGTAAGGGAGAGCCAAGAGCTGCAGACCAAGGTCCTGAGCACTGTTCCCTGTACACTTACGTGGCTACACAGGGAAGATTTAAATGCCACCCAGGAGATTAGCACAGCTAGGGTTGTTGGTTTTTTGTTTCTCCAGGTGGTGCATATTTTTACATGCCTCGGTGTGTGTAGAAAAATTTACTCTGCGCATGGATGGAAAAAATCTGCACCTGGAGGGAAAAGATTAGAGACTTTGATCCTGATTCCCACAGCCGTGCTGTAATCATAGACCCATCCTGCCTCCGTGCCTGGGTTTTCAGCAGTGATCCGAGTTGAGAAAAAAATAAATCAGCTCATTGAAGGGAAAAAAACATTCTTACCAGCATGGCTTCCAAGGTCCTGTCTTCACGACAGGAGTGTCCTTTCCATTCCAGCACGGGCCCAGAGCTTTGCCTTCATCAGAGCAAAAGTACACACGTGCAGCACGAGTTCATGGTTGCACTTGCTTTCCTGTGTGTATGGACACGAGGACATGTACTCGTGTAACACGTGTGTTATACACATTACAGCATCAAAGGGCCCTGCCTAAATTAGCTCCTTAGCAATTTGGTAGAGCACCTGACTCTGTGCTCTGTGTTCTTAGAGCCCCAACCCCAGTGGGACATAGAAATAAGAAGGCCGACCGAGACAAGCCCCATTGAAATCAATGGCAAAGCTTCCCATAAGCAGGGCAAGGCTCTGCAGGAGGAGAACATGTATGGCTGATGTAATAGCTTTCACCCAGTACCTTCCTTGTGTGCTTAAAGTTAACCCTGTGCTGACTGGGGCAGCGAGGGGTCCCACGGAGCTTCTCTGGTGCATGAAGTGGCTCACAAGAGGAAGCCTTCGGGGGCTCCACAATTAATCCTTACAAGCCCGATTCTGATCTCCCTCATCCAGACGCGCTCCAGAGTACCTGCACTGGCGTGGCTAGTGGTGTAAATGCAGTCTGCATTTGGCCCTAGCAAGCTCTGGAGAAAATAACCAGGCGTCCCAAACAACATCCCTTTACTGCCAGCAAGGAAGAAGGACTTTTCCAACCTTGCTGGGCCATTTTTCACCACTGATTCTTTCTGCTGGGGAATAATATCACATTGCAGCAGCGGTGGTTGGCGGCTTGGGTGTATTACAGCACGGGCCCGGCAGCCGGCAGATGTCCAGGAGAGCGTTTTGCTGCTATGGAGAAGATGAATTTAAAAAAAAAAAAAACCAAACCAGGCCTGGTCTCCTGTAGTGAGAGGATTATGCTGCAGCTCCAGCCGGGATGCTGGGCCCAGATGGGAGGAAGAGGATGTAATATTGATGCAAAAGGCTTAGGAAGCTCAGCTGATGAGATCCATTAGCCAGGGAGCTCAGGCGCATGCTGGCCCATTTCATCTCCGCTGCCTGCCAGAAAACGCCCCGTTCAGCTCCTTTCCGGACTTCACCTACCACGTAGCCTCTCTATCGATCTGCTTCATTTCTGCTCACCCCCGCCCCATCGGCATTCTTCTCCTGCACTTCCGGGAGCAGGGGTTATAACACACGCTCTCTCCAGACCCCATGCAAAGGCCAGAGATAGTGGCACCATGTCACTGCAGGGGCAGGGCAAAATGGCTGCCTTCAGGAGAGCCCAGGGACAAAATGGCTGCTTCCCTGCTCACCTCAGCAGGACAGCGGTACAGTCACTTCCTTAGAGTTACCGTATCTGACCTTCCAAAAAAGAGGCCCCCCTGGGAGGGAGAGTATCTGGATCAGGATCAAGACCTGCCAACTCAGGTTGTATTAATGTACTGGACGTACTCGAGTCTCAGAGGGGTAGCTGTGTTCATCCGTAGCGTCACAAAGAACGAACAAACAACAGAACAGGCAATCCTGTAGCATCTAACAGACTAATCGTTTTATTTAACAGATAATGAGCTTTCGTGGGTAAGACCCACTTCATCAGCTGTGACGAATCTGTGAAGTGGTTCTTAGCTATGAAAGCTCATTACCTATTAAATAAGAACGGCCACACTGGGTCAGACCAAAGGTCCATCTCGCCCGGTATCCTGTCTGCAGACAGGGGCCAATGCCAGGTGCCCCAGAGGGAGTGAACAAACTGAAGTGATTCCTCTCCTGTCAGCCATTTCCAACCTCTGACAAACAGTCCAGGGACGCCATTCCGACCCATCCTGGCTAACAGCCACCGATAGACCCAACCTCCATGAATGTATCTAGTTCTTTATTGAACCCTGTTATAGTCCTGGTCTTCACAACATCCTCTGGCGAGGAGTTCCACAGGCCGCCCATGCGCCGTGTGAAGAAAAACTCCCTTTTGTTAGTTTTAAACCTGCTGCCCATTAATTCCTTTTGGTGACCCAGAGTTCTTGTGTTATGGGAGCAGGTGACTAACGTTTCCTCATTCACTTTCTCCACACCCATCATGATTTTATAGACCTCTACCACATCCCCCCTTAGTCTCCTTTTTCCTAAGATGAAAAGCCCCAGTCTTTTTAATCTCTTCACATGGGACCCATTCCAAACCCCTAATTATTTTTGTTGCCCTTTTCTGAACCTTTTCCAATGCCAATAAAATAAAACTGTGGTCTTTAAGGTGCCAGAGGGCTGCTTGTGTTTTATATATACCATAGCATATTAATACAAGGGGAGTTGTTAGACACTGATACAGATAGACTCCCTCTCAGGGGTGTCCTCTTTTATGAAAGTTCAAATATGCTAACCCTATTGTCTTTTATATTCAAATTCGACACATTAACACATGGTTTGAACCGGGATGGGAATTTTCTGAGTCACTATAGGGGCTTGTTTGCATACTTGGCTTAATCTAATTCTTGACCTTTCCCCCTCCTCTACTCTCTGATTTTCTCACCTTGATCATTTTTTTCTGATTTGTCCTCCTTGATTCCTGTTTTCGGTTCTCTGTGCCTTAACTATTGAGTCTGTTCTGGTCTGGCTGAGGTCTGAAGAAGTGGGTCTGTCCCACGAAAGCTCACCTAATAAACTATTTTGTTAGTCTTTAAAGTGCTACTGGACTGCTTTTTTGTTTTGATCCTGTCCTTCCTGGTTCACTGAATCAACTGAGCCTGTGGGTAGGGGTTGCCACCCAGTTAGGGTTTCTCAGGCTTGCTCCTTTTTTGAGGGAGCTGTCCTGGATGAAACGGTTTGGATGTCCCGGTGTTCTGTGCCTGCATGGTGGCCACTGCATGTCCAAGGTCTTTCTCCCTATAAGAGGAGTCAGAGTTGGGCCACCTTCCTTTAACCCTTGGTTGGGAATGTGTGTACCAATGTGTTGACATGAACTTCACACTGTCCTTCTTATCTTGGGCGGGTTTGACTGGACTCTCACCCAATAGCAGAGAACAGGATTTTTCCCCGGTCCCTTTGAGAAGGGACAGGCCAGCCCATAGCTCTGACTTCAGCTCGTTCTGTGTCCTGTGTTGATGGGGGGGCCCTGAGCTCGGAGCATGCTGGTTTTTGGAAAACACGTGGGAGAAAATAGGGAAGCTGGGGACAGTGAAATCAAATGGGAAAAATGGGCTGGCAAACCCCGGGGGAATCAGAATGAAAAACTAAGAGATGCTGTGCGGGAGAGGAGCAGAGAAGACAATAGACCATCTAAAAATAGGAGGAAAATGGGGCAGGGAGTGGAAATGAGAAATCAAATGCACAGTGAGTAAAGATACGGGACAAAACTGAGCAGCCACTCTGCAGAATACACAGAATAAAGAGGACCCCCTTTACTTACGCTGGGGCACTCGAACAGAGGCTGAATCTTGAATTTTTGTTATCTTAGCACAGGGTTCTACCACTCCAGCTACAGGAGAAACTCCAGTCGCTCAGAGCAGTAGTAGGTTGTTATCCTTTTGCTCAGGGGTGAGCAAATTTGTTACATCAGGCTCCACTTTTGTCCCTGCCCCCACCACAACCTGTCAAATGTAAGCCAAACGGACGGAAATGTTGGTTATGATCGTATGAAAAAACACCAAAAACCTTCCGACGTGTGTAAGAAAACAAGGCCAGGGCTGTAAAAACGTTATGAGTTGGGATAGAAATGCGAATACGCAGAAGTGAAAACAGCCACGGATTTCAACGTGCGCAGTGAGAGAGATGAGCCTGAGACCCAGCAGCCGATTGTGCTGTGCCCTCTTAGGAAATGTCACTCCCCCCAGGGACCTGCCCCCCACTTTACACGCCCCTGCTTTAGCAGCCTAGCTGAACAAGGGGACAATGACACATAGCCTGCATGTGCTTCCACCAGCTGAGCTTCTGACAAATGGTTCTCCTAATGATCACATTATGAGGAGTAACACCACCCAGCCCAGGCTTCCTGCAGCTAGAATCCACAGGGAATTTTTTATGTAGAACTGTATCAGCGCTGGGGGAGGAAAAACCCCTGCAGACAGGCTTGTTACCGGAAAGGGGGGTTGTGAATGCACAGAGAAAAAGGGGCTGAGCCCCTTCCACTTCCCCTTCTGCAACACAGCTAGCTCTGAACGGCGCTAACACAATCAGCGCATCTGCAAGGCAACGCATAGTGGAAACCTAAGACTCCCCATCAGAAAGTCTCACGCACAGTCGGCTGGCTAAGAGCCCGGCGGCTCCCACTCACTGCTGGGTCTGGAGTCCAAGGAACACAGCTGTTGAAAAGCATTTTTGTGGTGCCCCAGAGAGAGGGGACCCAGTGAAGGGTCTGCAGCCTGGCTTCTAGCCTCTCTATTTTACCATCTGGCTTTGAAACGAGCAGCTCCTCCTGCCGCCCAGCTAAGGGACCGACTGACACCATCAGCCATCAGCCCTGGGACAGATTGGGTGGGGCAGAATTCATCTTCACGTCCTGCTCTTGCCAGCAGGGGCCATTTCCTTTGCATGTCACAGGGCCACGTCTGTTTCACTCCTCTGCCACCTAACCAGTAAATTACTGAAACATGGTCATGATGCAATATTTCTATTGCCCCCGTCACCCCAAAGTGGCAACATTCAGATCCCCTAGTGACGGGTGGAGATGCATGGGCAGGGAGTAGAAACACTGATTGCTCTACACCATGCTTTTTGTGCTAGTACGTGCAGGCACTGAGTACTGGTACCTCAGCAGCCCCAGCCATGGGATAGGCTGGGGCAGGGGAACCAGCTCCTCTTTTTCCTTCTGCTCTCTGGAAGACAGGTGGAGAGAAATGGAACTACACGCAGCCTTGGGAACGTCCATCCCACATCACTGGAACGTCGCTGCCCCAACATGGGTAACTCAGCAGTTCTGAGACCACTGCAAAGGCTGACATCAGCCCAACGGCCTTAGCTAAGAGGGAGTGGCCTTTTCAGCTCACGCGGTAGAGACTCCTCGCTTTCCCCGCTAAGGTCACACGTTCAGCCCCAGGTCTATCAGCATCACACCTGAAACCTCACAGCTGCTTATTGGCCCAGAGCAGCTGAGTAAAGCAGTTCAGGACAGGAGGCAGAGCTGCTACCCCAGCTAACGGATGGGTTTAGGAAGACAGAAATGTAAATTGTCCAGGCCACCAGCACAACCAACCCTTCTCTTGCAAGCAAGGGCACTGGTTCTTCAATGATTGCAGGTGGCCCAGACTAAAGCTTTAAAAAGCCCCAGGGTGAAGCCCCTCCCAGCTCAGAGTGCAGGGCCATCTCAGCGCTGAAACAGAGAGAAGATAGTGGGTGTTATTTTTGAATGACCTGTGGAGTGATTTTGCAGGGGAGGGGACACAATGGAAATTGCCCAAGTTTCCAGCAACTGACACTGGGAGAGTTTCAGCCACAAGACAGAAGATGGGGTGGGGGGTTGAAGGATGCCTTTTCCAGAACCCGAACCTCATCTTTTGTCCCATCAGTGTTTTGATGGGCCCCAACTCCCTTGTTCTTGCTGCCGGCAGGTGAGGTGCCCCGGAGCACACAGGACAGGTGTTGGGCAGCCGTGTCACTTGGCAAAGGAGCTGTTGCATGCGGGGGCACATGGTCCTTCTTCACAGCTGTGACTGGCCACGGTGGAGCAAGAGTCATGATGGGCCTCATTCACCACACTGGGGTATTAATCCTTAGGCAGCATTTCTGTCTACAGCTGCCACTCTCCCCACAATCAAAGGGTCCAGGGCTGATCACTTGTGGCCTGGGGGTCAATCAAAAGGGGACATGTGACTGCCCCACATGTCCCTGGCCCAGTGAACCCCTCCCGCCATGCACCCAGCCTGTGGCTGTGGCACTCGCCTAGCACAGAAGGGAGCTCATGGCCTCGACTCCACTCACCTCCCTCCCACACAGGTGGGTGCTCTCTTTGGAAGCCGGGCCTGGAGCTGGGCTCAGCTGCTGGGGACAAGCCAAGCCAACTGGAGCCCTTCTCCTGCCACCTGGCCTGTTCTACCCTTGGCCCCAGCAGCCAAGCCTATCCACATGTAACCCTGCTACTGGAAGGAGTCAGCGGCCAGCTGGCTCAACCCCTACGCCTCCCCCACTTTCTCCCCTCACAGTGCTTAGCTGGAGGGAGCACTCTGCAATCCATATCTTACACAGCGGGGATGACTGCCCTGTACCCCGACAACAACTTCAAGCATAGGTAAGACTCCATAATTCTTACACTGGGTGATAGCATAAATGGTGACTTTACAACAACAAGTTGTTTACAATAGACAAAGACTCATTGCTTCACCTGTTCCCATCAGGCTTTGTTAACAAGGCATTACATATGCACACCTTTGCATTTTCATGCAAATGAGCTCTGCAGGACACATTCCCCAAATCCTTCAGCACTATTGAGCTCCTGCTGGCACATTCCTTACACAGACAATAAACCTTCCAAGCCAGGGCCTGCCCTTCACTGCTTATCAAGGGCCCAGACTCACAGGGGGCCCATATCTCAGGTTGGCCTTCCAGGTGGTACAGTAAAACAAACCACATCTGTGCCCCAAGCACCTCCTGCTTTTGCAGCCTATCCCTAGGCACTGGACTAGCACTCTGAGAACCCCGGGCTGCCGTTGCATGAGTAGCAACCCACCCTTCCAGCATTTTCAAAGCCAGAGGAGCTGAGTGCATTGTCCGAGATGGCGCAGGGCGGTTGCCTGCAGCTGTGCAATTCCCCCACACACCGCAGCCTGAGCCCGCTACCGAGACGTGGCGGGGAGATATTTCTGCTCTGCCGCTCCCCCCGCAAGGTGACTCCATCTCCTCTCTGTGTCTGAGCCACCATAAATATTTCAGTATCACGTATCCCGTGCTGTAACCCAGCCGGAGACAGAGATGGCCTCCGATAGTGACAGACAACGGCTGTCATGCTAGACAAGTCCCTTAATTAATAATCCCCACAACAGCAGCATCAGCAGGGCGGAAAAATCCTGTAATCTTCCCCCTCGCCCGGGGGTGCTGGAGTCAGGTGCGGTGGTGCCTGCTGGTTTGAAGTGGTTTCTGTCATACCCAGTCTGGTTTGGTGGCTCTCAGCACCCCAACTTTACAAATTTCTCCAGCTGCCCTGCCCTCGTTTGCAGGACCCTGGGAAGCGGATGGGAGCTGGGGGCGGGGGCAAGCACCATGGAAACCACCCCCGCCACCTCTCTAACATGTCAGAAGGAACATTGTTCTCCCAAGTTACCAAACCCACGTCAAAAGGCAGCTCTGCTGAGCTCCTCTGGGGGCTGACTCTACATGCCGATAGCTTTAAGTACCTGAAGATGGGGGGCTGTAGGAAATACTGGAGCCCACAAGGAGGTGAAGTAAGGATTGGGTTAATAGCCAGAGAGACCTGGATAAATTGGAGGACTGGACCAAAAGAAATCTGATGCAGTTCAACAAGGAGAAGTTTAGAGTCCTGCACCTGGGATGGAAGAATCCCAAGCATTGTTATACACTGGGGACCGACTGGCTAAGCAACAGTACAGTGGAAAGGGGCCTAGGGACTATGGTGGATGAAAGGCTGGATATGAGCAAACAGTGGGCCCTTGTAGCCAGGAAGGTCACTGGCTTATTCGGGTGCATTAGGAGGAGCATTTCAAGCAGATCTAGAGAAGTGGTTGCTCCCCTCTATTCGGCACCGGTGAGGACATATCTGGAGTATAGCATCCAGTTTTGGGCCCCCCAGTATAGAAAGGATGTGGATTTGCTGGAGTAGGTTCGGCAGAAGGCAACGAGAATGATTAAGGGGCTGGAGCACAAGACCTATGAGGAGAGGCTGAGGGATTTGGGCTTGTTTAGTTTACAGAAGAGAAGACTGAGGGGTGATTTAATAGCAGCCTTCAACTTCCTGAAGGGGAGCTCTGAAGAGGATGGAGAGAAACTGTTCTCAATGGTGACAGATGGCAGAACAAGGAGCAATGGTCTGAAGTTACGGAGGGAGAGGTGTAAGTTGGATATTAGGAAAAAACTACTTCCCCAGGAGGGTGGTGAAGCGCTGGACTGTGTTGCATGGCGAGGTGGTGGATTCTCCATCCCTAGAGGTTTTTAAGTCCCAGCTTGACAGGGTCCTGGCTGGGATGACTTAATCGGGGTTGATCCTGCTTGGGGCCGTGGGCTGGACTCGGTGACCTCCTGAGATCCCTTCCAGCTCTGTGATTCTATGAAACGCTGTAAGCCAGGGGCTAGGAAAATGGCTGGGAGACTGGCCCTGCTGAATGGCTGGTTCATATCTAGTTCAGAACCGCCGCCAGCAGAGTCTAACCCTTACCCTAGCCCTAACCCTAACCCACTCTCATCCATACAGATGTTTCTCCATCCTTTAGCCACTCAAAAGTCCAGGTTCTGCCTTCCCCCCTGGGCTGGAGCTGCTCTTCAGGTTTCAGGTGTGTCAGGTCCACCCCCATTGTTCTCTAATATTGCCCACCCTTGGCTTTCACAGCACGGCTCTCTCCTCATTCTCCTCCTGCTGCTAGGCCTTTTCAGCACCTCTTTCACTGTGTTCCCCTGCAGGTTCTCGCTTCCCCGGGGGGCTCTGGGCTTTGGCACCTCCCCTTTGATCTCATCAGTTCGATCCCTTCTTCAGGTCAAGGATTTCCTGCTTCAGTCACCCATCCCAGCAGATTTCTTTGATGTCTTGCTACTGGGTCCTCCTCTTTCACCATATCATGCTTATGTGTCTTCTTCTCATTAGCCTCCTCCCCACCTCATGTCCCAGCACCGTGACCCCTCTGCCTTCATTTCTGAGCCCATTATCAACCTCCTCTGTACCAATACAGCCAGCCAGGACAGCCCGTTCGAGTTGTTCTTCCACAACCAGGTGAGAATTATTAACAAATTTGTTTTTTTCAATAGAAGTCAGTATCTGTGGGCAGATGATTGTGAATCATTGATGAAGTTGGTGACTGTGAAAAGGCACCCAACTATTCTGTGTGTTTAATGTACAGCCCCCATCTATACATGTCCTACACAGGGTGCACGTCAGCAATGACTCCTGTCTTGAATCATGGACTCACCGTTCTGCTTAAACAGGAGACATTTAATAGACATTCCCCACAGATAGAAACAGCCTTCCACACAGCTCCCATTCCAGCTTGATCTAATTTGTTTACCAGTCACACCATACGGCTGGGTCTCTATACAACACAGAGGCATCTAGTGGTAGAGTGAGGTAACAAAGTAAACCTCTCTGCTAGAACTGGCTGAAAATGTTTCATTATAAAGCTTTTTTGGGTTAAAACGCTGATTCATCAAAATATAAACTGCTAATGGGAATGAGTCAGTGTGAATACATTTCCCAAATAATTGAAAAAAAAGGTTGAAAAGAGTTTCAGAAATAGTCATACGGCTCACCTGACATTCACAAAGTGAGACGCTTTGCATTTGTATTTTGAGCATTTCTTGTTCAACAGTTTCACTTCATGTATATTGAAAAACTCAAAATCAGAACAAAATATTTTACATTGCCTCAAACCACAAAACAAACCAACATTCTGCACATCTGTTTGCAAAAACATTTCACCTCTGTTTGGCACAGGAACATTTTTCCTGAAAGAAACACTCTCTGCCCAGCCCTACTCACTGCAGGGCCCTGCTGCTAGGGGGCTCAGATCTTTAGCTGGAAGCTATGAGATCTTTGGTTTAGTCTTGGAGAGTCCCAGACCAAATCCCCATTGACAACCAACCTGCTGGTCATTACAAGAGGTTTGCCCCACTGTAAGCAAAGCTGATCAGCTTGTCCTCAAGGGAAGGAACCCCATTTAGAACCACAGGGTTGGAAGAGACCTCAGGAGGTCATCAAAGCCAACTCCCTGCTCAAAGCATGGCCGATCCCAACTGGGATGGCAGATTTCTGTGGAAGATAGACATCTACTGCTACCGGCACCAATGAGAGCTGCAAACCTGAGAAGCCCATTTGGGGAAGGTATGTGAAGAAGGTGCTAGATGATTTGAAGAGAAGTGAAAGCACATGGCAACTCAACAGGCAACGAGAGAGGGAGGCCCATGTGCTGCAGGAAGGAATGGGAAAAACATGACAAGGGTGCCCAGGGTGCTGCTAAAGTTACTCCTGCAAACATCCACCAGGGTGCTTCACGCACCCAGAAACCAGGCCCTGCCCCAAAGAAATAGGAGACGAGCAATGGCCAGAAAGTAACAAACCAGCTGTCGTCTTTCTGTGGTACTTGGCCCTCATTAGGCCTCAGTTGGAGTCTTGGGTCCAGTTCTGGGCACCACATTTCAAGAAAGATGTGGAGAAATTGGAAAAAGTCCAGCGAAGAGCAACAAGAATGATTAAAGATCTAGAGAACATGAGCTATGAGGGGAAACTAAAAGAACTGGGCTTGGTTAGTTTAGAGAAGAGAAGGCTGAGAGGGGCCATGATAGCGGTTTTCAACTACCTCAAAGAGGGTTACAACGAGGAGGGAGAAAATCTGTTCTCCTTGGCCTCTGAGGACAGGACAAGGAGCAATGGGCTTAAACCACAGCAAGGGAGGTTTAGGGTGAACATTAGGAAAAACTTCATAATTGTCAGGGTGGTTGAACACTGGACTAAGTTGCCTAGGGAGCCTGCAGAATCTCCATTGCTGGAGCTTTTTAAGAGCAGGTCAGATAGACACCTATTGCAGATAGTGTAGATGGTGTCTGGTCCTTGGGGAAAAGTTTAACATTTTATGGTGCAGTAGAACCCTGATTATCTGAGTTTCAGTCATCCAACATTCCTGTGTGGGTCAGATAATTGGGATTCTACTGTAGCTGGTTGAGTCAGGGCCCCGCCGCCGAGCATCTGTGCTCTGCTCAATCCACCATGGAGGAGGTCCAAAGCATGACATGGGAGGCAGAAGACAGGGGGGTGGGAGCAGGTGATTTTGATGGCTGGCTGCATCGGCAGGAGTCACAGCCACGCTCTGGACCATGACAGGAAAAGGAAGCTGAAGCATGGCTGCTACCCAAGCAAGTGCCCAGCCCTGGGGGCCCTGTCCTTGCCGTGAAACACACAGGCCAGGTGCTGACGTCACTGAGCCACAAAGCACACATTCAGGCAGTGCTGCCTAGTGGTTATCTCACTGTCCACAGGGGGATTTGAGCCTAGGCCCTCCAGCGCTTAATGCAGGTATCTCTACCACTAGAGGCCAGCTGGCTGCCAGCTTAGGCTGTAGGGGGCACATATTCTTTCTCCGTGAAGTGATCAAGGTACCACGACATGGGACAGGTGTGTGGGTTACAGTTACAGCAGGGGAACTGGCAGCTACGGCTCTGGGGTTTGGTTGCCAGCTGCCTGCGCTCTCGGCCAGGCAGCACACACACAAGGGAGCATCTGGGGTGCAAGTCTCAGACCCTGGCTCCGCTGACTAGGGCTGGCGCTCTGGCCTGAGCTCAGCACCACAGACAGGCCGGTCCAGGGTCGGAACATCACCACCCGCAGCAAGGGCTCAGCGCCCAGGTGGAAACACTGACGCTTCCCTCCCTGCCTGAGCCTGGGCCAGGCGACGGGGCTCTAAGCCTCATGGCTGTGGCAGTGTAGACACACCTGGGGCACGAGGGGGGCCTGCTAGCCATGCAAAGGGGGAGTGAGTCATGGCATGACAACCAGAGCGCAGGGCCCACATTCAACAAGCTGTCGAGGAGCAGAGGGAAGCAGCCGGTTACGCCTGAGCAACGCAGCAACCAGCTGACAGCTGCCTGCCCCCCGGGCTCAGCCCCTGGGGCCCAGCCTCCGTTCTCCATCAGCTGGTCATGCATTAGTAATGGTCACCAATCTGCCCTGCACTGACGGCCTTTTTTCCATCTCCAGGGGGGTGCTAGGGGAAGTAACCGGAGCCTGCAGCGTGGGGGAGCAGGCTCAGGTGTCAGCCAAGGTCTCTGTTTCCCGTGCGCAGGCCAGGTTAGTGAACCGTGCACACCTACCACCACAGACACCCAGGCCCAGCTCCACCTGAAGGACCTGCTCCGAAAGCCTGGGACGACGGCTTGGCCCAGGAAGCAAGGGCATGGAGCTGAGCCACCCGGCCGCTGACTGGGGCGCTCAGCTCCACCTCCAAGGTCTCCTCACCCAGCTGGAGGAAAGGGAGGCAGAAGGGTCCTCAGCAGGCAGCCAGCTCCAGCTGACGCTGCCTAGGGTTTCTTTGAAGCTGAGGCCTATTATGGAAGCCCCAGCTGAACACAGGCCTAGTGGGTGCATGGCGCTGTACAGCCACACACACATAAGAGAGCCCCCGCTCCCAAGAGCTGCGAGTGTAACAGACAAACGACGGGAGGGCAGCCAGAGATGGGCCATGCCCATGCTCACAGAGCGGGGACAGGTACGAACCAGGCCGGCTGCCACCTGCGGCCAGTCCATACCCCAGCCTTCTCTTCCTGGCTGGAGCCAAGTCCAGCAGCTCTGGCTGTGTTAGCTGCAGGTGTAACCCACACACCTACGTGCGGGTCGCTCTTCCATGTCGTGGTACCCAGCCCACTTCACAGAGACAGAATCAGTGTCCTGCACGGCCGAAGCTGAGCGCCCGCTGGCCTTTAGTTCAAGCTGTAGCGGCATCTGCCCTAAAATCCAGAGATCCCAGCTTTGCGCCTGCCTGGGGGCAGTTACAGAGGGGCTAAGGAAAAAGGGAGGCAGTGGCTCTGTGCGGCCAGACAGCTTGCCGTGGGGTGCAACGCCCTCCCTGCTGCCTGGTGCTGGGGTTTCCCTGAAGTGGCCATGTCCCCCCCACCCCCACACACACACACAGCAGGCATCAGACGGTCTGTCTGCATCAGCTGCCTGGGCCTGACCCAGTCGGGCTGACCTTGCTTCACCCCGTTAAGCTGCTAAGCCGCCTGCTCGCCCCCCCCAGCTATTCGGTGGGTGTCAGAGCTGGCCAACGGCGCCGCTCTAAGCCTGCTGTGCGTGTTGGTTACAGCCAGGCTTGACGCAAGCCAGGGAGGAGGCGCATCCAGAGCCCCTGCTGGGGAGGGCACTGGGCAGCAGGCCTGGCAAGAACCCCACCGCCCCTCCCCAAAAGGGAAGCTGCAAAATCCAGGCATCACTCACACTGCTCTCGGGGAACAAGGCTTCCTCCCACCAGTCCCACGCACGCCAGCCCCTGCCGCAAACATAACCCTGGGCGTTGCAGGGACACAGACCTCAGCTGGGCCCCGATCACAGGGCAGCTCTGAAAGGAACCCGTGTGGGGGTAAGGCTGGGGGTGGTTGCAGATCCCTGCCCACCGGAGAGGTCCTTGCCCAGCACTGAGTGCAGAAGGGACCTGACCATCTGCTGATCCCATGCAGGGAGAAGGGGGGGACCAGCAGTGTTTGGAAGTGGGCAGCTGCCTTGCACTGGAGTCATGATGAGCCTTGCGCAGCATTGCGATGAAGGCATCTCAAGGCGGGGGGAGTGGGGGCGAGCTGCAGTTGTTGATGGGAGCTGCACCACACAGCTGTTCTCCAGCACGTCACAGGGTCAGATCCAGCCCAGGCTGGCTGTGGTGAAAGCTGGACTCTGTTCCTGGTGGCGTAGGGGCCCTCCAGGCGGGAGCAATAGCAGTGAGAGGTACAAACAGGGTTCCTGTGTCAATGGCAGCTCTAGGGCTCCTGCAGACAGAAGAAGGGCTTTTAGCTCAGGGTCCAGGCCAATGCCTCCATCACACAGGAGACACACTGCAGGCCCCCCCCCCTCCGCCAGTAGGAGCAGGAAGTCTGAGGCCAGCGTTGCCTCTATGTTTCCCACCCATGTGTGGAATAATTTTTGTTGGGTACACCAGGCCTGTGTGAAGGTGCACCACATGTAGACACACAGACTGCTGGTGGTGGGTGACTGCAGGCCCCTTGCCACCTGTCTCTTTCCTGGCTGTCCGCCCAAGTGCTAAGCTTACAGGGAACACTGGGCGAGGCCCGGTCTGATTCCGCAGCAACGCCCGAGCCAGCTGGCCCTGGGGGGCCCCATCCTCGAGGGTGCACGCAGCCAGCCGGAGGGGAGCAGGGCTGGGAAAGGCGTCCCTTGCTGCAGCCGAGCATTCGGGGAAATGCTGCAGCACACTCCCTCATTGGCCAGGGTGGGGGAGCCGGTCACATGGCCCGGCATCTTGGCACTGGCCTATCAAGCCTGGCTTACCTCATTCCTGCTGGAGCCTGGGCGCAGCCCCAGCACCGCAGCACCTGAATTATTTAGCAGGAGCTGGAGTTGCTGCTTCAGTCTCCTCCGCCTCTGCTACATCCCCCCACTTTGCCCTGAGTCCCCAAGCCCCAGCCGCTGTGGTTGCTGTCGCGGAAGGAGCCCCTGGGCAGAGCTTCCTCAGGCCCCATCACTCAGCTCCGTTGTGCATAGGCTCAGTCCCGCAGTCGGCAGGGCCCGGATAGCGCTGCGGATCCCACCTGTTGCATCGCCCTGCGCCCCCAGGGGGCGCGTCACCCCTGAGGCTCACACACACACGTGGTCCAGCCAACGGGGAGAACACAAAAGCCAGCACTGGCATTTGACTCCCCAGATCCTCCCCGGCAAAGCCAGCCATATTTCTCTGCCTTTTAGCCCCAGCTGGCTACCGCCACCCTTCAGAGCCAGGGCTGCCATCGCCTCCTTCCCCTGTGGGCCTTGCCTGGGCTCTCAGGTTGGGATGAAGTGGGATGTGGGGGGTTTGACACCCCCCCCCCCGGCTAGGCTGCACGTGTTTCCTCCTGTCCTGGAGCAACCTCAGGTGGGTGCCTCAGTTTCCCCAGGCACAGCATCAGTGCCTGGTGGGGAGGACAGTTTCTGTGTCATGACTCCTTACAGGCAGGCAATGGTCCTCCAGGCTCTTTGTAACCTAGGCAACCAGGTGCCACCTTTCTTCCCCGGGGCACCAGGCCACAGGCAGGAGGAGGGGCCCAGCTGGCTGGAATTGGAACTGGGCTGTGGAGTGGGGCAGTCTGGTCTGGCTGGAGAGGGAGGAAGAGGGGCCGGGGCCTGGCTCAGCGGCCCCTCTCCCTCCGATGGATTGTATTGCCGGCTGCTGGTCCCTGTGCTGAGATGTCTGCTCTAGGGTGTGCCCCTGTCACCTGCTAACCTCCTGTCCTCCTGCTGCATGACAGTCCCATCTACCTGTGGGACCCCCCCCCATGACGTTGACCCTTAGCAAACGGCAGGGAAGACGGAGGGGGAGGGGACTAGACGTGGTAACCTCCCCACCACCACCTCTGAGGCACGGGCGGATCATTGCCATGTTTGCCTCCATGCCTGGGAACTGAAGTGCCCTCCTGGGCACAGAGCGCCTCTGTGGGAGCAGGAGGTAGGGCTGCCCCTCCCGGCCTGTTTCTGCTACTGCCGGCTGGGGAAGGGGCCAAGGAGATGGGAGGTGGGCCGGCCTGCACCCCAGCCACGCTGCTACTCAGCTACTGCCTGGAGAGCAGCCCCTGCCAAGCAGGATGTCCGGTTTGGCTGGGAGGTTACCGCACAGCAATGGGGGGGTCAGCCCCTGGCTGGCTGAGTGGGTGCAATACTCTCATCTCCCAGGAGGTGGCACCAGCCCCAGGTAGCGTCAGAGACTGAAAGGGAGGCAGGCGCCTGTCACTCAAGAGGACATGGTCCTGGCGGCTGGTCCGAGGTGGAGGAACGGTTCCTGAACTCATGCCGTCAGGCCGCAGAGTCCTGAGCATCCTGCCTGGGCCCAGAGCACCGGCGTGTTTAGCCAACGCCCCTGGCAGGTCACAAAACTGCACCATCTAAAATCCTCCTGTGGCAGCCCAGCCCTCGCCAAGGGTCGGCTCTCAGAGGCTCAGACCTCCTCCTCCCGTCACTGCCCATGGCACTCGCTGTTGCCCAATGTCATCGCAGAGCTGGCGGTGGTTTCAGTGGGGTCGCGAGCGAGATCACGTTTTCCTCAATGACCTGGGAGAAGACAATCCTCAGTGAATGTCTGCCGTTGACGCAAACCCGGAAGAGGGCAGGTTGCAGACAGAGCTGGCTGCATCCCTTGGTGAGCCAGGACCAAGCAAACGTTACGTGGCCAAATACTAAATGCATACATTTAGGACCAAAGGGCGCAGGTAATGCTCATGGGTTGTGGGGGCCATACCCTGGGGAGCAGTGACACTGAAAAAGACCTGGAGCTCACGTGGATGATCAGATGACCACGAGCCTCCAGCAGGGCCCTCCTTACTCAGAGCCGGAATACGGAGCTATACAGGGCACCCAAAAATCGAGGGCACCCCTGGGTCTTCTTGTCCGCCCAGCTGCCTCTTCCTGTCCTTGTTCTGTGGCTCTGCTTCCTCCCGAGAGGATCTAGTGAACTCCCAAGTGAAAAGCCTGCCTGAGCTGTGAGCAGAACCTGCGAAAGAGCCGTGAAAGTGGTAATTGAGCTATTTAACGAGCATTTGCCAACCCCGGGTAGGTACTGTCCGTTTCTGAATGTACCATGTTAGTCGACAGGACCTTACTTTTAAAGCAAGTTTTAAACGATTTCATGAGTGTGTTGTGGAAGATCACAAAAATCACATCTCAAAAAAAAAAAAATTCACACACGGCTGCAATCGCAAACAGGGGCATCAGTTGGATAATACTGCACAAGGCCCCTTAAAAACCCTATGGACGGCCCTGGCTTTGAGTGAAACAGTGCAGCTGTCACAGGGTCACCCGCTTGCAAGAGCCTCTCTTGGCAAAGGGAGGCCATGTAAAGTCTTTGCTTGACCGTCTCTAGGGCAGCAGGGCTAGGAGCTGACTAGCCCTATCCACAGTGCTGTCAACTCTTGGGTTAGGCTTGTGGCCAGTCCTCAGCCTTTGGGGTTAGATGGGGTTCACTGGTTTGGAGGAGTCTCATGAAGAAGTGGGGACAGGACGCAGGAGGGAGCAGAGACAGGAAGAAGGGGAGGAGGGAGGTGAATCAGAGGAGGGCTGGCAGGGCTGGATTAACTCTTCTGGAGGCCAGGGCTGTTAGATTTTGCAGGGCCCACTAGGATCTGGGACGAGCACAAAAATCAGGAGTTAAGAATATGGGAGGGTTGGCTCCAGGCTGGGACAGAAGGCTGGGGCGTGAAGTGGGCTGAGGGTGCTCCAGGTAGCAGTCATGCTTTGAGTTAGAGCCTGGGATGAAGGGTTTGCAGTGCAGCAGGAGGGAACTCCAGATTGGGGCCCAGTGGTTTGGAGTGTGGAAGGGGCTCAGCCTGGCCCACCGATGGCTGGGGGCAAAGGGGTAAGTGCTCAGGACCTGAGGACATTTAAAATGGCCTGAATAGTAACAGAGAGGTAGCTGTGCTAGTCAGTATTCTAACAAAACAAAACAGCAGTCACCTGTAGCTCTCAGCCAGTGTTATCTGTGCCAGCAACGCCCCCCTACTATGTACACTGAACAAACCGGGCAAAAATGTCTCCAAAGGATGAATGGACACAGAGCAGACATTACAAGACACATAAGCCGGTCAGTGAGCGTTGCAATGGAGTGGGCTATTCTGTTAAAGACCTGAGAATATGCATCCTACAACAAAGAGACTTTAAAAGCAGATTACACAGGGACATTTGTGAATTGGGGTTCATACTTAAATTCAGCACATTGACACTTGGTATGAACATGGACAGCAATTACCTCACGCACTACGAGGGCTGTCTCCCTTTCTTTGATATTCATAATTATCTCAGGCAAGACAACATCCCCCATCCCTCACCCCCTCCTTCAGTTCCATGTATTTGATGTGTCAATTTTTATCGCAATTTTTTTTGGATCTCTGTGCTATATACCTGGGGCTGGACTGGAAATTCTATAGATCTGAAGAAGTGGGTCTGTCCCACGAAAGCTCATCACCTAATAAATCATTTTGTTAAAGTGCTACATGACTGTTGGTTTGTTTTGTTAAAATGGCCTGGAAGCTTAAGACCCTTTTAAATTGCTTAGATGGGTATGACAGGTGGAACTTCCCCCTGGGTGGCTAACTTCCCCCAACTCCATTCTTTCTCCCTGTACCACCTTCAAAGAGCAGAGCTACAGCCCCCACACCCTCTGAGAGGAGGTAGGAAAAGATGAGGTGATGGAGGCATGGAGTTGGGGTAGGGAGTCTGGCTACTCCACCTTGCATAGGTGTAAGCATTTTGGAAAGTTTATGGTTTATGTTCCTTTTACAACATAATTCTTTAGGAGTTCTGTAGCTATCTGAAACTGATCAATTAAAAAAATAAAAAAACCCAATGGGTGCGTCTGCAATTAGGAACTAACTTCAAAGTTAAAACAAAAAGCAGTCAAGTAGCACTTTTTTGTTTTGATAGTGTATAGGCTAGCACAGCTTCCTCTCTGTTACTATTCAAAGTTAACTTTGACATTAAGCACTACATCGAAGTAGCCAGCAGAGAGTCTACACACACTGGCTATGTCTACACAAGCCAAAAACTTCGAAATGGCCATGCAAATGGCCATTTTGAAGTTTACTAATGAAGCACTGAAATACATATTCAGTGCCTCATTAGTATGTGGGCAGCCGCGGCACTTCGAAATTGACGCAGCTCGCAGCCGCGTGGCTTGTCCAGACGGGGCTCCTTTTCGAAAGGACCCCGCCTACTTTGAAGTGCCCTTATTCTTAGGAGCAGATGGGAATACATTCATTAGTAATGGCTAGTGTAGACACAGCCATTTTCACTTACTTTGACGTTAACTTTGAGGTAGGGAGCCCAGCTTCGAAGTCCTTACTCCATTCCTGGTAATGGAGTTGTGCCCTGCTTCGAAGCTTAACTTCAAAGTAGGGTGGGTGTAGACGCTCTAAGGAACTTCGAAATTATTTTTGTAGTGTAGACACAGCTATACTTTACTGTTTGGCGCATGGTGAATTAAAAACTGGAAGACCTTTACCATAGATAGATCCTGTTTATTTGACTTTTCAATTAGAGTTGGATTTCCAGATAAGTGATTTCCCTCAAGTTTTAGCATTTGTTTGGAGAGGGGTATTTGAACCATTAAGCTGCAGCCCTTATCATAACCTGGCCTTGCTTTGGGGAATAAGGGAGCCAGCCAGGCCAGGACTGCAGAAAGTGGGGGGTAGTATCAGAGAAGTAGCTGTGTTACTCTGTAACTTCACAAAACAAAAAAGCAGCCCTGTAGCACCTTAGAGATAAACAATATTATTTAATAGGTTATGAGCTTTTGTGGGATAGACAGCAACTAGGAAACATACAAGGCACCATGTGGCCTGGGCATCTCTGGAGTGGAGATGGGCAGCTGAGCCTAGTGGTTAGAGGGGAGATCAAGACACTGTTGCGGGGAGGCAGCAGCAGCAGCAGGGCAAGGGGTGAGGATTTCCAAGCCTTTCAGCGCTGTACCCCTCATGGGGACTTATAAGTTACAAGTTGTGTACAGACTGGTGGCAGGTTGGAAGGTTTGGCAATGGGCCTGGCATGGTGCGTGTGGGTATTAGAAGGTGTGCTGTGTTGAATACACGGAGGTATTGCAAGGCAGCAGGTTTGGAATAATATATTGTTTTGTTTTGAAGGCCAAGGGTTTATCTGTTGTAAATCGCCTGATTCCACTGACATTAAGGCTGTGGCCACACTTGGCCAAAACCTCCAGATGGCCATGCTAATGGCCAAATCGAAGACTGCTGATGAGTTGGATACTCAGCACCTCATTAGAATTAGCTGGCTGCAGCGCTTCGAAAGCTACGTGGGGGTTCTTTTCAAAAGGACCCCACACATTTCAAAATCCCTTTATTCCCGTCAGCAAAGTGCTGTGGCCAGCAGCATGCTAATGCTAATGAGGCGCTGAATATTCAATTCAGCGCCTCATTAGTATTCTTTGATTTGGCCATTAGCATGGCCATTTTGAAGTTTGGGTCAAGCGTGGCCACAGCCCAAATGTGTAAGTGGGGCAGGGGCCAAACTGGCCTCGTAGATTTCATTCTCATTTTATACTGCTGCAAAAATATCAGACGGCTTACATTGCTCCAGAGCCCAGCTCCAGGGCTCCTCCCCAGCCTCCTGCTCTGACTCCTGCTTTCCTTTGCACACACTCAGCCCTTATTTCCAGCAGCTCATTCATATCCCCCAGCCCTTCCCCACATGCCCCCAGCCTCATGCATCTCTCTCTCACACTGCCCGCCCACACACTGAAGAAGAGCAAGATTAGGAGGCAGGCACTTTTATAGAGCAATAACCATGCAGATGTACGTATATATTAATTTTTACTTATTTTTGTTATAATAATTCAGTAGATCTTTTAATTGGTGCTCAGTCGGCTTCATGCTATTTTGAATGTTTGCACTGCCTAGTTCTAATGGGTTGCCATTGGACTCCCTTAACTGCAAGCAATTTAGCTGGAGTCCCATGTTTCCCATATGCTCACCCTCCTGATTCGTCCCTGGCCTGTAAGATGATACCTCTGTATACTAGGATCTGTAAGTCTGTGATCCTGGTGTCCCCGCCTGAGGCCCCTGCCCCTACATCCAGCCCTAAGGAAATGGTTGGATGCGCCCCCTTCGAAGCACTGGCTGGGAAGCCAGGCAGGCAACCCCCAGCATTCCCAGGGGGGCAGTTAATTCCCACAAAGGGCCAAGGACACAGCCCCCATGGCCGAGCCATTGACACCAGGTAGAAGAGTCACAAGAATTGAGCACAAAGTCATATTTGTGTATGGGAGGGCATGCACCCCTCCACGCCCCCTGCCCCATGGCAGAGCTGCCCTGCACTTGCCACTCGCTTGTGACTCTTTACCTCCCTTTACATCTTTCTTCCATCTCATGTGGCATTATAATAGCAGCTGCCAGCCCCCAGAATGCCAGGACAGGATCCAGAGCCTCTGAGCTTCAATTTCCAGCTCTGCCATTGACCCACTGGGTGGTTTCGGATGAGTCACTTGCTTTCTCCACCTGTCATGTCTGAGGTTGTGAGCTCTTTGGGCAAAGGATTGTCTCACTCTTTGTACAGCACCTAGTACAGGCTGAACCTCTCTAATCCGGCACCCTAGGGACCCGACCGGGTGCTGGACAGGAGAATTTGTCAGACCATGGGAGGTCAATATTGTCTGGCAGCATTACCAGCCCTGCCACTGCCTACTGGACTTATAGAAAACATTTAGGGGAAAATTACAGCTAAATACTAGCACAGAACACCGAGAGCCAGGACTGGTGCCTGGAAACAAACTTTCTGAGACTGTGGGAAACTTGGCCACACCCATGATAAGTGGCTGTCTGGCTAACTCAAATCATGCCAGATTACAGATGTCGCCAGATGAGAGAGTTCCGGATTAGAATCAGAGAGGGAGCCGAGTTAGTCTGTATCTTCAAAAACAACAAGAAGTCCTGTGGCACCTTATAGCCTAACAAATATTTTGAAGCATGAGCTTTCGTGGGCAGAGCCCGGCTTCAGCAGACATCAGGAACGGTAACATACACAAACCTGTAGGAGAACATTTCAGTCTCCCTGGACGCTCAGTAACATTTAAAAGTCGCCGTCCTACAACAACAACAACAACAACAATTCAAAAATAAACTGCAGACAGAAATTTCAGAGCTGCAATTCATTGGCAGATTTGACTCCAACAACCAAGGACTGAACAGAGCCTGGGAGTGGTTGTCCCATTACAAACGCAGCTTCTCCACTCTTGATGTTCACACCTCCACATTAGCAACTGATAACGGGCCACGTCCCCCCTGACTGAACTGACTTGATTTCTCCTCGCTTGATGTTCGCAACTCCACATGAACTGCCGATAATGGGCCACATCCTCTGTGACTGAATAGACCTTGTCAGCTCTGGCCCTTCCCTTTACTGAGACTCCAGATTAGAGAGGTTCATCCCGTACTCTGGAGCCCTATGAACAAATCGGTGCTTTGAATCATTTCCTGAGCTATAAACTAAGAACTTTCAGACAAGCATAACGAATATGTCCACTCAGTTGCAGTTATGTTCGCCTAATAACTTCCGAGCACTTTTGACAATTGTTTAAAAGCGTCGCCAGAGACCAGAAGTTACCCTTTGGCGGACTCCACCCTGCGGAGCAGAAATTAAATAACCCTTTGAGGGGTTCTCTTTTCCTCCGGTTAAATTATCTCCCTTGTCACAAAATCTGCCTTACAATGAACTTAGCAGCCTACTCTACACACCAACACGTTGATTTCCAAGCAAGAAGTGGCCAGGGTACCTCAGCGCCTTGCGTGAGTTGGACGGCGTTTCATGCAGCAGTTTGTGGCCTGAGGATTTTTCAAGAGCCAAGTCACAGAGAAACAGAAGGTAAAGTTTCCACAGCGGTTACAGGCACTGAGGGTTAGAAGCCCTGTACAGGCATCGACACGCCATTGGGAGTGTGGCGGTAGCTGCTGTGGTTTGGAGCCAGGGAACTTTATAAATGAGCCACAACTAACCCACCCCTTCGCTGTTTGATCCTGAAACCATGTTAGTTCTCTTGCAGCACCCCTCTTGCCAAAGGTGCAGTAGGAGGGAAGGATTCCCCTGTAAAGCAGCTCAGGGTCATGCAATACACCAGTTGAATAGTTCACCCTACCAAGTCAGATAAGAACAAGCCGTGTGCAAGAGGTGTCACACGAGGGCCACCTGCTGGACAAAGGAAGCCTGGCTGGCACTTGATGGGGGGCCAAGAGAAGAGTGGTAGAATTGGGGCCAGCCACACTGTACAATTCTGCTGAGAGACCTGAGCAAGGTGCTTCTCTTTGGGCCGCTTTCCCCGGGAGTCAAATGGGGATAGAAAAGGGCAGGCTGCATTTCTTAAGCACTTTGACAACCACCAATACGAGGTGCTATGGCATTACAGGTCTTGTTGTAAGGGGAGACAGCTGGAAAGCAGAGGCTCGTAAACAGTCTCCGGCTAATGCCTGGCCTTGGCTATGAAAGAATCAAGGCTAATATGGCCAGGACCAAGGGGCTGATCAAGTCAGGGCCTCATCGTGCTCGGTGCTGTACAAAGACAGGCAGGGCGTCTGCCCCCCAAGGCCTGCCCAGTCCGTAGAGTCACTCTTCCACCCAGACCTACAGCATCCCAGGAGACTGGGGTAGTGGATTATCGTTGCAGAGACGGTTCTTTATACAGTAGGTGTTTCAACACCAGTGCTGAGTACACAACAAATCCCTGGGCAGTCTGGTTTGAGATGGACCCATTATCCATCCTCCTCAAGCGGAGGTTGCCACAGCTTGATGACCTGGGGAAGTAACATCAGAAAAACTCACCCGCCCCCAGCCCCTTCCTCACCTGTGACCTATTGTGGAAGCTTAAAATGACAATGGCTTCCAAGCTCACCACTTCAGGTCCTTCCTGTATGCAGGAGCCCTGTTGCTAGCTGCTCGCTGGAGGCCCATAGAATGAAACAGCACAGCGGGCAATGGGTGATTGTGAACACCAAGCCAGCATCTGGTCTAGAATAGATTGGACAGGCCCAGTCACATCTGCAGAGAACGTCCATGAAAAGGAAGTGTGTGATCAATCCCAGTTCTGTCCATCCCCCCTGGGGCACCCAGTACTGGCCATTGTCAGGAGAGAACACTGGGCTAGGTGGACCTTTGGTGTCTGCCCCAATGGGGTTGGTTTCAGGCACAGAAGGGATGGCTTCACCAAGCTGTTCTATTACCAGGGTTATGAATAGAACTTCCAGGACAGCTGACTGCTTTGACCTCTTCTGTTCATGCAGATGTGTGCAAGAAGGTGAGAACGGCTCAGAGTTCTTGCATGAGGTCAATAGATGAACGCTTCATCTCTCTTTCCTAGCACAGCTGCTGGAGAGAGAAGGCAGGCACCAGAGTCCCTCAAGAGCAACAGTTTACATGCCATTGGCACTAGGAAGGTAGGATGCTTTCAAAGCAGCCTCCTGGTGCTGCGTAGGATGTAGGATGTACATCCTACACAGATGTACAGATGTAGGATCCACGCCCTGGGCCAGGGGAATTTGAAGCAGGCTAGGGCTTATCACCTTGAGCCTGCATGATGGAGGAGCTGACTGGCACGAAGGTAGAGGCTGCACATTAGGTCAAGTATCAAGTCAAGCTGCATTTAGGCGGGCAGCAAGCATGTCCTCGACTGCCACGTTCAGATGTACCAAGATGGTAGGCAGGGGTCTAGAATATGGCAAGAGATGCAGGGCTGTAAGCCCACCTCCAAACACAGCTCAGGGGGTGAGTCAGAGCCCAGCACTAGCAGAGATGTGTCCAGTTCTGCCATTGCCCCAAATCCACTCTATACTGGCTGGTTAAATGCAAAGGGCACAAGAGCAGCAGCGGGTCAGGCCTGCGCTGAATTTTGCTACAGACTTCACAAGAATCTGGCCGTTCTCCCCAGAGCCCAGTAGCTCAAAATAGACCTCAGCCCCCAGCCCTCCCTTGCATTGAGGATACCGTAGACCCTTGATTTATGTGGAGGTTGCGTTCCTGCCAACCCTGTGTAAGTCAAATTTTGTGTAACTCAGGGAAGCCAGGAAACTGACCAGCGCAGGCGTGCTGGTCAGTTTCCTGTCTCCTGTTAGTGGTGGGAACCCAAGAACCAGGCTCTGGGCTGTCCCCTGCTCCCAGGACAGGGGAAACTGACCAGTGCTGTTGTGCTGGTCAGTTTCTCAGCTCCTCTTCAGCAGCAGCCGCCAAGACTGAAACTGCTCCTGTGAGGGATGGCGAGGATCAGGCTGCTGCTCCTGACAGGAGCGGTTTCCCCACTCCTATCACTGGCAGCAGAAAGTCAGGCTCTCGGCTGCTGCCATTGACCGGAGCAGGAAAACTGACCAGCACAGCAGCACTGGTCAGTTTCCCCACTCCTGCGAGTGGCATGCAGCTGGTGCCTGGCTCCGGGCTGCCTGCCACTCACAGGAGCTGAGAACTGACCAGTGGTCAGTTTCCCGGCTCCCCTGAGTGGCAGGCTGCCCGGATCCAGGCGCCAGCTCCCCATCACTTAGAGTTGCATCAACCTGAGATTCATGGAGCTTGAGTGGCATGTCGTGGGGTTCTGCTGTACCTGAAAAGCTCACTGGCTGGTTTCACATCTTCTGCAAAGAGGGAAATTCCTGAAGGACCATAAGACACACACCAAAGAGACCACCATAGACCTGAAAGCCCCAGTGCCAGCCACCGAGACATTGAAACTGTGCCTCAACCAAGTGTCTATTTTTAGGGCTCGTGAGAACAGATTGGACGCACATGCAGAAAACAGCTCTTGCTGTTGAAAAGAATGCAGATAGCTCTGCTGAGTGGTAACAGTCTAAAAGGAACCAGTGGGCAAATAAACCACCATTCAGACAATTAAGCAAACACCTGTTAGCTCAAATAGTTGACCTGGCCAGCGTAACATCACTGGTGTGCCCAAAGGTGTGTGCATTTAATGAAGACTTCATAAATACTGGGAGTCCGACCAGCATAATTGCTAGGGAGTGATTCCCAATATTTAGACCATATTTCCTTTACACGTAGGCGTAACCCCTTTGCATCATCCCACATTCCTCACTGGTGATCACTTGCCTTGTATTTATAGCTGCCTATAATCAATGCATCCAGCCCAGGATGCATGTACAGAGGTAGTCCCACTGCAATGCTGGGCCTATCAGTGAAGAGGGCAGCTTTATAATCCCAGCTGAAGCTCACAGGAGTCTGGTCTGCAGAGGTAGCACAGGCCTGCACTGTCCATCTCTGGCCCTGCCAAGACACAGGGAAGTTTAGAGATGCAGCTCCACCCCAGGGGGATTTCATATCGCTCAGGAGCTGAAGGCCGAGGTCTATCACTTACTAGAGAGTCCAGTCCCATAATTAGATCTTGCTGCTCCCAACTTCTGCATCTCACAACCATGGATGTTTTTATTGCAACACAGAGCATTTTCCTCCCACAGTGCCCTGCAGTTCTCCTCCTGCAGCTCCAAATTTGATTCTTGTTGTGGCTTCCTGACCCCACTCCTAACTCACCTAAGAAACCTCTTTCTGTCCGTAAGACCATTGGCCTAGCCACTTCACCCATACGTGGCACTCCAGAGCCGTGTCTACACGACAGCGATCTTTCAAAAGATTATCTTCTGGAAGATCTTCTTTCAAAGAAGCATGTCCACACCCGAAAAAGGGGATCAAAAGAGGGATCTGCTCTTTCGACTGAGAGCGTCCACACAGCCCCCCGCTCTTTTGGAAAAAGAGGCCAGGGATTGAAAAATCCAGCGCCATGAGGACAGCTGTTTCGAAAACAAGGCCCATGGAGCATCTGCACTCACTTTTGCTTTCAAAAGGAGGCACTCTTCCTGACCTGGGAGCGGAAGAAATCTTCCAGAAGAAGAACCATGTTCTTTCAATTTCAGATCCAAAGAGCACATGTTGTGTGTGAAGGCTCTGCATGCTCTTTTGAAAAAGGGCCTGATTTTCCAGAAGAACTTGTTAGTGTAGACGTGGCCTATTTGATCAGCTGGAAGGAGCTTGCAATTAGATCTACATCTTCAAAAAGCAATGGTACTAGCAAGTGCAATTCAATTGTTTGCAGATTCAGACAATTCTACCAGTTGCAGAATAGAAACTTGGATTCAGGATTTGGAAGGTGTGATTAATCCCACACTCCTCTGCTCAGACCTCCTCTCACATTGAGGCCTGTGGAAGCTGCTGCAATCATTAACCAGTTGAGTGCTAACTGATAAGAGCGGCTCAGTGGTTTTTCTACAGCTGTTATAAAACACTCCACTTATGGGTCATGAACAAGCAAGATGAGTGTCAGGCCAAAAAAAAAGTCAATGCCTTTAGAGGCAACCCAAGACAATCAAATGAGTGAGAACCGGAGGATCAAGACACCATCACAGCTTCTGCAACAATTAGATATCTGAAGCAGTTAACCGTAACAACTTGTCCTGCTGTAAAATAAGCACCTGTCCTCTGAAACAAGCCAGATCTGAGAGGATTGGATAAAGAAAACCTCAACCATGAATAAAAAAGTGCTTGTTTACTACAATAGTAACACTGCAGCTAGGGAGATAAAATAGCCATCAAGGTTTTATCAAGGGATGGTTAGCTCAGTGGTTTGAGTGTTAGCCCACTTAAACCCAGAGTTGTGAGCTCAGTCCCTAACTGGACTTCATGACCTCTGAAGGTTCCTTCCAGCTCCATGACCTACATATATATCTTTAGAGGGTGTATGATCTCCTGTGATTTCAGAAATAAAACAAAAACCTTTGACGTTTGTCACAACAGCAGTTCCTTCTTTCTGTAAATGTAAAGCAAGGCCTCTTATTATTTACCTTTACCTGAGGAAGAAACTCCAGTTTATTAAGTTTCAAACTTTTTAGTCAGTTTGTCCTGTTTGTGTTATCAGATCGCACAAGACCCATATGACAACAAAGAAGCAGTCAAGTAGCACTTTAAAGACTAACAAAACAATTTATCAAGTGATGAGCTTTGGTGGGACAGACCCGCTTCTTCAGCCCACAGCCGGACCAGAACAGACTCAATATTTAAGGCACAGAGAACCAAAACAGGAATCAAGGTGGACAAATCAGAAAAAAAAAAAAATGATCAAGGTGAGGAAATCAGAGGGCAGAGAGGTGGGGAGGGGGAAGTCAAGAATTAGATTCTATGCTGGTAGGAGACAGAAAAGGACTGAGAAGGATAATAGGACAGTGTGATGTATTGCAGATGCGATACAGACTTTCATTTTCCCCTTGGCTCACTTCTCTGATACAACCCTGAGATGTGCATCAGAGTTTATTTAAGAACTGGAGCCAGCCACTAGTGTGTGTGATTATATGCACCTATTCCTTTTACACTGGTCCCTCCTTCCCCATTACAGTACAATGCACCTTCCCCAACGTTGCATCTTGTGTTAACTAAGTTTTTTAGCGGGGGGGGGGGGGGACTGTCTTAGCATGTTTGCATAACCCATAGAATACAATGGGGCCCTGCTCTTGGGGAAACCTGACCTGCGTTACGGCAACACAAACTCTGAGCACAAGACAGCCGCTAAATCAGGCATTTCAATTGCAATAACTGGTCAGTACAGTGCAGAGAGACAGTAAATTGCCTTTAATCCTGCCTCTGATGGTCCAGAAATCCTGATAGTCCAGCATCTTGCAAAAATAGTCTAATTTATGGAGATAATTGGCAACATTTGATAGCCTGGCATACAGCAGTCCCCCAAGACAGATGTGCCTGGAAATTGGCAGAAGTCGGGGATGTGGGTGGTGGGTTGAGGCCCTGGGAGGGGTGCAGAGGAGTTAAACCTGGGATGGGTTTGGGCTGCAAGGGGGCCAGAGGGTGGTGGCAGTGGGCACTCCTCGCCCCGAGACCCAGGAAAGCAGTGGTGGCAGGTGCTTCCACCCCCACCAGCCTAAATATGGGACAATTAGTCCTTTTTCTAAAATAAGTAGGGACACTTTTTTGGCATACCAAATACAGGACCGTCCTGCCCACTATGGGATGGTTGGTCACCCTATGGAGCTCGAGGAGCTGAGCTGCAGGTGGGCACGGGGTGGTGAAGCTGCAGGAGCGTGGGGATGGTGAAGTCCAACAGTCCAGAAAATTTGGTAATCTGGCACCTGTCCAGTCCCAGATATGCTGGATTCAAAGAATTTTATTGTAGACAGCTTTTCCCCTTCAAAATGGACTGGGGAATTCAGGTAGTCCTGGAAGTGGAACTCTCACACACCATATATCAAAGCACTAGCACACAGACCACCACTGTTAACTACTGGAAAACTTAAAGGATTTTCTCCAGAATTCAGATATGGGTTTATTTCTCTGCAGAACTAGAAGCAGTTGCCTGGCTTTTTAAGGATAAGCAAGGCCCATGGTAGATGTGACTCAAGATTAGTGAATTTAGCCAATGAAACCACAAGCAGCAGATCTGCAAGGAAAGGCTTTGCAAATATTTTTTTAGAGCGTTTTCCAGCGCTGTGTGCACCAGACACCTCCCTGCCTCAACCAGTCTTACAATCTAGTTTAGATACGATACAGCAAAGAGTAACAGACAAGATAGAGGTTCCATTAGCAGGTTGCAATGAACAAGCATGATTCAGACCGGGTGGAAATGTTTAATACAAATTTGAAATACGGCTCCCTTTCCCGGTACAAAATCCAGGTTACACTGACATATCTAACACCTCTCCTGTGAGGCACAGTTAATAGGGCACTGGCTTTGTAAAAAATCAGACTCAAAGGACAAATACATAGTGGAGTGAAAACCTTGTTTTATTTGCTGGCCAAACAGTTCAAAACCCATAGCAATTATTGAAAGGCTGCACTTGCTTCTGAATTTAAACCATTTCCTTTCATATTTAATGAGTTTCAGATTCTGTTCTCAGAAAACAGGTACAGACCTTTTAATGTCTTATATTTAGAGGAACTTACTAAGAGGGCTTGCGTTACACCCCTTAGTGTTAAGACCAGAATGACTGTTACCCATTATATTGGCAAGTCAATACTTTTATAGCTAACCCCTCTTCAAATCTGCTTTCCCCAAAGCCCTCCTGTAACCATAATTCAGGGTTGAGGTCTCAATGTTCTGGCTTTGGCACCATGGTCCCTTGCCAACTTAATTTGCAAACACTTTGGAACCAGCCATTCTATTTCTCTCAAGTCAACATACACACACACACAGAGATATGCATCTCATAGGGCTGGAAGGGACCTTGGGAGGTCATTGAGTCCAGTCCCTTGTCAGGACCAAGCACCATCCCTGACTTTTTCTAAATCTATTTGCCCCAAACAGCCTCCTCAAGGGTTGAGCTCACAACCCTGTGCTTAGCAGGGCAATGCTCAAACCACTGCACTAGCCCCACCTTCGAAGCTATAAAGTTCCTGGCAGGGTATGGCCTAGAAGAGCTCCCTTAATATCCAACCCTATAAGCTCAAGAGACTGCTCATTTGCTTGCTCACCTTCCTGTATGTTGTAAATTGACAGCTGTTCTGGTTCAAGCACCCTTTACTAACAGTCTGGTAGCACCTTAAAGACTAGCAATTTATTAGGTCCACGGTGTCTAATACGCTCCCTGTTCACCACATGGCAAGTGGGGGGGCATAGCAACACAAAATGCAGCTCGGTGGCCACACACGTGGGATGCCGCTCCAAGCGCACACCCCACCACGCGGTGGGAAAAGGGCGTTGTGGTAGCAGCGGAGGTGGCTTCTCTAGCCCTAGTGTGCTCCAGCTGTGGAGTGGCTGACGTGGCACAGCTTCAGCCCTGGGCAGCTCGAGTGAGTAACCTCAGAGGATGCCTGGCCTGGGGGGTGGTGCCTGGTTGGTGGGCAGGCAGATGGCCATCTGGTAAATTTCTCCTGGCCACCACATGGCTCTCTGCTACTATTCACCACTGTATTAGCCAACCAGCTTTCATGGGTAAGACCTGCTTCTTCAGATTTGGAGCAGGTAAGAAGAATCCAGGGTTTATATAGTGGGGAGGAGGAACTGCTCCAAAGCAGAAGAAGCGGCTCTTACTCATGAAAGCTCACAACCTAATTGATAACTGGGTTCATCTTTAAGGTGATACAGGGCTCGTTGTGTTTTGTGAAGTTCCAGGCTCACATCCCCATCTGATCTGACTTGTTTTTTCCTCTTTTGATAAGTGCTGTGGATACTGGGACATTTCCACCTTGCTGAATAGACCTTGTCAGCTCTGGCCCTCCCTCTTACTGGGACCCCACTCTTCAAATACCCCTCTGAAACCACCCCACACCCCACTCGTGCATCTGATGAAGTGGGTCTATGCCCACGAAAGCTGATGCTCCAAAATATCTGTTAGTCTATAAGGTGCCCCAGGATGACTTTTTCTCGACGCTACAGACTAACACGGCTCCCTCTCTGACAATAGCCTCACGGGGTACCCCTTTGAGACCTTTTACTAAAATCTGTCCTAGCAGCTTGTGAAATCCTAGTGCCACCTAGCGTCGGCCAGAGGCAAGTTTCACAAACTATCTGCGAATGGGCCTACAAACAAAGGAACCAATTTACAGTAGTGTAATTGGGTTTGTTTACCATAGCCACCACAGTGGTATAGCACAGCTCTTCTCAACAAACTGACTTACAACCTCATTACCTCAAACACTGCAGGCACTTCGCCTATGCAACAGGTTACATTTCCACAAGAACATCTAGTGAAATCCTGAACTGGTTTTCGAAGGCAGAATCTTTGGGCAGTCTGGTTAACAGCCTCTGTGGACTCTCAAAGGTGGGAGGTTTCTGAGTTGGGAAGCACTGGAAATACCACCAGTGAGTGAGACCTTGCCAAGATCAAGCGCCAGTCAAGCATCAAGGTATATACATCTTTTATTTAAAAAAAGTTTACAGTTCTTTAATTATACACAACTATTTGAGAGGTTATATTCTTAGAGAAGAGGCATTTGTCATGGTGACAGCCATGCCCACTACATCATCACAATGCAAGAAAAAAGGGAGAAAGAAAATGAAAGGAAAAAAAGCTTTGACTCAAATGAAGGAGGAAACACCCTTTATCTCTTCAAGTATCACACCACGGGCACCAAATACAGTCAGTAAAATCATGGCCATTTCTCATGCTGCACACACTCCTGCTAAAGTGCCAGCCCAATTCTGATGAGCAGAAGAAAAATCCAACCAACAGGCCTGCTTGTCTCAATGCCCCCTGCAGGGTATGGTATGGATCTGACACAATGGTTGGGTGGGGAGGGGTTCCTTGCACACTGGAAAGCTACCGATCACACCAGAGTGGCCTTTGATTAGTCTTGCTGGGAGGCAAAAAAAATCCAGGGCAACCCAACTGCAGCACAAGTGTCTTATCCTTTTGGGGGAAAAGGGACGACGTCTTCCTGGTTTGTGTGCTTTGAAGGAAGATAACGTGAGTGACAGATCAAACATGGATATAGGATACGACGGAAGGGGATATGCAGTGGTGTTCCCATAAACCCAACTGGCCAATCTGAACTTCAGAGATAAATATTTGATTTCAGTTTTTCCTTCCTCTGACAAAGGGTTTACAAATTACCAATTAATTTGCTAAGCATTATTCCATTCAGTTCACACAGAGGTCGCTCCTTTTAAGAAACGCTTTCGTCAAGTCTCTCTCTTTTTTTTTTTTTTTTTTTTTTAAACAAAGTCTAATAGTCATGAAGAGAAGTCAAATGAAACACGGAAACACTTGAAAATCTCAAAGGGTATCGAAAATACACTTGGAAACCTCAAGAGGAGTTGAAAACACATCTGATGAAGATTAACCTGGCTGGTGATGTATGTAGCTTCTTAAGACATGTGCATTTATCAATTTGTGGAAGTCACACAAAGCTCCACAACAAAGTGACAAGCTATCAGATGTGAAGCCAAAGAGCCTGCTTCTATAACTGGTTACTAAACAAGCCTTCATATTCAGGGGTTCATTGAGATCATGAATCTACATACAGTGGATCAAACGTAGTCCTGTTGCAGTAGCCTTGTTAATTTCCACAGGGGTGATGCTTTGAGATTCAGCCACTTGAACAGGGAGCAGAGCAGCAGTGGCTGTTTCACAAAAAGAGCATTAGCATTTAAAAAGAAACAAAAAAAAACCCTCAGAATCCTGCTTAAGGATAATTCCGCGTTACCCTGTCAGACTACGGGTGTATAGTTTATTTACAGACTATTCCTGCTTCAGATGGGAAAGGAGGTGAAAGATGGGAGAAGGGGCAGAACAAGGCAATGAATGAGCAGCTATAATCCTCTCTAGGAAGAGGGGAAAATCCATTTGAATTTATTCCTTACAACAGTTTTGTACTAGGCCACATTCCTTTGAACTGCAGGTATTTTGACAATTTGTGGTACACTTCCTCTCCTGCTGCCATCGCTACAGGGAAGAATGAATAAACATGAAATATACCAAGATGATCTTTCTGACATGCTGCAGGCAATTCTATAGATTTTACGTGAAAAGCTCCATGACTATCCAGGGAAACATCTTGAAGCTGTTCCAGATCTATACACATAAATACCTTACTTCTGCCGCCTCCATGCACAAAGTCACACGTGGAGGAACCAAAACCACTGGGACAACCAACAGATGCATCTTCACAACGAGAAATCAACGCAGTAATGTGTGCGCTTACTTTGCCCAGAGCGTACCCTACATTTGCAGCTCTAATTGTCATTATTTTGGAAATTTAGGACAGGACTCTTCTTTTTATTAGAAAACTGGCTTCTTCAAACAAGGGAGATACATAAAGTGTTCAATGTGTTAAATCTGGTCATTCACTAGACTGGGAAAAGAGTAATACAATTACCTGGGGGAAAAATCAGAGGTAATTAGAACACTATTTTAATACAATATTGAAAAAATACAAATTTTTATTGTTTTGTTGTTTTTAAACTGATATCACCACCCAGCACTTAGACTACCTCTAAATAGCACCTACAGTTAAAGGTAATAGCACAAGCAAACTGCCAGTTCAGCAGGTAAGCAAGTTAAACAGTGCCAGCAAAGTTCTGCCCCCCCTCCACAAAGTAATGAGAAAACAGCGTGCTAGATAAGAGTTAAAGTACAACATTACATGTTAAATAGTTAATACTACCCTTCCAACAAGCCACAAATGCTAGAGAACTTCAGCACAGTAACTAACCACAGCCCTACATTACTGCTTTTTTTCTTTTTTTAAAAAAAGGAGAGAAACCCTTTGCTTCATGCCCGTAATTAACATAAAATAAGTAAACCCTTTGTATGTTATTTTTATTAAGGAAAATCATCATGCTAAAGCAAAATTGTACTTCATATAGCCTTTTCCAAAAGAAAAAAGAAACTGATTGTGCTTTATGGATTGAAAAAAAGGGATTGTATCTTTCAACCCCATCAACTGAAACTTGGTGGCATTCCTAAAAGAAAAACACTTGTGGGACCATGAAAAGCATTTACTCAGTCCAGTCTGACATTCAAAATGCTCTGTTCAAGCATCACTCAATGCAGGTTGAATTCCGTGTACTGTCCTGAAGGTTTCACCAACAAACATTAAATTGACTGTCTATCCAACCTCTTCGAAAACCTTAAGAATACAGCAGGTAACATTCAGGATTTAAAATCCATCTTTGTTAGGATTCAAATGCACAATTATCCAAATTCAAGTATCACTGGCAACCCAGGTAGGCATTTACTGTATTCGGTTCTCTTACCATTAAATAATAAAAAAGTAGCATGTTGAAACACACCAGAAGAAATTCAATTTTTCATGCCAAATAATTCTTGAAATCATTTGGTTGTTTCCCCAAATTTTGTTATTTTTTTAAATTCACTCTCAGATATTCCCAGATGATTTTCTTTGTTAAACTTCAGTTTGCTCTGTTGTACACACAAGCAGATGGTTACCAAGCTGCTGCAAAAGGGGAAAAAGAAACACAAATGAGGGAGAATATACCAGTGGATTCATGGACTATGGCCAATGGACCAATCTTCATGGGTCTGAAGCTCTCAGCAAAGCTAGTCCATCTGGTCAGAGAACCCTCAATCAGGAGATGGAGAAACTGTTTGCAAGATGTTTGACCAAACTTCAAGCCAGCAGGAAAGCCTGAAGATATGACCGGGTAGCAGTTTCAAATCTATGACAGAGTTTGCCTTTGTATGTGCTTCAGGTTAATTAAAGCACTCTTCATATAGCATTGTGTTTTTTCCCCCCAAAAAAGGGAACAGCTCATAATCCAGACCAAGAAAATGAGTAAAATCCAGATGAAGGGTTTCAAAAGTCCCAAAAGGAGATGAGTGGTTGTAGGTCCCTACAGTTCAGAGGGTGAGTAGGAGTCCAATATAAAAGTGATCTTAAAATCCAAGTCATTTTTTTTAAGCTCTGATGCTCTGAATAACTCTGTGCACTTTTTAAATGCAACTCCACAAACTATGATAGCATTTTTGACATGACGGAGCACCTTATTTCACCATCTGATCTAAAAACGGTCTTACGTTAACCCCTAGATACTTTACTTTGAGAAAGTGCCATTCCATCTTAGCATCCAAGGTGGTATCTCTGGAACCACTGAGGAAAACGAAATCTCTAAGTCCCTACCTATCAGAGCAGCTGTTTGAGTTGACAGTTCAGAAGCGCACACGTTGACTTGACCTGGCCAAATGGAATTCTGAGTGCATGCTTTTGGGCTGCATATTGCTACCAAAATGGAATGTGGGAATATGCTATACACCTTGGGTTTGAGAAATGACCAAGAAATCAAGATCTAAAGGGTGATATATATATCTCAATGCTATTATTCATAAAAACCTTGTTTAGTAATAAAAAAAATTGCTTTGTTTAAATATGAATATTATAGTCTGCTTCTCATGGTTAGGAAATAATAGTCTTTCGGAAAAGCAGGTTGCTTCTTCTACTACAATTCCATATCCTGGGCCTCATCTTCCGAGAAGTCAGACATGGAGCTCTCCGATGAGCTGTCCCCGGTGCCTTCTTCCTGTTCTTTTAGTGCTTCTTCTGTTGCATATTTCTGAATGTATTCTGTATGCGAGGAAAGAAAAGGGTACGATTAGCATATATTCAACTCCCACACCCAGTTATAAATATGGGCTGGTATTAAGCATAGATGAATATAAAATGAACGCAACAGCCTGCGAGGTGGTGCTATATATGGACAATAAAATATAAGGACTATATAAATTAACATATGGATTGCCATGGTCGTTAGAGCAATGGTCACTCTTTCCTGGCATATCCCATCTGCTAATGGCCAGGCAAAGGGAGGGGTGAGACCCTTGGTAATGGATGAAGCCCTGAGGTATACATGTTGGTAACACACACACACACAGTTAGAATAGTGAACACTAACCTTGGATAGCAACGAAGGGTCCAGTGGCACCTTATAGACTAACAGAAAAGTTTAGAGCATGAGCTTTCGTGAGTTAACTCACTTCTTCAGATGCTCAAGATGCATCTGAAGAAGTGAGTTAACTCACGAAAGCTCATGCTCTAAACTTTTCTGTTAGTCTATAAGGTGCCGCAGGACCCTTCGTTGCTCTACAGAGCCAGACTAACACGGCTACCCCTCTGATACTTTAAACTTGGATAGTAACAGAGAGGTGGCCGTGTTAGTCTGTACTCCAACAAAACAAAGCAGCAGAAATGTCGCACTTTAAAGAAGAACAAAATGATATAGTCAGTGACGAGCTTTCGTGGGACTGTCCCACAAAAGCTCGCCACCAAATAAATCATTTTGTTCCTCTTTAAAGTGCGACATTTCTACTAGACTTGGAGTTAGAAACACCCAGGGCCACTTCTACTCCCGCAAATAGACCAGTTTCAAAGCCACATGTTTAGAACCCAAAGCTGCTCTTAGCCATAGGCAGAATACACAGCTGCATAGGGCATTTGAACATGTGGGGCACCACTGGGTCCTTATGTCCACTCACCTCCATCTTCCTTTCCCTGTTCTGTGGCTCTGCTTCCTCAGGAGAGGATTTAGCTAACTTCCAGGTGAAAAAGCCTGCCACACCTATCGGCACAAGAAAAAAGCAGTCCAGTAGCACTTTAAAGACTAACAAAACACTTTATTAGGTGATGAGCTTTCGTGGGACAGACCCACTTCTTCAGATCATAGTCATACCTGAACAGACTCAATATTTAAGGCACAGAGAACCAAAAACAGTAACCAAGGTTGACAAATAAGAAAAATTATCATCAAGGTGAGCAAATCAGAGAGCAGAGGGGCAGAAGGGGAAGGGGAATCAAGAATTAGATAAAGCAAAGAACGTAAAAGACTTTATAATGACACAGATGATTTCCATCCCAGTTCAAACCACGTGTTAATGTGTCATGGTTTGAAAAATTGGGATGGCAATCATCTGTGTCATCATAAGGTCTCTATCTAATTCTTGACTCCCACCTCCTTCTGCCCCTCCACTCTCTGATTTGCTCACCTTGATAAAAATTTTTCTGATTTGTCCTCCTTGATTACTGTTTTTGGTTCTCCGTGCCTTAAATATTGAGTCTGTTCTGGTATGGCTATGGTCTGAAGAAGTGGGGCTGTCCCACGAAAGCTCATCACCTGATAAATTATTTTGTTAGTCTTTAAAGTGCTACTGGACTGCTTTTTTGTTTTGATAGTATATAGACTAGCATGGCTCCCTCTCTGTTACTGTCAGCACAAGCTGTGAAGGAGCCATTCAAGTGGTATGAAGCCACTTGACAAGTATTTGCAAATTCCTGTCAGTTTTTGAATTTTCTACAGGACCTGACTTTTAAAGCAATTTTAAACTGTTCATTAGTGTGTTGAAAATTATAAAAAACACATCTCTAGAACCTCGTCTCCCCCCGGCTGTGATCAGCACGGGGTACCAGTTTAACAGCACTGCATAGGACCCCATAAAGCCTAAGGATGACTTTGTTTGAACCCATTTGTTACAGGAAAGGAAATCTATCCCATGCTCACATAGACCAAGATGGCTACCTCTCTGTTATTATTCCATAGTAAGGTGATCAAAGGAGAAAATCCAACTAGCGGCCAGCCCCCCCCAAAATAAAAAAATAAAATCACTGTCCTGAAATCTGAGATAAGACTTGACCTCAATGCTAATGGGGTACAATAGATTAGGCTATGGAAATTCACATGTATAGCAGATGTGATCCCGGGTCTCCTAGAAAACAGGACAAATGTGAGAGACAATGAGGGCTGTATCTGGTCTTTGGGCAGGAAGGCTAAGAGCTACTGGGCTGGCTGGTATTGCTGATCTGTAATACAGCATCTTGGACAATTCATTTTTATTTTGTGTATTAGCTATTGTTACTAGTACCACAGCGCTGCTCTGCTCTTCCATTGTGAATGGAAGGAAATGCAGTGCGTGCAGTAGTAACGGGAAAGGAGAATCTGAGACCTTGTCAAACGACCGATGCTAGTGAAGTTTCAGACCGCTGCTTCAAGGAATCGGAGACCAATATTGGCACAACTATGAGAGAGGGAAAGGGATGGAGAAGAGAAAGAAGACTAAAGGAAAAGATTTACTGCTGTTAACCAAATGCAAACAAGTGTTCTCAAAAATCAAAATCACAGCAAACCCACCTCTCTGCTCCCATCAAGGGATGGGCCTTACGCTACATCTTAGTATCGTACAACGGCAGTCACAACAACAGAAAACTCCAGAAAGCTCTCCCTGGGAAGTCCTGGACATTTCATTCTAAAAGGTGTAAACACACAAGCATGCCAGCCAACCTCAGCTACTTGCAGTGGTTCCTAGAAATTGATGAGACATGACCCAAACCATGCTTTCACTATCTGTAACAACACCCTGAATTATGACCAAAAGCAATTAAGGAGTCAGCACAGGTCACAAAACTAGTTCAAAAGGATTCCTGTAGTCAAATACACTTCGTGCCAGCTCTGACTTGTGATTTTCTAGTGTAGCCCCCACACCCCTGAAAATGCACTATAGTAATCATTTTTCAGAGCTCCATTATTGAGACACAGTCCAGATCTGAGGGTCACAATCCCCAGTCTATACATACCTATGAAAGAGGCTCTTGGCTGACACTACCTGACACTCCCAGAGCTGCCAGTGTCCCAAATTTGCAAACCTCTTGAGAAAGGATGCTATGGATGAGCAGATGAAAGTAAAACCAGATCATCCCTCCAAACCAGTATCTTTGGGCACATCTTCACTGCAAATAAAACCTTGGGGCACTGAGTCTCAGAGACCAGGACAATTGATGGGATGCAGGCAGCAGGGCAAAAAACAGCTATGCAGATGTTCCTGCTTGGGGTGGTGCCCAGGGTCTGAAGCTCAGCAAGGTGTACTGTCCTGGAACCCAGGCTCCTTCCCAAGCAGGCCCTGTCTACGCTGCTGTTTTAGCTTCGCAGACTGAGCCCCGTAAGTCTGAGTCAAATGATCCATGCTCTGAGACCTGGCGCTGTGGGTTCTTCTTTGCAGTAGAGATATACCGTATATGCCTTTCTGGACTGAACTTCAGCCTATTCTCAAGTAGGCCCAGGGAAAACATACCCCACTATCTAGGTGAACAGAGTTAGCTAGGTCCAGTCCACCCTTCCAGTTTGGGACTGAGGTACATGAGCTAGGGGAGTGAGCAGTTCTCATACTGTACCTGCCGCGGTTAGCTGATTTTAATTGCTACATTTGGCAACCTTCCCAAGACAGGAGCCTAAAGAAGGCAAGATGGCTTGATTCTACGCCCCAAAACAGGTTTATTTTTGAAGGTACTGAAAGGAGGCATCTGCCATTCCTTTATACTTAATGATGTCTAGCTTCCCCAACAGGCGATGTTAATGAATTCCAATTCGCACCAGGAAATCACAGCCTAAAGGACCTGAAAGTGTTGCTCTTTTACTTCACTTAGTTTCATGAGGAAAAAAGGAGGGAGGATGAATCTTGCACAAGGTATTTTTCCCTCCTTGACCCAAATCACTGTTCATTGGCAATCCTTTGTTTCACTCATTCCAACAGACAGATGTGCTTATGAAACTGGAAGGTCATTTGCAACGCTAAGATGCCAGAACACATAGCCACCAAAGAAACTGGCATATGAAAAACAGGTTTTGTTTCTTAAGTAACATGGGTAATATACTTGTATCTTTCAGTTCAGGAGAGGAGAGTGTTAAGCTGATTTTACCTCTTCAGCAATACAGAATCATAGAATACCAGAACCAGAAGGGACCCCAAGGGGTCAAATCCAGTTCCCAGTCCCAGCAGGAACAGGCACCATATAGATCATCCCTGACAGATATTTAACAAAACCTGCTCTTAAATATCTCCACTGATGGAGATTCCACAATCTTCCTTCCCACTGCCTCCAAATTTCTGCAAGTGCTAATTTCTAGCCTGGCGTATAGTTACCCACAGTACATCGGAACTGTCAGACAGGTAACTGTCTATACAGGCACCAGCTGGCTAAACTGCAAGAAGCCAAGGCTTCTGGAATTAGGCCACTAGATGCTTTAGTACCTCCTACAAGAATGGACTCTTAAGAGCTGTTGAACTATGGAGACCCCTTGTTTAAATATTGAGCCAAATGGCTGAAGGTCCTTTTGAACTCCTAGAGACACATGCTGATTTTTAATGACAAGCAGCTTCTCCCTAATGGGTCAATTTGCATTATTCACCTGTGAGAGGTTGCTGAAGTTTGTGTCATGAGACCTGGCACTAACTGCTCAATGATGACTGACGCGTAAGCACTAGGAAGTACAGAAGGCTTGAAGTGACACTGCATGCAGCACGAAGACCATCAGATTGCCAGGCGTGCGCGCTCTCTCTCTCTCTGGAAACTATATCACAAATAAAATGCGATACGGGGAACTGATCCTGGACCTCATACACTAGCAAGAAATCATCTGCTCAAAAGGCAGCATTTAACTTCTTGGCTGCAGGTTTTGGCGTGCGTCTTGCTAACAACCATAATTCCAATTTAAAAAAAAAGTGGGATATTTGCCCAGTTGAACCTTTCAGCACATCCCAGCAACAGGAGCCCAGCCTTCACTCTCTCCAGAAATTTCAAATCACGCATATCATCTTAGTTCTTGTGGACACCTCTTCCCATTTGCAGCCACGCAATATCCCAGAGTTCGCTTCCCCAACTACTTATGTGGAGGAATGGTATCGGGAAAGCCATTAGAAACAGCAGCATCACAGAATTGTTGGGGCGACAGTCTGGAACTGGTGTGCATGAAGCCAGGCAGGACTCTGAGCAGCATGTCTCCACTACCTGAGCACACTGAAGTCAGGGCCAGAAGCTTACACAGCTTCAACCTTCCTGGTTCTGACCTCAGAGCGTTCAGCATCCCTGTCCACCACGTGCTTCCCGCAGCGAGTCTGCTTGTGCAGGACTCTGGGGAAGCCAGAAGGCTCTGCACCTCAACTCCGCAATCAGCAGCGAGACTCAGCCAGCATTGTAAAACAGAAGGTTTATTAGTCAACAAACGCCGCACAGAACAGAGCTTGTCAGCACAGAAATCGGTGACTTTCAACCAAGTCCATCTTGGGGGAAGGCAGGGGACTCTAGGCCACCTGAGTCCCAAAAGAGATTGTCTAGCTTCCAGCAACCTGACATCCAACACACCTATAGCCCCTCCCACCATCTGTGCCTTGCTCCTATGTCATCTGCATCCTCCTCCTGGAGTTCAGGTTCCAAAGAGCACCAGCCACGGCATATATGCAGGCAGCTGGAGCAGGCTTCCTTGCCCTGAGGGCTTCAGCAACCACCACACACTCTTATTACCACTATGCAAGCATTAGTGCAATACACAGGGGAACTGAGGCACACCACATTCATGCAAAATGGCACACGTACAACAGGAGGGCAAATCCTCACTGTCACAAGCAGCTAGCTGCCCTCTTGACATCTGGCAGGTAAAAACAATGGCAGGACTCATGCGTCCACCTGCCAATTCACTGACCCTCAGGAACTGCTCCAGAATCGCAGGGCTCAGAGTTTATAAAGCAGTGAGGTATCTTTGGTTCAAACAGATACTTACCTCCCACCAACACATCTAAGCCCTTGACTCTTACTTCTTAGGACATACTAGAAAGCTAGAGGTTGCCAAGCCATAAGCAGGCTGATCATTCATTCTAAACTCTGGAAATGCCAGGCTTCCGGGGAACTTCCAAGTCTAAACAATTACCCCACTTTTTGAGTTAGAGACTCCAGTATAATATGAGTTTAAGTCATTTTTCAATCCATTAAAGAAAGATGACAAGCATATATTCTGCCAGTCCTGTAGATAGCATGGGAAGTCACACTGTGGACACATTTAATGTGTGGTACACTCTGACCCCTAGATCCTGTCCTGCAGTACTCCTTCCTAGGCAGTCACTTTCCATTGTGGGTGTCTAATGGATTGTGTCTTCCTAAGTGGAATGCTTTTCATTTGTCCATATTGAATTCCATCCTACTTACACCACACCATTTCTTCAAATTGTTCAGATTATTTTGAATTATAATCCTAACCTCCAAAGTGCCTGTAACCCTTCCCACGTGGGTACTGTGTGTGGTGCCATTATCTAAATCATCAACGAATATACTGAACAGAACTAGCCACAGTACTGGCCCCTGTGGGATTTCTCCACCCCCATGTAAGTTCTACTCTTTTGGTACAAATTCGAGGCACTGATAACTACTCTTTGAAAATGGTAATCCACCAACTATCTACCCACCAAACAGTAGTTCTATCTAGGTTGTATTTCCCTAGTTTGATAATGAGGTCATGTGAAACTATCAAAAGCCTTATGGAATTCAAGATATACCACATCCACCTCTACTGTTCCCTCTTTACCCAGTCTCCCCCAGAGCCACAAGACTGGTTACCCTGTCAAAAATTTTCAAGTTGGTTTGACAAGGATTGTGCTTTGCAAATTCATGCTTTTAGTTACTTGTCACCTTATCTGCTAGACCTTTGCTAATTGATTCCTTAGTTATTAGCTCCACTATATTTCTTGGTACAGAAATTAAGCTGACAGGTCCATAATTCCCTGTGTTGTCCTTATTTGCCTTTTCCAGTCTTCTGGAACCTCTCCCATCTTCCACGACCATTCAAAGATACAGCAAATGGCTCTGATGTCTATCTCCTCAGTCAGCTCCTTGGGTATCCTGAGATGCGTTTCAACAGGTCCTGGTGACTTGAGGACATCTAACTTGTTCTTTCCCTATTTCAGCTTCTGAACCTACCCCATTTTCAATGGCATTTATTGTGTTAGGCACCCAATCACCAGCGACCTTCTTGGCAAAAACAAACAAAGAAGTCAATAAGTTCCTCTGCCATTTCCACATCCTGCTACTGTCCCTCACTCTTTGCTGTCATCCCCTTTCTGGACCCTCTTCATGGCTCCCAGCCTCACTGTTCCTCCGAATTCTTCCCTACAGAATGCCCCCTAGCCAGTGACCCTGCATCCCCCTTTGTGTTGCTTCAGGAAGATGCAGATCCGGGTATCAGGAAAGGTAAAGCTGTCCTGGGTGCACTATCACTCAAGGAGGATGGACAACGCTGGCCAGGGAGAGTCTGGTTATACATATCACATGGAACTGGAAGGTCATTGAGAGGTCCCCTGCATTCACAGCAGGACCTATCACTACTACTCATGTTTTTTTTTTTTTAAAGCCTAACCTGCTCCAGAACTTTCAAAGCCCCCCTGAAGGACTGAACTCAATCCTGGGTTTACAAGGCCAATTCTCTAACCACTGAGTTCTCCCTCTGCCATCCTGCTGGGTGAGAGAGGTGTACAGGAGTGTGTGGGTGTAAGCCTTAAAGATAAGGATAATGAAAAAATCCAACTACGCAGTATTTCTGTTTAAGAGAGGCTCAGTCAATATGATAATCTGAACATCTGTACTGCACAGTTCTGATTCACTGATTGCTGTAGAACTCACTTGAATATGAGTAATCTTACCAGGTGCCCAATATTCAACATCGGGGAAAATGGTCACAGCACAAATTGTCACCTTTACTTCTGCATTGCTGCTGGGGATGGCACCACTTTGGAGCTGGGCAGATGGAGAGTGACAAGTGCTGGCTGGATGCCCAGATCAGAAGGCTGTGCCATTGCTAGCAGCAGCACAGAAGCAAGGATGGCATGGAATGGTACTGCTGCAGTTACTTCTGCACCACTCTCTTCAGAGCTAAGACCTTGGCCAGCAGCCACTGCACCAAATCTGAGGACAGTGCAAAACTAAGGGTGGCAGTAATACAACCTTCCTAAAATAACTTTGCAAACCCCCTGCAGTCTTTTGTGGGGTCAGGACTTCCTGTTTGAGGAAACACTGGTTTCCCCTGTGAAATCTGTGGCTTCAGGTAAAGCACACACAAGACCAGATTTCATGATGGAGATTAGATTTCACAGTCTGACAGTTTTTCATGGCTGTGAATTTGATAGGCCCCTGGTAAGGGGCCTTCCCTGTCTGTGCGCTTCATTGCATATGCCAATCCCTAAGTACTAGAGATGCAGGTGAGATCATATGGGGTCAGATTACTTAACATCTTTCCTTTGAAGAGCTCTCATACCTCCTCTATGGTAACTGGAGCTGCAGCAGGATGGAAACTCCTACATTATGTAAGGGTAGCTAGCCAGGTGCATTTATGCATGCACACTCAACGGGGTGAGCTAATGGCATGACTGGTGTGCAACTTTAACCACAGCTTTGAACAGCCTTAATTTGTTACTTTAAAATAAAATATCCCAGAAAAAAAATCCTATGCTTTAGCTACAAAACTATTCCTACTCCTTCAGCCTTCTGAAATTTGGGAACCTAACTTAATAGTTTGCCAAGACATTCCCCACATTCAAGCTCAGCAGAACTGTTCCCAACACTGTATTCCACAGACCAGCTTTAAATTTAAAATGATGATGGTTCATCCACTCTTCCTAGAGCACTGCTCTACTCTAAAATTAAACAAATATACTGTAGAGCAATAGTGGTTGTAAGACAAGAGTTATGTAAAAAGATGTACTGTGAAGAGGACAAGTGTTATCTAAAAAGGAAAAGATCAAAGTGATACCACTAATTTTTCAACAAGTCCACACACTCCTTTACCTTTAATTTTTTGTTTGTATTCTTCTGGTCGGTGGAGATACATGGCTGCAGCGTCACCATTTAGAGGATCTATGGGGTTAGGATAGGCCAGCAACTGGGGCAGGAACGACTCAAATATATTGGTAAGATCTGCAACAGAAATTAACACAAATTCACATTGCACATCTACATCTCAGACCACAGATACCCAAATTAAACTGTGCATTGCTGTGTCAGATATTAAGATGGTGTAACTCTTATGGAAGCTTAAATTCCTACAAGTTTTTCTGTCCTAGATTGCTTATATAGGTGATCTAAAGAAGTGAGTCTGTCCCACAAAAGCTCATCACCTAATAAATTATTTTGTTAGTCTTTAAAGTGCTGCTTGACTGCTTCTTTGTTTTGATAGTTGAAAATGTATGTGATACTTCAGCTTCCAACACTTTAGGCCCCACTATTTAGACTTCTACAGCACCTTTCATCTGAAGATCTCCAAGCAATTTACAAACACAAATGACATCTTCATCATCCCTGTGGAGATCTGTGAAACACTGTTACTCAAGGAAACGGAGGCAGAGGTTAAATGAGATACACGAGGTCATATAGCAAGTTTAGCAGGAATGAGATCCAGGTAATTCTTCTGTGCTTTAAGCTTTGGACACTTTCTTCCCTATTGCCTCATTAAATTCCCCATGTTGCCTCTCACATTACTGTCTTTAAATACATTTGTTCCAAGACTTAAAACTGACATCTCAGAACAATACAGTTTCAACAGAACTTCATCACCTGTGATAATAAAAAGAGCAATCAACAAGTTCATTCTCCCATTTCAAAACAATTAACAGCATGCGAAGGGATCACATTAATGCCTTACTACCAGTTGGCATTTACCACTAATAATCTATTACAGGAAACATGTTTTTGGTGCTGATGAGCAACTGGGGACATTCAAAACCATCCTCCATACCCCACTTCAAAAAAAAAAAAAAAAAAAAGGCATATGCACCATTCTTCAAAGATACAGGTGTAAACCAATGGGCTGTGTCATTCCTTCTTGGATGTTTCATGCAGGCTACAGAATGGCTCTATACGCCCACACAGAAAAGTACAACCTCCGTGTGTTAGGAGAGTGATTTTGCAATATTTAACTTCAGCTGTTAGAAGACTAGCGGGTGCATGCATGTGTGTTTAAAAAAAAAAACAATAAAAGCAGATTCACCCTTCTAAATGCTCAGATTTTTATTTTATCACCTTCCCTTTTCATCTAGATAACTGTAGACTCCCTCTCTACCACCCTCTTCCTGCTGGCAGAGAAAATCTGCTGGACAAGCTACAGCACAAAGAACAACAAAATTGTCTCACTACTGCCCATCAAAGGCGAACTTTTATTTTGGGAGGGCAGGAAAAAGACCACGCCCACTGCTTCTCAACACCTCAGATCCTGGTAGAGACAGCACTAGGATCAGATCTGTACCTCTCAGGCCTCTCTTTTAAATAGAGCAAAATCAGACTTCTACCATAAATGATTCAGGGTAAAGGAGGAAAATCCAGATGCAGGCTACGTGTACACTGCAATTAAAAACTCATGGCTGGCCTGTGACAGTGACTTGGTCTTGTGGGGCTTGGGCTAAAGGGCTATTTTATCGATGTGTAGATGTTCAGCCACAGGCAGGAGTCAAAGCTCTAACCTTGCGTGGTGAGAGTGTCCCAGAGCTTGGGCATCTGGAACCCAAACATCCACCCTGCAATTAAACAGTCCATTAGCCTGAGCCCGAGTCAGCTGGCACAGGCCAGATGAGCACCTCTAACTGCAGTATAGACATAAGCAGGAGAGCTAGCACTATGTGAACAGCTAGCACTCTGCAAGCCACCCGCAAGTGTTGTCACTGAATTCATGGTGGGAACCTCTGACTTAGACACAGCACTGAGGAATATACTACTGTTATTGTCAAATCTTCCTTCCTGAGTTAACACATGCTGCATATGTACAAACTCCACGATACTGACTAGCTGAGTCACTTCACTCTGAACACCGCATAACAAGGGCAGAAATTAGGGTCTGCCTACACAAGTAGTTGCACAGTTTTAGGTAAACCAATGCGACATTATAACTCTAGTTAAACTGCAACTTCGTGAATAGCTCCAGACAAGGAAGGGCTGGTTTAAGCTGTAAGAGAGCCTCCAAAATGTGATTTTTTGGGGCGTTTTGTTTGGTTTTTTTGCCCCCCAGTTGAACAGAAAAGCCTTTGCCTTTTTCAAGGGCAGGCACATAGACAGGAAGGCTACAAGACATGCTCTTTTAAGTAGTAAAGAAATGTCTCTGGGTGCAGTTTGCCTAGGCTGTTACACTGAGATGCCAACTGCCACAAACAACTACTTTGGGGTGTAGCACAACAGCTTCTTGAAGCGTACCCCTGCTTTCAAAAAGGATCATAAAAATAGCATGATGAGCAAAGTTTCCCCAATGGTATTGTAAGGAATTCTGTCTGTCTACTCTACCACTGAAGCCACTCTTAGCAACAAATGTGTTTCTTAGTTTTCATGGACTTATAACAATGGACATTTCAACTCCTTCCATTGTGAAAATGCTTTCCAATAGGAAAAATATTTAAGGCTTCTCAGTTTATCATTAAATGGAAAGTGATGTTTAGCTAGCTACAGAGAAACAAAGTCCAGATGAAAGATAGCTCAAAATAGCCTTTTCCTTTAAATGTCTGCCTTCTTTAGTTCTCTCTTTTCCAAATCTGAATTAAACCAATGTCTATTTTTGTTTGGATGTGCAGAGCACACCTAAAATGGAGGCACTGTTGTTCTGAGGGTGGGGAGGGGAAGGAGGATGGAGGTTGGTGTCACTAGTTAAAAAACACGAATGTCTTACACAGCAGATTTATTGGCAGCAATCATAAGATCTTTCCACCTAATTTCTATTGGGTCAGCTAGTCAATACATTCTCCACCAATGCGGGATTGTTTTATTTATTTATTCATTTATTTTTAAAGGCCAAATGTATAGCAACATAGTTGTGTTACTTCATATAGGAAGATTTTTTTTCCCCAGATTACTTTCAACCTCAAAAATTAGGCCTTTCTGGGTTTGTCTGCACTTGCCCCCAACTTTGAAGGGGGCATGTTGAAGGGGGCATGCGTTTAGCCGCAGGCACTTTGAAGTGCCTGTGCTACTTGTAAAGGCACTGTGAAGTGCCCATGGCTACATGCAGACCGGAACTTTGAAGTTTAACACTTTGAAGTTGCCACAGGGGAGAATTAACCTAAGGAAGTGCTGCACAGTTGCCACAGCACTTCATAAGTAATCTCCCAGCACCCTGATTAACATGCCCCCTTCAAAGTTGGGGGCAAGTATAGACCCAGCATCTGTGTTTCTGCAGCAGCAGGAAATTTCTTGCGTTCCTTGAGTATATGGCTATGTCTCCAAAAGTCAAAGTGACTGATGACTTATAACTGGGGGACAAAAAAGGTATGTCTAATGTAGACTCTGCCACCAGCAACACAATCAAAGAACAAGAGTTACCTATTCAGTGTTCCAAAGCGTCTTCACAGAGTGTGGAAATTTGGAATAAAATGATTGGCCTTAAACAACTGCATGGTTTGACAAGGTGTTGGTTGGTGTAAAATGACACGTATGCAGCACCCCTGTAATTGAAAACACCCACCAGTGCATCCTGATTTTGTCTATTATATATACACTAGTCATGCCAAGCTAAAAAAAAAAATCAAGCTTTGAGATCTTTGTAGGTCATAGAAGTACTGCAGTTGCTTCCTCTGCCTTTGCAGTTCACAAAAATGCCAAAAAAACAGAAGCACTGATAGGAAACCAATTACAGAAAGCGTTCATACGAAATTTTTTGTAAACTGTAGAAACTTTGCCGCAACAGTCCACAGTAGTGTTTCTCAGGACAGGAAGGTAGTCTTACACATCTTACAAACCAGTGCCAGATTATTAATCTGAAGTTGTACACTATCAAAGAAATTCTAATTTGGGCATATACATCACATGCAGCTGGCTTTTAAGACCATCGTAACCAAAAGGCACATAGCTCTTTCACTACTCTAGCTACCTATCCCACGGTTGGGCTTTTTCATGGTAAAATCCACTGCTGAGAATGAACATGCCTGGTGCAATCAGAGTAGAAGTTAAAGGAAGTCCTTACAAACTACCACGTGGCTTCCCTGCCTTCCTTGATGAAAAAACCAGAATCATAGAAAACCTCATCCCTTGCTGCAGTTGCAGCATAACCCAAGTTTTTCATTGTGCAGTTCCAACATAAGTACTTCCGGCATTTTGATTACAGGCATGTAGCAGATCCAGTAACCATATCCAGAGTTTCCACTGGGCAGTCCGTAAGAAAACTAAACCAGTTTGTTCTTTAAAGTAGTAATTTGCCACTTTGTCAGTAAGTTTATGCTGAAAGACTCAAGAAACCAGGGAAACTAGGAAGAGGTGAAACTAACTTTTAGGTGAAAGTTAACACCACCTAACAACTAGCACAGTCCTGCCATTTATATTGTGGGCATGCCGCTTAACTCCATACATCCAAGTGCGAGTGCCTCTGAGTAGTTCAATGCAGCCTGCCGTACAAGAGAACAAGTTATTAAATATCACTCTGTTTAATACTTTCAGACTTGCATAAGAGTAATGTCCTCCTGAATCCTTATCACTAAAAACTGATCTAGTTAGAACTTTAAAGCTAAGCAAAATTAAGTCTGGCTAGTACTTGGATGGGAGAACAAGTTTTGCAGGAAGCAGTGTAGACAAGTTAGTAGATGATATCACTTCTCCTAGGTTGTCTGAAATAAGTTCTTAATTTGATACTGAAGGAGAGTAAGTTCTTCTGATGCCAACTTCTATAGAAAAAAACAAAACAATTAAGATCCTAACCAGTGGTCCCTGAAAGCTGTGCACATGTTCGCCCCCTCAGGAGAGATTTGTAAGGTGCCCAGCTGATTGGCAGAGTGATGGTAGCTAGGGTTTTGTTTCTGCTGGTGGTGCACCTTCCCACATGCCTCAGTGTACATAAAAATATTCCACACATGGATAGACATTAGAGGTAACACTGGTCCTAAACACAGTCAAAGAATGACTTCACCTTTCCTATCTGAATTTCAGTTTGGATTATTGCAGTCTGGTTACCTAACCTTTCCCCCATATTTTCATTCGAACATTGTAGCATTCTTCACTTCATGTCCTGAAGTGCGCCTGTGTTACTGTTGAGCCATTGTCAGATTCCACCTCAGAGAAGACTGCTCTTTGGTAACAGGTTGACTGAATCTAGTACAATGTTTATAGAACACTCTAGCATCTCTAGGATAAAAGCATCTGGGTAGCATTTTTCATATTAAACTTCTGTTGCTAACCTGAACTTGGGTCAACGAAAAAACAATCCACAATTTGGCTCAAACTTTCCAAGACAGACCTTGGAGCGCTCAGCTCCAACAAGCTATATTAGGATATTAAAACCAAATAAATGATGAAATATGTTACTACAGTGGATGGCCAAACTCACCATAGAGAGCTGTCCAAGTTTGATTAATTACATCTAGACATACAGTTCCTGACCTGAAACAGATGGAGAGAGAGTAGAATTAAAACATGAGCAAGTTAGCTAAATACTTATAGGATTTAACAGTTTTAACTCCACACATACCCCAGCACAAAGCAGGGATCAATTATTAAACTCTGGACAGAGGCAAAATATAGGGCAGCCCTTATGATTGAGAGAGCTTCTGTACTACGTACAGAAATTAGATTTTTCTAAGCAAGGGATGAAGAGAATGGCCACAGTAACTTCGATCCAGTATTTGCACGGAGGGAAATCTCACTAACAAATTTAAGACCGAAAAGAAAGGAGGAGTTTCATTTAATAGACATCTCAAACTGACTGCAGGGAAGTGATCAGATTTTTATGGCTTCCTTTGGGATGGGGGTCCTACTGTATATTTTATATAACTGTATGAACTAAGGTGAACTGATAGATGGTTGGTGGGTCTAGCTAAGGTCATTCTTTGTCTTGAGAACATATATCTTTGAAAAGGAGTATTAGCAAACCTCGACCTTCTATGCCACCGTATGTAACTCATGTATTTATAAGAAGCAACCAATGTTGCCTATACAATATAGATCACATGAGAAGACTTATCAAGTACCCAGTACTTCACACAAACTGATTTGTACCAGGAAAGCTACCTGTAGGGTAGTCATGAAACACTTTCCCCATATAAAATTCTTTGCCTGGACAATTAGCATTAGATTAGATGATAGCCCTTTATCCAGTCCCCTTTAGCACACTATGGGTTTCTTATGAAAGCATAATAAAGCTAAAATTAGATAGCATCACTAATCAGAAACGCTACTTGCTGAGGATTTACTTACGCTTCGTCAATATTGGGATGGAAAATTTTATTCATGAATCCTGTGAAAACAGACACATTAGTTAATAGCAGAAAGTAGCTACCAAAAATTAGCACACTTGGCTCGTAGGTTACAGGAAAGAAGCAAATCCTCATCTGAATAATTTCAATGGAAACCTTGGCTAAGCTATATATAGTTATTTAACCTTTCAAATATACAAGTCATATTTGACCTCAGGGCCCCTCTGCTGTTCACTTCAAGCTCATTAAAATTCCTGTTTATGCACAATTGTATTCCAAGGTTTTGCATCCAGTGTTATCATGAATAATATTGCCCATTAAGCACATGCTCTTTTTAGAGAAAATGCTTTATAAAGCTGCAGGGACTTTTGGTACAAACAAAAACATCTAAAGCTTTAATGTTTGCTCTAGGATTAAACTTTCTTTCTAAAATACTCTCTATCCAACGAAGATTCTCCTTATACTTTTAGGAATTCTGGTATTACAGAAACATAAGCTAACACTGTCAACATGCTGGAGCAGAACAGCAAGAGAATAATTGCTACCTTGGGTCTTCAGAAAATACAGCCACAGAAGTGTTTCAAATCTCAGAACTCAGGCAGTCTAAGATGCCAGTCTAAGTGTGGACTAAATTAAAAACCTGTTTCTCTTTTGATAATGCTCTTCGTTCTGGCTTTTAGTTGAGAGAGATGAAAAAAGAGAAGTTACTCACCGTAGTAACGGTGGTTCTTCGAGATGTGTCCCCGTGGGTGCTCCACAATAGGTGACGGCTTGGCCGGCGCTGCAGATCGGATCTTCCAAGCAGTTTCTGCTGGACCGCGCATGCGCCGGCGCGCGCCGCTCCCTGGCGCGCTCCTGGCCATGTGCGCGATCCGGTCCCCGCCAGTTCCTCGACCAACCGCCTCAGGTGCCCCTGCAAAACACTAACAGAGATCCGAAGCGGGGAGGATGGGCGGGAAGTGGAGCACCCATGGGGACACATCTCGAAGAACCACCGTTACTACGGTGAGTAACTTCTCTTTCTTCTTCGAGTGTCCCCGTGGGTGCTCCACAATAGGTGACTACCCAGCAGTAACCCAAGATAGGTGGTGGGTAATCGGATTAAGTGCAGCTGGTCCCCGAGAGGACCGCTGCGGAGAGACGGGTATCCTCTTGGAATACCCTGTAAAGGGCGTAATGTTTGGCGAAGGTGTCGTAGGATGACCAGGTCGCCGCTCTGCAAATGTCTTTCAATGCAACGCCCTTGAAAAAGGCTGTTGATGCTGCCACCGCCCTGGTGGAATGAGCCCTGGGAGTGGCCGACAAAAGGAGTCTTTTTGAGCTCGTAGCACATTTTTATGCAGGATACAATGTGCTTTGAAAATTCTCTGCGATGAGAGACCTTCTCCTTTTGATTTGGGAGCGAGGGAGACTAGGAGTCTATCCGTTTTCCGGAAGGACTTGGTCCTGTCTACGTAGAAGGCTAGCGCCCTCCTCACGTCCAGGAGGTGTAGGCGCGCCTCTTCGCTGGAGGTATGAGGCTTTGGATAAAACGAGGGTAGCACAATAGGTTCATTGATGTGAAACTCGGAAGAAACTTTGGGAACAAAGGCTGGATGCAGCCGTATGGTTACCGCCTCCTTGGAAAAGACAGTGCAGGGTGGCGTTGCCATGACTGCCGCAAGCTCACTCACCCGACGAGCCGACGTAATTGCAAGAAGAAAGGTCGTCTTTATTGTAAGGAGGCGAAGGGGAACCGTGGCCAAGGGCTCGAACGGTGGTCCCATGAGTGTGGTAAGCACCAGGTCCAAGCTCCACGAGGGTGGAATCTGTTTCCAAGGGGGGTAGAGGTTTACCAACCCTTTGAGGAACCTGGTAACCATAGGGTGGGCGAACACCGTGTGCCCCCCATCCTCATGTCTGAACGCCGAGATGGCGGCAAGGTGGACCTTTAACGAGGATAGCGAGAGTCCTGCTCTCTTGAGGTCCAGTAAATACTCTAGAATTGTAGGTATAGGCACCGAAAGGGGGGCCAGCTGCTTGGTAGAACACCAAGCCATGAAGCGAGTCCATTTTTGTTTGTAGGTTTTCCTAGTGGAAGTCCTCCTGCTACTTTCTAGGACTTGCTGTACTTCCACTTTGCATGTGCTCTCTAGGGAGCTGAGCCATGGATTAGCCACGCTTGCAGTCGCAGGCTTTGGGGGTGCGGATGCACTATGGACCCCTGGGCTTGCGTGAGCAGATCCGGCGCCACCCGAAGAGGCATCGGTGGGCGGTCCGACATGCGCAGGAGTAGGGGGAACCATTGTTGGCGATCCCACGTTGGGACTATCAGGATCATCCGAGCCTTTTCTCTCCTGGCTTTTTGCAGAACCTTGTGGATCAGCACTGCGGGGGAAAACGCGTAAAGCAGGGGGCCCCCCCACGGGATCGCGAACGCGTCCCCCAGGGATCCCCAGCCCAGCCCTGCTCTGGAGGAGAATCGTGGGCACTGTTTGTTGTGCTGAGTGGCAAACAGATCTATTTGGGGAAACCCCCATGCGTGGAAAATCGGCCGTAGTAGATCGGGACGGATCTGCCACTCGTGGGTGAGCGCAAAACGCCTGCTCAACTGGTCTGCCTTCACGTTGTGCGCGCCCGGCAAGTATGAGGCTCTCAGGATTATATCGTGGGCGATGCACCAGTTCCATAGGCGGATTGCTTCCGCGCATAAGGTACGGGATCGAGCTCCTCCTTGGCTGTTTATGTAAAACATGGTGGAGGTATTGTCCGTACTGATCCCGACGACTCTGCCTCGTATACGGTCTCGAAAGTGTTTGCAGGCGTTGAACACTGCTCTGAGCTCTAGAACATTGATATGTAGAGACTGTTCCGTGGGTGACCACAGTCCTTCAGCCACCTCTTCGCCCATGTGCGCTCCCCACCCTATGAGGGAGGCATCCGTAGTGAGGAAAACCGATATTTGCGGCTGATGGAAGGGTACCCCTGTTAGCAAGTTCCCGGGGTTTACCCACCATTGCAGGGATTCGCGCACCCCAGGTGAGGGCGACACCACCCTGTGAACGGTGTGTACTGCCGGCTTGTATACACTTGCCAGCCAGTGTTGCATGCTGCGCATGTGCAACCTGGCGTTCTGTACCACAAACGTCGCCGCTGCCATGTGGCCCAGCAGCTGCAAGCACGTCAAGACCGGCACTGTAGGGCTGAAGGTGATGACCTGCACGAGGGAACCGATGGCTCGAAAGCGAGACTCTGGTAGGTATACTCTCGCCGAGACCGAGTTTATGCGAGCCCCTATGAACTCTATGTCCTGTGAGGGGTCTATCTTTGATTTTGCCAGATTGATAACCAGGCCAAGTGAGGAGAACGTGTTTGCTGTGACGCATATCATGCGGAGGACCTCCCTTTTCGAGGTCCCTTTGAGCAGGCAGTCGTCCAGATACGGGAAGATAAACACCCCCTGTCTGTGCAGGTAGGCTGACACCACTGCCAAGGTCTTGGTGAAGACTCTGGGGGCCGAGGAAAGGCCAAACGGTAGGACCTTGTATTGGAAGTGTTCGTTGCCCACCATGAACCGGAGAAAACGCCGGTGAGCCGGATGGATGGTTATGTGGAAGTATGCGTCTTGTAGATCGAGGGCTGCGAACCAGTCTCCATCGTCCAGTGCTGTAAGGATGGAGGCAATCGTGATCATCCGAAAACGTTGCTTGCGTAGATACCTGTTGAGGCCACGAAGGTCTAAGATGGGCCTCCAGCCTCCTGTCTTTTTCTCCGTCAGGAAATACCGAGAGTAGAACCCTTTCCCTTGCAGTTGCTCCGGCACCTTCTCCACCGCCCCTAAGAACTCGAGGTGGGCCACCTCCTGCCTGAGCCTGGCTACATGGGAGGCCTCCTGAGGGTGGGGCTTGGGCGGGGGTTGCGGCGGCGGGAGCGACTGGAAGGGGATGGCGTACCCCGTGGCTATGATCTCCAGCACCCATTTGTCTGTGGTGATCCTTTGCCACTGGTCGTAGAATGGTCGGAGGCGATGGTGAAAAAGCCGTTTCGGATGATCTTGTGCAATGGTGGTGATGGCACAGCCCTGGATCTGTATGTCAAACTTGTGGCCTTTGGCCCCGCCCCGAGGACGGACGGCCCTGTTGTGAGCGTCGCCTGGGGGTTCTGTACTGCTGGTGCTGCTGATGCCGCCCTTGCTCGTAACCCCTGTGATACTGGGGGCGCTGTTGCTGGTACTGGTACCGCCTTTGCTGTGGGTAGTACCTTTTCTTTGAGTATGGAGGGGTGTAAATCCCCAGGGTCCTGAGTGTGGCTCTTGAATCTTTACTGGAATGAAGGACCGAGTCAGTTGATTCAGCAAACAGCTTCTGCAAGTCGAAGGGAAGGTCGACTATCTTCGCTTGCAGATCTCTCGGTATACCCGAGGTCTGGAGCCAGGACTCCCGTCGCATCACCACTGCAGTTGCTGTGGAACGTGCTGCCATGTCCGCAACGTCCAAAGCAATCTGAACTTCCATCCTCGCAGCCGCGTAGCCCTCTTGCACTATGGCCTTGAGGACCGGCTTTTTGTCCTCTGGAAGCGAGTCCATGAGGGAAGTTAATCTGGCATAGTTGTCAAAATTATGGTTCGCCAAGTGCGCTGCGTAATTTGCCATGCGCAACGTTAAGGTGGAGGAGGAGTAGACCTTTCTGCTGAACAGCTCTAGCTTCTTGGCATCTCTGTCCGTTCCCCCTGTTTTAAATTGAGATGTTTTTAGTCTTTGTTGCGAGGACTCCACCACCAAGGAGTTTGGCTGGGGGTGGCTAAACAAGAACTCCATGCCCTTCGCCGGCACGAAGTATTTCTTATCCGCTCTCTTTTGAACAGGCGGAATAGTTGCAGGGGTCTGCCATATGGTAGTGGCGGACTCCAAGATCGCTTCATCAAGCGGTATTGCTACTCTGGAGGAGGCCGGGGAGCTCAAATTTTTAAGGAGCTTATGATGTTTCTCTTGCACTTGTGCTGTCTGGATGCCTTGCGTGAAAGCTACCCTCTTAAACAGCTCCTGAAACTGTTTGAGATCGTCCTTAGGATGGACGTCCCCTAAGGCCGTGGCCTCATCCGGGGAGGAAAACGAGGAACCGCTGGGGTACATTTCTTTGGACCCTTCCGGTTCTTGATGGTGATGGTGCGCCCTCTCGCTGGAGGTATGCGAGGGAAAATCTCGTGGGTCTACGGCCAGTCCCCCCTGGGATGTTTGAGTCTCTGTCCCCGATCGCGATTGCCCTCGGGGGTACGAGGTAGTATGTGGGGATCTTTCCCTGGTAGATTGCCGATGGTGTCCATGCCCCGCGTGGTAGGGACGACCATGGCAGTATAGGCACTGTTCCTGGGAAGGTGACCTTGACCATTCCCCTTGCACGTACCCTCTGTGTCTGGGAGAGGGGGATCGTCGAGACACTGGAGAGAGCGATTTTGCATAATAGTCCAGCGTTTCAAATCCCAGGAAGGGTGAGGGTGGTGCCAGCCATGGGGAGGCTGATTGCAGGAAAGGAGAAGGGGGCTCCGGGTAGGCTAGGGGGGACCCCTGCCTTCTTGTTGGAGTCTGCAACATGAGCGGAGGGCTGTGAGAAAAAAGCTCCACAGCCCTGTCTGGAGAGGGGCTGCAGTGCCTCCTCTTGTGTGCAGCCTTTCCTCTCCCTAAGGGAGGTAACTCCGCCCCCTGATGGGCGGGGGATCCCGGCCCCGTCGGCACCGTGCTAGGCACGCTCGAAGGCGGTGCCGCACGTGCGGAGTGCTTCTGCGCCTGCAGGCTACGTGCCTGCGCGCTCTGCACCGCCGGTTCCCCGGGGGTCGGTGCCGCTGCCTGCGGTGCCGCCGGTACCGGCGCTTGCTTAGCCGCCGCCCTGCCTGCGGTGCGGGGCGGCTGGCTGATCATCGGAGGCTGAGCCGCTTCCACGTGGCTCTCTGTGCCGCCGCCGATCAGCTGTTGCTGCGGCTGGGGGCTGCTTGCTCCTCCCGTCCCGCTCACCGTTGCTGCCGGCAGGGATCGGGTTGGAGAAACTCTCCTCCGTTTTTGCGCTGATGGAGTGAGGGAGGCAGCTTTTCTTCTAAGGGCCCCGGAGGGTCCCTCCTGCTGCGGCCGCTCCAGCACGTCTGGCTGGAGGGCCTTGTCAAGAAGCAGCAGTTTAATCCTCATCTCCCTGTCTCTCCGTGCTCTTGTTGTTAATTTTGCACAGAAGGCGCACTTTTGTGCCACATGGGACTCCCCCAGGCACCTTATGCAGAGACTGTGCCCATCGGACACTGGCATCGCCTCTCGGCAGGACTCACATTTTTTAAAGCCTGAGGAGGACATTGTTGGTGAGTCTTTGAGTTTGTTTATGGGTACTTAGCACCCTCTTTGTGCTGTTTCCCCGTCCGATGGCCTGCCTCAGCAGGAGGGCTGATGGCCCTAGCTCCCGGCCTCCGGCGCTTGTTACTGGGACTGGCTTGAGCTGTCCCTCCGTAGCTTGTTTGTTTGTTTTTGTTTTTTTTTTTTTCCCACAAAATAACAACCGGCTACTTATGGTAGCCTAAATAACTGAAAACTTTAAAGAGAAAACAATTAAAGTCGTTGAATACGCTATATGGCTTTAGCCTAGTCAGATTCCGTCTGCAGCCGACGGCGGTTGAGAGGAACTGGCGGGGACCGGATCGCGCACATGGCCAGGAGTGCGCCAGGGAGCGGCGCGTGCCGGCGCATGCGCGGTCCGGCAGAAACTGCTTGGAAGATCCGATCTGCGGCACCGGCCAAGCCGTCACCTATTGTGGAGCACCCACGGGGACACTCGAAGAAGAATTCTATGGTTTAATAATGACAAGGACATCAAGACAAAATGGAAACCAAGTTAAAGACATCTGCTTATAGCACCCAGAGGCACACTTTTCAGCAGTTATCTAACTAAGGTTAAGTTAACCTCACTATTATTTGTATTACCTATGAGCCCTAGTCATGGATTTAGCCCCCCACTATGCTTGGTACTGTAAAAATACTGACCAAAAAGACTGTTCATTTCCCAAAGGTCTTACAGTTAAGTAAAAAAAATGAGAGGGATACTTCCAGGGAAAGAAAATGAGGATATTGATCAGCATGATAGGCAGTGGTCTCAGCACATGAGCAACCTGGCTGCCGCCAAGCGTTGAAACATGAATGTTGTATGAGAATTTTGAAAGTGAATGAGGAGTTAGTTTTGTGGTTGTTCACAGGGAGCTCCTTCCAAGCATGGGCGTAGTATGGGAGAAAACAAAAAGGTGCTTGTTAAATTTAAGCAAGTCACATAATAATGTCATCTTAGTTAGGAACCAGCATCTAGCTGGGTGTATGAGGTAGTATAGGTGGAGCTAGGACATGATGGGTCTTGAAAAGGAAGATATAAAACTTGTTTGATGTCATAGGCAGCCAGTGGAGGGATGCAAAAAGAAGGGCGACGTAGTCAAAGTGACAAGGTAGGAAATTGATCTTTGCAGCATTAATCTGAATGGATATGAGCAGGGCAAGACTATTTGTCAAGGTCACACAAAAATGCTGCAATAATCCACATATGAGATGAGAGGCTGGACCTCATCTCAGAATAAATTAAATGGCACCTCAAAGAGTCCCCACTCCATGCAACAGAAGAGATTACCTTTAAGCATATACTCAGCATAGTATTCTTATAAATAAGACATGCTGCATTAGGTGATGTATATGGACAGACAGAGGAACACAATCTCTGCCTCAAACACTCATAGATTAAGGCTACATCTACACTTACTAAAAACTTTCACATGGCCATGCTAATGGCCAAACTGAAGAATACTAATAAGGTGCTGAAATGCATATTCAGCATCTCAGTAGCATGCCGCTGGCCGCTACACTTCGGAAGTGTCATGATTTGCTCGCCCGCAGCAAGCCTACACAGGAGTCCTTTTCAAAAGAACCTGCCAACATCAAAATCCCTTATTCCTATCAGCTGACAGGATGTTCTGATGTTGATGGGGTCCTTTCAAAAAGGACCCCCCATGTAGATGAGCCGCGGGCAAGAGAACTGTGGCACTTTCAAAGTGCCGCAGCCGGCAGCATGCTAACGAGGCGCTGAATATGCATTTCAGCGCCTCATTAGTATTTCTTCAATTTGGCCATAGCATGGCCATTTTGAAGTTTTAGTAAGTGCAGACATGGCCTAAGTGTTTCAGAGTCTCTTCCCAATGGTAAAAAACAACAAAAAAGTCCTGTGGCACCTTACAGACTAACAAATTTATTGAAGCATATACTTTCATGGGCCAAGACCCACTTTGTCAGATGCACGTGGTCTGACGAAGTGGGTCTTTGCATCTGCTACGAGTGGGAACAAGCACAAGAGGGGTAGCTGTGTTAGTCTGTGTCCGCAAAAACAAGGAGTCCTGAAGCACCTTATACACTAACAGATTTATTGGAAAATAAGCTTCTGTGGGCAAAGACCCACTTCGTCAGAAGCATGTAGTCTGACGAAGCGGGTCTTTGCCCACAAAAGCTGTATGTGTTAGTCCATAAGGTGCCACAGGACTTCTTGTTTTTGCGGATACACACTAACACAGCTACCCCTCTCATACTTGTTCCCACTTGTAGCAGATGCAAAGACCCACTTCGTCAGACCACATGCATCTGACAAAGTGGGTCTTGGCCCATGAAGGTATATGCAGTTAGGCTTCCACTTATAGACAAGATTTTGTAGTTTCTGCAATAAATGCTTTGATTTTGTGGTGAAGGTGCTTTAAGAACGTCTAACAAAGATTGTTGAGGGGATACAAGGAGATGCTCTTGAGGATTATTTCCTTTCCAGCTAAATGTATATTTATACATATGCCTACTAACTTATCACTGAATTAATTTTAGCTCTTTATGAATTCCCATCAAAGCTGCTATCACCTTCATTTCATTACCATCAAGCTTCTCAACATTGCTGTTTTCCACAGTTTAAAATAGTCTATTTTGTGCAGCAACATCATGCTGGAGGGCAGAACAGATCAGGAAATACTGCTTGATACTTAAGTGACTTGAACTTTCTGCAATAAGCACTGATTTGTCTGTTCCAGTTAATTTTCTAGCAACAAAAGTCTTCATTTATTTAATAAAGGGAAGAAGCTTTACCAAATAATTTTAATGATGCTTGAATCTTGGGGATAAATTTTATTTTGACCCTTTAAGAAGGGTCATTATTTAAGGTTACGTATCTGGAAGGATACTCTATGTAACCAACGACAATTTTGCTGTTTCAGTCAATACTTTCATCAGTTCCACATTATTAATATTGCTCTGCAGCCAACATTATGTTTGAATTCAGCAATTTTGTGCCTCTACAACCTTTTGTTCAGCTATTCTAGGGAGAAAACCAAAGTATTTTGATACCATCTTCAGCCAAAACAGGAAGTGACGTCAGCTTGTGAGTGACAGAACAGATCTCAGCTGGAGTTGACATGTGGAATTAACTGTTTCTTCCCATGATCTATAATACAAGTATAATACTTGAGTTGCTCACAACTCATGTATGTGCAATGCAAGACTCTTCCAGAGACAAAGAAAGCACAAGAAACTTCTCTGAAAAAAGATATCCCCGTTCACTTAAAACAGTGACTTTTTATATTTTATTGCCTCCATTTTAAGCCAGATACAAAAACCCTATTAGAAACTTATCCATATTTCAGAGCTGTCCTGTGTGTGCTCCACAATGCCCCACAGTTCTCCTGTCCGGCCTCTTCCATCTCCACTGCTCTCAGGTGCAGAGGAATTAGAAAACAGGAATACCATTTCAATTCGGCACCTGAAAGCCCGTGGCTATAGGGTCATGAGAGGCTGAAAAGTCTCCTCTTTCTTTGCTATTAGCGTGGCTGTGGGGTCTGTGGTTCTGTGTCTACCTCTGCTGTCTGTCTTTTCTTTCTGTGCTGCCTGGTGCCAGCCACTGCCCCCCACCCCATGTGGCAACTAGTCCATGGGTGGGGGTCTTGTCTAAGACAAGACAAGAAACTTTTCAGCCATTTACAATTTGACCTGACCCCTCACATCCTCTCTCCTTCCGTCCCAGAGAGGTGCCACTAATTCTGGAACTTACCCTGTCCCGCATCATGTGGCAGCTAGTCTGTGGGTTGGGGCTGTGTTTGGACAAGAAACTTTTTAGGCCATTTACATTTTGTCTTGGCTCCCCCATCCCCTCCGCCCAGAGGTGCCACGGAGTCTGGAATGTTCCCTCACCCAGCCGGATCACGTGGCTTGACCCAAACCAATAAAAGGATGTGCTGCGCAAGGTGCCAGGCAGCTTGTGAGCACTGAGGGGCCTGTAACTGGCTGGGGGAAGTCTCCCTCAGCGACGTGGATATTGCGGGGGCTGCTATTTGGAGGGTCTTTTACCCACTGGGGAAAGTCTCCCTCAGTGGTCACAATTTTCGAGGGCTGGCTGTAGTTGGGGTCTTTAGCCATTGGGAGGGAGTCTCCCTTGGTGGACATGATTTTTGGGCAACAGAAGAAAATACTTTGTCACTAGAGTGTCTGTCCTCTCAGAGGACATTTTTGTATGGGATTTATCCAAAGGCCAGGGGGTAGGTTATAGTTGGCGGTCTTTTAGCTGCCTGGGGGAAGTCTCCCAGCGTGGTCACGATTTTTGGGGCTGGCTACAGTGGTTGCAAGGAAGAAAATTCTTGTTCTAAGGGTCTTCTTTGCCAGGTCTAAACCTAGATCCAAGCCTGGGACCACTGGTAATAGAGACAGGTGGTATGTTCTTTCCCAGAGTGTCAGACAGCATACTGGGCCCAGATGTAGCCCTGCTGGAGCTCCTCCACCTTTGCCTGGACTTCCTCCATGCCACAGAGGGGGATAGCCTGTTCCACCACGGTGATGACCATCTGGCATCGACCTGGGCATTACGGTGCTTCACCTCAGGGTTTTCGGAGTAGATCCTCCTGGCCCCATAGGTACAGGAGGGTCTGCACCTTTTGCTCAGTCCAGGAGGGACCCTCCTCTTGGTGCCCTGGGCTGGCTCTTGGGCCTTTGAGACAAAATTACTGATCTGAGGCTAGGAGGTCTAAATCCATATCCAAGCCTCCAAAGATCCAGCGCTTTCGCATCCCATTTGGAAAACCTGTCAGTTGGGAAACCGGAAATCTTTTTTCTAACCTCTCCTAAGCACTTTACTAACCCTCCCCTCCCCTCAATTATAAAAAGCACATCTCATACAGACAAGCCAGATCCCACCTGGAAAAAGGGAAATTTGGTTAACACAGCAGGGGAATGAGGGATATGAAATGTAGGAAATTAAGTGTGGGAAGATGTCAGATACCCACGCCCACCTGTGGGGCATTTTTTCCCATGCTGCACCAGTGAAAATAGCCAGAATGTGATGGGGCTCAAGGAATTGTGGGACAGGTTCCCACAATACACTGCTGCAACAGTCAATTTTGGCAATGTGTGGCAGCAGTAAGTCGATTTTTTGGAGAGTATGTGGGAAGATGAGGATGCTCAAAATCGAACTGATAAAACCCAACATTAATAAAATCAATTTTAGCTCATAGCATACATGCAACCGCAGTTTATGTTTCCAAATAAAGGCTTGGCATGGCTGCAGTGATATACATATACATGACCCTTCAAATGAAGTAGAAGCTAGATGTCATAAGCTTATTAAACATAAAGCTCTTTTTCAGTTAGCTAAGAACTTTGGCATGTTCTCCGTAACCATAACTATAAATACCACAGTACATTTTGATCAATGTGTCATGCAGGGCTCTGAATAAGCTGATAATCAAAAGAATTTTCAGTCTAATACACGCTGTCCAAAAATCGGGTCACGTCTCCAGTACAGGATAGAGTTAAAGCTAGTCTCCGTTAGTGTGGCTGTATCACAAGATTATGGCCTCTTTGTAAAGACACCCTATTTGTCAGCTGCATGTGTAAAAGCTGAATGTAAAAGTTTCATCAATGGTCTGGCATAAGCACTATGCTGAAGAAATCTACTGAAGCAGTAAATGGTTATTTTAAACTAAATAGACTGATGATGTTATAATAATCAAAGCCTACCTTATACACATGCACAGAATACAGGATTTGTATTCTACAATTTTCATTTAAGTTAAACCAGCATCACCTGCATAAAATTTGTACTGCTCAAAAGATCCTCTTTCATTCTAATTAGTAAAATAAGGCTGCTCATTAAGAAGGTATTCAGAAAAATAAGATTCCTGCCCTTGGTATAAGGCCCAATGTATGTATTGGGCCCTCAACATAATGCTTTTCACAGGTCTTTGTGACACTTCCTTGAAAGCCCTGAAGTAGCCATTACTTTTGTTAACAGAGTCCAACCACACACAAATTTATTCTTACACACCCTTTGTTTATATGCACAACTTCAGAGGCTGCCAATCTTTCCTTGGTTTTGCCAACAAAATTAAGAGATCTATAAAATTTCAAAAACTAGACAGACTTCACTGGGCTCCTGCAGCCTTAACAATGAGATTTTGGTTCTCTGGACAGTGAAGCAGTGTCCTGATGTCAGTAATCTAGAAATAAGAGTTTAACCTGTGAACTATTCTCTGAGCCACCTTAAACTTTTGAAACTACAAAGGTTTATCCTTCACTGAAGCAGCTATAAGTCAACTTGTGTCTTACAGACTAAGCGGTTGACCTCTCTGGTATGAGAAGTTACAGACTTCTAGATCTGAGCACAGACTGCCAAGTTCTGTCACCTACTTCACATGGCTTTCACGGACGGGCTTGTGCATATAGGGTACTGCCCTATTTTCTGTCAAAAATCCACATTAAAATCGTGCTATAGCACCATGTACTAGATCTGGAAAACATGTCCCTCTGAATGGATTATTCACAGCAATGTGCCACCAAGGAGACTTTAAGTTGACACCACAGAGTTTTTGGAGTCATGGTCACTCAAGTAACATGTGGCTATGAATATCCCAACGGCAGTGGTTTCTCACCATCACAAACTCCCTTCTTTGAAGCACAGTCTTCCTTAGAGGCACAGCAAGCCTACCATAATGACTAGCTGCTACTTCTAAAGGCACCTATCTGGGTCCTACTTGATGAATTGGAGCCGAATGTCTTTTCCTCCGAAGGCACTTTTCATATTTAATTGCTCCCTAGGCCATTCAAACTTTAGGACGTGTCTACACTGGGGAAAAGAGGAACTGCAGTGCTGAGCAGTGTTCCCTGTAAACTGCGTGCTTCTGTGGCTGCTCAGAAGAGATTCAAATGCCACCCAGCTTATTAGCAGAGCGCTCACAGCTAGGTGTTTTGTTTCTACTAATGGTGCAAACTCACACATGCCTTGGTGCACTTCAAAATTTATTCTGCACATGGGAGGAAAAAAACCCATACCTGGATAGGAAAGATTAGAGGGAACATTGGTGCTGAGTATCAGAGGCCAGATCAACTGACTTCAGGGCTAAAATTAGCCATTTAGATGTTCTTGTTAGGGCTGAAGCCCCACTGCTACTCCTTCAGAGCTGGAAGCCCAGGCTCCAGCCCACATGAGAATGTCTACACTGTTATTTCCAGCCACACAGCCTAAGACTTGGAAGTTTGAGTCAATTGATCCAAGGCTCACAGACACTGTATCCTGGGTTCTTTTCCAGTACAGACTTCTCCATGGACTGTATGACAGCCTGTGCTGCCTGCATCGGGGCTTTCTGTCCCTCTTGTCAGACAGAATGACTGTTTTGGTACTGGAAATACAATAGCAAGAAACAGGAACATGGACTGGAAGCTGTCTCACTATCCCTTCCACCAGAGCAACTGCACAAACTACACACAATGCTGGCCTGTAGCAGAGGGGACATTCTTGTACCAGTAGGTGCTTCCCCTCTGTACCAGGAATAGGCCACATTCCATCAAGCACTGCCTCGTACGGCAGCCCACATGCTTAAAGTACACCCAGCTAGCTGATAGGCTGGACAAGAGTTCCCTTGAAGATGCTTTCTGATACGTGCCACAGGCCTCTAACAAGAGCAGGGAATAGTAGCTTGGCTGAGGCAAACAAGACAACAAAAGGGTACAGACACAGCAAATTTCAACTCTGAATGGTCTCTTCCCTCTTTGACAAGGAAACAACCTTACAGGATAAAACTGCATCAGGAATAAAACCAATGCCACCCTTAAAAGGTGTTCAGACCATTTCAATGGAACCCAGCAGAAACATGTAGTCAGTTATATGCACTATTTGTTTTTTTTGTTTCTCATGTCCCCCTCTCCCCCACCAATGTTCTGATCCCCATATGTGTACTCTAAGTCAAGTCCAGGTGGATTTTTTTAACCTCATACCTGCTTCAACAATTATGGCAGTGGATTCACATCTGTCTTATGTAATGTGCCTGTTACTGCTACATGGACAGCCAAATACCATAACTAGCTGCAGTACAAGCTGGCCATTCCTGACCTGTTATCTCAGTGCAGCAGTTAATATTCCAACTGTCATAATGAAGCTGTGATTTTAGTATCCTGTTACACTGACTGATACAGTTGTTCAGTTGGGCTCCAGCAACTCTGTGGTTGTGCTCTTGCCTCTAAACCATGATGTAGTGGGGTCAGATATTATACATTGGTTAAGCTTCAGGTGTGCTGGGACTGCTGCCTGCTATGCTGATCAACACTTGTCAGTTTCCTGCTACTCCCCCATCTCTATCTGTTGTCTGGTCTTATATCAGAGAGTGAACTCTTTGGGCTATGGATCATCTTTTCATGCTGTGTTTGTACGGCTCCTAGCAAAATGGGGTTGTGGATGCTACCACAATACATTTAGGCTACGTCTACACTTAGCAAAAACTTCAAAATGGCCATGCTAATGGCCAAATCGAAGAATACTAATGAGGCGCTGAAATGAATATTCAGCGCCTCATTAGCATGCTGCCAGCCACGGCACTTAGGAAGTGTCCTCTTTCGCTTGCGCACAGCTCGTCGACATGGGGGTCCTTTTCAAAAGGACCCTGCCAACACTGAAATCCCCTTATCAACTGATAGGAATAAGGGGATTTCGATATTTGCAGGGTCCTTTCGAAAAAGGAGCCCCATGTAGATGAGCCGCACGTGAGCGAAATGTGGCACTTTCAAAGTGCCGCAGCCAGCAACGTGCTTATGAGGCACTGAATATTCATTTCAGCACCTCATTAGTTCTTCGATTTGGCCATTAGCATGGCCATTTCAAAGTTTTTCCTATGTGTAGACACAGCCTTAAAAATAGAGTTGGGTTCATATGCCATGCAGACGCAAAGAATTAGAGGGAGAAATACTGCTATTTGTGGGCATCATCCTCCAAAAGACCTTTTAAACAGTGTAGCATCATCTAGAGGACACCAAGGACAGGGCTAGAAGAACTCATTCTAATCCCTGTTCAGTGCAGACTCTCTCTGTGGACTTAGGTAAGTCACTTCATCTGTGTCATCTTCCCCAGCTGTAAAGTGGGGATAACTACCCATTTCACAGGTGATGGAGAATTACTACCTTGTTCACTGTTCTGCATTAAATTACTTCTTGCTCATGAAAGTTATGGAGTAAGGTTCTTTTAAGGAGCCTCAGATGAAGAGATTATTCAGCCTATTAACTGACAATATCAGACATTGTGATATATGCACAGCACCACCTTAGTACAGAGGCATTCATTACACTATGGGAAAGGTTCTGCAATCTGGTACTCCAGCTCTGGACCACAGAACCTATTTAAGTACAAGATTTGCCTGTTAGTTTAAAATTCTTAGAGGTAAACCCAGTGTGAAATGTGCCTTATAACAAGTTGCTTTAAAAAAAAAAAGGTTTAGGACAGTTTACATTGCCAACATCACAAGTAATGTAAATCGTCCCACAGCTATAATTATTTATTACAGTACTCTGCATATTTGCAGTATTTTTCCTATAGTATCTTAGATACTTCTGCAACATTATGCCTCCAACCTTTGATGTAAAAATGAATGGGGAAACTCAGCCAGAGAAGGTAAATGACTGGTCTTTAGTCACAATATAACAGTGGCACACCTGAGATCTCCAGGCTCCAATTAATCATTAGATAATCCTTTTCCTAACTATGAAGGCAATATTCACCAACTGAACTAAAATCAAGTGTTAAAGAGCAGATCCTAGAAAATCTAGCAAAACCTGAAGAACTGCCACACTTCCAATAGTCAATTGATCTTATTGCTTAGGTAGACTGCCACATGACACAGGCTTCAGCAACTGGCACAAGAGACCCTGTGAATCTGCACTAAGTCATGCTGAAAGCAGCTCCTACATTTTGTCTGCCTGTGTTCATTCCCTGACTATGCCAGGAAATCTGCATGGAGTGTTCAGTGTCAACAAAGCAGACTGGAGAAGATGTTATAACGCCTTTTGGTGTTTCGCCTTTTGCATTGTACAAAGCACAGCTCATTTGGAGGAATGAGCATTTTCAAGTTTCTTATAAGCTGGTATAGGAATTGGGCAAATTCATAATGATCCGGGTGATAAGTGACTCATGAAATTTTAAGTACCTAATTGTAAGGCAATCCAGCTAGGAGCTGCAAGTAAAAATAGAACTTGCAGTAAAAAAGAAAAACTGAGCACAGCCTAGGAGATATTTTAGTGTTGACAAGTCCTACTGAGCAGCTACAGTGTTTTATACCACAAGTGGTTACACTGATCTCTATATACAGCAGATAACACTTTTCATCCCAAAGTAAACTACACAAGTGCAAGATACAGCAACCTAAATTAGACAACTCAAAACTGGAGGAGAAACAGGGACCTGATATGTGAATATATGGACGTTATCTTAATGGTCTTTTAGAATATTTTGTGCACTTACACTCAACACTGCAGAGAAAAGATTGTAGTAAAGAACTAAAGTGAATTCAGCAAGAAAGTTTCTTCTAATTTTTCCCAGGCATGTGTGGAATGAATTGTGTAATGTGCACCAATATGGAAGTGGTGTGAGGTGGGGTTGAAGGGATTTATGACTGGGGCAGAGGGTGGAGGCAATACACAGAAGCTTTAAGATGCCAAAACAAGAGTTCCAGCTTCTAGGTTTCCATTTCTTCTACAAGCCATTGGCAACATCAGTTAACTTCTGCGTAGGCCAGGGAATACATGCCTTGAGTTTAGGTGTCTCTGACATCAAGGACAGAAACTCATTAAATCCTAATCTCAGCCTTTAGAAGCCTGTGAACAGATAATCATTTATATTTACGCAAAATATCCTCATAATTTGGGATTCTGAAACAATATGTTTAAAAACATTTCATGATTCTCTTTTCAAAAAGAAGTAAAAGAAAAAGCACATTTTGCCATTGATATCAAATTCTAAAAGAAAAAAATGAAAGGCCAACAGGTATTGGAACTAGTAAAGAGCTCAAAACAGATCACCCACTGGAGACAGAAGACACCAACTTTTAAGTATGGTGGGGGTTTTTTTGTATTATTATTAAATGGGTAGGGGATGGAATTACTAAACCAGCTACTTAGGATGCTACTAAAAGCTTATTATTTGGGTTTTGAAATTAGTTTAGACACATTTCTGGCAAAATTAGTTACTTCTTTAAGAATATAGTAAGTTTTAGAGTTCCCCGAACTGGACGGATTCAAATGAACACTCCAGGGCCAGGATTTTAGTGGCTGCATGTAAATTTTCTGTTTCTCCACATTTGAAGCCTCAAGATCAGAATCACAGCAGGGCACAAGGATGTGCAAGCTGGTTGTTGAGTTTGTACACATGCATTCTAAAAAGAAATGCCAGTTTCTGAAAAATGAACTTGCTTTGAAAGAAGAATCAGATCTTGCATCAAGAATATTTTGAGCCTGGTAATTCCAGGGAGTTATCTGACAAGCACAAAGATAATATGAACGTGCATAGCCATAAGTAGGAGGCAGGTACTCACAGGCCAAGATAATAAAAGCTGTAAATGCATTAGTGATGACAACTTCCATTTATATTGCTTCTTTCATGCAAGAAGGACCAGGATGCTTTCTAAACTATAAACAGGAAGCGTTTGGAAAATGCCACCTCTGGGGTGAGGCATTATTTAACACAGCAGATTACCAAGAAAAAAATTCCTTCCCCATGTTGTTACATAAGCCAAAGACTGATTAAGTAGGTCTGTCCCACAAAAGCTCACTGAATAAATCATTGTTAGTCTTTAAAATGCTACAGTTCTGGTACTTTGTTTTGTTGGAGTACAGACTAACATGGCTACCTCTCTGTTACTATCCAAACTGGAGAGCAGCCATCACACTACGGCTAATATTTCTCCTGCAAGAAGTGGTATGTGAACTTCAAAGACAAGACAACAGGATCTCAATTCTAAATCTATTCAGATATTGTCCAGCAGCAAAGACTCACTACTACATCAAGAAAAGCAACACATGAATTAATCGGCACCAATTCTTGAAAATGGTTGATAATGAAAGATTCAAAGAGAAGAATATTAGCTTTCGAGATCCTGAGAGAATAGGATGGCTGCAGAAGGTCACCAATAAGGAATTATATAGGAAAATATAGCCAAAAGAGAAGCTACTGCAGAAAGTTATACAATGCTAATTACAGCTATTCAGGCATATTTGCAGAATGAACAATGAACAAAAAAATCAAGACCCTGGTATTTGCATAATGGACGGTTTGAACAGGAGAGGCAGACCCCACAGAGATTGGGTAGATGATACAGTAGATTCTGTAGACTAGCTGCGCACCAAACTAAGCCACTCTGCACTAGACAGGGAAAGATGGAAGGAAATAACGCAGGAGGCATCAGACACCAACAGGCACTGACGCCCATGGTTGATGCTGATGAATTCTTGAAACGTCTGGTTTCTAGAAGGTTGGAAATTGTCTACTGGAGTCCCTCTTCAGCACAGGAAGGACTAAAGACGACTTCATTAACAGCACTTTGAAACACTCAATACACTTCCTCAAGCCACTACTCAACTTCGTTACAAAAACGTTACATTGAAGTTGACGTTAACAGTTTCTAAAACTCAAATGGACTATACTCAAGTTCTTCTACAGCAGCGCCTCCCAAAGTGTGGTACGTGCACCACTGGTGTTATCAGAAGGGATTTCAAGGGTATGTGGCAGAAAATAAATTTCTAAAAATCAGGAGATAAGCACAGGGACAGCACTGGGCGAGGGAGTACGTTGATAAGGCTGAAGTCCCAAAAGGGGTCTGTGCATGCTTTAAGTTTGGGAAACACTGTTCTACAATGCTAGAGAAACATGGAAAGCTGCAAACAGAGCACTCCTCTTGAAGTTTCAACGTAAAGTATACACTTTATTAAGGAGAAAGGGGAACTGGTTCTGTTTTATGTGGCCCACCAACTTGTGCAGACAATTTGCACTGCCTTCGGTGTGCAGATGGCATAGTGGAATCCATATTCCAGCGATTAAGCTTCTTGTGCTTGTCACAGACAGTCACATCATCTGTTTATACCATTAACATCTGTCTGAAGTTATCTGATCTTTCCGCCTTTTGCTACTAGTTAGACCAAAGCAGAGAGGAACCATGCCAGTTAAGCCATATGCATTCACTTCCCCAAATTACAGCAATCCCAGGCTTGATGTGGGGCAAATACCATCTCTTGCCTCATGGCAACTGAAGAGAGTACCATCAGTTGAACAACATGAGACCCAGTCATAGCATACTGTGTATTTCCTCTGACTGTCCTACTCACAAGCCTCCAAAGCTTCTACCTCAGTCACAATGGCTAGTAGAGAATGACTTGAGATACTTTCTCCCTCTTTCCATTACTATTGAGATCTTACTATCCCTGGACAGAGGGGCCAAAAGTTCACTCAGCTGTGGCTCCTGCCTATAAGCCAGACTAAGGTACAGGAGTAAAAAGGTAGCAAAAAATGTAACCCAAAGAAAATACAAACCTCCTCTCTGCTGCAGCTACCTTATTGGCTCTTCTGGATACTAGTGTCTTCTGTACTCTCCCAGTTGCAGTGACCACCCACTTCCATCACCAGCAGAAGCTCCCTCCTCCCAGCAGTTCCTGTGCTGATCAGAATTCAGTGCATTGTGGCAGGTCCAAGACTAAACCAAACAGAGCTATCTTAGCATTCATCAATTAGCTAGGTAGGCTGTTGACTTTCAGTGATGGAGATTCAAGAGCAGTATAGACACCTATCAGGGATGGTCCAGATAATCATAGAACCCTAGGGCTGGAAGAGACCTCAGGAAGTCATCAAGTTCAGGCCCCTGCCCAAAGGAGGATCAACGCCAACTAAATCATCCCAGCCGGGACTTAACCTCTAGGGATGGAGATGCCACCATCGCTTTAGTAACACATTTTGTGCTTCACCACCTCCTGGTGAAATAGTTTTCCCTAACATCCAAACTACACCTCCCGCTCTGTCACTTGAGAGCGCACTGGTCCTTATTCTTCCATCCATCCTCTCCCCATCCTCTTTAGAGCCCCCTTCAGGAAGCTGAAGGCTGCTATCAAATCATTCCTCACTCTTCTATTCCGCAAGCCAAATAAGCCCAAATCCCTCAGCCTCTCTTCATGGGTCATGTGCTCCAGCCCCCTAATCATTTTCACTGTCCTCCACTAGACCCGCTCCAATGCATCCATATCCTTTCTATACTGGTGGGCCCAGAACTGGACACAATACTCCAGATGTGGCCTCAGCAAAGCCAAAGAGAGGGGTATAACGATTTCTCAAGATCTGCTGGAAATGTTCCTCCTAATACACCCCAATATGCCATTAGCCTTCGTGGCTACAAGGGCACACTGTTGACTCATATCCAGCTCTCATCCTCTAATCCCCAGGCCCTTTTCTGCTGCACTGCTACTTACACAGTTGGTCCCTCAGCCTGTAACAATGTTTCAGATTCTTCCACTCTAAGTGGAGGACACTGCACTTGCCCTTGTTGAACCTCGTCAGACTTCTTTTGGCCCAATCCTCCACTATATCTAGGTCACACTGGACACTATCCTTACACACTCCAATGTATTTACTTGTCCTTCTAGCTTAGTGTCATCTGCAAATTTACTGAGGGTGCAATCCACTTCCTCATCCAGGTCATTAATAAAGATATTGAACCGTACCTGCCCTAGAACCAGTCCTTGGGGTACCCCACTTGAAACCAACCACCAACCAGACATCGAGCCGTTGATCATTACCTCTTGTGCCTGACCACCTAGACAGCTTTCTATCCATCTTATAGTCCATTTATCCAATTCATACTTTCTTAATTTATGGGCAAGAATATTGTGGGAGACTGTATCACAAGCTTTGCTAAAGTCAAGGTATATCACATCCATTCACTTCCCCATGTACACAGAGCCAGTTACCTCATCATACCCAGTCTGTGTCACACACACATATACACTGCAGCACATACTCAGTGTCCAAACATTTGTGTGTCACACAAAAAGTGTTTCTCACACTCACACAGTCTGTCTCTCTGTAGACTCCAGTCCCAACCCTTCTGCCCAAGGACCTGCCCCTTCTGGAGGGCTCAGAATTGGCCTGTGACCAGCACCAAAATTTATGGAGAAGCCCCTCTTCAGTCAAGAAATGGTGTTTAATTCATTTTGCGCTGGTCAGTTTCCTGGCTCCTGTTAGGGCTGCAGATGACTGGGCTGCCGCCACTGACAGGAGAGTTTTCTCCACACCTGCCACCCAACAGTGACAGAGAAACTGCTCATCAGGAGTGGCAGCCAATTTGGCTGCTGCCACTGACAGGAGTGGGAAAACTGATGAGGGCAGCTGTCCTGGTCACCCTCCCATCTCTGTAAGCAAAGAAGAGCTGGGAGTTAGGTTATCACCTGGTGGCTGTCTCCACTGGCTGGAGCTAGGAAACTGGCCGGGGCTGGTGCCCTCGTCAGTTCCCTGGCTCCCCCAAGTTGCACGCGAAACTTGACTTATGCAGGGGTTGCAAGAACACAACCATCACGAAAGTGGGGGCGGGGGTCTACAGTACACAAGATTGTCCAGGAAAGCAACCTTTGTGTAAGTTGGGGATCTACTGTGCTACAGTACAAGAACATTGTTATTGGTTCTACCAAGGTGATTACTAAAACTCAGTTTCAGCTTCTGCATTGCAGGCCTCTGAATCATGCTTTTGGAAGAAGGTCACTGACAGCCTACTTCTGAATCTCGTGTCAATCCAAGAATGCACATTACTGTATAATGGACACAAAGACCTTAGCTCATGTTAATGAATAATTTTATCTAGATATCTGTGAGTGCACTTTTTGTATTCACTGTAGTGTCTGAGTGTCTGTACAATGCCATGGGACAGGAACATATCCCCCGCTTTTTACAGACAGGGAACTGAGACAGTAACTTGACCAACGTCACACAGGGAAGTCTGTAGCTCTATCAGGAACTGAATACAGTCTTCCTGAATCCCAGTCCTGTAATTTAACTACAAGACCATCCTCTGTAAGCTAATGTTAACATTATGGTTTAACATTAAGATTATCAGAAACCTGAAGAAAGCCTCTAACTCCACTACAGTCACTGAATTAAAAAAACCCAATAAGTTATTGCAGTAACTGTTGACATAACTCATGAAAGTGCTAGAAAATAATAGTATCTCTACTACGCAGCAACAAGATAGATCTAGAATGAAAGCAGTGATTGGTTACCTATAGATGGGGATTTGAAAGGGTATTTATCAGGAAGGTCCACTCTAACTTTCCACACTCCACCTTCATATGGTGCTGCAATCACAGAAAAATGCATGTGTTAAACATACTACAGAATTCTACACAGAATAAAAGCACAACGGCGTTAAGTAAAAAGAAGACCTAAAAAGTAATTACCATATGGAATAAGTCTTCAAACTTCCTTTCTTTGTTACAGAGCACAGATCGAAAGACCTATAATAGCAGCCATTCTCCTAAGATGTGATGGGCATTGGTCTCTATTGAGGCTCTGATTTTAACTGATCCTACATAAGTTTTCAGCATGAAGACCCAAGAGTCTTATTCAGAACACAAAAAAGTTAAAATAATTTACTTACCCTGAGACACATTACTAATTCAAGACACAAAGATCCAGCAATTGAGACAATTCTTTTGGAAAATGTATCTTTGCCTTCAGTCTTGTTTACCAGCACTTTACAATATTCAACTGACTGCCCAGATTTTCCCAGGCACTGAGCTTGCGGAGTTGTGCTGCACAGAGTTTTTAAAATTTTAACCTCATTTTAAGGAAAAGCTCTGGTTTTGCACAGCAATCAAAACTAGGAAGCTGCCATTCAGCTATAGGAAAAGATGATGTTCCTCCAATGTTAATGTTTGAGATTCAGTTCTCCAACCCCACCCCCATTCTTCCCCTATTGTCAGCAGGGAGAAATCAGATAGGTTATGATCAAGATGCAATCTAAGCGCAATGACTCGTTCTGACTTCCAGATTTTCTGGGTACTCCCAGTTACTACATATGGACAACTGAGGCACTAGTTAGATATTTGTGTTTCTCCTGAAACCATAAAATGTTTTAACTATAAAAAGAATCATGAGTCACAAGATATATACTTACTTCCTTGTGGTCCATAAAACTTCACTACAAATTCATTGAGTCCTCCTAGGATTGTGACTTCATGTTTGCTCTCGATACTAATGTATTAAGTAAAGGAAAATGTTAAGTCCAGATGACAACATGTTAGTCATGACACTGGAAACTTGGCACACTGACCCATCTAAAATTTAATATTCAGAATATTTTTAGACATGAAATTTAATAGCATTGAAAAATAGTTGAACAACCCAATTGTTACCAAGTGTCAGTTCCTCAAGTATTAGAAGTAGTTCCCCTGCTTCTACCTCCAGCCCTCATGTTAAACAAAACAGTCACTTTCCCAGACCTTTAACATAGGATGGCAAGTGTTCAGAATGTGAACACTCCAGGAAGAGGGATTATTGCTATTTGTTTCTGCAGAATCTTTGCTTCCATTAAAAACTGAACTCTCCGTCAGCACCACCTTAGTGACTGATGAGTACACAGCCAAGCAGGACAATTTAAATTTCGTGGTAGCTCGGATATGGGGGGGATGAAAGCTTGATGGCACCTGCCCACAATGAAGTCAATGAACCACAGGGGCAGAACCATTAATGTGGCAAGACAGTGATTTAAAGACAACCCTCTTCCCCACTCAAATGCATCAGGAAATAGCCCCAAAACAGGAAGAGTGGAACTCCTCTTGCTAATCACCTTTAAAGTTTCTAAGTTGGCATTAACTGTTTACACTTTTAAGCAGAATCTTCCCCATGTCTTTTCTACGACAAAAGGCAAGTCCTGGTGCATTTAATTCTACTTGGCTGCTTTTAGTGCTGTCAGGTGGCCTCCCACTGAAAGAAGGAAAATTATGGCAATCTAATGTTAATTTGATTTACAATGCCAAAAAAACCCAGGGGTCTCTAGAGAGATGGCAGAGGAGCCAATTATGATGTGCTGATACAACACTAAAAGAGAACTATTTTTAAACATTAAGTTACATTATCTTTAAAAAAAATCAAAGCAGCCAATGCTTTGTAGAGAAGGCTACAGCACTGAAAGGCAAAAAGGTTTGGTTCAGTCACAAGTTAAAACCATTAACGGCGATGTTTCCGTCTCCCAGTCTGCTGCAATATTCCAATATAAAGCAGTATTAATGGAGTGTGACTATGACCCAACTGCAATTCCTTTTAATCAATAAATTTAATACATGAGTAATGAGGAAGGCATCAGGAGAATTAACAATCAGGGATCCCAACTTCTACTTTCCTTACGAACTTCAGTTAGTTATTGATGTACATTAAGTACTGCCCTAATTAACAAATGGGGAACCATCTCTGCAGAGCTCTTAGGAGGCCTCTGATGGGAGAACCTAATCACTATCAGATCCATAACTCGAGGGTCAAAATGTTCCTTCAGACCAGGATGGGGAACCTATGGCCCACGGCTTGCCTGGATTGGACCCACGAGACTCGGAGCTCAGCTCCCCCACCATCCCCTGCAGGGGGCCCATGACTGGAGAGCCAGTGATGGCCACCTTGTGCTGCTGTGGAAGATGGGGGTCTGAGGCAGGAGCCCCAAGCCCTGCGGGCCCGATCCAGGCAAGCCTCACACTGGATCCAGCCCATGGGTTGTGCTGGGCAGGGCGAAAGTGATTCCTGAGATACCAGGATGCACTCTGTGCTGATCCCACCTCCCCATCACTCCCATTTGGCCAAATAATGGCCAATGAGCACGATGGGGAGGCAGTGCTGACGGGGCATTTTCCTGAAGCACACAGAACAGCACAGAGTCTCTTCCCCCAACTCCTGCGACAGGTAGGCGACTGCACTCCCAGCCCGCTCCTGCACCCTACTTCCTGCCCAGAGCCCTCACTCCCACCCAGCTCCTGCACCCATCTCCACCCCAGCTCACTGCCTGGCAACCCTCTCCTGTGCATGGAGCCCCTCCTTTCTGGCCCACCCCAGAGCCTGGAGGCTGAGGAGGGCACCACAAAAATCTACTAGCCTTACCCCCCGCAGTCTATGGAGTGGAGCTTAAAGGTAGCGAGGTAAATGCCTGTTACTCTGGCTTTTCAGTTTGGGGGGCCACATCTGTGAGGAGGTTGTTTGCTTGATTTTGCTTCTCATACGCATGTAGCTTCCAACTAACCTTTCTGTGGGTCAGTGGCCCTGACCCCAAAAGAGTTGCCCAACGCCGCTTCAGAGTAAAGGGAATACACAGAGAAAATTTCCATTTTTTTACAAGCAACATGTTTCAGGCTGTCCTCCAAGATCGCTGAGCACTACCAATACACAAACAGGCTTTTCTACTCAACAGTATGTTTAAATATGAATATTTAGGCTGGTGCTTTTTTGTCTTCAGGACACTGTGCAACAATCCTCCATACATCCCTACGACATAAATAAGCCAATCAATGAAACTGAAGGGGAGCTCTAAAAAGGAGGGTGAGAAACTGTTCTCAGTGGTGTCGGATGGCAGAACAAGAAGTAATGGTTTGAAGTTGAAGAGGGAGAGGTGTAGGTTAGATATTAGGAAAAACTACTTCACCAGGAGGGTGGTGAAGCATTGGAATGTGTTGCCTAGAGAGGTGGTGGATTCTCCATCCCTTGAGGTTTTTAGGTCCTGGCTGGGATGACTTAGTGGGGGTTGATCCTGCTTGAAGCAGGGGGCTGGACTAGATGACCTCCTGAGGTCCCTTCCAGCCCTGTGATTCTGTGAAACAGTTTTAACACCAATTAGCAAACTTGCCAACAGTGACTGAGGGACAGTGACCTAGGACTAGAATAAGGGACTTCCCAAACTTCCAGTTCAGTGCTCTGTCCACCAGACCCTACTGTTAAGTCCATTTACTTCAGAACAGTCATCCTCAGCATCAGAAATATTCTACTAAGAGCTGATCTTGGAATTGGAAGTGTTAAGTCAATCTTAAAATGACTGTTAGGGCAGGAAAGAAACATGGTTTTCAGATGACAACTGAAAGGTCAGTGTAGTAAATGATGTAGGATAAATCCTATAATGGCTCCAGTCATAAAATAGCAGAACTCCTCTTACTTTGGGCAGCTAATACTTCTGTCTCACTAGCTCAAAAAGGTTGGTGTGGAAAGTTTAACAAGTTTAATAAGCTGACAGATGTCCCTTATATGAACTCCTATGTCAGCTTATTTTCATTTTGGATCTGTGTGTGCTTATTGGGTGAGATTCCACAACTACCTTACAGAAAAAATAACTGCTGCAGCTCAGCACTGACACACTGACGTTAAGTTTCAAAGGGCAAGCAGGGCTACCATACCATAAACATGAACTACAGGTGTAGAAGTTTGGCCATTTACACAAATCTATCAAACTGGAGCATAAGAGCAAAATATTCACAATACAAAAGTACATTACCGTTTATTCAGATTTATGAATCCTTTTAAATACAAGTGGATCTAGTTAAGACTAATCAAACACCACTTAGTAATACAGTCCTGTGAATTTGACTCTAGGAACAAAACCTTTGACGCATCTAATGCAGTGTTTCTCAACCAGGGGTATGTGTACCCTTGGGGATACACCGAGGTCTTCCAGGGGGTATATCAACTCATCAAGATATTTGCTTAGTTTTACAACAGGCTACATAAAAATACTAGTTAAGCTAGTACAATCTGAAAGTTCGTTCACACAACTACTTATTTCTACTGCTTCATATGCCTTATGTAAGAACATTATTTATATTCCAATTGGTTTATTTCGATAAGATGGTAGAAAGTCATCAAGTTTTCAGCAGTAGTCTTCTGTGATATTTTCCACGTTTTTGTAAGTGAGTACTTTTTAACTGAGATGTAACTTGGTGGTATGGAAAGCAAATCTGACTCCTGAAAAAGGTGCAGTAATCTGTAAAGGTTGAATGTCACTTGTTTTAAGGCCTCAGATTACCTTAGGACCATGTTTCTCAACCAGTGGTACACATACCCTTAGGGGTACCTGAGAGAAGATTGGGGGTATTTATTTTTTTAAAAAAAGCAATGAAGTCCTGTGGCACCTTATAGACTAACAGGTATTTTGGAGCATAAGCTTTCATCAGATGCAACGAAGTGGGTCTTTGCCCATGAAAGCTTATGCTCCAAAATATCTGTCTATAACGTGCCACAGGACTTCTCGTTTTTGCAGCTACAAATGAACGTGGCTACCTCTCCGATTTTTGAAAAAGGGGTACTTTAGATCAGCGTTTCTCAACCTTTTTACTTCATAATGTACATAAACTAGTATTCTTCGCAAGTCCACGCTGACCACAAATTTGAGCCTCAAGTTTGAGCACACATATGCAATACTTGTGATGCTCACAAACTATTAATAAGTAAAATGAGTTGTATGGCTCAATGTCTAATTACTGCACCTGCTTGTGAAGTGTCACTGCAAACAGAACTCCCATCTTCCAAACCAAAGACAACTGAACAGGATTCCACCAAGAGAGACCTGGTATGCTCTTTGTTTTTATGCATAATCAGGCTTTCAGGAAACACATGGGACAGACACCCATTAACTCCACATTTTTGAACAGCTCCAGGAGTCTGTCACCTCATATAAACTGTTGCCTTTCCCTCCACTCTAATTATATGGGTTTTCACTTTGTTTTAAACAAACTACATAGATGCCAAAGATTTCAATCACTTTACCTATCAGATCTTGACAAGCGCTGTCATCAAATAGAGAAAGAAAGAAGTCGAGAAACATCTCCGAGGGAAGAATAAAGATCTCCAATATCTGTCCAGACTGTTTCTTCCCTTCCCTAAAGAGTCTCAGAAGTCACCCCTTTGTACACATGACCAGGGGGACAACTCAAAAGATACAAAGTGGTCTCTACAATTCTGGATTCCCTGAAAGTTAAACACCATAGTGGACAAACCTCTTCAGGGCCCCCTGCTTCAACCAAGATCTTATTACGCTGTCAAAATGGAGCCGTAAGCCAAAATCCTCCCAGGTGCAGAATCACTAGGGAGAAATCTATTTAAATAAAGAACGAACAAACAATCATGTTGTGACAGACCAACAGGTACTGAAACAAACAGGACTGTGTCCCTACAGGGTGATAGTTCGAGAAAATTCAACTATAGGTAAACACCAGATCTAATGAATGAAGAATTCAGGCTTTGAACAAATTATTTTGGAGACATCTTTCCACAGCCTTAAAACCAAATCCAAAGTGAGAAGACTGCTCCAAATGTGCTAAAAAGCAAACGGTGGCTTAAGATTCAAGGACATCCTGCTACTTTTGGCAACTGTAGCACCCCAAGGCATCCACCCGTGCAAAATCACATCAGAATCAACCTGCTGGTACAAGAGCTAGCCTGATGGGAAGTAGTTCCTGCTGCTGGATCCTCAGCACATCTTCCTATGATGCCTCATTTTCAAACACTGAAGGGATGTTTTGAGTATCTTGACGACTCAACCTGCAGAAAAAGGATCCTATGACTTTGGACTGATCTCAAGACAAATCTAAAGATGTCCTTGTATCTGTCGTGAAGGAGCTCAGACACTAACTCAGGGTTTTCTAAGAGTTTTGTGGTGCCAGATACTTTGAATCAAACCAATGGCATCTCTTGCTGGAAAGCTGTTTGCATCCAACAGTTCTCCAGGCTTACTCTGTAAAACAGACCGCAAGTCCAACTACATTTTCAGACACAGGTATAAAATCTACACAGAAAGCATTCTGTTGAGTGCTTCTCGCCCAAATATTTCAAGCACCTAAGAATATACAGTCAGACCCGTTGTCCTTGTAGCTCAGTATACTAACTTTTCACAGTGGCCAATCCCAGGTGCTTCAAATGGAATGAACAGACCTGGCAATTATTGAGTGAGCCAACCCATTGTCTAATCCCAGCTTCTAGCAGTCAGAGGCAATTGATACCCAGAGCATGGAGTTACATCCTTGATTTCCATGGCTAATAGCTATGGTTGGACTCATCCACCATGAATCTTTCCCATTTTTTTTGAGCCCCATTATAGTTTTGGCCTTCACAACATCCTCGCCAATGAGTTCCACAGGTTGCCTGGGCACTGTGTGAAGTAGTACTTATTTTTGTTTGCTTTAAACCTGCCATCTATTCATTTCACTGGTTGATCCCTGGTTCTTGTGTTAGGCAAAGTAGTAATCAACATGCATTCACATTCCCTATACTATAGAGCATGGGTGCGCAAAGGGGTGGCGGGCAAGCCCCCTCAGAGGGGCATGATATTTCATAAGGGGGAGCACAACATTATGAGGTCTTGGGTCTCAGGCTCATCCATCTCATTAAAAAAGTTGAAACATGATACTGTTTTTATGTATGTGTATTCATGTTTATATACAAATTAATAGTTTTTACATTCTACATACATATTTTCTCACACATGCCAAAGTGGGGTTTTTTTTTCATATGAACAATCAAAAATTTGTCAGTTTGGATTACATTAGATAGGCTGAGGAGGCCCTAGCAGGGATGAAAAGTGGGGCCAGACCTAAAAAGTTTGCTCACACCTGCTATAATGTACCGAACTGTTATCTAAAGATGGCCTTTTTAATACGGGAAAACCACCACCTCTTAGATCTACTTTCCTGCTCTCTGACCACTTGAACAGGCAAGTTCTCCTAGAAATACAAAGAACCAACACTGACTTAACCATTCTACAGCTGAAACTTCCTAAATCCTAAGTTGGACCCAGGCAGAGGGCTCAGAGCACCAGAAAGAAATGAGCAATGATCTGGACAGAGGCTTTTACATTCTTTGTCCCACTGTAATAAGAGTTATACTACTTTGAAGTGTTTCCTTGGCTTGCATAGTGGGATGCACAACTCCAAGAGTGGGGCTCTAAAGAGGCAGCATCATGAAGAAGTTTCCTAATTCATTAGGGAGCCAATTTTAACATGTCAGACAACCCACAAGATCTAAAAATAAACCCAGGTCCCTTGTATGGTTTTCATTTTTTTTTCCCACACTATTGGCAGAAATCTTTCAGCCCTTGCTGGCTCCAGTGTCTTATCTTTATGTCATACCATGTTAGTAAAATGTCTGTAGAAAGCTGCAAAAGCCTGATGCAATTCCAGTTTGCTCGCAATGGAAAAGAGGCTCAAAGGCTGTATTTCAAGACTAAAAAAGTGGAGTGAAGACTAAATCTTAAAGGTAAATGTACTTGTCTGATTCTAGAGACTTTTAACATTAATTGAAAATCTGGGAAAGAAGCTTACTTAGAAATATCAACTATGTAGAGATTGTTAAAGAGAAAGGACGAGATTTTTGCTGCAACTGGGTACGAAACTCCTGTATGGTGAGTCAGGGCCAACCCTGAAGAGGTAGCAAATTCAGAAGGATAAAACATCTCAAAATTGGCATAAGTTTGAATTCAGACTTTGGGGCTTGAATCTCACGTTGGCAGTCCACATAATTACTGCTGGAACTTGAAAGCTCATCCCCCATCTCTCTCTATTCCTAATGTATATTTTTAAAAACCTTTGGGCAACTGCTGTCTTTCCAATGGAAGACAGCTGGATGAATGACAGGTGTTTACATTTTGGATGACAGCAGTGAACATCCCACTTAGCTTGTTTTTTATAAAAAAGATCTGTAGGACACCCCAGTTATTTAAGACACAAGTCAAAATACGCAGCTTGTGAGATGCAACATAACAAGGGAGGATACTTGCAGACATTAGTATTTATATGATACTTTTCATTTGGAAAGAGCACAGGTGATAAGCACTGTGAAAGGCCAGCTAAGGCATAGAAGGCCCCAGCTACACTGGCCATTTCTAGCGCAGGAATGAACATCAGAACTTGGCTCAGTAAAACATGAATTCACACCTTTTTTGAGCTCATTGGGAGACAAGCACTAAGTTTTGCAACATGATTAACATTCTCACTTCAAAAAAGAAAAATTGTTTTGTCCTGATATACACACGCCTGGAAAATCTTTAGACAAAACTTGTTTCTAAAACCATAAATATCACCACAAAACAAAAAAGCACTTTAAAGACTAACAAAATAATTTATTAGGTGATGAGCTTTTGTGGGACAGACCCACTTCTTAACAAATTATTTTGTTAGTCTTTAAAGTGCTTTTTTGTTTTGTGAAGATACAGACTAACATGGCTACCTCTCTGACTATTCATAAATATCAAGAACATTAAGTGTTATCCTCCCCTTTAATTAGTCACGTTTCACATCCTTTATACTTGTGATATTACAGGCCTACCAGTGCTGAAGGAAAAACACAAAAAAACCAAACAAAGATAATAAGAATTTGAGCTTCTAACTGTAAAGATTTTTCCCCATAGACTTTTTACCATTTCACATAGCAACAAGGGCAACACATTTTGTTTCCTTTGCAAGTCATCTTTAAATTTCTGTTCTAGACAAATTCCACAAGATCTAAGCTAAAAAATTAAGATACAAAGGTTTTGCTTGAGAGGGAAGGTGGTTTCCTAGTACGTTTCCAACTTTATTTTGGCAGATGTACTAATAGATAGTATTTAAACTCATGACAGGAACTTAAAGTATTGATGCAGAAACAAGTAAAAGACAACAAAGATTGCAGCCCAGCAGTAACTACCTCCCATCTACTATGACTGAAGTGTGTATGAGCTACCTATTTGAACCCTGCTTAATGCTACAAGGAAAAGACTCCAGCTCCTTCTACACTTAGCTCTTGTAAATAAGACATAATAAAGGTTCCCCCTGACTCCATATTTAGGGATGGCTTCATCCTAAAAGCATAATGACTAACATAGCAAGTTTCATGAACTGTATCTACTTGTTTACTCAAATTCTGTGTTTACTGTATCATGATTTCCCGAACAGAAAAAGTCATATGCCAGTCAGTGAAAACTGCAACTCTAATACATAAACTACTTTTTTGTGGTTTTTAATCATCTACTTTTCTCCTGTTAGAAACTTTAATCAACAGCACTGAAATTCATAGATTCCAAGGCCGCAAGGGACCACTGCGATCATCTAGTCTGACTACCTGTGTAACAGGCTAGAGAATGTCCCCAAAATTCCTCTTTGAACAAGGACAATTTTTTTAAAAAAGCATAAAAAACTGCCAGTTATGACGCAACTCCTATCTATTATAATAAAGCATCAGCTATGAAAGAAGTGATCCTATTAATATAAAAAACTATGTTTCAGTTTAAAGGTAGAATTATTTCCTGTTTTTTTGAGGAGTGAAGTTTTGTCTTGACTATTTTTGAGACAACTAAGTGTAATGAGGCATATCCATTAAATAATATAGGAGCAGAACAACACATCTAGCAAACGCTCCTATATTCTATCGTGAAGCCAGGAAAAGGGGATCACCAACACCAGGAGTGAGGAGTGAAGTTTAATCGTAAACTGCTCCTCTTTCCGTTATTCAAGGTCCCTGTGTTGAGAACTTCTATAAACAGTCTTCAACTTGATTAGTGTGGAAATCAGGCAAGGCATTGAGACAACAGCTCGTACTTAGCTGTATAATATTCCTTACATAAACACACCTTTTGAATGGCCTCCATAAAATGGGAAATACCGTGCCATGAGAGCAACAGAGCACAGAGCAACCAGAAACCTGGTGAAAGGGGTAACAGTCAAACAGGTCAGTAAGACTACACTATTGAAGTGAACAGGTATCAAACATGACCCTGCGGGTGTGACCAGGGTCTTTTAAAGGAAGGGATCTCTTCCCTACTCTGAAACTCTCTTCCATTTGGTATTCTTTCAGCTGGTTTGGGAATCATACCTGATTGTCATTTAACCCTTCTATATTAGAGCTTTGCAACTAGAAATTGGAGGAAAAAGCCAAACAGTAAGATATAGCTTTCACATTTTGTATGCTATATTGTAACTAATACATAGATGGAATCTAATTAATGAATACAATATTACTTTTAATATTAAAGATATTTCTAGCCTTTCAAGACTTGCTTAAAGCCCTTCTTTACCCAGGAAGAGGAAAAAGTAAGTAAACATAAGCCACAACACGAAAGACCAGCACAAGCAAATTTCTCATGATCTCCTGCTGGTACTGATGCATCTCTTAACTCAATATTATTCCCAAAAGTGTGCCATATCTAAGATAACAAAGGTACACAACAGAAAGCAACTAGAATTTCAGCTCCAATAGAAATAGGGAGAGTTGAAAGGAATATGTCAGTATTTGCCACTTAGGAAGACATTTTTAAGCTTCTAGAAGTCAAACGTGTTTAAATAGTTCATTCTGAGTACTACCTAGGATTCCTGACCTGGTTACCACACACAAAAAAACTGGTAGCATAGCTGGGATATCACAGAATGGCCCACAGGTGGGGTGGGAGGATGTGGTTATGGCCTCACTCTATAGCACAGACTAAGCGTTGTAGCCAGATGCCAGTTTGGCTGTAACCACAGTAGAGACGGGGTAGGCAATAATTTTGATGGGGACCACTCCAAGATTTTGATAAGTTATCAAGGGCTGCATTTTTCTACATAGGGGAACGCGATCTGGAATAGAGGTTTGGTGCAAAAGAAACTCAGGCGAGGAGACTGGAGTGCAGAAGAGGGTGTGGGGTCTGAGATGGTATTTGGGTGAAGAAGAGGGCTGTGACCTGGGGAAGAAGTATATGGGTGCAGAAGAGGACTGTGGAATGGAGGAGCACTGCAGGAGAGGGTGCAGGGTCTGGGAGGGAGTTGTGACCTAGGAGAGAGGGCGCAGAGGGTGGTGACCTGGCACAGGATGGGGTGGTGGTGTGCCAGAGGTGGACTCTGCTAGGGAGGTGCTTACCTATGCAGCTCCCAGCCAGCAGCTCAGTGGAACCCTCAGGCAGGCTCTGAGTTCTGGCCAACTGTAGGCAAGGGACAGCGTGCAAAGCAACCCCCCTCCTTCCCATGGTATGCAGTGCAAATCAGCACATGGATGAGATAGCTGCTTTGAGAGACGTGGGGCTGCTCCCTGCTTGTGTCCCTCATTGGGGCAGATCATGGGATGAACTGAGAGCCTTGGTGGGCCACCCTTTGAAGTTGACAAAACGGGATTTAGGACAGTGGCGTAATCTGCACTTACCGAAAAAAGATCACTCTGGAAGAGAGTTCGGGATCTGTTTTTGCATTATTGAACTAACTCTGGGAAATCCAGGGAGCAGTTAGCGTAAATTTCCTCTCTTATCATTAGGCAAAAACATTTGAACAATTACAGAACACACTACAGTCTTCCCCCGCCTTTGAGGGTAATTCGCTCCTGAAAAACCCCTCTTAGGGCAAATTCTCGTCAGTCGAAAATGTAATTACCATTAACTTCATTGGGAAAAAATTTTGTGTGTTCCTGAGCCCCAAAATTTACACCCATTTATGCTAAAACAATGCCAAATCCCATTAAAATCAACACAATTATTTCAATAGTTAACATTAGTTATCATAACACAACCTAACAAGGCATTTTCCCTTCATTAATTACAATACAAAAAATGGGGAGGGAGATCTGCCAGGAAGCCAATGCCGCCTTGTTTTGCATCATCACCAGGATGCGGTGGCTGGGCTGCAGTAGGAAGTGGGAGTTCAGGAGAGGCGTGGAGCTCAGAAAAGTCCTCCTGGTCGTGTGGCCTGGGGAGCAGAGCCTAGGGTCGGGGGGCTGTCCTAGGTGCAGAGACAGGGCTGCGAGGGGAACAGACATCGAAGAGCACTTGCGAGGGGGGCGCAAAGCCGGGTAGCTACCCGCGGCTGCAGAAGGAGGGCCAGCTCAAGGGAGCGGGCAGGGCAGTACAGGGCAGAGGGAGGAAGGCTCGCCTCAGCACAGCTTAGGTTAAGTGGAGGGGGGGCGTGCCAGGGGCTGGCCATGCAGGGAGCTAGGCAGGCACAGGCACAGGGGGCCCCCAGCTGGCGAGCAGCGATGCCTCGCTCATGTGGGGCTGCGCAGTGGAGAGGTGCCGCCGGCAGCTGCTGAGAGGTGCCGCCGGCAGCTGCTGAGGCACTAAATGTGACGGAACGCCACAGGTGGCGAGCAGTGCCCACGGCAGAGCTGCGCAGGGCAAGTGGCGGCGGCTCCCTAGCCGCCCGGGGGGGCGAGTGACAGGGGTGGAGCTGCGTGCCCAGCATCCATGTCTCGCAGGAGTGCCTGGGAGCCTGCAGCTGCCAGCTGGGCTGGGGGGCACCACTGCTGCAGTGCCGAGGCGGAGACCCAGACTAGCCACAGTAGTGTATCCTCGTAAAGTCGAGGACATGCCCTGTAAGACGATGGAGGGGTATTAAATGAAACTCCTCGTAAATTCGAATTCTCGTAACCCGAATGGGCATATCTCGGGGTATGACTGTACAGCTATATTTTACTTTGCTGCTCATACAGGCTTCTTTATCCTTTCACCTCAGTATGACTACACTGCCAGACTGACCATGTAGCCACAGCAACCCTGAAGTCACACCACACAACATATGCAAAGTTTGTTACATTTAATGTTGGAAGTTAATCTGAAGGAAACTGAATTTACACCAGGAAAACAAAGCCGGACCTGAAATTATTAGAGACTAGCCCACAACTAAATAGTTTAAAGGGCCAGATAAGCTATCAACAAACAAGATCTTTAAACTGAGTTTGTGACACCTAAACATTTAACAAGTTAAACGCAAGAACTTTATCAAAGTGATTTTACACATTTCAAAATTTCCAATAAAGTGATAGTTAACGTAGTTCATGCTTGTAGGTCAAACATTTTCATAAGTAACATGTTTACTGTAACAATCATTACTGAAAAATGGTCTTTCAATTTTATTTTTACCATTGCCTCTGTTCCTGAGAGCTTTCCCACACCTGCAGCAGCCCAGCAGACACAAATTAGAGAAGAGATAAAAGTGTGATTGTAAAACTGCAAAACATAAGCAGACAAAGCAGGAGAAGATGTGGCATCTGAGACCACTTTTTTTTTTCCCCCCTTTAAAGTGACTAGATTTCAAACTGGTGGTAACCCATGACAAAATTTATAAAACACAGTTTATTTTTTTTTGGTCAGGCAGGTGCGCATTTTTTTTTAAAAGAAGAAAAATATTTCTCTAAGGAACAGACTGGAAACAATTTTTTTATACTGCCTAAGATACATGCATTTCTAAAACATGGCCTCTTTCTGCCAGGAGGTTTCCAGATTCAACAGGAGTTGATTAATGGGTTCTCTGCCCTCAGAACCATATAGGAATTGTGATCAAGCCTAATAACCTTAACTATGACAACAGCTGAATGTAAGCATGCACAAACAGCTATGCTGGGCCATGTCAAAGGTCTATCTAACTCTTTATCCTGTCTTCTGACAGTGGCCAAAGCCAGGTGCTCCACACGGAACGAACAGAACAAGTAATCATATGATCCGTTGCCCTATTGCCCACTGGGATTAATACTACATTTCTTGGATTGTAAATGCTGTGAAAGGGCTGTTCTGTGTTCATACCTAATCTGCAACACTTCATAAACAACTAACAGTATAGCTATGAGCAGAAGTCAGGGAACAACAGAGATTTACCCTTGTGGAAAATCAGACCCAGAAAGTCATTTTGGCTAATATTTCCCACTGGAAAGATCAGAAATTTCAACAATGTCAAATTTTTTGGCTAAAAGTTAGTTTGTCAAGAAAACTGAAAAAGTCCTTGTCCAAGTACAGTCAGTCAATCTAACTCAGAGTTCAGCTCTTTTAAGCAAATCAAAACCTTACATTTCAAGGCATTGTGGAATTAAACAGTCAGCCTATGTTGCCTCATGCCTCCATTCTTCCCTAGAAGTAAGGCTCTCTGGCTAGATTACCTTCCAGTGATGCATCACGGCCTGCCCTCTTCATGACTGGTTGTGGCGCATCATGAGGGAGACAAGGAAGTTCTGCTTTCGAAATGCCTTACTGGGCTCTGTAAGAGCTCCTTTACGGTTTTGTATTGCCATTCATCAGTGCATATGTGCACTTTCCCTACAAAAATAGAGACCTCGGTATTGGCAAGCAGACCTTTTGGAGTTCCTGGACTGTCTCAGGTTGAGGAAAGGGTATAGTTTGCATTTGTTTGTGCTGCAACAAAATGCTTCACTGCTTGATTCAGAATCCCTGGATTTGTTTGCCAAAGCCCAGAGGCCCTGCTTTATCAGCCTTGGCTCTTATTCAGAAGTACATTTGACACAAAAAACTTTAAGAACCCATTAGATACTTCTATAGCACGATTGCATGAAATGGAAGAAAACTAAGCGCATTACAAAGAATTAAGTCAGCATTTAAAAAAGTTCCCTTGACCTTAAGTAACCTGTTGAAAGAAAGTACCTGTTTGAAATTAGCTTCTCCCATTCTGGCCATTAATGCCAAATTTGAAGTAATGCATGACATACTGCAAGAGATAGGGATGTTCCTTTCAGGGTGGATCCTATTACAGGCACCTGTTAATTTCAGTTTCTTTCAAGTCACTTTCCTAGAACTACATCCTTCCAAAGCATATTTGTTTATGCTTCTCCTTGAAATTCTAAGGTCACACTTGGTAATTTTTTTTATTCTATTGCTTAAAGTTGAGCAAAACGATCTTATTTAACTAGTTTGCTGACAGATAAACACTGACTTGGGGATGTTTCTCTCCCTTCTCACTACCAACATGCAAGGGCTTATACAGATGACTAACAAAGTAATTTGTTAATTGGCAAGTGCCTATTTAATGTAGCAACTACACAGTAACCAAGAACATCTATAAACTTTATGACCAGGGATTTTAATAGATTACATCCCTCCTCATATATTTACAGTGTCTTTCCAAGAAGACTTTTAGGTATTAATTTAGGCCATTTTTTGCTTCTTTGTGGTGTATAAAGTCCTGAAAGGCTTATGAGATTTCCCTTACTCTTTAGTTTACAGAAAGCAGAAACAAAAAGTACGGTCATGTTGAAAGATATCTTAACATAAGAGGGTCCATCCAGACCAGCATCCTGCCTGATAACAGCAGCCTATGCCATGTGCCCTAGAGGAAGTGAACGGAACAAGTAACAATTTCTCTCCTGCCATCCATGACCAGCCTCTGACATACCCATTCCTTACCCAGCCTGGCTAACAGCAATTAATGGACCTAACCTCCATGAATTTATCTAGCTCTTTTTAACCTTATTATAGTCCCAGACTTCACAGCCTCCTCTGGCAAGGAGCTCCACAAGTAGATTGTGTGAAGAACTTCATTTTATTTGTTTTAAACCTGCTGCCCATTAATTTCACTTGGTGTCCCCCAGTTCATATATTATGGAAAAAAGAAAATAATTTTTCCTTGTTCACTTTCTCCACACCACTCATAATTTTAAATACCTCCATCATATTCCCCACCCTGCCTACCTGCCTTAGTCTCCTCTTTTCTAAACTGAAAAGTCCTAGCTTCTTTAATCTTTATTCATATGGGACCACTCCAAACCTCTAATCATTTTAGTTGCCCTTTACTGAACCTTTTCTAATGCCAATATATCTTTTTTGAGATGAGGCAACTACATCTGTATGCTGTGTTCAAGATGTGGGCGTACCGTGGTTTTACAAAAGGGCAATAGGATACTCAGTCTTACTCCTCTATCCTTTTTAAAATGATTCCTAACATTCTGCTTGCTTTTCTGTCATTGCATGCTGCGTGAATGTTTTCAGAGAACTATCCACAATCACATTTTGGGATGTCAGATGTTTACTAGAAACTCTCACATCTCAACAGGAGTTTCCTAACTTTGAACAAAGATGTCCTTCCTTCCAAGTGTTCATTTACCACCAAAACTAAACAGCTGTTCTACAAATCTTCAAATAATGCCCATGACACACTTTTTTAATCTTGCTGACTCTTATGTTACAAATTGTGTTAGCTCTCTCCGTTCACCAGAGACTTCCTCAGTAGACAACAAAACACTTTCTAATGTAGTTAACAAAAGAAGAAACTGATTTTGTGGTAGACAGATACCATGGCTTCTTTATACATCAAAGATACAAGAGGGCACAAGCTCAACTTTTCTTCTTTTTAGGTCATCTTTAATCCAAAACCTGATAAGAGCTATTTTATACTCCTGCATTTTGGGTTTGCTTTGAAAAAAATTATACATAAATTTGTTTGGTACCTCATCACATTTGCAGACAGATTTCTCAGTTTTGAAAAGCAAGGAAATTAAGACACATTACAAACAAACTGCTCATCTGTTATTGCTCTATATAGTAACTACAGTAAACTCTTTCATATCTGGCAGATGTGGTATATCTACCAATACATAACACTAAAGAAAAACAAGATTAGATATTTTAAGAAACAAATGCATGCAGAGTACTTTATTTACCAACAACAGTAGTAATGTACAATAAACTTATACTGTATTTGCTGTACTTATTTGTATTTACTTTCGCTATACACTCATCCTTCCTTAAACAAGTACTTTATTTATGAGTACTCGCTTAAACAAGGGACACATACACCTCCCCTAGCTCACTCTATGAGCGAACTCCCCACCCCCGGCTAATATGAGTCTTACTCCCTCCCCACGGTTCCAACCCCCCTAGTCTGACCCCCCTGCCCCACAGCCCCAAATCGCAGCAGCCTGATGCCCCTGCTGGCCTTATGGCCAGACACCCCCCTACCACTTAAACCTCCCACAGCCCTAAACCACAGCAGCCAACCCTCCTTACTGGCCTCACAGCCTGAACACGCCCCCCACTGCCTGACCCCACGGGCGCCTGTATCCCCTGCAACCCCACAGCCTGACCCCACTGTGGGCCCTGCCGCCTGACCCCACAGCCGCTTGTACGCCCTGCAGCCCCACAGCCTGACACCCCTGCAGGCCCCATGGCCAGACCCCCCCCCCACCCCAGCCGACTGTATCCCCCCCAGCCAGACCCCTCCCACTGCCTGCAGCCCAAGATTCCCCTGCCCACTGCCTGTAATCCCCACAGTCAGCCCTCCCCCGTCACCTGTACCCGGCAGCCTGATCCACGCCCCCCCGCCTGATCCCTCCCCCAGCTGCCTGTAACATGGTCCCACGGCCAGACCCCTCCCCCAACCGGCCCCACAGCCCCAAAGAGTGGCAGCCAGACCCCCTTACTGGTCCACTGCCAGACCCCCCTGCCTCCCGACCTGCCCCCCGGTCCCAAATCACAGCAGCCTGAAACGCCCCCCATCCGCCACCAGATTTTAACCCTCCCTCCTGCTCACAGCCCCAAGCTACCCCCAGCCTTTAACCCTCCCCAACCCAAGGTTCACTCACCTTTCAAAAGCAGCGCCACCTGCTGCCACTCTTTCCTCAAGTTAGGAGCCCTAGGAATCTGAGACTTTTACACATAATTTAATAGGAATTTAGTGGCCTTCTTATGAGTTCCTGCCTACAAGCAGAAAGTTGGGAACCAGTTGTGCTCGTATAGCGAGGGATGAATGTACTGTACTTACAGAAAACATAACTAAAATTTACTTATGGTTAAAATGCTGGTTATATGAGAGTTCTGGATGATAGACTGCCAGATATGAAAGAGTTAACTGTACATCCACCACTACAGAATATTCAGTATCTTTCCAATACACATTCTTAAATTACTTGTGAGGTGGGAATTCTGAACCGCGGCTACAGGTTGCAGTCCAGCAGCGTCTGTAATCTGGCGTTCCCATGGGTGCTCAGCAATGCCTCCCCTGCCCTCCCACAGCTTCTGAGGCATAGCAAATAGCTCGTTTGCAGCCCTCACGCTCAAGCAGGGAGGGATGAACAGGAATGAGGGGGTGTGCTTAGGGGAAGAGGCAAGGCAGCTGTGCAGCCCCATGGCTGGGGCATGGAGAGCAGTCCAGCAGCGAAGACCCACGAGCACAGCCCAGTGGTCACAGGGATCACTGTGCTCCCAGCCCCCCTGCCATTTCCCCACTGAGCTCTCCCTCCACTCCCCATTCAGTCAATGCCAGCCCCTCTACCACCACTGGAGCAAAGCCTCGCAGCTAGCAGCAGCAGCAGCAAAGGCACACACTGACCTCCCCTGCTCCAGCAGATTCCCTGGTTAGGGTGCTGGACGAGGGAGGTAAAACCTTTAACTGCAGACAGACAAGTTTCACATGATAAAGAGTTTTTGCCCTTCCTCATCTTCAGTCAACTCAACCAATAATATTTAAGGATTTAATCTGACGCTTTTTTCCCATCTGGGTCTCTGGTTTGTTATACCAACATCTGGTCTGACAACTTAGATCAGAAGTTACAACAGCGTCTCTTTTACATATCACTTTCGAGCAAACACTAACAGAAGCAAGATTTCAAGGTTACATCCATCATTTCCTATCCACTGACTAAATATGTACCCAAGAAAAGTTATGCCACATTTTCAGCTAACAGTGAAACCACCTGCAAGAAAAAAGAGTTCACTTGTTTATTCTCCCAGAATGTTTAGGTAACAGACTGTTGTTTTGACTATATCTTCCATAAGCTATTCATCTTGTATGCAATCCATGTTGACAGATTTAGTACCAAGAGTTAAATATCAGGATACCTACTCAAAGCAAGTATTTAAAAAACACCTAAGCAGCCTTTTGGAAAAATAAAATTAAACCAGATCCAGTGGGGTTGAATACTGCAGAGCTGTTCCGAAAAGAAGTTTTCATTGAACAAAAGGCCCACTGCTGTGGCTCAAGAGGTAGAGATTTTAAACAAATGCTGACTCAGACTCAAAGTCAAGGTGGTTCTTTAAGTAGCAATGGTTCCTATATAAGCTTACTGCTGCTACAGAAACAAATTAAAATAAAGTTGTCGAAGAGGAAAACTAAGTAGTATTATGCACTTTGCTTTTACATGTTAATATACCAGTGCAAAAGTTTCTCATATCATTAGCCATGCCTGGTCTAAACAATATTTACAGCATTGTCCAATGCTTTCCAGTATGTAGTGTGGCCTGGGACCAGAATGAAAACAGTACTGTCAGTATTCAACTTCTAACACATACAATGACATTTTGCCGGCTGACTACATCACCACAAGCCAATAATTAAGCAGCTGCATCCTGAAAAAAGTTAGCAAGGTATTCTGTATATGGCACAAACACAGTGGCTTTCCCTTTACCTCTGCAAATGATATTAAATTTGAGACATGACTGTGTATCTCACAGCAATGCAGAAGCTCCCTTTAAAAATTAAGGTTAGCAGTGCTGGAGATAGCAAGCTGCCACATGGGCAGTGGATGAGCCTAGCAATAGATATGTAGTATATATCACATCTCACCCATTAATGAAGCAGTACTGAGTGTTCTGAAAGGGAATCCTGCAGTCACATGTGAAAATTTGGAAACACAACTGCTCTTAAGACACTTGGTATATATGTGTTGACAAAATGTTTTTGAAGTATAAAAGCCGGATAAACAAGACTGCTATTAAATACGCAGAGAAGACTCCGTGCACAAACAGGCAATTTAATTTGTGAAAGGAAATTTTGACCTCCAAGTGAAGGCTTAGGTCTTCTTTAAGCAGTTTATGGAGAGTTACTACCTGTACCTAACTGGGGAGAAACAGATACAAATAAGCACTATTTAAAGCTCTGAGCCAACCAGAATGTACTAAATACATGACCATTACTCATGTGAGTAACCCCAAGTGGCAAGGAAAAGTGAGTTTCTAGAAATACACCCCCATTTCCCATTCCTTCATCCCCATATTAAAGATAATTTTGAAAGGAGCAATGAATTTTTGTACACAAGTAACAATTAAAAAATCAAGAGTCCAGTCTCAAATTGTCTCATCTTCCATGACGTCTCCACAATGCAGCCTAAAGAAATGCGGTCTTGCTGTGTGTATTCAGTTCCATGAATGAAAATTAATAATTAGGGCTGTCAAACAATTAAAAAACTAATCATCCTATTAAATAATAGAATACCATTTATTTAAATATTTTGTATGTTTTGTGCATTTTTCAAATATACTGATTTCAATTATAACACAGAATACAAAGTTTACAGTGCACATTTTATATCTATTTTGATTACAAACATCTGCACCGTAAAAAAAAATCATTTTTCAGTACACCTAATACAAGTTCTGTAATAAAATCTCTTTATAATGAAGCTGAACATACAAATGTAGAATTAGGTACAAAACCTCCTGCATTTGAAAATAAAAGTGTAAAATTTTAGAGCCTAAAGTCCACTCAGTCCTACTTCTTGTTCAGCCACTCACTCAGAGAAGTGTCTGGTTACAATTTGCAAGAGATAATGCTACTCTCTTCTTGTTTACACTGTCACCTGAAAGGGAGAAAAAGCATTTCTACGCTACTGTTGTAGCTGGCCTTGCAAGATATTTACATGCCAGCTGCACTAAAGATTCAGATGTCCCTTCATACTTCCACCACCATTCCAGAGAATGTGCCCATGCTGATGACAGGGACTGCCCGATGATAATTCAAAGCAGATGATACAGACATGTTCATTCTCATCATCTGTGTCAGACAGCACCAACAGAAGGCTCATTTTCCCTTTTCATAGTTCAGGTTTTGTAGTTTGAGTGTTGCTCTTTTAAGATTTCTGAAAGTATGCACCTCATCTACTCCCTTTCAAATATTGAATCACGCTTCAGATTTGTGAATTTTAGGCTGAGTCCTGTAGCTATTTTTCGAAATCTCACATTGGTAATTTCTTTGCATTTTGTCAAAACTATTGTCAAAGTATTCTTAAAACAAACACGTGCTGGGTTATCATTCAAGACTGCTAAAATATGAAATATATAGCAGAATGCAGGTAAAACAGAATAGGAGACATATAATTCTCCCCAAAAAGTTCAGTCAAACAATTAACACTTTTAATAAGCATCACCACCATAGAAACATGTCCTCGGTGGCTGAAGCACAGATGGCCATATGGGTGTTCAGTTTATCTGGCACATAAATACCTTGCAACCAGCGTTCCCTGTAAGCTGTACACATGGATGGCTGACCACAAAAGATTCAGGTGCTACTCTGCTGATTACCAGAGTGCCCAAAGACACCCAAAGTGGGCAGCATACATTTGTATTGGTGGGACACATCCACACATGCTTTGATGCACATAATAAATTTTGTTCTGCCCATGAATGGAAAAAAGTAGCAGGAACACTGCTTGTAATCCTTGCTATAAAAGTGCCACATGAACACCTGCTCTCATTTTCATGTGACATTAAAAAGAAAAGGGTAGAGTTACCCCTTGCAAGTTGTAACCAAACTTGTTCATTTTGGCCATTGGCAAAATAGGACTCACTGGGGTTGTAGATGCCAAAACTTTAAGACTGGTTCGGTCCTGAGTATCAACTAAAAAAGAAATCTATATCTATAAAGTTATGCTTTAATGATAAAGAGAGTGCACTATAGCACCTGCACAATATGAACTGAAAAATATTTTTTATTTTTATAGCTCAAATATTTGTAATAAATAATAGAAAGTGAGCCATGTACGCTATATATAGTGTTGTAATAGAAATCAATATATTTGAAAAAGTAGGAAAGTATCCAACAAAATTAATAAATTTAATTTGGTATTCTATTGTATAACAGTGCAATTAATTGTGATTAATTTTTAAATCACAATTAATTTGAGTTAATTGTGTGAGTTAACTGAAATTAATCAACTGTCCTATCAATAAAATGTAATATGTCTTATTGAAACATGAGTTTTTCTCTTCAGAGGAAAACAAAGAACAAGGGTAAACTGATAACACTTTTTTCCCCTTTCATACAAAACAACTGACATAATGCAGTTTAAGGGACAGATTTTCAGACAAAGTCAGTCAGTGTAGTTCCAATGAAGTAAAAGGACGTATGCTGACTTTCAACAGTGGAGGATTTGGCCCCAAGTCTTCATCTGTTTTCTATGAAACTTGATCTGGACAACTTTGAGAAAGCAGTGTTAAATAAAAATTGGCTCGTTTATGTAACATTGGGTTACTGTCATACTTTATAATGGCCTGTTTTCAATCTTGACATTAGGCCATCAATAGTAGCATGAGTTAATGAGAAAGATGGTCAAACTAGATCACTCGATTGTTTCTTCTAGCCTTGTAATCTATGAGAATGAACATGAAATGCTTAAATTTAGTTAAAGTATCTTATTTCCTTGAAAGCAGATGTGTGCACCTATTTGTTGAAGGTTCTGAGTGGGAAAATATTTCTTTTTTGAATGCGAGAACCAGTTACATTGATATCCTCTGTTTTTATAATCTGCTTTTACATCTTATTGATAAAGTAAAAAATCTCTACATCCCTGTTGAGATAATTAAATATCAACAGATTAGTAATATAAATAGTGCGGCAAGTTTAAGTGGTAGCTTTAAGAACCCAACATTTCAGTCTCACATTTAACTATCACTCCAGTTTGTGGATGTTTTTTTCCAGCCATTTCTGGTGCTGCTACTCTCCATTTATGCCCAGAGCATTGTACTCATTCTCTGTATAGTTTACTGTTAAGTCTCTTGCCCTTTACCCCACTAAATACAGCAAATGTTAAATCTTCTGGTTGTGAATTTAAAGTAAGAAGATACAAATATTGCCAACCCGCAGTAGAGAATCACAAGTCAGGACCCCAAAGCTTGCTTTTAAATGACAGCTGAGATTCTCACATACCCACCATTCCAAGAGCTGTGACTTTAAGAAAATTTAAACACTAAATATTGTGGCAACAATAATAAAATCATGACGACTGGCAAAACTGAACCAGAAGTGTGAATTCAACATTCTATAAAAACTAAGATTTAATAAGAAATCTGACATCACTTTAGTATTTAAAAACTAAACTCAACTGTAACAAAAAATTTATTAACAAGAAACATAAGCATTTGGTTCTTATTTTGAGCCAAGTGGGAGGTAGCTGGGAGTGCTGCTCTGCTCTGGAGCACCCCGCAGCCACAGGGCTCCCGTGGCCAGTCCAATGCAGATGATGGCTGCTCCAACCAAACTGGAGCTCCCCTGCCCAAGCTACAGCACAGGCCCATCACATACCAGGGATGCTCTGGCCAGAGTGGAGCGCCCGCTGCCCATGGTAGATAAGAGGCTCCTCCAGCTTCCTTCAGTTAACCATAACTGATAAGCCTCATCCCACTAAGAGTAGGGATGGGCAAAACTGACCTGTGGGCCAAATACAGCCTGCAAATGCAGTGGAGAGCCTCAGGCAGGCTCCCTGCCTGCCCTGCCCCCACAAGCCACTCAGAAAACATCTGTGGGGTCCTGTTTGTTTTTCAATAGTTGCAAGCCAGGAAGGGGAGTGAGGGGAGAGGCTTCAAGCACTGCCCCACCCCCTGCACAATCCCATTGTCTAGGTTCTAGCCAGTGGGAGCTTCCTGTTTCAAGCACCCCTCCCCTCAGGCTCCTAGACTCACTTGGCCCCTGCCATGGCCAGGCAAGCAGAGATCCTGCCTCTGAAATTAGCTGGGCAGGCAGGCTGGCAGCTGCCCAGGTAAGTCTTTTGATCAGAGCCTATCTTGGCACTCCAGACTCCCCCTCCCCCACAGCTTCTGCCCCCCCTCCATATCCAACATAACCCAAACTCTCTGCTTTACCTCCTGTGCCCATAACTTTGCCCAGACCCTGCACCCCCAAAACCCTGCCCCAGGTCACAACTCCACTCCCAGCTTGCAGCCCAAACTCTTGCACCCTGACCCCTGGTTCCCGGTCACAACAGCCTCCTTCGCTCAAACGCCCTCCTGCACCCCAATCCCTCACCACAAGTTCCCTTCTGCACCCAACCTCTATCCCAGATCCGCACCTCCTCCGTTAATATCATGGAACATATTGACCTTGACCACCTTCCAAATTTCCTGGAGTGCCCCTCACATCAAAAATTATTGCCCACCCCGGGTTTAGGGTGAGACTTATGGCTCATCATTAACTTCCTTTGTGCCTGCTTTGTGAATGAAGCAATCCAAGAATGGTACCACTGTCAAAAGTTTAGTAAATGAATTATTCTTGGTAAAAATAAAGCACTTCTACAGAGAAACACCTACTAAGCGACCAGATTGGTTTCTAGTAGACACAACCTTGCTCACTACACTCAAATCTCTCTTGGCTTGAGCAATGATGAAAGACTAACTTTACTTGTATGATACAGTTGGTACTGCAATAGAGATTGATCGAGTACTCCTCCCTCCTCAAATACCTTTCCTTTCCCAGCCCAGGCAATGTACTTAAGACGCTAGTGCTAAATTACAAGAACCTGATTTCCTCTATATTAACTTTTCAACTGAAGAGCCCACCACGTCTAAATGTGTGTCCATGTTAGATCCAAGTTCATATCACCTCTGTCACACATGGACTTCAGGTTACTGTAACTGTGTTACTAACTGAAATTGGGACTAACTTGTCTATGATGTCAGGCATGTTAAATATATTAATGGCATATCATTTCTAGTGTCCTCTTGCTTTCATAGCATCTCCCATTTCAGAGGTGACACACTGACATGTTGAAAGTATAGCCTAGAAGACAAAACATGATATGTTTTAAACAGAGTTCAGGACTAAGTCAATACAACTCTAGGCTGAATCACATCAGTCTGGATTTGACATTTTCCAAGGTGCAAAGGGATTAATTTTTCAGAGTTTTTATGCTTCCTTTATTTAAATTTACAATACTGGCATTTGATTTAAGGAATTATGAGAAATGAATATGCCACTCAGACCTTAGTAAGACTTTCTGTAATACAGTGTCCTTCCTTTTCAAACATGCAACTACCATAAGCCAAACACAAAATAACTATTTATGAAAACTGACTAAGAGTAGTAGCAAAAAACCATGCAAGACTATTCCTAGGTAACACTGACATGGACGTAGGACTCTCCCAAGGCAGTAGTGCAGCATGAAAGCTGGCAAGTTATTGTAAGGTTTAAAACATGCATTAGTGCCACGAAGAACCAGTAGCTAGCACACACTGGTTTTTGGCAGGAGCACCTTTGAAGATTCAGGATATATCAGCAAGATTATTTCTCTTCTCTGTCCTTGTGTCTTAAACGGTTTTGTCTGAGCTTAATCCCCGCTCCCCCACCTTATTTTAAAAAGGGGGATGGAAAGATTTGGATCTCTGCCAGCCTCCTCTGATCTAGAAGCACAAGCTACCCCAGGGCACAACTGTCCCGATTTGAGATTCTGCACAAACATCCCAAACTGGAAGCACCTAAGACATTCTGAGGAGTTTTAGATTAGTCTTGCAACAGTTAATTAAGGATGGTTACTCAAGATTCAGCAGGTGCCCCAAAGTGTTGAAAATAACCAACCTTAACCCTTCCTCCCAACAGACTGGGACCTTTAAATAGGCAGCCAAGGTCTGTTCAGTTCTAGTGTTACAGCTGTTTCCTTGCATTTCTTCCTACTTATCTAGCTTCCCGGTTTGTTTAGGTTTAACAGCCGTGCTCCCTCCTTCAGGAAATGACTTGACTATATCCTTACACCTTTTTGCTGCCACAGCTCCTGGCCTTCAAACACAACCCTCCTCTTTCTTCTCATATGAGGGCATTTCCAATTAGTGGCCTCTGCATTTGTCTCCTACAGGTGCAGTTTGGGCACGCAGTTAGCCTGCCTAGTTACTCTTAACTCCTCCATGTCTTATGTGGGATGGGTACCCCATTATACACACTCTCCCCACCATTTTGTATCTGCCTTCTTGTTCTCTTTGAAAACTTAAAATCCCATTCCCTTGTCTTTGTGCCAGTTCATCATTCTCTTCTTTGCTCACTTGCATTTATCTTCCCCTTTATGCTTCTTTTATCCCATTCTTCTTGCTCTGCCCTCACCTCCCTATCAGTGATCTTTGGTATTTCCCATCTTGAGATCCTCCCTATCTTGCTCCCTTTTTTCTGCCCAGCTCCCTAAGTGATGTTTTTACTATCCACCTAGGTTCTTTTATACTGTACCCATCACATTGGAATCCAAGCCTTCTGAGGACAGAGAGAAAGGTTCACACCTCCTCCACATAAGGTGTTATCAGCTGAACCAGCTCCTGCACTGAACTGCCCCTACCCTACGGCAGGCCAGAGTAGGAGCTCAAATGAGCCACCTCAATCACAGTAGCCTGGTAGGAGGGGGCTAACAGTAAGTAACTTTAGTGCTATCTCAAGAAACCAAAGCAGACAAGAACTGGCAAGCTCCTCATCAAAAATCAGGAACTAACAGCTGTGAGCTCCATAGCTAGCTCTAGGTGCTCATATATAATAAATGAAATGCATAAAAGATACCAGAAATCTGACTGTTATGCTCTCTACAGTAAAGAGGACCAGAGAATATTTAAGACAGTAGCATACACCTAAAGAGTCCCACTACTGCAGACCCCAAAGGCTGGTCTTCATTTTTGAATCTAGACAACAAAACAGCACATTTTAAACAAAAACCACCTATTTTTAAAGATGTCTTTCAATTTACTTTCACACAGTAGAGGTCAACGTTACTCAAACCTTTTGTAGCTCAGCATCACTAAGCAAGAAAACCTTATTAGCAAGGAAGGTAACAGATTCAGCTGAGTGTAGATGGGGCACTGAAACCCATGCAGAAGCAGGCCTTAGTTTTCGGACTAATAACGAAAGCCTCAATGTTTCAGTCTTTATTCACTGCACAGTTTAAAAACAGAACTTCTCAGCTCTGCAGATAGCCTTGTTTTAAGAACAGATCTTCTAAAGCTCAGTCAAGTGTTTGCAGACAATACAGTGCAGATGACCTAGACTTCTTATCCACAGATATCCCACTGCAAACCAGTGGATCTGTTGAGGACATTCTCTTGCATCTCCAGGCCCTTAATTTTTTGGCATGGGATTCTGTCACTGTGAGGACAGACAAAGCATCCCTTAGTCTGCCAAGACACCAAGTGGTTATGCTAATATTTTATAAATCATTTCAAATTTTGCCTCTATTAATCAACTGCATAGGAGGTAAATCAAGGACACCCAGAATTAATATTTCAGATACCTTGCAACTTTTAGCTGCTCTTTTGTACAGAAAAGTCTAGAATTCTTTTCTATTATGCTATTCTAGACTGGAGCAGCTGAGAATCACCACAGAAGCCACCTTATGAGATCAGATTGAGGCCAGTCAATGCAATATCCTGTCCCTCAATCCTGGGGAGTACCAGCTGTGTCAGAGGAAAGCGCAAGAAACCCAGCATTAGGTGGGCATGGGATAATATACCACAGAGGTTTCCTCCAAACCCCGATTCGACAGAAGTCAGCACATGCCCCAAACAGGGATGGTGTATCTCCCCTACGTAATTCTTAAGGCGCTTCATACAGCCTGTGGCAATGAGCCTCCCAGCCTGGCAGGACAGACTTGAGCTAGCAGGGCACATTGTGGTGCTCTAAAAATAGCTGGTGTAGACATTGCTTTGAAGTTGCAGCTCAGTCTCCAGAGCCTTAGGAGCAGCAGGTTAGCTTCAGAATTTGAGCAGCAACTTCAAAGTGCCATGTACACCGCGTTTGCCCTGCTAGCCCAAATCTGTCACTCCAGGCTGGGATGCTTACTACTGTGAGTTGTGCAGACATACCCCGTGGGTTTTTTCACCCCTTCTGTAACAACTCTGAATATTCTTGTTACTCAGAAAAATACCTAATCCTTTTTTAAACCCTCCCAAATTCCTGGCCTCAATAGTATCTTCTATCATCAAGTTCTACAGAGAGTGTGTTGTGTGAAAAGTATAGCAAGGTCTCAGAGTACGTGAACACAGGGTACGCAACCCCACTCTTATGCAGCTGACCCCCAACTCCTACAGTAAACCCTGGGAAGATGTAGAGAAATTGGAAAGGGTCCAGAAAAGAGCAACAAAAATGATCACAGGTCTAGAGAGCATGACCTATGAAGAAAGGCTGAAAGAATTGGGCCTCTTTTAGTTTGGAAAAAAGAAGATAAAGGGGGGACATGATAGCAGTTTTCAGGTATCTAAAAGGGTGTCATAAGGAGGAGGGAGAAAACTTGTTCTTCTTGGCCTCTGAGGATAGAACAAGAGGCAATGGACTTAAACTACAGCAAGGGAGGTTTACGTTGGACATTAGGAAAATGTTCCTGTCAGGGTGGTCAAACAGTGGAATAAATTGCCAAGGGAGGTTGTGGAATCTCCATCGCTGGAGATATTTAAGAACAGGTTAGATAAATGTCTACCAGGGATGGTCTAGACAGTACTTGGTCCTGCCATGAGGGCAGGGGGCTGGACTCGATGACCTCTGAAGGTCCCTTCCAGTCCTAGCATTCTATGAAATGCACAATTTCCAGTTGTGCTTAACTTGCTCCCCCACCAGCCCTGGGTCAACCCCCTCAGCTCTGCATGGCCACAGCTCAGCCCCCGGCCCCAGCTCCGCTCACCACCTGTGCACAGCTCCTGTTCACCCCCCACCCCCGGCTCTAGCTCACTACCCCTCAGGCATGGAGCCAGCTCAACCTCCCCAGCCCCAGTTCAACCACCCCGATGGCTCACCACCTGCACGTGGCTCTGGCTCACCACCCGTCACATGCAGCCTGGCTCACCATCCCCACGCACAGCTGCAGCTCTAACCCACCCCAAGCTTAACTCCCCCCCCCCCCCACCTCCCACAGCCCCAACCCACTGCCAGGCTTAATCCTCCCCCAACTGCCTCCCCATCCCACTACTTACCTTTCTGCTGCTTCCCCAGCTGCACAACATGCGTTCCACCAGGGAAAAAGCCAGACTCCCCACTTACGCAAAATTCGGGTTACGTGAGGGCACGTGGAACGGAACCCTCGTGTACTCTGAGCCCTTACTGTATTTATCAATTTTAAATTTAATTAATTTCCATTTCACTGACCCTCTTCCGTATAAGTAGGGCCCTACGAAATTCCTGGCCATGAAAAACAAGTCACAGTCCGTGAAATCTGGTCTTGTGTGCTTTTACCATATACCATAGATTTCACAGGGGAGACCAACATTTCTCAAATTGAGGATCCTGCCAAAAAAGGGAGTTGCGGGTTGGGGGGGGGTGGTGGTTGCATGTAATTTTTAGCTAGGTTGCAGTAGTGCAGAAGTAAGAATGACAGTTCTTCAGAACTGGGTGGCCAGAAAGCTGCGGCTGTTGGCTAGTGCCCAGCTCTGAAAAAGGTGCCTGGCAAGCAGCACAGAAATAAGGGTGGTAATACCTTTCCATGCCATCCATACTTCTGAGCTGTTGTCTTCAGAGCTAGGTGGCCGGAGAGTAGAGGCTGCTGATTAAGGACTGCACTACCTTATCGTGCCACCCTTATTTCTGTGCTGTTGTGGATGGCAGCTCTGCCTTTGGAGCTGGGCTCATAGCCAGCAGCCACCACTCTCCAGGTGTGCAGCTCTGAAGTCACCACTGCTACCAGACAGTACTGCCCCCACCTCCACCCCCCACAATCACCTTGTGACCTTTCCACAACTCCTTTTGGGGTCAGGATCCCTACAATTGCAACACTATAAAATTTCAGCTATTTAATCTGAAATCACGCAATTTACAACTTTTTAAATCCTATTACTGTAATTGGCCATAAATTTGGTAGGCCCCTAATTATGAGAAGGTATGAAGCAGTGTCCAATCTACTTCCTCAGCATCACTCATTATTACACACATCTTTCCTCTAATACAACCAGTTTCAATACCACCAGAGTGTCATAAATAACTGATTAGAAACAATCACCTGTTATGCCAAGATTCAAGAAGGCAGCAGTAGTTTGAAGATTAACTTATGTTCCAGATCTCACTCTCAACATACAGAAAAAATGTTCAAAGCCACATAAAAAAACATTTGAATTTAGAAATAAAGGTATGGACATTTTGCAATGAATTGTCAGTACCAAGGAAAATGCTTAAACAAAAGAGTTCACAGATCTAGCACCATCACTGACAAGGGGCTTAAAACAGTTGCAGAGGCAGGCTTGATAGATTCTGAAACAACATACTAGAACTTCACACCTTTCACAGAGGATGGCAAGATTCTCAGAATCTGTTATTATCAATGAATTTTACTTAATTTTATTAATAGGGTGTTAACCATAATTTGCTATCAAAATTTAGTTGCTGATACCACAGAAATGAAAATTCATCTGCAAATTTGGGTTCTAGGTATTAGAGAATGTTTTAGAAAGACCAATATAGTAACTAACAATTTGTATTAAGACTGTATGTATTTTTACACCCATATTCTTCCTCTTCTAAAGGATCTCACTGCCCTTTAGAGAGCACACATGCCCCTAAAATGCAGCTGTTTCTGGAGCAGGAGAACAGTACTCATCACTACAGAATAAAAAATATAATTTAAATGGCTACACTAGCAGTGCCTTCAAAGAGATTTAAACATAAATTGAGGTCCGATGTTACTTTCTGTATGTTACTATATACCTTACAGCGCACAGTTCACTCACAACATGAAATCCATAGTTATAGTAGCTTTGCCAGTCAGCATGGCAATTATAATGATGCTGCTGACTCAGAAGCTTCCATTCAGCAACAGGTCAGATATGGTATCCCAAACCACACAAAGGAGTGTGTGAAGGGTGCAATTAACCTAGCCTGGGAGGTTGTCTATAGGAGAGAACAGGCCTGTCACCTAGGGCCTTCTGGAGTATGGCATGCTGATTTATATTAAGGATATTGAGTCTGTTCTGGTACAGCTATGATCTGAAGAAATGGGTCTGTCCCACAAAAGCTCATCACCTAATAAATTATTTTGTCAGTCTTTAAAGTGCTACTGGACTTGTTTTTGTTTTCATAGTATATAGACTAGCACGGCTTTCTCTGTTTCTTTTTAGAGACTGTATTAACTTGTTATTCCAGGCATTCATGTTGTGACAACAAATAAGAGAAGTGATTTAAGGCCATTAGAACATCAAGACCACCATGAGAAACAGTGCCATGAAAGAAGCATCAGTTAAAAACACACTACTTTTGACACTGTCAGTCCCAGCTGCAAACATGACTGGAACAAGTCCTGAACGCCATGCAAATCTTAGATGTCACCTTGCAGATAGGGCATGCTATCCTCTCTTCAGTTCCAGGCATCTCATTACCAAAAAAATATTGCTAAATTGGAAGGGTTAAGCTGAAGAATGGAACACTTGGCTACATAAATAAAATTTATCTGAATGCTACAGAGATTGATTGGGGGGGGGGATCTCTACTGACAGCTTGGCTTAGTGACGAATAATCTGGTGGTGGAGAAAATTATAGCCTAGTAGTATCTGAAGTGTCAGCATCTAGAAGCGAGAGGAACTTGGGGTGCTGTGAGAGGGTAGCATAAGGACAAAGTGAATTAAAGAAATGAAAATTTTAGACAAAAACTGGGACACTTCCTGACAGGAAAATCTATTAAACTATGGCATAGTTGCCATAATTTACCATCACTAAAGACATTTCCTAGTCTTTTTTTGCAGTTCAGTTTCAAGCATTCAACAGGGTGCTGGCAAGCAGACACACTAGATGACATATTAGAAACTAGAGATAGTAATGTTGCATGATTGTTTTAGTCACAACTGCACTATTCGGTAGGCAGAAGTAAATAGTAATACTCTATGTGGGCTGTTCTAGAAACACATGGACAGAGGTCACTGAAAAATGCAATGAAAGCAGTGGAGCTGAGCATACACAATAAGAGAAGGCAAACAACCAATTACCAAATACCTACACATGCACCTACATATACAGCCTCATTTGACATTTCAAAGTGTGTTATTCAGCAGTTACTTTTCATCTTTCTTGCCAGAAGCACAGGCAGGAGTCCAGGAAAGGAGAAAGCGACTACTGAGTACTCAGGAACTTCTTTTACCATCTCCAAACTTACACTTTAACAATGGTTATATTGGCATAATTCAGAAGAGCTGTTTGGTCAGTAGAAAGTTCCATACTGCCCCCTGCCCCTTTAAATGGTAGGCACTTTCCTATTTTTAAAAATAATCTGTTTATATAGTCTGCTTACGATGGCCTATTACAAAGTTTTAAAAGTGCACAAAACAGCAACAGGTGCTAAGAGTGACAAGTTATGTGGCCACAGCGAGTGATCAGTCTACATCACCGCAGAGCTCATGTGTTCTCTTCCTGCTGGGCTGCTCACCTCTTAAATTGCCTGGTGCTGCCCACTCCTGCTGCTTTCAATTGCTTTAAAAACCCCTAGATTGTAATAGTGAAGGATGTTACCCTACAGCTTTTACAAAGCTCGACTTGTGTGCTGATCTACGTCCAATACAATGAACTGACTTGCATGTATACCACTGTCCTATGAAGGATGGAAACAAATCACAAGGCCAAGTAGTGTGTTGTCAAGCAGAACCCCAGGTTACTACTAACTGATTTAGATGCTAAATCTAAACCTACACTACAGTGCAGGTCCCCCGGCAGTTGACTTAGCGGGTTTAGGGAAGACTTGCCAAACTGTCCACAGAGTGGTCAATCCCTGTAATCTATCCCCCTGTCTCCACACGCGCGTGCGCGCACACACATGCACACACACACACAGGTAAGCAACCCCCTACCGCCCCTCCCATAGTCTAAACCTGCAATAACTCAATGTGAGTTACATTGGCTCCAGCCACATTATTCATGTACCTTAGGTCCACTTTCTGCGGTAGTATAAACGTAGGCTTCATCTGGCAGGGTCATGTACCTAGGGTGCTCTAGATCTAGAGCTAGATACTCCAAGACCATTCTGCTGGGCACCTCAGTAGCAACAGTGCAGAACACAGAGAACTTCAGTCTTAGGAGCATGCCTTTTGGAGAGCACAACTATTTTTGATGCTATTGTAACAATGAAAACAGAAAACAAGTGTGTTTTGCAGCCCCATTCTTTTGCTTAGTGTATTATATCTAAGATTTCACAGAGAAATGGAAATACAACACAAAGAACCCCAAGGCAAAGACTCAACATGAGGCATCTTCTGGCTACTTCTACACACTGATAAAATTTCAAATAGTAACAGAGAGAAAGCCGTACTAGTCTATATATTATTAAAACAAAAAAGTAATCCACTAGCACTTTAAAGACTAACAAAATAATTAGGTGATAACCTTTGAAGTGGGGCTGTCCCATGACAGCTCATGACCTAATAAAGTGCTACTGGACTGCTTTTTTGTTTTGATAAAATTTCAGTGTGTAAATAATTCACGTCCACAGTAGAGGTAGGATGAGGCGGACAAAATTATGCCCAGGGGCCTGTTGCAGCCCTCTCAGCTGATCAGCAGAGCATGCACACTTACAGCCAGCAGTGACCCTCCCTGACCTTGTTCCATCTGCAGCTGAGCCACTCCTGGGATTTTCCTGCCAGCTGTGCAGAGGGGGACAGGGGGAGGGGAGGGGGGAGTGCTGAAATCAAGGTGTTTTCCTGCCCCCATACCTCATCTCTGCAGAGCAGGGATTGGGGAGAGCAAGACAAATAGTGGAGCTGTTCCAGTCTGAAGCATGAATCGTAAGTGACTCAAAGTGCAGAGTGAGGGGTCGCAACAGAGTAGGACAGATTTCCCTTTAAGAGACAGACGATGGCTTCCCTCAGAAGCCAACAGAGCAGCACCCTGCACACATACTCCGTCACTGTCACACACAGAATCACAGAATTCTAGGGCTGGAAGGGACCTCAGGAGATCATCTAGTCCAGCCCCTTGCCTAAAGCAGGACCAACCCCAACTAAATCGTCCCAGCCAGGACCAAGTCAAACTGGGATTAAAAACCTCTGAGGGATGGAGATTCCACCACCTCACTCGGTAATGCATTCTAGTGCTTCACCACCCTCCTGGTGAAATAGTTCTAACATCCAACTTACACCTCTCCCTCTGTAACTTCAGATCATTGCTCCTTGTTCTGACATCCATCACCACCATGAACAGTCTCTCTCCTTCCTCTTTAGAGCCCCCTTTCAGGAAGTTGAAGGCTGCTATCATTCTCTTCTGCAAACTAAATAAGCCCAAATCCCTCAGCCTTCCCTCATAGGTCATGTGTTCTAGTCTCAATCATTTTCATTGCCCTCTGTTGAACCCACTCCAAATGCAGCCACATCCTTTCTATAGTGGGGGGCCCGGAACTGGATGTAATACTCGAGATGTGGCCTCACTAGCACCAAGTAGAGGGGAATAATAACTTCTCTAGATCTGCTGTAAATGCTTCTCCCAATGCACCCCCATATGCCATTAGCCTTCTTGGCTACTAGGGCACACTGTTGACTCATATCCAGCTTTCCATCCACTGTAACCCCCAGGTCCTTTTCTGCTGCACTGCTACTTAAAGAGTTGGTACCCATCCTGTAACAATGCTTGGGATTCTTCCGTCCCAAGTGCAGAACTCTGCACTTCTCCTTGATGAATCTCATCAGATTTCTTTTGGCCCAATGCTCCAATTTGTCTAGGTCACTCTGGACATGATCCCTACCCTCCAATGTGTCTACCTGACCCCTTAGCTTAGTGTTATCTGCAAATTTGCTGAAGGTGCAATCCATCCCCTCATCCAGGCCATCAATTAAGATACTGAAAAACACCAGACCTAGAACCCATCTTTGGGGCACTCCACTTGAATCCAGCTGCCAACCAGACATTGAGCCTTTGACCACTACTCTTTGGGCCCATCCTTCAAGACAGCTTTCTATCCATCTTACAGTCCATTTATCCAATCCATACTTCCTTAACTTATAGACAAGAATATCATGGGAGACTGTATCAAAGCTTTGCTAAAGTCAAGTTGTGGCAGGGTCTCCCACCCCGCCTTGCTCCCGAGGGCCCCAGAATCACTCTCAGGGCTCCACGGTCCACTCAGGCCTCTGTGGCCTAGTCCTAGTTCACAGGCCTCACAGCCCAGTCAGGCCTCTGTGGCCTAGGTCCTCCTTGCCTTAAGCTCACAGGGAGGTGGGGGTAGGGGAGCTCAGGCCCGCCCACTCCACCAAGCTCCACCCCAGGGCCCTGTGAGATCCCAGTCGTCAGCTCAGCGGGGATCCCTGCTGCAACACGCTGAGCTCCTGGGTTACCTTCCCAGTTCCCCCACCCTGGGCTTCTTCCTACCCCCTTCCTGGTGTACTCCGTCGCCTCTGCTCTGGCCTTGTCCCCTCCAGCCGCTCCTGCTGTGGGCTGCCGCTCCAGTGTGGGCTGCCACCACTGTTGTTGCTGCTGCTCCTCGGGCAGCTGTGGCAGCAGCTGCTGCCTAGTCAGGTGCTGTGGCTGCTCCTCGGGTGGCCATGACTCCCGGGCTTCCATGGGAGCTCCTTCCACGCTGCTGGTCAGCCCCATCTTCCAGATTTCTCCAGCCTACATACTCGGCTACAGTGGGAGCATACCCAGCAGGGCCTCGGGCGCAGGGCCTTTTCTGTCCAACAGACATGGCTCTGAACCCCGTGCTTAGTGCAGGGTTGGTATACCCCATCACACAAGATCTCACATCCACTGACCTCCCCATGTACACAGAGGTAGTTACCTCATCATACCCAGTCTGTGCCACACACTCAGTGTCAAAAAGTGTTTCTTTCACACTCACACAGTCTTTGTCTCTCTGTAACCTCCAGCCAGCCCCAACCCTTCTGCCCAAGGACCTGCACCTTCTGGAGGGCTCAAAATTTGCCTGCTACCAGTACCAAAATTCATGAAGGGGCCCCTCTTCAGCCAAGAAATGGTGTTTAATTCATTTTGGGGCTCTCACCATAACAAGTGTTTCCCTTTTAAGAATGATTGTGACTATATGACAAAATCAGCCACTACTGATTTTGAATCTTTACTAATTTACAGAGGAATAGCCTCACTTTATATAAAGCATTACAACAGGTGTTAAAATGTGCCTTTCTGAACACAACAATAAGAAAAATAAGAATAAAGACATGTATTTACAACTTGAGCCATCAGCTTTTCGAAAAAGCACACATACTTTGGAGTAACAGAAAAAATATATATAACAGCCTCCAAGGTTTGTTCAATGAGTGCTTAGTAAACTATACTCAATTCACAGCAACCTAATTCCAGTTCAGTTTTACCAAGAATTGCTTCCAGAACCATAAATGTAATCCCCAAAAAGACTCCAGTGGCACGCAGTCCACTAAAATCACTGCTCTGGAACCAAGGAGTATGGTACGCACAAGTGTTGAGCATGACTCAAATGCCAAAAAATACACAACCTCTTTGTTTTAAATAGGGTCGGATTAAAATGCCTGCTCGAGCTTTACAATCTAATGTTTTGATCAAATTCATATTGTACAGTAGTTATGACATAAAACCATAATTACATATTAAGCAGGTGCAGCACCCTTTCAGGTTTGTGTTTCAAGCTTAAGCAATCAGACGGACCAGGTAACAATGGAACATACAGACAGTGGGGGTGAGAGGGGGAAATTCACAAGCTATTACAAGATAAACCCAGGTCTGAAATAACCAAGATGATACTTTTAAAGATTGCTACTGATGCACAGACTTAACTGAAAGTTGCTTTTCTGTTTTAGCCAAATGATACAAGGGGTTAATATCTTAAAATGGCAGGTAGGAGAACAGGCACATGGACTGCGATTATGAGGCGTACTGGTCACTGTTCAACTGAGATAAGTAACTATATCGTGTTTGCTGCTACAGCCTAAGCTACTGCCAAAATAATCCCACACACTCAAACACTAATTTTTAGCATTTTGTTATCAAATCTTCATCTGTTTGAAAAAGTAATCATCAATTCTCCCATCTCATCAAATTCAATTATAATGGAGACCAAATGTATAACAACTTTCCAATAATGTTTTCAGGATTTACATTCTACCTGGTAAAGAAGTTTAGTTTAAAATTAAATTAATCCTGAACATAAGCTGTTTTCTATCATCTGACAACTACTCTAACACAACTGATGTATCCCAAATTACTGTCTTTTGTCATTACAAAACATCCATTAATACACATGTAAACAAAGAAACATTTAGGATTAATTCACAGGTAAACAAAGAAACATTTACGATTAATTCTTCATTTTTAGCTCCAGATCCTTTTGAAGTTATCAAAAATTCTCATTCTAATAAAAGCATCCCTCTATCAACTCGTGTAATATGATATCTGTTCACCATAAAGCTTTGAAGTTTAAATATTTTTCTGCAGCAGCAGCCATTTGTCCCTAAGTGGTCAAAAATGGAGATTCAACAAACTAAATTTGGCTGTATTTATAATTCCTTTCATGCAATGCAATGCAGTGAAATTCTTTTCTAACTTCAGCTCTGGTAAGTTAAAAGTTCAGACTATGTGGGAAAGTCATAAGACTCTACACATAAAAGGGAAATAAAGTAAAATTCTGAAAAACTGAATTCAAAGAGTCTGCAAATGCACAACATTCATATGTACACTGCCGTTCTGGTGCAGAATAAATGTCCGACCTTAAAATTATTGTAATCCTATCAGGAGCCACCAAGACTTGTAATTGCAGGGCTCCAAAAATCATGCAGGTTAACATTTCAGGGATACCCAATCCTGCTTTTTCCATTTGCCTATGAAAGAAATTTCCCACGCACCCCAAAAAACTCCATTCCACCAAAAAGATTGACCTGTGCTTGTTTTCAAAGGCTTCCCCTAGGCCTCCTCCTCTTTCCCCAGCCCCCACTCTCCTGTATATAAACACACTCTTGTCACACACTTCATCAGCTGTTCGTGTTGCTCCGCCCAGACCTCAGTTTCCGGGTAGTAACAGAACAACCAATCCGCTGAGTTGCAAGCTCTGCCTGAGGCCTTTTGCCTGCAAACACTTTTCCAAAACAAGAAGCTCGTCATTTCACAGGGGGCTCTGGCTCATCCACAATGAGAGGGGGTTGCAACTGCCATGCAACAGGGGAGGGAGCAAGTCCCACAAGCCTGGAGAGCATAGCGAACTGCATGAGCTCCCACCTCTACCTGGGGAAATATGGGTTGGAAGGGAGAAACTTGTGCACATTCCTAGGATGATCATACAATTTTACCAGTATCAGATCTCAGGTAATCTAAATAACTCCCTATAGTCTGGGTATAAAACTTATTTGAAAGCCATTCCCAGTGGGGGAACAGGATTTTATCTTGTGCACCACATTGCGCGCAACAGAACAACTCCACTGGGTCTGGTATTTGGGCAGTGGGGAAGGAGATAATCAATACAACAGGGTAGAAATGCAATACAAATCCCTGCTTCCAGCCTCTTCCCAGCATTTAGAAACGGGATCAGAAGCAATACAAGGAATGACTCAAGATCAGAATATAACCATCCAGCTGATTATTAAACATCAGTTAAAAAATTACTCCTCCCCCCCACCCCACACTTGACAGAGAGGGAAGAAACCAAACAACTTCTTCCATTCCCTAGTCACAAAGAAACATGTACAAAAGGACATGGACATGTTGGGGATTGAAAATAGGAATAATAAAGGACTCCACTCCTCTCTTAAACCTGTCAGAGCAGTAAAAGGCAGCAGACTTGTAACTTGCTCTCTTGCTCCTTCCCCACTCCTAGACAAGGTAGCTCTTGGCAGTCTGTAAATCTGTGCGGTGATTATATATACTAGAGACATTACGCAGAGGCTGAAACAGGAGATTGTAATGAAAATGGCAGAAAAAAAATCCAAGCCATCAGAAAGAACAATATTTAAGTACATTCCTTCAGTCCATTTCTCTCTCGTTTACTCACCATCACGTCCAGCTTCAATCCCCACCCAGCCCACACCCCTCAAGCACACACTTATTTCAGAAAATGTGCAGGTTGGTTTACAGATAGGGTAACATAGAAAAATTAAGTTGCTCAGTAATTTGGGCCTATACTCTCAGTTCATCCTAGAGCTATGAGGAAAAGCCAAACAAACAAAAAAGACTGGGAAAGGAGGAAGGTAGAGAAGAAAGTCATTTGACACACAACTTCCTAACTTTGCCACAAGAAAAACTGATCTACCCCTCTGTCTCAAATATCAAGAACTTTGGGGGGGTAACAATAATAAGATCTGCAATTTTAAAAGGCTCTCTGGATTCTTTTGTTGGAGAAAAGAAAGCAGGCAATCAGAAATTAACTGGGATTGGGAGGAAAGTTAATATATTTGCTTCTCTTCATCTACAACCAAGCCATAAATATATGAAACTCCCCCTGCTCTTTGTCTTCTAAAACGTAGTCATTCTAGATGTCAGCTACCAAGCAGGGGAAAGAGAAAGTGGGGGGAGAAAATGCATCAGGTCATAAAGGGACTCATCCCCCACTCCAGCACAGTCCTCTTAAAAATTATACACAATGAGGATTATTTCCACTAAACAGCTGGGGTTCTAAACCCTCCTCCTGCTGAAATTAACTATCAACTGAAATTTGCATTTGGGAGGGTATGACATGTTGTAATTCTAAACTCCAGAATAAAAATAGCTCAGATTCTACCATGATCAGTAGTCATTTCCTATTTGCTGTAAACAATATTAAAATAAAGCGCAGCTCTGTATAAAAACCATACAGAGAACATTAATGAGTTTTCTTTGGGTAAACTGTCCTCACACCATAAACATTAGTATTGTTGATTTCACCCCTTCTTTCAAAATACAAAATTCAAATAAGTTTCTCTCTACCTCTAGAAACCTCTATATCTGTTTATAACCCCCAGCCTTCATACCACAATCAAAATACACAGATTCCTCACACCCAAATTCTCCTGGGGGGGTAGTAAATATCTCTGAAAGCATTGTAGTCGGTTATGTCTATTCTCCTCACCACGACCACACAAACAAAACTATTAATAAAACAATTCTATAATCGAATTCCCAGCGTTATTTCAATAGCCACCCACACTCCAGACAGCTAAAGAGGGTTTCACCATCCTATTAGGGGTAAGAATAAAAATACTGAGAAAAATAAAAATAGAAGCACTGGGGGGGGGGAACCTACCCGAAACTGGAATGTTACATAAACAAAACCTCTAGCAAGAAGGGAAGGAGGAGAGATTTTCAAATTGCACTGAAACCCTTTCTTCTCACTCCTTAGCACCTTATTTTTAAATGATTGCAAACTAGGTACCCCCGACCTTCAAAAAAAAAAAAAAAAAGAAAAACCCACACCAGAAATCTCTAGGCTGGCATCAGAAGCTTTGGGAACTGCAGGCTGAGCCCATGGAGTAAATAACCATAAACATTACAAAAGGCTTTCTCTGGGCTCTGGCTATAAGACAAGACCACCCCATTCTCTCAGCACACACCCCGCCACCCCAGCTCCCCACCATCCCCAGCTGCTGAACTACATTCCAGAGAAAGAGGCTGAAGGAAAGATGTGTCAGATGTGGGGGTGACATCTGGAAGGGGGAGGGAATATTCCTTAGAACTACCCCTTCCAAAGCTAACCACCCACTGTCATAATATGGGAGGGGGGAGTGTCTCCCTTACCCTGGGAGGGAGTCACAATACCAGTGGTAGGAAAAGGAAATGCCCTAGATTGAACTGAAGGAACTGCCCCATACCCCAACTCCTTCAAGGTACTAATCTCCCACCAGGACAGGTGGCTGGGTAGCCTCTTATCCAGCAAGTTGAGTCTCTGTGGTTTAAAAGGGTCTCCAATCCTTAGACTAGGAGAGAGATCTGGTATTAGAGAGCTGGAGTCCCCAGCACTGAGAGGTAGAGGGGTCTGCTTTTCTAGGAGGCCTCTATTCAGCACACTGGGAAGGGCTGCTGTTGGGGAGGTGGTTGCAGGGGGCAGCCCTCACCCCCAAGACCTGGGGCTGGTCCAAGGAAGAGTCACTGTCTCTACTGACAGAGCTGGTTTCACAGGGGCCATCTCTCCTCCAGCACAGGAGATCAGGACAGGCCCTGACAGCTGTATACTCCCGCAAGGGGATGGAGGGGGTGCCACCGTTCTCTGAGCTGAGAGTTCCTTCCCCCGGGGATATTTCCTGACAGGGGACTCTCCTCCCCACACTGTCAAATGGAGGAGGCCTTTCTCCCCCCTCTTCCATCCAGGGTCTCCCCACCACCACAGACAGGGGGCATGGGGGACAACCCCCTCTCTTCTCCCACATACCTCACAAAGGAGGATCCCATCTCCTCTCCCCTCACCCCACAACAGAATGGGGAAGGGTCTCCCTTCTCCCCTCCCCCCCCACAATAGAATGGGGGAGGGTCTCCCTTCTCCCCTCCCCCACCGCACAATAGAATGGGGGAGGGTCTCCCTTCTCCCCTCCCCCCCCACAATAGAATGGGGGAGGATCTCCCTTCTCCCCTCCCCCCCCCACAATAGAATGGGGGAGGGTCTCCCCCCACAACACAACAGATTGGGGGAGGGTCTGTCGCTCTCTTCTCCCCCCCGGGGGGGTGGGGGTGGGGGCGGGTCTCCCTTCACCCCCACAGAGGGACACGGGCTCTGCCCCGCGTGGGAAGGATACAGCTTGACCACGTCGGTGTCCATCCGCCTCTTGCCCGGGCTGGGGGAGGACATGGTGCCCCCGGCTGCCCGGCTCCTCCTCTCGGGCTGTCAGAGCCCCGGCTCCTCCGGGCGGGGGGGGGGGGAAGCCGGCGGGGGCGGCTCCCCGGGGGGCGGGGGCGCCGGGCACGACCCGCTGTCGAGCTCCCTCCTGCTGCTGCGCCCGGCAGGGCCTGGCCGCTCCTGCCTCCCCCCGCTCCGACTCGCGCTCCCCTCAGCCCCGAGCCCCGCTCCGCTCGCCTCTGCCGGAGAGCCTCTCTCTGGACCCCTGACGTCACCCTCAGTGACCTCACTGCCCAGGCCCGCCCCCATTGGCGGGGCGGCGGGTGACGCCAGCGCGTCGAACGCGTCGCTCCCGCTCACTGCTGGGAGTAGTAGTCCGCACCCCTTCCCCGCCGGTGTAGGGTGGCTGCAGGTGTAAACGGTGTGTGGTCCAGACAGTGGAAGCAGCACGTTGTAAACCATGTAGGCTGCTGGTTTGAGGGTTAGCCCTTCATGCTTTTTCTAATAGGGTTGAGTGCTTCCCCTGCCTTCTGGGTGTCAAAGCCCTTGGCTCCCCTGCCTACAGTTGTAGGACGAAACCCAGATGTCCCTAGCCTGGGGCAGAGCTGTATGTCAAATCTGACTCCTCCAGTGGTCCTCAGACATTGGCAAGGTGGCCCCATAAAAGATGTTAACTCATCCACCTCCTGTCTGCACAGTGACAGCCTGCTGGCCTGGATTTCACCTTCATGCAGGTGTGGCTTCCACCCTGGTTTATATTCTGCTTAGCTGACAGTGGGGGGAGTTTAGCTAGACAGCAGCTGAGACCCTTGATTACACTGCAAAAGTGAGGTAACCTAGCAGTTGAGATTCCTGGGTTCTATATCCAAAGATGTCACTGACTCTGCCCTTTGGTAAGTCTCTTAGCTACTCTGAGACTTAGCTTCAAAAGGAGGATATATCAAGGAGATTCCCATTTTTGTAAATTTCCGTTCTGCCAAACTTTTTTACTCCCATTTTATTTGGTCCCTCAATCAGATGCTGCCCAGTTTTTTTGAACCCCTGGGTTTGTGAATATTTAGTGCATCTCTAAGTCTTCTGTAAAAATACAATTTTACCCATACCTCCTCACACAGGTTTTGCAAGGTATAATATAGCAATATCTTCTCACAAACTGGGTATTATTAAGCTGTCAATATGCCTCATAGTCACACTACACAAGAAATTCATTAATTCCTCATGCACAAGGGGAACAGTCTCACTGCTTAGCTTTCAGTTTAACTTGTTTTATAGCCTTATAAAATGCTTTGAGACTTTGCAATATGTCTTTATACTAGCCACAATATTTTGAAAAACATGGACCATAGAAAACTTCTCTAGACCTTTAATTGATAGTCTCAGGTTTCAAATTCACTTCTGCACTGCAAGCAGTGGTTTTCCATTGATCCTTATAATATGCATTTGCAGTGTTGATTGCGGTGTTTTGTGAGGGCCCTGACATTCATTTTTGCAATGCCATGTCATCATAAAAAGTCCATGTGTCTGAATCACAGACAGAGCCCCTGCCCCCAAAGAGTTTACAATAAAAAAATCAACAATGCTCAAAGGCATATGCTTTGAGCCTGGTGATGTCTTGGCTTGCTATTTTTATATACGGATGTTTGTGGTGCTAGTGTTATGCTGACATTGGTCAGTGTTGTTGGCTCTTATGGAAGATGTGGATTTAATGAAGGCAGCTGGGAGCCTAGGCACTGACCTGGGTAGATTGCTCTGTGATGTGTCCTCCCCTGTGCTTTATGAAAATTGGGTTATGAATATAAATATGCATAACTCGGAGATGCTTTGAACAAAATACCTCTTGTAACCTATCATTTCAATGTTATAATCTGCTGAATCTGTATATCCTATTTTTGTGCATGTATTTTTCATGCATACGAAGTTGAAATATGGAATGTATGTAAATCACCATGTCTATTTCAGCTTTTGGTTTCCAGAAGTTTTCACTTGTCTTCTCTTAAGAAAGAGTGTGTCTTCCAAGAGAATATTTCTGATGAGCATAAGAACATAAGAACGGCCATACTGGGTCAGACCAAAGGTCCATCCAGCCCAGTAGCCTGTCTGCCAACAGTGGACAGTGCCAGGTGCCCCAGAGGAGGTGGACAGAACACAGTGATCGAGCGATTTGTCTCCTGCCTTCCATTTCCAGCCTCTGACAAACAGAGGCCAGGGACACCATTCCTAACCCCTGGCTAATAGCCTTTTATGGACCTAACCTCCATGAATATATCTTGGAAAACTCTTGGAAAGCAGAAGCTGGAAGAAACGTGGCATTAGTTTACCAGAATCATCTTATTGTGAAGGTGCCACCATAGCACAACCAGAAGATAAGCACATCTGTCTCTGTGGCGATATATGTGGTGACCAGTTCCGGAAGATCACAAGGATGATACATGCACAAAAATAGGAAATGCAGCTTCAGCGGATTATAACATTAAAATTATAGGACACAAGAGGTATTTTGTCCAAAGCACCTCTGAGTTATGCAAATTTATATTAATAAGCCAATTTTCTTAAAGCATGTGGGGGGATGTCTGTCACATACTCCACACACACGAGCTGGCACAGGAGAAAGAAGAAAGGGAGAAGGAAAGTCAGGCTGGCATCTTTGGCAGAGCAAAAGGGCAAGATGAAATTTAGGTAGGGGCTCGGCTGTGCAAAGCTGTGACTGAGGAAATGGGAACAAAGGCAAGGACAAGCCAGTGGAGGGTCTTGAAGGCAGGGCAGGGAGCTAGTGGTCAGGTGAAACCTTGAATCTGGTTGAACCTGCACTGGGAGACAGGGTGAGTTCCACATGGGCAGACAGGGGAACTTATATCCACACAAGGTCATTTGGGAATAGGAACACCTTCAGGAGAACCCAGACCTCTTAGCAGCTCAGCAGTTTCCAGTGTAAATAAAGCACAGGCTGCAGGGATTCCCTGCCTTCCACTTCTTCATCAGGTCAGTCCACAAGGCTACAAAGGGTTCACGCGTCCCTTCCTGCCAAGTGGAGCAGGATCAGGAGTTGGCCTGTGAGTTTCAGAGGCTCAGCACAGGGTTTCAGAATTTGTTAACGTGCAACTTGTTCCAAGGAGGTTTATCACATTTTCCACCAGTTCAGTTTCTGGCTTCTGCTTTTTTGGCTGTCAATAATTTACAGAGAAGCAATGCAGGGTGCCCAGGCAAGGGACGTCAATCAGAGCAGGAAGCTGGAATGAACAATACTGCTCATAATCGGGGACCACTGAGCAGCCTATGGGAACAAACAGCTGTTTGACCTTGTGTGACCTTACGGTGTTGTGATCTGGGAAATGTATTCTTGGGCCTGTCCAGCCCTTTTATACACAGGCTGTTAGAAGAGCAGGATCAGGGACACAGAGCAGATTCGTATGTTACCCAGGAATGAGCTATGCCAATCGACCATGATGCAGAATTAATAACATTCTGGTAATATGCCAAACTGGAAAGAAAAGCTGTGTTGTTTCAGGGCAGCTCTATACCAGACCTGAAGGTCAATCCTAGATGTGCAGTTCTAGCTATGCCAACTGTGTAGCTGGAATCTAAGTATCTAAGATTGACTTATCAGGCTGCACTCAGAGGAAAGTCAACGGGAGAATCTCTACCTCCCTTACTCCTTGCAAGAATGAGAAGTGCCAGGGTCGGCTGTTGAGCCCTGACCATTTGACTTAGCGCATCCCCACTAGGCATGCTAAGTCAAACCCTGGAAGATCAACCCTGACTGGGCCAATCTTCTGGTCAATATAGACATACAGACACGAGAGCTGGAGCTGCATTTCTACTCCTACCTCAACAATGATTGTTGGTCTGATAATTTACCTGTGACTCAGTTTACCCGTCTGGAAAATATAGTGACTAATGCTTACATGCCTCCTGGAGCAGGGGATTGTGTGATTAAGTTAATGAATGTGTGTAAAGCACATGGAGATTGTGGGATAAAAGTTACTTTGGAAATGCAAATATTGTGGGAACACAGTCAAATGATGCTGCGGTAGCACCCCGCTAGTGAATGGAATCAGTACTGGGAATACTAAGGCCCTATACTGCTAGCTGAGATTCTCCTCTAGTTCAAGTCATGGGGATCGGTGCCTTTAGAGCAGTGGGTCAGAGCTCTGTTCCAGTTGTCTCTGTGAAGCTCTGAGGTCTGGTCTACATGGAACTTACTGGGGCATAACTGGCTCTCTCAAAGATATGAAAAATCCATATGCCAAGGGACATAGCTGAAAGGACCTAACCTCTGATCAAACCAGATACCACCTGGGATAAGTGTGGACATTGTCTGAGTATAGGTGGTGCGCAGCCTGGTGAGAAGCACGAGAGTCCACGCAGTGATCCCAAGCTTGTTAAAGTACCGTGTGATGTTGCGGCTGCAACGCGGGTCACCTGCCACAAAATATTACTGCCTACTCCACAGTGTGGTGTTTGCAGCGCGCCCTCGGCTTGCTCAGTGTCAAATCTGATATGTCTCAGAAAGATTCCCCTACACTGGGCAAGGCCTGTAGCAGGCATCATCTCCAGCTTATAGTCTTGCTGTAGGACGTTTGTGCTGAGAGTTTCAAAGGTGTTCATCTTCCCACTGAAGTCATTCTGGGTAAGTCCACACTGGAGTGGGCCTGGATAGACACATTTGTGTTAGCATGTGTCAACATTGTGGCACCAGCCAGAGGCATCGGCTGGCCATCAGCGCTCAAGCCCACCTCACCCCTTGGGCCCGAGCACAGGTGGCTAGCCCTGGCCTCCACCAGGCCCACAACATCCACACAGCTATTTGTATCATGCTAACATGAGCCCAGCAAGCACAAGGCTGTTAACTTGAGCTGGGCAGCTTGCTCCTAGCTGGACTGTAAATGTACTTGAGCTGTGCTGCCATTAACTCCCTTGGGAGCAGAATTAGGCCAAGACTAAGCACTTTGGAAAACCCCAACCAACAGGTTCATAACTGCTCTTTGCACTCAGGGCCAGCTGCTGTTAACCCTCAGCCCTCCCATCCTCCAGACACTCACAGACTAGTCACTGGGGGACTCCACTCCATGCAAAGGGCCAGCAGAAGGTCCATGATGCTCTTCAGTCCCCCCAAACTGACCTCTGGCCACCCAAGCATGTGGATGGACAAGTCCTGCCCACTCATGCACCAGCCTCTGAACTGATGTGGGCGCAAGAAGAGATCCCACCACCAACCACCTCTCGCCAATTCCTTCCAAAGGGGATCAGCAACCAGAGTGCCAAAATTTGACCTTTTGACCTCTATGTATGGTCCAAGTTCCGGTGATACTTTTTGAAGTCATTACTAGTCCTACTTACAACTGCTTCATTAATAAATAAATGAAGCTGCAGAGCTTTACCAGTTAGGAGGTGGTTGGCAGCATTAGCTGGTCTTTTGCTAATCCACAGGTGGCCTGGCTTTGAGCAAGCTCCCAGCTGCATGAAGAAGGAGGGGTGGCTCACATACCACTCCTGGCACCTGTGCCGGGGAGGGGGCTTGCTGGCCCCCGCTGTAGTATCTCCACTCTGCAATGAGAATACATACTGAAGCTAAACTCTGGCTTGATTCTCAGATCCCAAGTGGGGGTTGCCAAGCTGGCAGTTAAGGACAATAAACTACCCCCAAATGGTGTGTTTGTCCTGGAGACACATGGGAGGTCTGATGTCTTTTTGCAAGAGTCACTTTTCAGAGTCAGGGGAGCTGCACACCAAATAACTTGCAGAAAGTCACATAGAGAGTCTGGGGCAGAAGCTGGACTAGAACCCCCAGTGTTTAATTCCTTAACCATAGTTGTTTCAATCCCCTCACACCCACAGCCAATATTTTGTCTTTTGCTCACAGCTTAATTTTGCTTCTTTCCACTCCCTCCTTTTTCCCATGATCTCTGCTATTTTTAGCATTCTCTGATCCCCTTGGCATTCACCTTCTCGTACACTGTTGCGCTAGAAAGAAGCAGTTACGGGGCAGCATTTACATTGGGAAAATTCTCACCAGTTCCACCATGTTGATCCAATTACACTGGAAAAAACCCCTGACCCTAGCTATTTCCTATCCCTCATTTCCTGGGTTGAAGGCAGGGAGGCAGGGCTATAAAGCTGGCTACAATGGAATCCTAAACTGGCCAGCCTTACTGGTTTTCTCCTAGTAACAGAGAGGAAGCCGTGCTAGTCTATACACTATCTAAACAAAAAGCAGTCTTGACTGCTTTTTGTTTTGATGGTTTTCTCGTAGTGTTGTGTGAGAGGAGAAGGACAAAGCAGGTTGACTGAAGATCTGGTCCAGTTTATGATCACTGTAGTGTAATGGAGAAACACACCAGGGGGCAGAGTTAAGGTTATGTAAGCCACCTTAACTTGGCCTTTCGTAACTTTTGTGTGTTTAACTATGAAACCTTACTATACATTTCTGTGTACAATAAAAGAAGACTAACAATACAGCATTGCTAGTGCTGCTTGGAAAAGGCTCCACAGTAGCCTCATAAAGGCTAACTAGAGGATGATCAGATGATTATGTTTACCCAACAAGCAAGCAGACTGTGTTGACATTTTTTTCCCGTGATCATCCTCTGTAGTGTAAGAATATTCATGAAGATTTGACTAAGCTGCTTCACAAATATTAATTCACCCTCTCTATGCATGCCCCAGGTGCGGTGAAGATTATGGATGGAACAGTTTAGGCATGAGGAAGTGAAGTAACTTGGCCCAAGTCATTAGTGAGTCAGTGGCACAAGCCAGAAATAGAACCCAAAAATCTTGGGACACAGTCAGCTGCACTAACCATTACAGAACACTTCCTCTCATGGAAACCTGCCATCTGGTATCTTGGCTGAGCTTTGCTCTCCTTTTCATCCTTGTCAACTGTGTCTTATTCCCTCCTCTCATTATTGATATTGTTACCTTCTGGGTATTTATAGACTCTCATGACCTCCCCAGCAGAGACAGGACTATATTTTTAGCTGCTTTCTTGGCTCCACAGCTCTCCCTCTCTTCCATGAGTCAGTTCAGCTGCCTTCTCTGAATGGTCCCAGTATGCCGCTGTGGTCACCAGGAGCATGCCAGATGTGGCTGCACTGGGGCTATTATGTGCCTCAGGTTTTTTCCAGGTGATTCCTCCCAAGTTTTTTTTTTTTTTTTTTCAGAACAGCCCTTAGAATCATTGAATCACAGAACTGGAAGGGACCTCAAGAGCTCATCGAGTCCAGCCCCCCGCCTCAAGCAGGATCAACTGCAACTAAGTCATCCCAGCCATGACGGCTATGTTAAGCCAGGACTTACAAATCTCCAGGGATGGAGATTCCACCAGCTCCCTAGGCAACGCATTCCAGTGCTTCACTGCCCTCCTGGTGAAGTACTTTTTCCTAATATCCAACCTACTCCTCTCCCTCTGTAACGTCAGACCATTGCTCCTTGTTCTGCCATCTGTCACCACTGAGAACAGTTTTTCTCCAACCTCTTTTGACCTCCCCTTCAGGAAGCTGAAGGCTCCTATTAAATCATGCCTCAGTCTTCTGGGTCTTTCTCTATGTAAGTATTCTAAGTGCCAATACAGGGGACAGTGAATCACACCTTGGTGCGTGGGTAACACCTGCACTTTCCAGCAGCCATGGGAGTGATCCAGCCCCAGCCTGCTCTGCCCCACCATCTCCCAGCCAGGTCGCTCCACTTTGCCGAGTGACCCCCAACTGTCTCTTTATACCCTGTATCAGTAATTACACTTAAGGGTGATCTTTAAGCTGCTTACTCACCTTTTCCACAACAGTCAAGATTTTACAGGCCTCTGTCATGTTGCCTCTTGGGCGTTTCTTTTCCAAACTGAAAAGTCCCGGTCTTTCATTCCTCCTCAGACAGAAGCTGCCCCATACCTCTCCTCTGTGCTGCCTTTCTCTGTACCTTTTCCAATTCCAATAGATCTTGTTGAGACAGGGCAGCCAGGACTGCACATGGGTTTGCCATGGCTTTATCCAAGTTCCACTAACATAGAATCATAGAATGCTAGGACTGGAAGGGACCTTGAGAGCCCCCTGCCCTCATGGCAGGACCAAGTACTGTCTAGACCATCCCTGGTAGACATTTATCTAACCTATTCTTAAATATCTCCAGCAATGGAGATTCCACAACCTCCCTTGGCAATTTATTCCACTGTTTGACCACCCTGACAGTTAGGTACTTTTTCCTAATGCAGTACCCAGAGGCACTGAGACCTCATCTGTAGTGAGTGAAGTCTCTGCTCTACAGCCTCAGCTGAGAGCCTGTGGCCTTTAGCTCATGTGGTAAAGTGCAGGGCTTTAGACCCTATGGTTGCAGGCCCTATCCCTAGGGCCAGCAACCTGGGTCCATCACCATCACACTAATGTCCAGCCTAAACCTCCCTTCCTGCAGTTTAAGCCCATTTCTTCTTGTTCTATCCTCAGAGGCCAAGAAGAACAAGTTTTCTCCCTCCTCCTTATGACACCCTTTTAGATACCTGAAAACCGCTGTCATGTCCCCCGCTTAATCTTCTCTTTTCCAAACTAAACAAGCCCAATTCTTTCAGCAAATTATATTTTCTCTCTTATTCTCAACCCTTTTTCCTAATGATTCTCAACAGGCTGTTAGCTTCTTTAACTGCTGCCACACATTGAGCAAATGTTGTCGGAGAATGAGCCACAGTAACGCTAAGATCCCTTTCTGGAGTGGCAACAGCTAATTTAGGCCCCATTGTTCTGTACCTGCCATTGGGATTAAGTTTTCCAGGGTGCGTTGCTTGGCACTTATCAGCGGCGAATTTAACCTGCCATGTTTTGTAGGATGGCCTTTGTAATGCTTCACAGACAGCTTTGGAGTTTGTTATCTGGAGTAATTTTGTATTGTCTGCGCATTTGGCCACCTCACTGTTTACCCCTTTGTCCATATCATTACGAATACACTGAATAGGACTGGTCTCAGTACAGACCCCTGGGGGGCACCACTAAGTATCTCTTTCCAGTCTGAAAACTGGCCCTTCATTTCTACTGTTTGTTTCCTGTCTTTTAGCCAGTTACTGATCCATGAGAGGTCCTTCCCTCTGGTCCCATGACTCAGGCCTCTACGGGGAGGGTCGTGGGGGTGAGGTTGAGGAAGCACACCTCCCAATTGGCTATGGGGCCCTGTGCAACCCACCTCTTCCCTGCTCCACTGGCCTGGCACCCTCCAAGTCCCCAGCCAACCTGGCCGGGGATTTTACAGTATTGGGGAGGCTGTGGGGATCAACCTCCTGCAGCTGATATTCACTGCCCACCCCTTGCCCAGGTAAAATGTGTAATGCATCCCAGCCAAGCAAGGGAGGGTGTTCAGACCAGAGGATGGCGGGGGGGCAAACCACACACACACAGTGTACCCCATCCCCACTCCCAGCCCCCTGTCCTGCCTGCTGCACCTCCCACCCAACACCCTGCCCTGAGGCCCTCAGGAATCCTAATGCCTTGTTCTGGGCCCCTCACACACCCCAGCTCTTACTCCTGAAACCCCAGCCCCCTACCATAACTTCTGCACCCTCCACACTCCACTCCCATACCCTGACCACCTCCTGTACCCCCACCTTGACTCCTGCACCCACTCCACCATCCTCCACTCCCCTGCCCTGAGCTTCCCGCATGCCATCCCCTATTTTTTTGCAGTATATCTGATTGACTTGTAGATTTGTTTAGCATCTTAACACTGACCTAGGTGTGGACAATGTGCATTTTGATGTGTTCCTTAGCTTGAGTTGTTAGAAAGGATGATAATACAGGTACTCCAAGAGTAGAGTTCTTCTTATTCAATTGTACGTTAAACAAACATCATAAGCATTGCTCCTAGTTAATTATCCCTTTTTTTAATATATTTTCTTCCACGCCTGTGGACTGTTTACAATATATATGTATATACAGGAGATTTTGTTCATACGGGTGGTGTACATCCATGCTCTACCTCAGAACCGGGCTTGCATGCAAGAAATTTTAACCCACCCAAAAGAAAATGTAACCTGTCCAAGTGTAGTACCCAGAGGCACTGAGACCTCAGCTGGGGTGAGTGAAGTCTCTGCTTTACAGCCTCAGCAGAGTGCCCACTGGCCTTTAGCTCATGTGGTAGAGTGCAGGGCTTTAGCCCCTATGCTCCTAGGTTTTATCCCTGAGGCAGGCAACCCGGGTCCCTTGGCCTAATGCAAGAATAGCAAAATCTTAGAGGGAAAACTGCTCCCCTACCTTGCACACTGTCAGGAGAGGACCAGTGCATGCGCAAGGCAGGGGGCAGCTAAGATCTTGTCAAACAAAGCAGGTGGGATGGGGACAGGGGTTGGGCAACAGGGGCCCTGGTGGACAAAGGAGTGGCTGCTGTCAGCCAGGATGCCAGAGGAGAGGAGCAGGGTGTGGGCAGAACGGCAGGGCCTGCTGTGTGGGGGAGTGGGTCCGCGTTTACCAGAAAAGCACCCCCCCACAGAAGGGCCTGTGACTGTCTTCTTGCTGCAGAGCCTTGGGTGAGGGACCTTGCCAAGGGCTTTCGGAAAGCCTGCTCTGGACCACTGCTGTTTTTCTGAGGGGCAGGGCCTTGATGAGGTCTCAGTAGAGTAGAAATTTTGGGGTTGTGGTCCGAAGGAGCCCATCCAGCCTCAGGCTGCTGACGGATCTGCTAGATCAGGGAGATGGAAACTACCACCCGTGGGCTGGATTTGGCTCATGGGTTCTGCCAGGCAGGGGGAGGAGGCAGTTCTGGATTCTGCCATTTCTCCACCCCCTCCAGGAATCGCGGCCAATGGGAGCGGCAGGGGGCGGGGTCTGCAAGCCCAGGGCTGTGCATGCCCAGGAGTTGCGCACCCCAGTCCCCTGCCTCCTCGCACCCAGACCTCACACTCCCATCCTGCTCCCGCACCCTCCTTCCCACACCCAACACCTCCAACCCAGTCCTCTTCCCAGCAGCCCTTTCCCGCACACTGCACCCTTCATTTTTGGCCCAACCCCAGAGCCTGGGCTGCCCACAAAATCTACTAACCCTGGGCCCCCAGAGGAGTTAATTCAGCCTTATGGGTGAGCCCTGAGCCTCAGAAGCCCTCCCCCCACCCCCATGTGGAACTAGGGCTCTAGGGGAGCGAGGTGAATGACCAAGTCAGCGAGTGCTTTTTGTTGGGTTGGGGGGGAGGGGTTGGTTATTTTGCTTCTCACTTGCATGTGGCTCCTGATTGATTTTTCTGTGGGTCAGTGGCCCCCGACCCAACAACGTTCCCCATCCCTGTGCTAACTCGCCACCTGAGAGCATTCTTTGTGCTAACTGCTCTAGCACCCGGTCCTCCACCGTCCTGTATGACGCCCGCATGTGTGAAGACTGCAGGGTTGGTCCCCCCTCCCCAAACTGCCCCATCTCACAGACCTCAAAGCACCCAACTGGGAGGTCATGGAGTTATTACATGGGGGTCACAAGCTGTCAGCCCCCACCCTAAACCCTCACTTCACCTCATCATTTATAATAGCGTTAAAGAGTTTGAAAAGGGCTTTGAACTGATAAGGGCTTTGGCACTCTGAGGGTCGCTGATACAAAACATGTGAGACCCCCTGTGCTAGGTGCGGTACAAACACAAAGAGCTCATAGACCAGGCTGACCCGGAGCCAACAGCAAAGCAGTAGCGCACAGGAGCGAAGTGACTTGCCCAGAGCTATGCAGCCCATCAGTAGCAAAGCTGGCAATAGAGGCCTGTTGTCCTACTCTCCAGTCCACTGCCTGTTCCCGACCGCGCTAACCACTACCCACAGCTGCTTCAATCAGCGGCCATCTTAGGGCCTCTGGCTCGTGTTTCCTGCTTTCTTCTCTTTCACCTGAGCACAAAGAATCCATCTGACTTGCAGCGGAGCTGATCCTAATGATCTATCAGGGCAGGGGCCAGGGTCCCCTTTCCCTGGCCCCAGCCCCCCGAGAGGAGGATGGATGGCTAGTCTCCGACGCCCCAGTTGCTACGTGTCGGCGAGGGGCCGAGGAGGAAGGAGAGGGTTGAAGCTGCCAGATTGCGAGGTGAGCTGTGAAGAAAGGGAGCAGGAGGAGTGAGTCAGTAGCTTGGAGGAAGGGAGGAATAATCACCACCGCAGCTCATCTGCACAAACACCGGCTAATGAAGCCCTTCCTCTCGTTAAGGGAGCCAGAGCATTCCAGGGAGATGGAGCTGCACAATCCGGAGCGTGGCCTCCAGCTGTTCCTTTCGTCTGGGGCAGGAGAAAAGCAGGTTGCTGAGCGCCGCCTCCTCCCTCGCCACAAAGGAAAAGCCTGTCACCACTGACAGCAGTGGAACCCCACCCCAGAGGGCTGGGCCGGGCTGGGGGGATTGCTGTCCTGGGTCAGGGCAGGGTGGCCCACACGAGAAGGCAGCCCTTCCCCCTGACACGGTGCTGAGAGCAGCCCCCTCAGGCAGTCCCCTTCCTCCCACCGGCCAGCCAGCCAAAAAGAAGCACTCTCTCCAAGCCCATGCAGCCCTGGGCTTCTCTGCGTGGGCCTCTCTGCTCAGGCTGCCGACAAAAGGAGTCATTGCACTGGTGTTTCTTGTGAGAAGGACTCAGGTCCCCCCAGGACCTGGGCTGTGAGTCACCACCAAGGTTCCCTCTGATTTTTTTCCATCCAGGGGTGGGAGAAATTTTGTTATGTGTCCGCAGGCATGGGGGATGTGAACCACCAGTAGAAACACAGGCTGCTGCTGGGGTTGTTGTGGAAGCTCTACTAACCAGCTGGGAGGCACCTGACTCTCTCCTCAGCCGCTCCGTCCAAGCGCTCAGTTTACAGGGAGCACTGCTCACCCCTCAGTTGCACAAGGCCCTCCACAGACCCAGGGTTCCCTGAAAACATCCATGCAGTGTGCAGCAGCAGTCAGAAAAGCTTACAAAATGTTGGGAATCATTAAGAAAGGAATAGGTAATAAGGCAGAAAATATCCTATGACCTTTATATCAATCCATGGTAATTCCACATCTGGGATGCTGTGTACGGATACAGTCACCCCATCTCAAAAAAGATATATTGGAATTGGGAAAGATTCAGAAAAGGGCAACAAAAATGATTAGGAGTTTGGAGTGTCTGCCATAGGAAGAGAGATTAATAAGACTGGGACTTTTTAGCTTGGAAAAAGGACGATTTAGGGGGGATGTGATAGAGGTCTATAAAATCATGACTGGAGTGGAGAAAATAAACCAGGAATTGTTACTTCCTCCTTCTCATGACAGAAGAACTAGGGGTCACCAAATGAAATTAATAGGCAGCAGGTTTTAAAAAAAAAAACAATCGGAAATATTTTTTCACACAATGCACAGTTAACCTGGGGAACTCCTTGCCAGACAATGTTGTGAAGACCAAGATTATAGTAGAGTTTAAAAAAAGAACTACATAAATTCAGGGGGGATAGGTCCACCAATGGCTACTAGCCAGGATGGCATGGATGGTGTCCCTTGCCACTGTTTGCCAGAGGCTGGAAATGGGTGACAGGGAATTGATCACTTGATGACTCCCTGTTCTGTTCTGTTCATTCCCTCTGGGGCACCTGGCATTGGCCACTGTTGGCAGACAGACGACTGGGCTTGATGGCCCAATGGTCTGACCCAGTATGGCTGTTCTTATGTTTTTATTGGATGATGCCAGTCTAGGCTGGAGGCAACATGGGCTGTGTCACCCCCTGAGTCGGCCAGGTCCCTTTACTTTTGGTTGACTGCAGAGGGGCAGCATTGCCCCAGTGGTAGGGGCCCTAGGTAAGTTGTTAGAAGACCTGGGTTCAGTTCCCCCTCAGGCTCCCTCTGTGAGCATGAGCAAATCACTTGGGCCCCATGCCTCAGTTTCCCCTCTGCACAATGGAGATTTCAGTCCTGCCTGCAGAAGAGCTTGGTGTCTGCTCAAAAGTTGGTCCGATAAAAGGCCTGGCCCACACAAGGAATCAAAGTTGATTCCCAGATGCACAATTCTAGCCAGGCTGTTTGTGTAGCTAGAATCGATGTACCAGGATCAACTTTCTTCCCTAGTGTAGATCAGGGATCTTCAGGATCATGCCAATGTCCCTTACTTGATACATCAGCCTGGAGTACCAGGGTCAATGGCCATGCCTGAGAGATTGATTTTAGCACGTCTTCACACGCATCAAAATCGATCTTCAGAAGAGCAATCATGGCACACCGCACCCCACTCTCCCCCCATAAGTACAGACATACCCAAAGGTATTCCCTCACTTACCTTGTCTCGCTAATATCCTATCGTCAGCTCAGCTACAATGCTGCATATTAGCCGTGTCTACACGTGCACGCTACTTCGAAGTAGCGGCACTAACTTCGAAATAGCGCCCGTCGCGGCTACACACGTCAGGCGCTATTTCGAAGTTAACTTCGACGTTAGGCGGCGAGACGTCGAAGTCGCTAACCCCATGAGGGGATCGGAATAGCGCCCTACTTCGACGTTCAACGTCGAAGTAGGGACTGTGTAGTCGTTGCGCGTCCCGCAGCGTCAAAATTGCCGGGTCCTCCATGGCGGCCATCAGCTGAGGGGTTGAGAGACGCTCTCTCCAGCCCCTCAGCTCCATGGTGGCCGCATGGAGCGGCCCCTTAAAGGTCCCCTCCCCCTCCCTTCCTGTGCAGAAAGCTGAGGGATCGTGCAGGCGGCAGCCTACACATGCGGCCAGCCTGCACCTCCCTCAGCCCCCCACCCAGCTGCGATGGCTGCCCGGCAGCCCCCCCAGCGCCCCCAGGGGACCCCCCCCAAGGGGAGCCAGGGCTCACAGCCCAGCCAGAAGGGCAGCCAGGCTGGCAAGTGGCAGCGGGGCCCCTCCTGGACGGAGGCCGAGCTGCGGGACCTGCTGGGGCTCTGGAGCGAGGAGAAGGTGCTCCAGGTAATGGGGAGGAAGAGGCGGAATGCGGATGCGTTCGCTCGGCTGGCCGACGGCCTGGCTGCCTGGGGTCACCCTGCCCACACTCCTGATCACGTCAGGAGTAAGGTGAAGGAGCTGCAGCAGGGTTACTCCCGGGCCCGGGATGCCGCCGGCCGATCTGGGGCCGCCCCCGTCACTTGCCCCTTTTACAGGGAGCTCAGGGACATCCTGGGCCCCCGGCACACCTCCTCCCCTCCGGCCACCCTTGACACCTCAGCCGATGAGCCCCACCAGGCCCTGCAGCCGGAGTCCGCCCCGGAGGCCACCCCCGGGACATCGCGGCAGGAGGAGGAGGAGGAGGAGGAGGGGGGCTCCTCCTCTGCAGAATCTGGGCTGCAGATCCTCCTCCTGCCATCCCGGAGCAGCAGCAGGGCCTCCGCCCCCCGGGGATCTCCGGACCGTGGGAGCGGACCCACAGGTAGGTACCCCCCTCTGGTGGACACCCCTGGGCTTGAGGGGCGGGGGTAAGAGATATGTGTCCAGGGCCCCCCACATGCTCACATGGCCATGGCCCCAAGGACAGCAGGGCCATGGCCCTCACAGCAGTGCATCAGCCCCTGCCCCTCCCCACCCCGCATGACAGTGCCATGCCCCATCCCCAGGCCAGGGGGGAGCGGAACCTCGAGGGGCCCCTGGGAGGAGGGGGGTGGGACACCCCGCAGCAGCAGCATGTGATGGAGTTGGGGGAGTGCCAAAGGGAGACTCAGGCTACATATGAGCAACAAGAGCCGAATAGCTCCCAGGGGCAAAGGAGGATCCTGGGGCTACAGCTGGCAGGTGACACCTCTGCCCTGAACAAACAGGAGGGAGGAGCCGAGCTGGCTTGGAATTGGGGGGCGAGGGCGGGGGCCACAGGTAGAGGCTAGGGGAAGGGAGAGCTGGAAGGCAGCCAGCCTGAGGAGGGGGAAAGCTGCATCCCAGAGGGGCCCCCTTTGGGTCTTCTCCCCACGACAGGTTGGAAGGACTGTCTCTTCCGACAGCTGGTGCTGTCACTCCTGGCAGAAACTGGGCATCTGTGGCCTAAGAAACCTCTCCTGCTGTCAGACCCTGCGGGGTGAAGTGCGAGTCGCTCCCACCAGGGGACGGGGTGCAGGGCAGGGGGACCCCTGAACCCCATCCATCACAGTAGCATCTCCCGGGGACGGGGATGGGGAACCTGCAGCACAGGGCTGGGGGGACAAAGGCCACGGCTCGGGGCCCACACTAACGCCTGTCTCCATTCTTCTTCCCCCCCTCCTCTCCTGTGTCCCGCACCTGCACCATCAGAAGGACCGGAAGAGAGCGCCGGCGAGGCCTCAGTCGAACCAGAGAGCCCTCCGGGACCATCGCTCCAGGCCGGTCCCTCGGCGGAGGAACAACCGGCCCCACGGCGGGCTAGACGGTGGACCCCGCACCACCACCAGCCGACGGCGACGGACCCCCAGCTGCTGGCCATCCACCGTCGGCAGCTGGAGGTTGTGGAGCAGCACCTGCAGCTGCAGGAGCGGGCACTGGCCTGGTGCCAGGAGGCATGGGGGGCCTACATGGACACTTTTAACCGCTTGGTGGACTACCTGGCCCCCCATGCCGCGCCGGCTGCCGCATCGCCCGCCCTGCCTGCTCCACCAGCCCCACCACCAGCTGCTCCGCCCGTCGCCGTCCCGTCCGCCGTCGCCCCGCCACCCACCGCCGAGGGCTGGAGCGCCGAGGGACCCCTGGAGCCAACTGAGACTCGCCGGCCATCCTACCTTCTGGTCTGGCCTGCCCCCAGCCAGCCCCAGACAGGGCTGCGACCGTGGCGGGGCTCCCGGCCGCCCACGTCCAGTGCCGGGCTATAGGGGCGAGGGGCCCGGGACGTGCCCCGCCCTTGTATATAGTTGGACCCTGTTATTTGTTGCCCCCCGTTTGCCCCATCCCCCCCATGTAAATAGTTCTCCCCTTTATCATCCCTGGTTTTCTTTTTATTATTGAGGACACTTGTTTCTTTGTATTGTTTTATTTTTGTACATATTATTTTTTTTCCACGTTTGTACATAGTTTGTTCTTGGTTCCTATATTTACAGTTAAAAAAAACGGTTCTGAAACAAAAAGAAGTTTAAGTTCAGCCACAAGTGTGTGCTGTCATTTGTCCAGGAAAAGTGGGACGGGGGGTGCAGTGGGGTGCTCCATGGTGTGGGCGTTGGGGCAGGAGTGTGGTGGAGGAAGGGGCGGGCAGTGGGGGGCCTGGGCAGAGTTCACCCCGCGGCCTCATCATTGAAGTGGGCCCGCAGGGCGTCCCGGACCCGGGTCCCTTTGGGGTCCACCTGCCGACTGGGGGCAGCAGGTGGCTGGACGTCTGCCCTGCCGGCCTCCGCAGCCCAGCCCTGGAAAAAGGTGTCCCCCTTGCTCTCTACCAAATTGTGCAGGGCGCAGCAGGCACCCACAATCTGGGGGATGTTGTTGGGGCCTGCATCCAGGTGGGTCAGGAGACATCTCCAGCGTCCCTTCAGGCGGCCAAATGAGCGCTCCACCACCTGGTGCACACGGTTCAGGCGCTCGTTGAAGCGCTCCTGGCTAGCGGAGAGATGGCCCGTGTAGGGGTGCATGAGCCACGGCCGGAGGGGGTATGCCGCAACTGCGATGACGCAGAAGGGCATGGTGGTGTCCCCCAGAGGGATCTCCCGCTGGGGGATGTAGGTGCCCGCCTCCAGCCGGCGGCACAGGCCCGAGTTCCGGAAAACCCGGGTGTCGTGCGTGCTGCCAGGCCAGCCCACGTAAATGTCCTGGAAACGTCCCCGGCTGTCCACCAAGGCCTGGAGGACGACAGAATGGTAGCCCTTGCGATTCAGGTATCGTCCTCCACTGTGATGCGGGACGCGGATGGGGATGTGAGTCCCATCCAGAGCCCCGAAGCAGTTGGGGAAGCCCAGGGTGGCAAAGGCCGCGATGGTGGCATCTGGGTCCCCCAGCCTCACGAGCCTGTGCAGGAGCATGGCGTTGATGGCACGCACAACCTGCAGAGAAAGCACACGGGACAGCACCAATGAGGGGTGAGCAGGGTGTGCGTGGCCCTGCCCTGCCCTGCCCTCCTGTGCCCGGGCCCCCCTCCCCTGCCCTGCCCTCCTCTGCCCTCCCCCGCCCTGGCCTCCCCTCCCCTCCCCTACCCTCCTGGGCCCGGGCCCCCCCTCCCCTGCCCTGCCATCCCCCCGTGGGTTCTCTTACCTCCATGAGGACAGCCCCGACGGTGGCCTTGCCGACACCAAACTGCTGCCCCACGGATCGGTAGCTGTCGGGAGTGGCCAGCTTCCAGACAGCGATGCCGACCCGTTTCTGCACCGTGAGGGCACACCGCATGGCGGTGTCCTGGTGCCTGAGTGCGGGGGTGAGCCACTGGCACAGCTCCAGAAATGTCTGCCGGCTCATCCTGAAGTTCCTGAGCCAGCGGTCGTCGTCCCACTCCCCAAGCACCAGCCGCTCCCACCAGTCGGTGCTGGTGGGGTAGCTCCACAGCCGCTGGCGTGTGAGGCGGGGGTGGGGCGGGGTGCTGCAGGGTTAGGGGTTGAGCCCTGCTGCCCTGGGGGCAGCTCCTCCTCCGGTGTACCAAGGAGGTGCTCAGCTGCCTCCCGCATGGCATGGAGCAGGGCAAGCCCTGCTCCTGCTGGGAGGGCTGGGTGGACCTCTGGCTGCTGCTGCTGCTGCTGCTGCTGCTGCTGGGGGTCCATGACTGAGGCGCCCGGGGTCTGTGTGCCTATGGCTCCTCAGACCGTGTGCTGTGCAGGCTGAGTGTATGTGGGAGGGGCCCTTTAAGGGAGCAGCTAGCTGTTGCCCCGGAAGCGCTAGTCCGCCCTGTGACCCCGTCTGCAGCTGTGCCTGGCATCCCTATTTCGATGTGTGCTACTTTGGCGTGTAGACGTTCCCTCGCTGCGCCTATTTCGATGTTGGGCTGCGCAACGTCGAAGTTGAACATCGACGTTGCCGGCCCTGGAGGAAGTGTAGACGCTATTCATCGAAATAGCCTATTTCGATGTCGCTACTTCGAAATTAGCTACTTCGATGTAGCGTGCACGTGTAGACGTAGCCATTGAGAGGATAAATTACTTCCATACTGTAAGGCTCTTGGATCCTGTGGTAAAAGGGGTATAAAAATACCTACATCAGCCAGCTCATATCTCACCTCCCGCAAGCTCTGCATCATAGCTGTCAGCAGCGGGGTTTCCTTCGCTCACACCTGTCAGACACAGGACTAGACGGCCCTGGGGGGGGTGGCCCGTTCCTAGAGAGATCTCATGCTGGCCTACATTTCAGAAGGGGTCTAAAGCCCTTTTTTAGTTTGAAAGCACAAACGCCCCCTCACCCAGCAGTGAGCCTGATTTTAACTCCTCCCGTCCCTAATCTTGCAAGAGGCTTTTGTGTTTTTCAATGCTTTTCATGGGATTGTGGTCCTTTCCCATGGTAAACACGTAACAATGAAGCGAGAAGGATCACAGCATGAACCGTCTGTGTCAAAGGTGGTGGAGTCCGTACTGCAGAAAAATTAGTACAAGAGCCCGGAATGAAAGTACCCTCCTGCATCTGCACAGGGGGTGCAAATTGAGGTTTTTTCAGGCAACATGAATTCTGGCATTTCTTAATTTGAGTGCTGGACTTTGCAACCTTAATGATGTTGAAAGAACGTAGGGCTGCGGATGTAATTTCCTAAGTGGCTGGAAAACAAAGCAAACTGAAAAGTCAGACGGTCCATCCTGTGGCACCAGGCTGGCACCCATGAGGGTCACAAACAGGGTGGGAAGCTTCAGAGTAGACCCACCATAGGGTGCTCTGTCACAAGAGCTACTGCAGCGAGCGACAGCAGTAAGATGTTGTCATCCCCGGAGTGGGCGAGCCCTAGACGGGCTGTGGAGCTCCCCAGCGTTTTTGGACAGAGGAATGTGGAAAGGGAGGAATCTTGGGGTCCTCTCCAGACCATGTGGGGCTCTTTTCTGCTTTGGGTGCAGCTTCTTTTGCACACACACCCCCCTCAGGTGTGATGCTTTCTGCCTCCTCTCCATGTCTCAGGTCTCCCGCTCCCATTCATGGTGCCGTGCCCAGTTCCTTTCTCCTCACCTAGTCAATCCCATTCTCCACTCCTCAGACCTCACGTCCCTGTCCTAGCCTCCTTGCCGTGCACATCTGAGCCAGGCCGCCAATGGGAAGGGGGCAGTTGCTCTGGGGCCTGGTTATTAGAAAGGGCCTGGGGCTCTGGGCTGCTGCCTCTGCTACCACAGCTGCCAGAGCCCCAGGCCTTTTTAAATCACCATTGGAGCCCTGCGCAACTCTGTCTGAGGGCTGGGTGGGGAGGTGTGACACACGCTGGATTGTGCTTGGGGATGGGCTGTCCCTAGCTCCGCCTCTTTCAGCCAGTGGCCACTCCCCTTCTGCCTGAGGCCCCGCCCCTTCTGGGGGCAAGGATTCAAGCCCCCCCCATATTGCCCAGGACTTAAAAAAGTCTGTTGCCAGGCCTGAGTCCAAGTCCCACCCCTCGTCTCACCCCTCCAGACTCCGTCCCAGTTTCAGCCTCTCCCCTACCATCCCAGTCCCTTTGTCCAGCATGTCCCAGTCCTCCCACCCAGTTCTTCACCCAGTATGCTTCTCTCCCGCACCTGGCCTCCAGTTGCCCACCTCCCTAGCCCAATTCTCATCGGTCAAGGCACCGGATCTGGGCGGGCCATAGCCCCCAACTTCTAACAGCTGGATGGCAACGCCCTTCCACTTTCTATCAGCCATAAGGATGAGCGACAGTGTAGTGGTGGGAAGGAGTGAGTGGTGCTCAGGTAGCTGCTGGGGGGGCAACGGGGGAGGTGGTGTATGATTGGAGCTTTGGAGGAGGAGGAGGACACAAGGTGGGGCCTTGCCAAGAAGTGGGGCCACAGGGAGCAGGGCCAGGTTGGGGTGTTCTCCCAGCTTTTACCCCCAAGTCAGGGTCGATCTTCTGGGGCTCAATTTTGTGCGCCTCATGGGGAGGTGTGATCGACCGTCTGCCCCTGGGTTCCTCGGTATCGTGAGGAGTAAGGGAGGTGGAAGGGAGAGTTTTTCCTCGTTGACCGCGCTCTGTGAGGACGGCCAGGTGAGTCGATTGTAGCTAAGTCACTTCCAGCTCCGCAATGGCTGTAGCTAGAATCGCGTACCTACAAGTGACACCAATGCCTACTGTAGACCTGGCCTCAGACCACCTCACGGCTCCGTTTCCTTGCCTCTTTGCCCAGCCAGGCTCAGGTCTGCCTGCGCCCTGGTTACTCACCCGATCAAGCACCTGTCCCCCTCTCTTCCCTCCTGCTGCTCCTCAGGGCCAGTCTTCTCGCCCAGCCAGTCCCACCCTCATTTGATCACAGCCTCTCCCCATCTACTGAACCTAATACACCTCCTCACCCTTCAGTTTCCCCTCCTTTCTCTCACAGTCCTGGTCTCCACCCCCAGCAATGAGTCTCCTTTGCCAAACCTGTCCCCATCTCCCCACACTTCCAAGACCAATTTCCACCCTCCAGTGGCCTTCAGTTCCCCCCTCTCCACAGGCTCCTTGTCCCTGGCTTCTCTCCCCACCCATTGGCAGGTCCACCTCTTGTCCCAGCTGCATTCAGATCAGGAAACTGACTGTGCCTAGCAGGGACATGCACTGACAGCCCAGGAGAGATGGGCTCCTTCCCGTCAGTTTAGGTGTCTAGACTGCAGCCTGGTCAGCCCCACAAGCGGCTCAGAGCTGCGATGGCAGGGAACATCCTGCTCCGCTCCAGCCTGGGCACAGGCTTTGGTTTGTTCCAGTCTAGAACCCGAGGATAGAAGAACGGCTACGCTGGGTCTGACCAATTATCCATCTTGCCCAGTATCCTGTCAGCCAGCAGTGAGGTGCTTCGAAGGCAAATGAACAGAACAGCGATTTGCATGAGCAGTTTCTCACCATCCAGGCCCCGTTTCTGGCAGACGGAGGTTTAGAGATACAGTGAGCCGGAGGTAGCAGCCCTAACCATCTTGGCAAATAGCCATTGGAGGACCTGTCCCCACTCCCACAGGAACTTATCTAGATCTTTCTGGAACCCTGCGATGCCCCTCAGTTTCACAACACCCCCTGGCAAGGAGTTCCACAGGTTGACTGTGTGGTTTGTGAGGAAACACTCCCTTCCGTCTCTTTTGCAGCTCCTGCCCAGTAATGTCACTGGATGACCCTTGGTCAGGCCGACTGATCGGTAATGGGGAGGGAACAAAGGGGGCAACTGCTGAAGGGCCCGGTGATCCAAAAGGCCCCAGGCTCCCAGCCACCACCACCACCACTGCAGCAGAGGCGGTCACCAGACCCCAGGCCTATTAAATTGTAGTTAAATTGCTCTGCCAGCTGCCTGGGAGTGGGATGGGGCCTCAGCATAGCATGCTCCGGGTGGCACGGCTGGCTGGCTGTCCCCAGACCCAGCCCTTCTACCGAGGTCCTCCTGTCAGGCATGTGGGTCTGCCCCCCACCCCAACCTTGCCCAGGGGCCTGGCAGTCCTGTCTCCTGCCCCCAGGTCCCTGTGTTACGGGAAGGGGCAAACCACACTTCACTCTTGATTTTCTCCACACCCGTCACGCATGTAGAAATCCCTCTCAGGCCTTCTCACTCCCTCGCTTGTCTCTTTTCTAAGAGGAACAGCCCAGTCCTCTGACTCTCTCCTCAAAGCTGGGCTGCCAACAGGAGGGAGCAACTGCCCTGGAGTTCCAGAACGGTCTGGGGCTCCAGGACACCGCTGTGGGAGTGGTGGTGGCTGGAGTCAAAGGCCCTTTACATCACTGCTGGAGCCCTACAGAGCACACTCCGGGCAGGGCAGAGTGCTGCCTGGGGGAAGCACAATGCCCTCTGGGCAGCACTGAGGGATGCCCGGGGAGGTAAGCGCTAGCCCCACCCCTTCCACCTGAGGCCCCGCCCCTTCTGGGGTCTGGAGCTGCCGCCACCCACCTCGCCCCAGGGTCTGGTAAGTGTGTGGGCCCCACTGGCTCTCGTTGTTTTCATTGCCCTTCTCTGAACCTTTTCCAATTCCAATATAGCTTTCTGGAGACGGGGAGACCTGAGCTGCACCCAGTATTCAAGGCATGGGCCTCCCATGGAGTTATCCAGTGCCCTTCTGAGAGTTTTCAGTCTTCTTATCTACCCCTTTCCAAAGGGTTCCTACTACTCTCTTTGCTGTTTTACCAGCCACTACGACCTGCTCAGAGAATTACCTGTAATTACGCTAAGATCTTTTGGGCCTGGTAACAGCTAATTTAGACCGGCCCCATTCATTTTGTATGTAGAATTGGGGTTAGGATTAGGTAGTGAATTTCATGTGCCATGTTGGTGTCCACTCATGCTCTAGTGAGAGCCTTTTGTAACCCTCCTCAGTGTAGTACCCAGAGGCACTGAGACCTCATCTGGGGTGAGTGAAGTCTCTGCTCTACAGCCTCAGCTGCGAGCCAGCCGGCCTTTAGCTCAGGTGGTAGAGTGCAGGGCTTTAGGTCCTATGCTGGTAGATTCTATCCCTGGGGTCAGCAATGTGGGTCTGTCAGTGTTACAACTGGTGCATTGGCTGGGAACAACAGCTGGAAAGTCTCAGAAGCTTGAGACATGCTTCTTCAGCCCAGGGAAGTAGGTGGTACCCAGATGCACTGAGACCTCATCTGGGGTGAGTGAAGTCTCTGCTCTACAGCCTCAGCCAAGAGCCAGCTGGCCTTTAGCTCATGTGGTGGAATGCAGGGCTTTAGCCCTTCTGCTCACAGGTTCTGTCCCTGGGGCTGGCAACCCAGGTCTGTCAGCATTACATCAGGCTACTTTGGAGTTAACTAGTAGGTAGTCTGTCATGTCTGACAATTGCATCTTGAGCTTGTGCAGGCTCATCAGTTAAGGAGTCCAAGGCATGGGCCTTCCCAGTGGGGGCAAGGGAATTGTCCTGGCTGTGTTGGTGCAGCTGTTGCTTTCTTCCTCTCACGAGCCTCAATGAGGTGTACGCGTCACTGCTCTTCAAAGTCATCCTGCGCATGTTGTACGAGAGCACGCCAGCCTATTTGGTCTTTTGCATGCTGCTCTAGCTGATCTGGTTTTAAACCAGCATGAGCAACGTTGGCCTTCAAGCAGTCATTATACCTCTTGCGAGGCCCACCTGGATTCCTTTTGCCCTGGGAGAGTTCACCATAGAGGAGTTGCTTAAGGATTCTCAACTCCTCCATTCGTATGTCGTGCCCCGTCCAGTGAAGCTGGGCTCTCAGAATCATGGCTTCGATGCTCGTGGTTCCTGCTCTGTCCAGGACTTCCAGGTTCATAACTCTGTCCTGCCATCGAATGTGCAGTATTGACCTGAGGCTGCCTGTGTGGAAGCGCTCCAGAAATTTTGTATGTTTTCTGTACAAGGTCCAGGTTTCACAGCCATACAGGAGACTGGTCAGGACTACAGCCTTGTACACGTTCCATACAGTAAAAGCTCAGTTATCCAGCACCCGGATAACCGGCACATTTGGATAACCGGCATGCCACAGATGGGCTGACTGGCTGGTGCCTACTGCCGTGGGGCTGGTTACCCAGCTGGGGCCAGCTGCCGTGAAGCCAGTTACCTGGCAGAGCAGGCCAGCTGCCCTGGCAGGGCCGTTGGAGCAGAGCCAGATGCCTACTGCCTGGCCAGATGGGCAGAGCAGGGCCAGATGCCAGCCCCAGCTTGAATATCTGGCACATTTTATTACCCATCATCCCCAGGGATGCTGGATAATGGAGCTTTTACTGTAATTTTGCATTTTCTGCAAACCTTGTCACCATCCCTGGGACCCAGAGCAACGCCCACTCACCTCCTCCTGCACCCCAGCCTGGTGAAAGTGAGGGAAGGTGCGGGAGAACAAGCAACAGAGAGAGGGGGAGGAAGTCGGGGCGGGGGGCCTTGGAGAAGGGGCAGGGGCATGGCCTCAGGGAAGGTGCAGGACAAAGGGTCTTTGTGCAGTGAGACAGCGGGCAGCGCTACTAGGTGGGCAGGTGGAAGCCTGGCCGTACTGCAAGAATGCACCCAGCAGTGCAGCTGGCAACTCTCTGAGCACCAGCCAGCTCGGGCACAGCACCACTCCCATGCCAGGTGGACCGCGTCCACGTGGGTGCAGCTTGTGTGTGTGTGAGAGGCCCCTGATTCTTCTGCACTGGGGCCTGGAATAGCTGTTGGCAGGCCTGGCCCCTCGCTGTTCAGACCATTCAGGGATACACTGAACAGAGCTGGGCCTAGTTCAGATCTCCGGGGCACCCCATTGCTTACTTCTCTCCACTGTGGAAACTGATCCTCCATTCCCTGCCTTTCTTCCTGCCCGTTAGCCAGCTATTGACCCATGAGAGGATTTCCAGCAAGGCCTTTTAAGAACATAAGACTGGCCATACTGGGTCAGACCAAAGGTTCATCCAGCCTAGTAGCCTGTTTGCCGCCAGTGGCCAGTGCCAGGTGCCCCAGAGGGAGTGGACCAAGAACAATGATCAAGCAAGTTGTCTCCTGCCATCCATCTCCAGCCTCTGACAATCAGAGGCCAGGGACACCATTCCTACCCTTGGCTAATTGCCTTTTATGGACCTAACCTCCATGAATTTATCTAGCTCCTTCTTAAATTCTGTTATAGTCCTAGCCTTCATAGTTTCCTCTGGCAACGAGTTCCACAGGTTAACTTTGCGCTAAGTGGAGAAGAACTTACTTTTAAACCTGCTACCCATTAATTTCATTTGGTGTCCTCTAGCTCTTGTATTATGGGCACGAGTAAATAACTTCTCCTTATTCATTCTCTCCGCACCTGTCATAATTTTATATACCTGTAACATGTCCCCCCTCAGCCTCCTCTTTTCTAAACTGAAAAGTTCCAATCTTTTGAGCCTCTCCTCATACAGGACCTGTTCCAAGCCCCTAATCATTTTAGTTGTCCTTTTCTGAACCTTTTCCAGTGCCAGCATATCTTTCTTTAGGTGAGGAGACCACATGTGTACACAGTATTCAAGATGTGGGCGTACCATAGATTTAAATAGGGGCAGTAAGATACTCCTTGTCTTATTTTCTGTCCCTCTTTTAATAAGAACATAAGAACAGTGATACTGGGTCAGACCAAAGGTCCATCCAGCCCAGTATCCTGTCTGTCAACAGTGGCCAGTGCCACGTGCCCCAGAGGAGGTGAACCGAAGAAAATGATCAAGCAATTTGTCTCCTGCCATCTGTCCCCAGCCTTTGACTAAAGGCTAGGGGCACCATACTTTACCCTTGGCTAATAGCCATCTATGGACCTAACCTCCAAAAATTTACCAAGCTCTTTTCTAAACTTTGTCAGAGTGCTGGCCTTCACAGCCTCCTCTGGCAAGGAGTTCCACAGGTTGACTGAGCGCTGTGTGAAGAAAAATTGTCTTTTATGAGTTTTGAACCTACTACCCATTAATTTCATTTGGTGTCCTCTAGTTCTTATATTATGGGAACAAGTAAATAACTTCACTATTCACTTTCTCCACACCATTCATGATTTTATATACCTCTATCATATCGCCCCTCAATCTCCTCTTTTCTAGACTGAAAAGTCCTAATGATACCTAACCTCCTATTTGCCTTTTTGCCTTTTCTGCTCAGTTTACCCAGAACACCTCCTTCAGCTCTGGTCGAACGCTTTAGCCAGCTCTTTGGAATCCAAAACCTCCCTTCAAAACCGGATGCATCGCTGAGTGTTTTCTTTTTAATTGCAATTGCACAAAGGTACACCTGAGTGATGCGACTCAGGTAGGGGAAGGCGGTCAGGACACACCAAATGCCATGGTGCATACTGAAGTAGCATGTATGCCTATTCTAAAAGAGATGGACGCATCCCACGTTGGCTGACAAGCTTTACGACTGGTTTACTGAGTTTGTTGAAATCTCCATGTCAATCGCTACAAGATTTAGCCGACGTGGCTTCGGTCCTTAGCTCCATTCATTTTTGTGTTTTGGAAAGTGAAATGAGAATGTCCATCCTCGCACTGGGGTGGGGCTGGGGAGGAGGGGTTCAGTCCGCAGGCTGCGCTGGGGACAGCGGACTTCCCCAGGCCTCTCACTGCAGCAGCCGGCAGCCAGGGGAGGAGCACTTCTCCATGGCTACGTCTACACGTGCACCCAACTTCGAAATAGCTTATTTCGATGTTGCGACATCGAAATAGGCTATTTCGATGAATAACGTCTACACGTCCTCCAGGGCTGGCAACGTCGATGTTCAACTTCGACGTTGCTCAGCCCAACATCGAAATAGGCACAGCGAGGGAACGTCTACACGCCAAAGTAGCACACATCGAAATAAGGGAGCCAGGCACAGCTGCAGACAGGGTCACGGGGCGGACTCAACAGCAAGTCGCTCCCTTAAAGGGCCCCTCCCAGACACACTTTCATTAAACAGTGCAAGATACACAGAGCCAACAACTAGTTGCAGACCCTGTATATGCAGCACGGACCCCCAGCTGCAGCAGCAGCAGCCAGAAGCCCTGGGCTAAGGGCTGCTGCCCACGGTGACCACAGAGCCCCGCAAGGGCTGGAGAGAGAGTATCTCTCAACCCCCCAGCTGATGGCCGCCATGGAGGACCCCGCTATTTCGATGTTGTGGGACGCGGATCGTCTACACGTCCCTACTTCGATGTTGAACGTCGAAGTAGGGCGCTATTCCCATCCCCTCATGGGGTTAGCGACTTCGACGTCTCGCCGCCTAACGTCGATTTCAACTTCGAAATAGCGCCCAACACGTGTAGACGTGACGGGCGCTATTTCGAAGTTAGTGCCGCTACTTCGAAGTAGCGTGCACGTGTAGACGCAGCTCATGGCTGCTGCAGCTCCAGCAGGCACGGCTAGAGAAGGGTGCGTGTCCCCCAGCTGGGGCAAATCCAGGTTTGCCTGCCTCCTGCGCTCCCCAGGCAGCATGAGGAGTGCTGCAAGCGCTGCACTTTCCCCTCACTCCCTGATGAAAGGAAGCAGGCAGCAATGTTCCTGCATGAATAATGGGTGCAGGGGAGCTTCACCGCCCTGCCTCCATCAAAGGGCATCTGGGTGCATGGAAGGCTTCAGAATGGGGCAGTCTTGAATGGAGGAGAATTCCCCCAGCCAGGCCCTTTCACCTGCTTTGTGATTCTGTCTCTTTCTAGCTGCGTCTACACGTGCACACTACTTCGAAGTAGCGGCACTAACTTCTAAATAGCGCCCGTCGCGGCTACACGCGTCGGGCGCTATTTCGAAGTTAACTTCGACGTTAGGCGGCGAGACGTCGAAGTCGCTAACCTCATGAGGGGATCGGAATAGCACCCTACTTCGACGTTCAACGTCGAAGTAGGGACCGTGTAGATGATCCGCATCCCGCAACGTCGAAATTGCCGGGTCCTCCATGGCGGCCATCAGCTGGGGGGTTGAGAGATGCTCTCTCTCCAGCCCCTGCGGGGCTCTATGGTCACCGTGGGCAGCAGCCCTTAGCCCAGGGCTTCTGGCTGCTGCTGCAGCAGCTGGGGATCCATGCTGCAGGCACAGGGTCTGCAGCCAGTTGTCAGCTCTGTGTATCTTGTGTTGTTTAGTGCAACTGTGTCTGGGAGGGGCCCTTTAAGGGAGCGGCTTGCTGTTGAGTCCGCCCTGTGATCCTGTCTGCAGCTGTGCCTGGAACCCTTATTTCGATGTGTGCTACTTTGGCATGTAGACGTACCCTCGCAGCACCTATTTCGATGTGGTGCCGCGCAACGTCGAAGTTGAACATCGACGTTGCCAGCCCTGGAGGACATGTAGACGTTCTTCATCAAAATAGCCTATTTCGATGTTGCTACATAGAAATAAGCTATTTCGATGTTGGCTTCACGTGTAGACGTAGCCTCTGTGTGGTTTTATGAAGCAATCCCATTCCAGGCACATCCCATTGTCCTGGCACAACCAAACCTGACCTTGCTTTAAGTTATGGTAAGAGGACGCCGTATACTGAATTTGGTGGTCCTAGTTCTTACCGTTTTGGAGGAGTTCTGAAGAAACAGACAGACGCACAGACAAACTCTCTCAAATATATAGTAGACGAGCAGTGACCGTGTTACAAGCATGACAGTAAGCAAGGCTGCTAATACTGCAAATTTATCACGTCCCACTCTTATTACTATTTCTTTGTCTTCTAGCTACATGCCTTTGTAGTTTCATTTGGGAACGACAAAGGGCACAATCCATGGTCTACGTAGACGGAAGGATGCCTACCACTAACTACACACCACGTGTGAATTCATGCTTTGTCCACTGTTAACCTCTGTTCCCTTTCCCTGTTCATACCAGACCTACATCCAAATACACCATATCCACTGGATCCCCTTTGTCCATGTACTTATTGACCCCCCTCAAAGAATTCTAGTAGACTGGTAAAGTGTGATTTCCCTTCAAAAAAGCCACGTTGACTCTTCCCCAACATACCACCTTCATGCATGTGTCTGATCATTCTGTTTGCTAGGGTTTCAACCAATTTGCTTGGTACTGAAGTTGGACTTAATGGCCTGTAATTGCCAGGATTGCCTTTGGAGCCTTTTTTTTTTCTTTAATAGGCCATTACACTAGCTGACCTCAAGTCACCAGGTATGGAAACTGATTTAAGTGATAGGTTACATACCACAGTTAGTAGTTCTGCAATTTCATATTTAAACACCTTCTAAGGCAACCAAACAGCAAAAGGGACAGAGTGGGAGTAACAGCCATCTATAAAGGATAAAGTCCCAAATATCGAGATCTCTCTGTAAAACTGGGACATCAGGTCACCTTCATTTTTCATAACTGTTGGGTGAAATTTCCCACAAAATTCAGCCTGAGACAAACACCTGGGGTGGAAAATGTCAGTCTAAGGCCGTGTCTACACTAGCCCCAAACTTCGAAATTGCCGTGCAAATGGCCATTTCGAAGTTTACTAATGAAGCACTCAAATACATATTCAGCGCTTCATTAGCATGCGGGCGGCCATGGCACTTCAAAATCGACGCGCCTTGCCGCCGCGCGGCTCGTCCCGACGGTGCTCCTTTTCGAAAGGACCCCGCCTACTTCGAAGTCCCCTTATTCCCATCTGCTCATGGGAATAAGGGGACTTTGAAGTAGGTGGGGTCCTTTCGAAAAGGAGCCCTGTCGGGACGAGCTGTGCGGCGGTGAGAGGCATCAACTTCGAAGTGCCGCGGCCGCCCGCTTGCTAATGAAGCGCTGAATATGTATTTGAGCGCTTCATTAGTAAACTTCGAAATGGCCATTTGCATGGCACTTTCAAAGTTTGGGGCTAGTGTAGACATGGCCTAATTGGTTAAAGTTTGGTGAAGTTATACATACATGAAACCAAAGTTTTATAATGAGAAGGGTCATAATTCAAAATGATCTGGATAAATTGGAGAAATGGTCTGAGGTAAACAGGATGACGTTTAATAAATGCAAAGTGCTCCACTTGGGAAGGAGCAATCATTTTCACACATACAGAATGGGGAGAGACTGTCTAGGAACAACTACAGCAGAAAGGGATCTAGGGATTATAGTGGACCACAAGCTAAATATGAGTCAACAGTGTGATGCTGTTGCAAAAAAAGCAAACATGATTCTGGGATGCATTAACAGGTGTGTTGTGAACAAGACACAAGAAGTCATTCTTCCGCTCTACTCTGTGCTGGTTAGGCCTCAGCTGGAGTATTGTGTCCACTTCTGGGCACTGCAGTTCAAAAAAGATGTGGAGAAACTAGAGAGGGTCCAGAAAAGAGAGACAAGAATGATTAAAGGTCTAGAGAATGTGACCTATGAAAAAAGGTTGAAAGAGTTGGGCTTGCTAGTTTGGAAAAGAGAAGATTGAGGGGGGACATGATAGCGGTCTTCAGGTATCTAAAAGGGAGTCATAAGGAGGAAGGAGAAGACTTGTTCTTCTTGGCCTCTGAGGATAGAACAAGAGGCAATAGGTTTAAACTGCAGCAAGGGAGGTTTAGGTTGGACATCAGGAGAAAGTTGCTAACTGTCAGGGTGGTCAAACAGTGGAATAAATTGCCAAGGGAGCTTGTGGAATCTCCATCGCTGGAGATATTTAAGAACAGGTTAGATAGATGTCTATCAGGGATGGTTTAGATAGTACCTGGTCCTGCCATTGGGGCAGGGGGCTGGACTCGATGGCCTCTCGAGGTCCCTTCCGGTCCTAGTGTTCTATGTTCTATGATTCTAAGTGTTAGCCAGTCTGGCTTATAATTAGGTCCCTGGTGGGCTCAGTGAAGTCTCAGGTCTTCTCCCTTCCCTGCTTAGAAGCAGCTTTGTTTGGAGAGTGTATAAATATCAAGGTAAAAGACAATTACTTACCTCCATAACTGGTGTTCTTTGAGATGTGTGGCTCATGTCCACTCCAATGTAGTTGCACGCACATGTACATGCTAAGTTGCCAGAAAATTCTTCCCCTCGCTGATAGCCATCAGACTAGAGTGGCGCCCCCTGAAGTGGCACCGATATGGTGCCCAATATAGGCACCGCCCACCGCACGGCCCGCTCAATTCCTTCGTCCCAGCTATTCCGACAGTGCGGAAGGCGGGGGATGGGGTTTGGAACGGACATGAGCAGCACAGCTCAAAGAACACCAGTTGTGGAGGTAAGTAGCTGTCTTTTCTTCTTTGAGTAATGGTTCATGTGCATCCCAATGTAGGTGAAAGCAAGCTGATGTTAGGAGGTGGGGCAGGAGGCCCAGAATGACTGTACTATGGCCCTGCCCACTGCAGCGTCCTCTATAACGTGCTGCGTGGTCTCGTAATGGACTGAGAATGTCCATATGGAGACCACGTGGCAGCCCTGCAGATGTTCAGATTTCCAGAACGTGGGCTAGGAATGGTATTGAGGAGGCCTGCACCTATGTGGAGTGAACCCTAATCAGAGGAGGGGGAATCCCTGCTGGGTTGTAGCATTCCTTAGTACAAGCCACTATCCAGGAAATTCTCTGGGGTGAAACTGGGAGGCCCTTCATCCTGTCTGCTACAGCCATGAAGAGCTGCTGAAACTTCCTGAATGGTTTGGTCCTGTCCATGTAAAAGGCTAAGGCTCTACAGACATCTAGGTTATGTAAACTCTGCTCCTTCGGGGAAGCATGAGGTCTGGTGTAAAAAACAGGGAGGGAAATATCCTGATTGACATGGAAAGAGGAGGCCACCTTCAGCAGGAAGGTTGGATGAGGTCTCAGTCGAACCTTGTCCTTGTGGAACACTGTATAGGGTGAGTCCACTGTAAGGGCCCTCAGCTTAGACCCCCTTTGGGCCGATGTGATGGCCACTAAAAAGGCTGTTTTGTAACTTAGAAACAGCAGGGAGCAGGAGGCAAGGGGTTCAACAGAGGGCCCATCAGCTTGGCTTAAACTCAATTGAGATCCCAGGAGCATAAGGGGTCCTGCACAGGGGGTCTGACCCTCTCCAAGCCCTTCATGAATCTCTTTACCACAGGGTCTGAGAACACTGATGACGTATAAATAATAGATGGAGAGACACATCTCATGAAGCTGGAAGGGACCTTGAGAGGTCATTGAGTCCAGTCCCCTGCCCTCTGGGCAGGACCAAGCACCTTTTTTTTAAGCCTATTTGCTCTAGGTCCCTAAATGGTCCCCCTCAAGGACTGAGCTCACGACTTCGGGTTGAACAGGCTAATGCTCAAGTTACCGAGCTATTCCTCCCTGGAGAAAGACCTGGACTGGATAAAAGGTGGAAATATCCACCAGGTGCACCTTGATGGAGGCTAGGGAAAGTCCCAAGGGGCTTAGGTGCCACAGATAATCCAATGTTGAGGGGATTGTGACCTTTTCCACTTTACTAAGTATGAGGCCCTTGTGCAGGGTTTTCCATGAAGCTTCCAAGCTGCGAGGCAAAGGGACAGGAGGTTGGGGTACTGAAGTTTAATAAGGAAAAGTGCAAAGTGCTCCGCTTGGGAAGGAGCAATCAGTTTCACACATACAGAATGGGGAGAGACTGTCTAGGAATGAGTACAGCAGAAAGGGATCTAGGGGTTATAGTGGACCACAAGCTAAATATGAGTCAACAGTGTGATGCTGTTGCAAAAAAAGCAAACGTGATTCTGGGATGCACTAGCAGGTGTGCTGTGAACAAGACACGAGAAGTCATTCTTCTGCTCTACTCTGCGCTGGTTAGGCCTCAGCTGGAGTATTGTGTCCAGTTCTGGGCACCGCAGTTCAAAAAAAGATGTGGAGAAATTAGAGGGGGTCCAGAAAAGAGCAACAAAAATGATTAAAGGTCTAGAGAATGTGGCCTGTGAAGAAAGGCTAAAAGAATTGGGCTTTTTTAGTTTGGAAAAGAGAAGACTGAGTGGGCACATGGTAGCGGTTTTCAGGTATCTAAAAGGGTGTCATAAGGAAGAGGGAGAAAACTTGTTCTTCTTGGCCTCTGAGGATAGAACAAGAAGCAATGGGTTTAAACTGCAGCAAGGGAGGTTTAGGTTGGACATTAGGAAAAAGTTCCTAATTGTCAGGGTGGTCAAACACTGGAATAAATTGCCAAGGGAGGTTGTGGAATCTCCATCGCTGGAGATATTTAAGAACAGGTTAGATAGATGTCTATCAGGGATGGTTTAGATAGTACTTGGTCCTGCCATTGGGGCAGGGGGCTGGACTCAATGGCCTCTCGAGGTCCCTTCCAGTCCTAGCATTCTATGATTCTATGATTATGATTCCTGCATCAACAGGTCCAGGCATAACAAGAGTGTTGTTGGCTTGCACACCGACAGGTCCAACAGAACCAAGTACCAGTGCTGCCTGGCCTATGTGGGAGTCACTAAAATTACTGAGGCCTGGTCTCCTCCGATTTTGAGGAGGACCTTGTGGATGAGGGGAACCGGAGGGAAAGTATGCAGCATAGGGCCTGTCCAGGACACGTCAAATGCATCTGCCCAGGACCTGGGACTCTGGTTCTGGTAAGAACAAAACATTTGGCATTTTGAATTGAGGTGTGTGGCAAACACGCCCACCTGGGGACAGTTCCAAACTCAGAAAATTGAGTGTACCGCCTCATGAAGGACCTGCTGAGGAGGTCTGCTATGGTATTGTAGTAAGTATTGGGCCTGCAGGAGAATTTTATGTGGCATGGAGAGCTCCCACAGCCTGAGGGCCTCATGGCAGGGGGCAGAGGAGCGTGCACCCCCCCTCTGTTTGGGAGTGAAAGGCAGGAAGACAGTGGTACAAACACACACGTAAAGTGTGAGGAAATAGAATATGTAAAAAGCTTGTGCTCAACCTGTAGTAAACATGTATCGCATTATAAATCATTGTGTGTGCGCTGTTCTTAAAATCGGGCTTGCAAAAAGTCTGGTTTGATGTTGTTTGTTAAGCACCGTCTCGTGCATTGTGGCTCTTGAATTATTGAGTTTTTTTACCCCATTCGGAAAAAATGGCTCTTCTTGCTCTTTTGGTTGCTGACCCCTGGGCTAGGGAAAAATATTCCTGGCAACTGAGCGCGCGCGCGCGCCTGCGCATACATGTGCGTGTGCGTGTGTGTGTGTGTGAACACCGACACTGGCATGCACATAAACAGTCTCTCGCAGGAGAGTTGTAAATTACTCGTGCAAGGCAGGGGAAAGCTTTGGCAAAAAGGACGGTTTTGGCCATGGGACCTAAGGGGATTGTGACCCTGGAAATTTATTGCTCAGGTGGTTTCTCTAACCCCGCAGCAGTTGTGTGGCCGCCAACTGGGCTGATGCTTGCCTCTGCACCGGGGCCCATACCAGATTCATATCCTCAATGATTCTGGCCCAGATGAGGGTCCGGAATGTACCCTGACCAGGGTTCCCTCTATCTGTTTACATCCGTGGTCAAAATAAATTTTGTTCTGTGCACCAAGTCATGTGCAGCTGTGCAGCACCAATAGAAACACACGCTGGTGGCTGTGGGCGCTCCGTTCAGTGGCTGGGTGACACCTGAATCTCCCCTGGACAGCCAGCCAAGCCTCAGCTTAGAGGGAACACTGCTCCTGCCCTATGAGATGCACTTCAGCTCCTGCGTGCTTTGCTCTGGCCTGCAGAAGCTCAGCAGCCGTTCTGGCCAGCTGCGGGTAGAAATGCTGCAGTGTGTTCCCTGGATCTGCTGGCAAAGCTCCTCCGAACGTGCCCCAATCTGCTGCTGGCCTTCTTGGCTGCCAGGAGACACTATTGGCTTCGAAGCAGCAGGTTCCCCTGCTCCTCCCTTGCAACGTGGATGGGAACAGCCTGAACCCCACATGCTCTCTGGTGCCCCCGGAGGAGCAGTGCAGATGACAAAGAGGAGGCGACTTCCACTCCTCCTGTCACACCCCGTCTCCCTGCTTCTCTGGGGCTGGCAGCAGTGCAAGGGACGGAAGGGGGAAGGGCACCTTCACAGCAGCACGGGGAGTGCAGACTTTACCTTGTAACAAGGCATAGCAAGGGCCTCTGGCCGGGGGCCTGCGTGAGACACAATGCCCATAGGAGCACCAGGCTCACTAGGTGGCAGGTCATCTCCCTGGCACGATGCGCTACCCGGTTTGAGGAAGGCAGGAAGGGGATGACTCACAGGGACAGATCCTACACCCTCTCGTCTTCTCCTTCCCTCCTTCTGGGGTCGGGCAGCGAGTAACATCTGGGCAGCGATCTTCTGCAGAGCCTGGAAGCTTTCAAGAGAAAGCTGCAACCCCCCAACATGCCAACCATCCCTTGGCTACCCAGGGGGAAGCTCAGAGCTAGTTACAACCCTGGACCCCGAGCTGAGCTCGCCCCCCATCCCATCACGCTTTAGGGCCCTCTCTGCGGAATGTGACTTTCCAGCCCCAGGGCCCTGAGCTCTGGTGGAACATCTGCCCCCCGGCTGCTGCATGTGTGGAGCCATTTGGCCTATTCGGGCTGGACTGCCCAGCTTTGGGCTCTCAGGCAGTGGGCATGGGAGAGGGAACAGGCACTGGCCAACAGGGTGCCCTGTCAAGCACAGGCTGAGCAACCATGGGCCGAGGTGGGCAGCTACGAGGTGTCTAAGGAGCTCTAAGAGACCCAACCCGGGGAAAAGGGACCCTGCACCTCCCTGTGGAGCACGCTAAAGGAAAGCAGATTGAATGGGGTAGGCTTTTGGCCCTGACAGTGGGGTGGAGGGGCCAAACCAGTCACTGTCCCATGTGATGGTACCTAGATCAGTTTCAGCCAGAGAATAAGCCTTCTGCACAGCCTCAGCTATAGCTTAGACTACAGCAGCTTCCCCCCTGAGGTCCCAGGTTCTGGTCGGCCTGTGGCTAGGTACATCTACTCAACAGACCTTAAAGCACTCTGGCAACTTGGGAAATGTAAGATGATCCTCCCCCTCATTTTTAGCTGGGGATACTGAGGCATGGAGGAGGGAAACGATTGGTCCAAGTTGCTGTCAGAGTCTGGAAGAGCACCCAGGCTTCCCACCCTCCCCTCCTGCTCTGACCACTAGGCTTACATTCCAATCCCCCAGCCGGCCCTAAAATTGCCCTCTTTTGAGCCTCAGCTCTACCTGCAGCAAAAGCTGCTGCCCATAAGCTCATCTGTATCCCCCTGGGGTCCTCAGGCATCTCACAAGTGTAAGGCCTGAGAGTGAGGTGCACTCAGCGCCATGCAGAATCATGGCTTGGCTGGATTTTGCTCTATTTATTTAGGAACTTACATCCCCTCAGTTGTTGCAGTAATGGAACACTCTTGAAATGCAGCCACCTCTGGGGTGGAGTGGTGCAGCCACTGCAAAGCACAACAGCTGGGGGGAAGGAAGGAGAATTTTCGCCAAGACCAATGGAACAAATCTCTTATAAAGGGAAGCCCAGGGATCCTTAACATTGTACAGAGCGGACATGGCTATGTTTTTAAAGCCTTGCGTAACAGACACTGGTATGTTAAACTGAATGGAAGCCAGTATACACATGTAATAGAGTAGGACGGCTTCTCCAGTTGGCGTTGTTGTGTGCCTGCTTTCTTCTGCACAGAGCTGTGTCCTCCCTCCACCCTTGTGCGGGTGTGGAGTGAGCCCAGGGTGCCCCAGCCCTTGGCAAACGTTCACCAAGGCACACAACTCCCCTGGGGGCTGGCTGGGTATCGGCACCCCTCCTTTACAGATGGGGAAACTGAGTCAGGGAGCAGTCGAGTTTCTTCCTCAGGATTGCGCCATGAGTCAGAGGAAGAGCTGGGAGTGGATCACAGGAGTCCCACCAGCTGCTTGCCAGCTCTAATTACTAGGCAGCACTTCCTCTGAGCCAGGCTGTTGGCTGCTCGCTGTGTTCTGTCCTCTGGGAACTCATTGTAACCCCCGGATGGGTCTGTGCCACAGAGTTTGGATGGGAGCCAGCTCTGGCCCCAGACATCTCTCGCCCCTGGAGGTTTGACTCTAGGGCTTCAGTTGCAGCCAGTTTCCCGTCTCCACTCTCGTATTTCCACTTGTCCCCGCACCAGGTAACTTCACAGTGTCAGACCCGAATGAGTCACCACCCAGGCTGGGAACTCCACCCAGCTGAGACAGGCGGCAGAGCTGGCCAGGCAAGCGTGTCACATCCTGCCACGTGGCTTGGCTGGGGACGCGCTGGGAGGCCGGACCGACAGGGCAGGTTCTGCTGGCTCCGGTGATGGGGGCGTCACCTGCCCCGTATTCCCTGGAGGGTTTGGAGTGGGCAAGCGATCAGGGTCCACAGTCCTCGATGCTCCTGGTCTCTTCCTCTTGGAAATCCCAATTCCTGGCTGGAAAGGGTCATTTGTGGAAGTGAGGCCCAAGAGAGGGAGGATAATCTGGGGCGGGGGGGGGGGGGGGAGGGGGGCAGTGGCAGCAGAACCTGCAGGGCGTCCCCTCCCTGTGGCCTCCCCAACCTGTGGGGCCAGGTGGAGCTCTGCCTCAGCCTCCCAGCCTGCTGAGCCCTGCTTCTCCGCAGGCGGCTGGGAGGCCTCCAGCCACCTTCCCCCACATGTGGACCTGCAAGGGACCAGGATAACAAGGTAGAAATCTGATGGGTCGAACTGAATCACGTTTCAGATGACGGACGCTGCGCCTTTGCCTTGGGAACAGGTAGAATTACAGACCCTCAGGAGGCCATCAAGTTCCGGTCCCTGCTCTCCTGGCTCTGTCTAGATAGGGGTGTGGAACCTGGAGGGGCGGGGGGTGGCATGAAATTTCCTAAGTGGGGCACAGCTGGGCCTCAGGCTCGTCCAGCTCGTTAGAACGGGTGAACCATGTGACTGCTTGTATGTCGGTGCAGTCACATTCCCACAAGGATTAATAGAGATTTTACATTCGACAGACTTATTTTCCGACATGCGCCGAAAGGGGTTTGCCTATGAACAACCACAATTGCTGTCAATTTGGATCACCTTGGACAGGTTTTGGGAGCCCTGCTAATTGCAGAGGTGAAAGGTGGGGCCTGACATACCCTTGATCTAGTATCAGAGAGGGAGCTGTGTTAGTCTGTAGCTTCGAGAACAACAGGAAGTCTTGTGGCACCTTATAGACTAACAGATATTTTGGAGCATAAGCTTTCGTGGGCAAAGACCCACTTCATCAGATGCATGCGTGGGGGGTGGGTTCAGAGGGGTATTTAAAGAGTGGGGTCCCAGTAAGAAGGAGGGCCAGAGATCACCCCCAAGAGATGCCTATCCAACTTATCTCCAGGGATGGAGATTCCACAACCTTCCTAGGCAACGTATTCCAGAGTTTAACCACCCTGACTGTCAGGAAGTTTCCCCCTAACGTCCAGTTTAAACCTGCCTTGCTGCAGCTTTAGGCCATTGCTTCATGTCCTATGTAGGGTACAAACAAGTTGTGTCGGGGGGGTCTAACTTCAGCAGCCCACCTTCTGCAGGAGGTAGGTGTAACAACTTGGCACAAGATGGTTTCCTGAAGACAGGCAACATCAAGAACCTTTTCCCTGAATGCTCTGGACCAGGGCTTGGCTCTGCCCAATCCTCTTCCCTGCAGTGAGCACACACACTCTGCCAGGCGCACTCACAGTGAAAGTTTCATTCCCCACTCACCAGTGTCACCACGATCCCATGTATTCACAGCATTTGCCTAGCTCTAGGCCTGCTCAGACAGAGCTTCCTACCCAGAGACCCTTCTGTAGGTACGTCCACACTTTTGGGAAGAGAGAGGCGCTGGCGGTTCATCTCCCAGAGTTCTGTCCAGCACCGAGTGGGGAGGCACCAAATCGAACTGTCGAGGGGCCACTGTTGGCCCCAGAAGTCCCGGCAGTCATGAGGAGTGAAGGACGTCAACAGGAGAGTTTCTCCCGTCCACTTCCCACTGTGCAGACCGCAGCAAAAATCGATTTTCTATACACAAATCCAGCTCTGAGAGTCATGGAGCTGGAATCGATGTACCTAAAATTGATTTGACCTCCTGGTGTAGACCTGGTTTATGACTAAACTTCACTCGGCTTGTTTCTCCCCCTTTCCTGCTTGTGCCTCTTTAACCAGCCCTGGGCTGATGGGGCTAATTGAGTGTTTATAGTAAGAGATGGAGACACGCATCTCACAGAGCTGGAAGGGACCTTGGGAGGTCACTGAATCCAGTCCCCTGCCCTCTTGGCAGGACCAAGCACCCTCCTTTTTTTGGAATCTATTTGCCCTAGACTCCCAAATGGCCCCTTCAAGGATTGAGCTCACAACCTTGGGTTTAAACAGCCAGTACTCAAAGCACTGAGCTTCCCACCTGCTGAAAAATACGTGGAGATACACATCTCATAGACCTGGAAAGGACCTTGGGTGGCCGCTGAGTCCCATTCCCTGCCTTTTTGGCAGGACTAAGCACCATCCCCCTCCCCACTTTTTTAAAATATGTAAAAAAAAACAAAAAAAAAACTCTTTTACCCCAGATCCCTAAATGGCCCCCTCAAGGATTGCGCTCACACCCCTGGGTTTAGCAGGCCAATGCTCCAGGTACTGAGCCATCTCTCCTCCCTACTGATCCAGCCTGATGAGACAATAATGCTGATCTACTTTTTCCCGAGCCCCAATTAGCCTCTAAGAGATCAGACTGCAGCCTTGTCTATGCTGTCGCTCTATTTTCATTGGGTTACAGCAATAACCTGTCTGATAGTGGCTGCTGGGGCTCTTGGACGTGTCACAATGAACCCAAATGTGGTTGACCAATCGATTATCCTTTACCAAGGCCTGTTAGCTCATGGGGTGGAGGCTGGTGCTGTAGCTCTGATGCCCCTGGTGAGGTCACTACAGCCATACGTGGGAAAATTTCTGGTTTCAAAATATTTGTTCACTGAATAACAAGGACGTCCCATGTGAAAAGCCCAGGGTGGTTTAGAAAGAGCCCAGCTTGGCTCTCAGCTTTGGCAAGCGGCCTGGGGAAACAAATCTTTTGTTATGAGAGTTTCGGGGTCATGGAGACACAAATGTGGAATGAGTCTGGCCGCAGGGCTGAGCCACCCTTTGGAGAGGGGCTGGGAAGCGAGCCTGGAGCCTGGGCAGACTGATCTGGGGCGGCTGCTCCAGTCTAGCGTGGGAGGCTGCGTGAAATGTAATTGACCTACATGGCTACTTGCCCTCCAGCTCTAGGCCCCGATCCTGCCATTGGCTTTACTAGAGAGCACCCCACTGGTGCCCAGGGTGGGCAGGGCCAACACAGAAAGAATCTGGGAGTGATACCATGCTGAGATGGAGCGGCCTCCCCTCCACCACGAGGGAAGCTACAGTGCCAACAGAGAGGCCCAGCTTAGCCAGGATCCCTCAGAGTTCGTTACTGGTACTTAGTTACATTCTCCCATCTCTTTGTCTCAGAGGATCCTGAGTGGAAGGACGTGTCCCCTCAGGAGGAACAGCTGGGGAACAATTACAAGCCACAGCTCACTGCTGACAAAGTCCATGGCTCATGAATTCACTGGCGGTTTTTCAAATAAAACAGCTGATGCACTGGGTGGTTGTGGCTTTGGCAAAATCCCAAGCTGAACTCTCATCCCCCTGCTCTGACTTGTGGCTAAGATATCAGGCATCATAAGATCAGATACACCCACTCAGTGTACACCCGACCTGCTCTGCTTTCTAAGCCCAGCCCTAGCAGAGGGGGTTAAAGTTTGTATCCTAAGCAAAGCAAGAGCCTCAGCCCCCGAAAGGAGAACTGCCAGGTGCAAAGGCCAGAGGTCTAAAATTAACAAACCTGGCAGCGTACGGTGGCTGTGGTGGGACAGTATGTGAAAGTTCAACTCTCCTTTTCCGCTCCACCCAAACGGCTGAGCTCAGATAATGCAGGATGGAGTCATTAAACCATTTACAGCAACTCTGCCCTAATACAGTGTTTCTCAACCAGGGGCACATGCACTTTTGGGGGCCCACCAAGGTCTTCCAGGGGCTACATCAACTCATCTAGCTACTTGCCTAGTTTTACAACAGGCTATAAAAAATACACTAGTAAGTCAGCACAATCAGAAAGCTCATTCAGACGACTTGTTTCTGCTTTATATGCCTTACGCTGAAATGTCAATACAATATTTCTATTCCAATTCATTGATTTGATAAGATGGTAGAAAGTCAGCCAGTTTCCAGTAGCAGTCTTCGGCAATATTTTTGCATGTTTTTGTAAGTAGTTTTTCAGTGAGGTGTAACCTGGCGGGATGCAAAACAAATCTGACTCCTGAGAAAGGAGCAGTAATCTGGAAAGGTTGTATGACACATGTTTCAAGGCCTCAGATTACCTCAGGACCATGTTTCTCGACCAGTGGTATGCGTAACCGTAGGGCTATGCGAGAGAAGTCTGAGGGCACTTTTTTTTTTAAAGGGGTATTTTATAAAGAAAGGTTGAAAAAGCACTGCTCTGATACACGTTTGTGAAGTAGATGCCTCAAATGCAAAAGAAAAAACATTAGTTTACCATCTCATGGCGTGGCCGGACCAGGTAGCTGGGAATCGGCACTCCTGGGTTCTGCGTCAGCTCTGGGAGGGCTAGAGCAGCCAGTTATTGGAGCCGGATTCTGCTACAAGCTCCTGCTGATTTCAGTCCCTGGGAAAATCTTAATTTCTCTGCCTAAGCTTCCACGACTGGAAAAGGGAGCAGAATAGAATGCGACCCATCTGAGGGGGCATTGTGAGTTTGAATCCATTTGGTTGGAGATAGGACTATTAAACCTCATCTTGTGAATAACGGATTAAACAACGCAGGAGACAGAGTCCCACTTCTGTGAAAGATGAGGAATTCCTGACAGAAATGAAAGGGTGCAGAGGGGCAAGTAGAGGAGGACGGGCTGGGACAGGCATTGGTCAGTGGCCAGGGACAGCAACAATCAGTGGTACTTGATTGTCTGCTGCCTCTGCTGGAGTGGGGTTTTTACTTGGCTGCCTCTGGTTTGTTGGTTGGCTGCCTCCAGGGGTTCATACACAGCTACTGGCCATGACACATTTGGGGGGCTAGGGCCTGTAGTGGCATAATTTGACACCCCGCCCTGTCACCTTGGCAGGTTAGCCATATTCCAAGGGATCCAGAGCTGGGTGGACCAAAGAGCTGCAGGGGGGCACCTGGAGCAGGCTGGAGAGGCAGGCCCAGGGAATGACAATGGATTGGTCTATAAAGGCCTTTGAAGCTGGCTAGGCAGGCGGAGGTCCCCTAAGAGCACAAGTTTGAGTCCCAGCAGGGGGGTTTCATGCATCCTCCCCCAAGGCAGAGCTCCATAGGGCAGATACAAACTGCAGAGGTCTCATAGCTATGAGGCTTCCTTGCCAGGAGGATTTGCTCAGGGTCCTTGAACAGCCAATGTTGTGGAATGCACTGCCTGGCTCCACACCAGAGGTGGCTGCATTTCAGCAATAAAAAGTGGGTAAAATATGTGAGGTATCCTGGGATTTATGGAATGAGTGACACCTAAGAATGCAGAATTATCAGTCACTGGTGGGAATAACAACAGAGAGAGAGCCGTGCTAGTCTATATACTGTCAAAACAAACAAGCAGTCCAGTAGCACTTTAAAGACTAACAAAATAATTTATTAGGTGAGCTATCGTGGGACAGACCCACTTCTTCAGACCATAGCCGGACCAGAGCAGACTCAATATTTAAGGCACAGAGAACCAAAAATAGTAATCAAGGTAGACAATCAGAAAAAAAAATTATCAAGGTGAGCAAATCAGAGAGTAGAAGGGCAGAAGGTGTGGGGCGGGGAAGTCAAGAATTAGATTAAACCAAGTGTGCAAATGAGCCCCTATAATGACCCAGAAAATTCCCATCCTGGTTCAAACCACATGTTAATGTGTCAAATTTGAATATAAAAGAGAGTTCAGCAGCCTCTCTTTCAACAGTGTTGTGAAAATTCCTCTTCAGTAAGAAGCAAACTTTTAAGTTATTAACAGAATGGCCCACTGCATAAAAATGTTGGCTGACCAGTTTGTGAATCAGGATTGTTTTTATGTCTGTTTTGTTCCCATTAACTCTTTGTCTAAAAGAGTTTGAAGTCTGTCCAACATACAAAGCATCTGGACATTGTTGGCACATGATGGCATATATGATGTCAGTTGAGGAACATAAGAATATCTCGGTTAGGTCCAGTGATGGTATCTCCAGAATAGATATGTGGACAAAGCTGGCAGCAGGCTTTGTGGCAAGGAAGAGTTCCAGGACTGGTTTTCCTGCAGTATAGACTGTGGTTGTGTTATTCAAATTCGACACACTAACACATGGTTTGAACTAGGATGGGAATTTTCTGGGTCATTATAGGGGCTCGTTTGCATACTTGGCTTAATCTAGTTCTTGACCTCCCCCCTGCACCTTCTGCCCCTCTGCTCTGATTTGCTCACCTTGATAATTTTTTTTCTGATTTGTTCACCTTGATTATTTTTTTTCTGATTTGTTCACCTTGATTACTCTTTTTGGTTCTCTGTGCCTTAAATATCAAGTCTGTTCTGGTCTGGCTATGGTCTGAAGAAGTGGGTCTGTCCCACGAAAGCTCATCACCTAAGAGATTATTTTGTTAGTCTTTAAAGTGCTACTGGACGGCTTTTTTGTTTCGGTGGGAATAAATTTAGGCAACCAGTTCTGGATACAGAACCTCCTCCTCTGCTTGGGCAAGCTCCTGAACTGTCAGACGCTTCTTAAGCTTCCTGGGTTAGTCACACTGGGCTGGAGGTCCATGGTGCAGTTACCAGCATGCCCAGTATCACCGCCTGGGCCTCCCTGTCCCAGGAGTGTCAGGGCAGGGCAGCAGAGGTCGTGTGGGCCCTTGTAGGAAGTGACCCATGGGAAGTCCCTCAGCAATAACGGGATCCTTTCCCTCCTTCCACTGTGCCTGCCTTGAGCCGCTGTGGCCAAAGGCAGCCTAGCTCTTCGCAAGGTGCCAGCACTTCTGGCCAGACACTTCAAGCCAGGCAGCAGAGCAGGAAACACACGTCGGGAACTCCACCCACTGTGGGTCTGCTGGCCAGGAACCGGGAGCAGGGACCTCAGCAGAACAGTCTGAGTGTCACTGATGAGCCGCACCACCGCAGGAAGGCACATCAAACAGCAAAAAAAAAAAAAACCCAACAGCGACAGATTTATTAGCTCTGGCATCACATCTCCTAGACAGTGGGGCCCTGGCTCCCAGGTCTCAGGCCGTCTGCTGCACTAACCAACGAAACAGATGCAGGTCCTCGGCAGACAAGATCACGGAGACTGCTCGGGATGGGGGAGAGGAGTGGGGGATGGAGACCCGGCACAGGGCTGCCCAAAGCTGGCAGCTCCCAGGGCCATGGTGGAGGGTGCAGGTTTCGGCAAATGCATCCGAAAGCTCACTGAGGTTCCGTTCCAAACCAAACCACCGTGAGCTGCAGTTTATCGCCATGGCAGAGCATGCTGTGCTTCGGGCACCCCCAAACAACCGGTGCCCCCCAGGAAAGGGCTCCTGTCACTCGCCCGGCCTGGAGGAGTGTCTCCAGGATCTGCAGGGTAAGCGACAGTAGAGCAGATCTCTCTCTAACCCAACTCAACGTTCCACGCAGCCCAACTGGCGGGGGCCGAGCACCTTCAGGAAGAGCACGCGGCTTCCCACTGCCGGAATATCCGGAACACCTTGCAGGATTTTACCGAGAGGCTCTGCAACAAGAAGGAAACAAGGGGACAGTTAGAAATAAAATCACTCCAGCAGCCTCTGAATGCGGTACAGCTTGGTAGAAAGTTGCATAGGTGGCCCAGGTGCAGGGGTCTTTCTGCAGCCATAGAAGAAAGGACAGTGAAAGTGCTACAGGACAGAACTGACACTTTCATCAAAGGGTCACACTTGCTGTACGGACACTAACCCCTATCACTAGATAAACCCATTTAACTGAAAGGAAAACCGAGGCATATAGTGGGGTAGCGAGAGCCAGAGCCAGGAACAGAACCAAGACCACCTGGTCCCCCGCCATGGGCTCTAAGCACCAGCCTATGCTTGTTCTGTCCAAAGCATCCTGATAAAGCACCTGGCAAACTGCACCAGCTTTCAGAGGCATGCCCAGAGCACAGCTGTAGGCAGCACGCCTGGAACAGACACCCAGCAGCCTTGTCCACGATACAAACTGCAAATTTTCAAAACAAATGCTGAAAGGCCCGGCCCTTCCAAGTCAGAACGAAGGTTGTTCTCCAACACAAGAGAACTGGGGGAGTAAAACAGACAAACACCTACAATCTGGGAAAGCTCGACCTGGCTGGGCTAAGATAGTGGTAAGTGATGTCAAAATCTGGCTTATAAAGGGAACCTACATTTAACCTTCTCCATATGCAGAGACTAGCATCTCCCCATAGCTGTGCTGACAGTCCCTGTCTAATGCAGCGTATTCATATACATGTGTGTGGCTCATGGAATTGCTATAAATATCTTCAGCACCTTCCATGCTGTCTGGCTCTGGTTTCACCTTCATGTTCTGCGTGGATAGAGAGACTCACCCCATTCCATCTGCCTGACTTCAGGCCCCAGCTAATTTTTCCACTTCCATCACTGGGGCTGTTGACACCAGTGGGGACGTGCAGCCAGGGAGAGGATCACATGCCAGCTGCTTCCACCTGGGCGATTAGATCCCAACCAGCATGGGCCCTTCAGGGCTACTAGCAATCAAAACCCCTTCTGGTAGATCACAGCCAAGAGGTCCCAAATTCGGAACACAGGATCTCAGCCCTGGGTAGAATTCTAATGCAAAGGTTCCAGCGAACTGAAGTAGGCGTGATCTCAATGGCTAGAGTCCTCACCACAGGCTCCGTGTCAGCTGCCCTGCTTGATTTCCTGGTGGCCAGGAGAACGTTCAGGACCACCCGCCACCCAGGCTCTGCCTTCACGGACGTCAGCTCCGATTGGTCGCCGGCGTCCTCCTCCTTCACGGCATTGACCCAAGGGCACCAGTCGCGGTGCTGAGAGCTGGGATCAAAGAAGCTTCTGGTGGAAGTGTCCTGGAAGGAGAGGAATGCTTTGTTTTAAAGAGACAAGACACTGATTTAAAATCACTCCTGACTCCAGCCTCCAAAGCCACACTGGGGGCCCCTCTCAAGGACGGCAGACAGCAGCAGAGCACCACCACCTAGGACACAGGTATTGTTCAGCTCCAGGGCTGACCAAAGTAGGGTAGGAGAGGCTGAGGGATTTGGGCTTGTTTAGTTTACAGAGCAGAAGACTGAAGGGTGATTTAATAGCAGCCTTCAACTTCCCGAAGGGGAACTCTAAAGAGGAGGGTGAGAAACTGTTCTCAATGGGGACAGGTGGCAGAACAAGGAGCAATGGTCTGAGGTTACGGAAGGAAAGGAGTAGGTTGGATATTAGGAAAAACTACTTCCCCAGGAGGGTGGTGAAGCACTGGAATGCGTTGCCTAGAGAGGTGGTGGATTTTCCATCCCTAGAGGTTTTTAAGTCCCAGCTTGACAAGGTCCTGGCTGGGATGACTTAGTTGGGGTTGATCCTGCTTGAAGCAGGGGGCTGGAGTAGATGACCTCCTGCAGTTCCTTCCAGCCCTGTGCTTCTGTGCTTCTTTAAGCACACGTGCAACACCGGCCTACACACACACAGCTTGGGACTGTCCCAGGGAAAGTATTTGACAACTGCCAGTCAAAGAAACCAAGCCAGCGGGCCATGGAGCAGCCCTCTCCAATCTCCCATTAGCACACCTCTGCCCTGAGCTGGAGGGGTTGTCTTTCACCTCAACAGAAGGGGCACGTGACGGTACACCCCAGATTTGTCATGGAAATAGGCTGATGGATGTGAATATGCACACGTGGGAGATAATTTATGCAAATTACATCTTGGGACAGATCATTAGAAAAGTTATAAGTCTGCTGAATGTGGATATTCTATTTGTGTGCCTCTCTCATTCCTGTGTCTGAAGTTGGAAATAGGATGTATAAACCTGTTTACTACTCCTGACATGCTAAGTGAGGGCCATCAGTAGTACTGGAGGAGCTTAATGGCTCAGTAGTCAAAACAATGGTCTCTGAAGAGTCCTGTTTTTCTGTCAGCCTGGGCTAAGGCTGGTCCTCCCAAGACATGTGACCAGGTCACCTGATGCTGGAACCCATTTTGCTCACTGCACTTTTCCACTGGAAGCATGAAAAGTTTAAACTAAACATGAAGGATTCCTGCCTTTGGCAACAGGGATATAAAGCAAGAAACCAAACAATAGGGGTAGCTGCTAGGAGACCCTGTTTACCAATCTGGAACTGATCATTAAGAAGGATCACGTCCAAAGTGGGAGGCTTCCTAGCTTGTCAGAAAAGAAAGGTGAATAGAGCTAATGTTAGGGTAAGAAATTGCATGTAACAAGTTTCTTGGAGTATCATGCACAGCTGGCGTGTCTACTTTTATTTTGTTTAGTAACTTTCTTTGACTTGCCTATTAATTGCAACTGCTTAAATCCTACTTTTTTGTACTAAAATAAACTCACTTTTATTTATTAATAAACCCAGTGTAAATAATTGATAAGGGGGGAGTGAGGGAGCAAGGCTGTGCATCTCTCTTTCGCTGATAAAAGGGGCAAACAATTTTTGAGCATGTTGCATATGAAACTTTATACAGAATAGGACAGATTTATCTGGAGCCTCACTCCCACTGGGGCTGTGTTCCTGGGACATCAGGTATGGTAACATACAAAAACTTGCAGGAGAACACTTCAATCTCCCTGGATGCTTAGTAACAGATTTAAAAGTAGCAGTCCCACGACAAAAAAAATTTCAAAAATAAAATGGAAAGAGAAATTTCAGAGCAGCAATTCATTTATAAATTGGACTCCATCAACCAAAGACTGAAAAGAGACTGGGAGTGGTTGGCCCATTACAAAAGCAGTTTCTCTGCTCTTGATGTTCACGCTTCCACGTTATCATCTGACAGTGGGCCACATCCCCCTGCGATGACCTGACTTGTTTTCTCCTCTCTTGATGTTCACAACTCTGCATTTACTGCCAATAAGGGGCCATTTCCACCCTGACTGAATAGACCTTGTCATCTCTGGTTCTCCCCTTGACTGAGAGACTCCCTCTTTAAATCCTCCTCTGAAACCCCGTCCCCTACTCATGCATCTGACAAAGCGGGTCTTGGCCCACGAAAGCTCATGCTCCAAAATATCTGTTAGTCTGTAAGGTGCCACAGGACTTGTTGTCTTTGAAGATACAGACTAACACGGCTCCCTCTCTGATACTTATCACCTGTGTGTTGTGTCAAGTTCCTTCAACTGAGCCTTCCCAGAGCTGAGCTGCTCTCAGTGTCTGTACTGCTCTGCTGGGGTCTGCAACAACATCTTTGTGCCAAGGTGGGGGAGACAGGATGGTGTTGGATTGTCATGTGCTGTCCCTCCTTGACGAGGGCATGTGACTGAGGAGGCCCAGAGCAAGTAGGGATGCTGCTGTGCTCACAACAAGCTACCCATCCTCAGACAAGCTCTCCAGGTGGCCTTCTCGCCAAGCACCAGCTGCACCACGAGGTGTTTGAGTGGCAAATCCTCTCTTTCACACTCAGCTCCTTGGGCGCATGGCCAGGCACTCACCGAGCTGCTGGAGGAGCAGAGGCGTGCCCGCTTAGCTCTCCTGTGAGGGCTGGAGGGCACTTCCATGCTGTCCCCCTGGCCCATGCTGCGGGTTACCGGGCGGCTCCTCGTCGACGGGCTTGCTGCCTCCAGCTCGGCCCGCTCCACGGGGCTGGAAAAATCCCAGCTCCGCATACGGGCTGTCACAGGGGAAGGGCTCTTCTCATGCTACCATTGGGAAGGGGAAGAAAGGGTAAGTTAGAGCCTGAAGGCCAGCAGAATTCCTAGGGTCACCAGCAGAGTTCCCTCTATTTTTTTCCATCCACGGTGGAATAAATTTTGTTATGCGCACCAAAGCATGTGCAGACGTGCACCAATAAAAACACACGCTGCCCACTGGGGGCGCTCTGCCAATCCGCTGGGCAGCACCTGCATCTCTTCTGGGTGGCCACACAAGTGCTCAGCTTACAGGAAACACTGGTCACCAGCTAGTGAAGCACAAGACCATTGTTGCTCACCCCAGCTCTGCAGCCTAGCTCAGCGTGGCAGGGAGCAGAGCTGCATCATCTTTTCCCCGGTATGTCCCAGCTGTACACAGCGGGCCCTCCCCAAATGCAGACCGACGAGACCCGACACTTTTAGGGAGATCTTTGTTCTGCGAGCACGTTCCCAAAGCTGACCCAGACAACTGGCCAGGTGTGCAGGACAGGCCCCTACCCATAACCAACATGGCCTGCTGCCCCAAGCTCTGCCCCAGGCCAGGCCCTGCTGAGGTTTCCTCTTCCGCTGCCAGCACGGTTGCAGAAGAGGTGGAGCCGGAGCCGTGCCTCCTCCTGCACAGCAGGTGGCGCTGAGCCGTGGGCAGTCACTTCAAGCAGGTCAACGCCCAAGCGGTTCACAGCGATGCAAGTGACCAATCCGAGGGCATGCGATTGTAAAAACGCATAAACCGCAACCCCCACCCGGCCAGGCAACAAGCATTTCCGGGGGTGCTGCACAGCACCCTGGGATGTATCCCGTGCTCAGCCCCAGGTCTCTGAACGCTCCTACCCCAGGGCTGGCCAATCAGACAGAGACTAACCAGGCATCCAAGAGTCCCAAACCAAGATGAGCCTTTTCTGCTGCAGCACTCCCAGCCCAAGGCCACACGCAGGACCTACATTGAGATCCCGTGAGCAGTAGCACGAGGAGGAATAGCAGGCTGGTTGGAGCGTTGGCCTGCTAAAGCCAGGGTTGTGGGTTCAATCCTTCGGGGGCTATTCAGGGATGTGGGGCAAATAGATTTAAAAAAAAAAAAAAAAAAGTTCCAGGACATAGGTCCTGCTGTGAACAGAGGGGACTGAACTTGAGGTCTCTTCCAGCTCTATGAGATACATGTATCTCCATATAAAAATACTGGCCCAGACATTTATCTTTCCTGAGGATGTATATGTACCTCTATACCAACAACCCAGCCTATGCTGGGACAGTAAATGCACAGCTGAGCAGATCCGCCATCACCGTGGCAATTACCCATCTTTTCACAAAGCCATAGCACAGATTTGCCAGGTGTCCATCTCTCTCCAACCCTCCTTCCCAGACAAACAGAGGGACCTTTCCAACCAAGAGGGGAGAACTGTACCTGCTCCGAGCCTGGAGGGAACGTTGTGTCCTGGCTCCGCGTGATCATCCTGCGGGGAGAGGTGGGCACCAGAGGGGCTCGCTCCGTGGGCGTGGTGGGAGTGCTACTGAGTGCACTGGAAGAGTCCACCTCAAGCATAGACGTCTCAATCTGATGGAAGCCCCACAGCCCCACCTTCCTCATGCAGCGGGAGCATGTGATGACTGGGAGGGGCGTGGACCCGGACGTGGGGCTGTGTGCGGTGCAAGGAGAGGGGATAAGTCAGCAAACTTCCCTCAAAGCGGATAATGATGTTCAGCAAAAACAAATTAGAAGTCCTGAGGCACCTTCTAGACTAACAGATTTTTTGGAGCGTGAGCTTTCGTGGGCAAACGCCCGCCTCGTCAGAGGCAATGTAGTGGAGATCCCAGAGGCAGGTCTAAATACACAGGCTCATGAAAAGAAAGGAGTACCAATCAAGAGGAAGGCCAGAGTTGACAAGGCCTGAACTGACCTCGTCATCTCCGGCTTTCCTCTTGATTTTTACTCCCTTTTTTCCATGGGCCTGTCTTTGCCCACGACAGCTTATTCTCTGAAAAATCTGTTAGTCTGTAAGGTGCCACAGGACTTCTACTTGGTTTTGTGGCTACAGACTAACATGGCTACCCCTTTGATGCTGCTTTTGAGAACAAGCACATAATTTGAAAGATTAAGCATTTAGTTCAGTGTTCCCCAAACTTCTGAAAGCTGAGACTCCCCACCTCCAGGAAGCAAAACCCACCACCCCTGCCTCACGCCTTCTGTGCACTGTTAAAAGCCTACATGTTCTAATCAACGCACCAGCCTGCACGCACCCCTTGGTTAGCTCTCTGCATGCTCCCTCCTGTCCTGTTTCAATGAGCATTGAAACAATAAATGGTGTTGATATTTATTTGCAGTCTCACTATTGGCATCTAAGTCAGCATCCATCAAATTGAAAGGGACAGATGACAGCTCAGAGGTTGGGCTCTCTGCAAACTCAGGCAGATGCCAGTCTCTGCATCAGATACCTCACTTCATTTTTTGGAAATGCTCTTTGGAAGCATCGCAGCTAGAGATAGACACTTTTGAAACATTGCAAGCACAGGCCGTGGTGAGGCAGTGAGGAGAGGACAACCCTTTGCGTTCCAGCCTCCTCTCTCTCTGACGGGTTTCATGGAAAATTACAGCACAGTGTTCTCTGACTTCGGAAACATGTGTGTGATATTTACGAACGGCATTTTAGCTCTTGCCATCAGAGATTAGTCACCTACTAACCTGTAAGTCCAGCCACAGAGGGCCAGGATGCAGGCAGGGACATGGATCTGAAAGACGTCAGAGCCCAATTTCACTGGCGTTTTCTCTCCTTCAGTTTTGCAGGCAAGTTCCTCCTCGATCAGATGCAGGAGAAGGCTGATTTTGTCTTCTGTCAACGTCTGCAAAGGCACACCACGCAGTCACGGTCTGGGAGGGTTATGAGCCACGCTTGTCTTCCCTCAAACAGAGTTCCGACACAATGGGCATGTTTGGAACAAAGATGGTCTCTTACTATTTGTACAGCACCTAGCACTGTGAGGGGCACACTCTGCGACAAAGAAACTATAACATTGCAATCAGGAAAGTGACTATGGAAAAACTGCCATCATCTTACTCCTCAGACGGTTGGTTTCAGAATCAGAGGTGCTGACTTTAACGACCATTTTAATTTACTCGTCCTATTAGCTCTTCAGAACCAACCCAGAGGGGTGGGAGGATAGCGGAGGGGGAATGGCTTCTATCTAATCTGCCTCATGTATGATCAACGGAATCATTAACTAAGTTCTGAACGTCGGACTAACCTTCACTGCCCAGAAGGCCATGCGGGGGAAATAGAGAGGGGAGTGTGGCCTGCAGAATTTGTGCCACTGGTGAGGACGCAAGAGCCAGAAACAATCCAGCTTGATTCTCAGATCCCAAAGGGCAGTGGCAGAGTGTGTGTTCACGGAGTACACTGACACCTAAGGAATGACTACAGCAGAAAGGGATCTAGGGGTTATAGTGGACCACAAGCTAAATATGAGTCAACAGTGTGATGCTGTTGCAAAAAAAGCAAACATGATTCTAGGATGCATTAACAAGTGCGTTGTGAACAAGACATGAGAAGTCATTCTCCCGCTCTACTCTGCGCTGGTTAGGCCTCAGCTGGAGTATTGTGTCCAGTCCTGGGCACCGCAGTTCAAGAAAGATGTGGAGAAATTAGAGAGGGTCCAGAAAAGAGCAACAAGAATGACTAAAGGTCTAGAGAATGTGACCTATGAAGAAAGGCAGAAAGAACTGGGCTTGTTTAGTTTGGAAAAGAGAAGATTGAGGGGGGACATGATAGCAGTTTTCAGGTATCTAAAAGGGTGTCATAAGGCAGAGGGAGGGAACTTGTTCTTCCTTGCCTCTGAGGATAGAACAAGAGGCAATGGACTGGAATTGCAGCAGGGGAGGTTCAGGTTGGACATTAGGAAAAAGTTCCTAACTGTCAGGGTGATCAAACACTGGAACGAATTGCCAAGGGAGGTGGTAGAATCTCCATCACTGGAGATATTTAAGAAGAGGTTAGATAGATGGCTTTCAGGGATGGTCTAGAAAGTGCTTGGTCCTGCCATGAGGGCAGGGGACTGGACTCGATGGCCTCTCGAGGTCCCTTCCAGTCCTACTCTTCTATGATTCTAAGCCAGTCTATGTGCTATCATGGGGATAGCTAAGTCAACCATCTCCACTATTATTGCACTCAACTGATGACCATTTGGTTCATAGAATCACAGAGCTGGAAGGGACTTTAGGAGCTCATCTAGTCCAGGCCTCTGCTTCAAGCAGCATCAGTCCCAACTAAGTCATCCCAGCCAGGACCTTATCTCAATAGCCTCAGTATATGGCCAACAGGAACTGGACCCCATGCAACTATTAGAAGATAAGATGGGCTGCTACGTTCTGGTTACTCCATCTTACGAGCATCGTGCAGCTATCAAGACAAGGCTGGATTCTACTTCCAGCTAAGGAAACCGCACTGATTAACACGTTACTGGTATGGGGGGGAAGGTTTGCACTTAGGCACGGCCTCCTTCCTTCTGCAGCTAAGGCACACGGTATAAAGAAAAGCCACAGTCTCCTCCTCCTGAGACACTTCCATATGAAGCGGTGGGAAGCCGAGGCTGCTGGCAGCTTCATGAACGTCTGTAAGACTGACACGTACACCTGTTTTCAGGGCTGCCTGATCAACAGCGCAACTAACGGATGGAATTTTTAAAACCATCTTCATAAAAGAACTTAAGAAATGCCACGACAAAACCTTTGTTAACGGAATGTTGCACTTGCAAATTAAGCACTCAAACATAACGACGACACCTCGGATTACCCGTAGAGCCTATTGAAACGAAGCGAGGATGCATGTGCAAGGGGCAGAGTTAAGGTTATCCAGACAACTCTCATTTTAACCTTTCCTGACTTCTGAGTTCCCAACCTTAATGCCGTTTTTATATGGACACATATCATATACCAGCATGCTGGGGACTTTCATCTGACCCACCGCTCTCCGCCAGTGGCGAACACACGCTTGTGCAAACTCACCATACTTTTCAGATCCTCTGGTTTCAGGGAAGGCAGCTGAAGTTCTAGCTGACACAGGCTTTGAAATCGATCCAGGAAGTCAGTGACAAGGGCTATGGGCTCATCAACCAGTAAAACGGCAAAACGATCTATTGGAAGCGAAAAAGCAGGAGGCTTCAGTTACGTCGCAGGCACCTGCCCTCTTGTCATTTCAAAGGGAGAGATCAGGACCAGTGAGGCCAAAATAAAAACAAGGGTCCTCTTGCCATTAAAAGGCCAAGGAAAAAAGGGAGCACGGACCTATTCTTTAGCTCCTTTTCAGGTCTCCCATAGGCCAGCTCCATTGCTGAAAAGTGGGGCGTTCTCCTAGAGAAGCAAGGGCTTTAAAAGAAGATAAATTCTCTAACCCCTTTACTAATGGCCGAGTCATTCAGTCCCTCCACATCCCAATCACAGTTTTAATGGTCAGCTCTCATGGTAAACAGGGACTGTAACGACCCTGAAGGCAGGTACTAGGGAAGACAGTGCTACAGTAAAGCTAATGCAAAAGGAGAAGGGAGCATGACAACGAGCATACTCTTGGACTGTTGCCTATGTTGTGCTCAGCGCTACCTATGTAAAGCCAAAGGACCCAGGCTGCCAGCAGGAAGGAATGAACCTGCGATCTTAGGATCTAAAGCCCAGTGCTCTAATGCATGAGCTAGAAGCCCACTGGCTCTCAGCCAGGGCTGTAGAGCAGAGATTTCCCAGAGGCACAGAGACCACAGAGAAGGGAGAGGAGTTACACGTACCTGGACAGGGGCTGTCTGGCCAGAAACAGAACTTCTCATGCGCCGTAGACAAAGCTTTCCTCAACTCCGCACACCTCTCCTTGTCTGAAAGGCAAACAAGACCGAGATCTAGGAAGCTGAGGAATAATCTTCCATGGCAAGCGCATGAGGCATTTCGGGGTAGTTGGACAATGCTCAGCAGAAGACACTGCAGTGGCAGAGAAGGGGCTTGAGGAGAGCTAACAGGGCTTCTGTAGCTCTAGTATCTATGGTGGTGTCATTTTCACTGATAGTTGTATGGACAGCTCCATACAAATCTGGCCTGCAGAAACCTGCAAATTACTTACTGCAGATGTTAACAGCTCATCTTAAACCACCTTCCCAGCATCCTGTAACAGAACCCACTCTCATTGTGAGTAGACTGCATCACACTCCCTGCCCCAGCAGCTCTTCTTTCCTAAGGATAACTCTGTTGGGCTCCATGCTAACTCCTCCTTGCCCTGTCTCACCTTCTGTCACACTCTTCCTCCCCACACTGGTTGATACTCTGAAGGAGCAGCAGGCACTGGCAGCAGTGAGAGGCGGAGCAGGTTAAGAGAGAAAGGATATTGTCAGCTGGAAAAAACCTTTTCCACCTCCCTGCAGCCACAAACTCTCTCTTCCTTGGCACACTGCCCCGGCAGGGTAATCTTGAAATCTGGGGGGGGGTTGCCAGTGTGGAAGCTTAGAAATTATTAAGACCTTGGCTAAGGATAAATGTATTTCTCCTTTTCAGTTGATCAAAACCTCCCAGAACCAAATCATTTAGTAGTAAAATGAAAAATTCTCCCCTGTGCTTTGATTACCTCTAGTAACTTAGATTATCAGCTCTGTAAAGCAGGGACCATCTTTTCGTTCTGCATTTGTACAGGGCACTTCCAAGTAGGTACTGTTATCAGTACATTAATTTGACAGGTAGCTAACATGACTATTTAATTGTGAAGGAGGGTCCAACAGCCTGAATGAAACTTGGAAGAAAAAAATAAAGGATTTAAAAGAGATCCATGATAACACACAACCACAAGTTGCCTCGGACATTGTCAGTGATCTAAGTGTTGTATGCTATGCAAACAATTACAGGTTCCCCTGTGAACATGTGTAACCCACACACCTCCTGGGTGTGGTTCACTGTCCCATGTAGTGGCACCTAGATCACTTACACACAGAGTACAGCCTTAGTTGACAGCCAGTTGGTTTTCAGCTCAAGCTGTAGAGGCACATGCACTGAGCTCCAGAAGTCCTGAGTTTGAGACATGTGGGTGGTTACACGTACAAATCACAAGATCAGTCACTTATTTAAAGCAAATCGATGTGAATGGAGACGTTACTGTTATCAAGCGCTGATGTACTCATCTCCATGGTGGACACAAAGAGGAGAGAGAATCACTGGCTGGAGGAGTTTATTTGGCCAAAAGAGGCAGAAAGCACCAGTTTCAATTGCAGGTGTGTGTTAGTAGTGGAGGATGGCTTGCAGGCAACGACTGCACAGAGAGGGAGAGCACGTTTAAGGGTAGTGAAGCTATTGTACTACAAGACTAAGGGGAAAACCTGATAGCAGCTGCTAGACAAGAAAAACAACATACTGGCTGCGTCTACACTAGCACAAATCTTCAAAATGGCCATTTGCAAATGGCCATTTCGCAGCTTACTACTGAGGCAATGAAATGCATATTCAGCGCCTCATTAGCATGCCGCCGGCTGTGGCTCTTCAAAATTGCCGCGCTTCGCTGCCACGTGGCTCGTCCAGACAGAGGTCCGTTTCAAAAGGACCCTGGGAACTTTGAAATCCCCTTATTCCTATCAGCAGATTTTGATGTCGGTGGGGTCCTTTCGAGAAGGACCCCTATTTGGACAAGCTGAGTGGCAGCGAAACGTGGCAATTTCGAAGAGCGGTGGCCAGCGGCATGAGAATGAGATGCCGAATATGCATTTCAGTGCCTCATTAGTAAGCTTCGAATTGGCCATTTGCATGGCCGTTTCGAAGATATGTGCTAGCGTAGCCGTAGCCACTGTGAACATAATAGAGGTACAGAGTTTAACCGCTAATAATTCTCCATGCAGCCTTTGTTACAAAGCGAATACCAGTCTTACTCAGAGCAACGGCCCGTTATTATTTGTACTACCATAGCATCTAGGTGCTCAAGTCTTGGATCAGGAAACGGCTGTGGCAGGGTGCTGTCCAAACACAGAACGAAAGGACAGCACAAGCAACTCTGCAGCAAGCAGTTATGCAATAACCGCCCACTGGGAAATTTCCTTCTAAACCCCATTAATTGAGGTCAGTTCATGCAGGAGGTTTTCGGGTGCATGAAGTTAAACAAGCAGGTCCATTTTCAGAGCTACCAAATATCCTCCAGTCCCATGGAAAATACCAAATGTAGATGCTTAAGCATGGAATTAGGTACCTCCTCTAGGCCCTTTGCTTTGGTCCTAAGCTGGCAATAAAACTAATCACCCGTATGGAAAGATTATTATACGTACACTTGTTGAAATCAAACGTCAGCTGCAAACTTGCACAGAGGAAGGCCTGGCAGCTGGAGCACTTGAGCATGTCACTCTCTGTGTTGGTCCATCCATATCCGGCACATATCAGGGGAGACAGCTCATGAGGTTTCCCTGCCCACTTCAAAGAGTGCGCGCGTTAAGGACAACAATGCAGAGACAGAGCAACCGTATTCCACTACTTACCTGGGCCAACCAAACAATTCACCTGGATCTTCATTGAAGGACACCTCCTTTACCTCCTAAGAAATGGAGTGGCTGGGTGAGGAGACACACTGGGGGGCGCTGACTGCCACGAGAAATTTTATGTAGGTTTTTGGAGAGAGAGCATGGGTAGGTCAGCTTTCAACACAAAAAGCTCAACACCAAAGGATATAGTAAACGTTTCTACTCTGCTAAAGAAGGCTTCTTTACTCGTTGTCTCAAAAGGAAGAGCATCTGTTTGTGAAGATCCATTAGTTGACTCTGACCAGGCAGATGAGTCCTTTCTAAAATAAAGCAACAGGTCAGCAAGCAAAGTACCTTTACCCTCCATGTAAAGATTTCATTAAATGTGCTAGAAAAATGCATATGTAATGAGTCCACCATTACCTCTGCCCAGTGCTTTTTTTTTTTGTTTTGGTACAAAAAGAGGTGCCGGTACAAATTTCCATGCGGGTCACCTCAGCCACAGGATCACGAGGTGGGGCACTCTGAAAAAAGGTGCCAGTATACTATCACAGCACAAAAAAAGCACTGCCACTACTAATCTCATCCTTCAAACTTTTAACCTCAAAACAAATTTTAGAATCTGGGATTTGTAGGTCTTTTGAAAAGTGTTGACCAAACAAAAGCCAATTAAGAGAAAGCATAAATATCAGCACTCGAGTCTCCTAACACAGATCAGTAACGTGTTAATATCAAAACAAAAAAGCAGTCAAGTAAAACTTTAAAGACTAACAACATAATTAAAGGGACGGGGGAACCCTCATGACAAAAACACATTAACACATTGAACATACCAGTCTGGTATGGCTATAGTCTGAAGAAGTGGGTCTGTCCCATGAAAGCTCACCTAATAAATTATTTTGTTAGTCTTTAAAGTGCTACTTGACTGCTTTTTTGTTTTGATAGTATATAGACTAGCACGGCTTCCTCTCTGTTACTATTCAACGTGTTAATATGTATTTGTCATAAGGGTTCCTCCATCCCTTTTCCAAACCTGGTGAAGTTGCACAGAAATCTGATACTAAGCTTGTAGTACTTTAAAGACCAACAAAAGGATTTATTCAGTGATCAGCTTTCGTGAGACAGAATAAATCATTCTGTTCGTCTTTAAAGTGCTACATTTCTGTTGTTTTGTTGGAGTACAAACTAACACGGCTACCTCTCTGTTACTATTGATAATAAGCTTGAGAACTTTGCAATGGGGCAGCATGATTCAGTGGCTTAAATTGCAGCCAGAAAAGTTTAGGATGGACACTAGGATAAACTTTCTGACTATCAGGATAGTTAAGCACTGGCACAAATTGCTTAGGGAAATGGCGAAATCTTAATTGTTGGAGGTTTTTTATGAACAGTTTAGACAAACACCTGTTAGGAATGACAGAGCTACTATGCGGTCCTGCCTTGAGAACAGGGGATGTGACTAGATCATCTCTCAGGGTCCTCCCACGCTATCATTTCTGTGCTTCTATGACAGGGTATGAGAGGACTTTGGTTTTGCCGCCATCTTGAGGCTACATTAGCTCCTGAGGTGAAAAAAAAAAGATGCTGAGAGGCACTATTAAAGAAAAAGTGAATTTCTTATTTAATACGTCCTTATGCTAGCATTCTGATGCACTGACTGAGCCTGTGCTGGTTTTGACACCACCTATCATACCCTCCTTCTTAAAATCTTGTTCTACCTTGGCCTTTGTAACTCTGTCCTCTCCAGGTTCTCCCCTATGTTCTCTATTTTTAGCTTTCAACATCTCCTTTGGTAGGTCTTCCTCCTCTCATCACCCTGTGAGAGTCCCTCAAGTCTTCCCCCTTCTTTTCACAGATCTTTTTGTTAGACGGTTTCAACCACCATCTTTTCATTGATGAATTACAAACCTTCTTCTTCACTTGTAAGCCTCCATCCAAGTCTACACCAGCGTCTGCCACACTGACTTCCTCTCTTTGATGACTCGCTGTCAATTTTAAGTTAACTTTCGGCCAAACCTGAACTTATAAATACTTTCTCTGACACATTTCTCACTCCACCCAACCCTGGTTGCTGTTTAAAACAAAAAAACAAAACAAAACAAAAACCCACAGCCGTCCACCTCTCTCCCAGCCAAGAAACAGTTGGGGGCATCTTCCATTCCAACACTTCCTCGGGGCTCATAACCACGGACTGTGCTTAAATTTACCCACACAAGGAATCAGTTCTGATTCGCGGTGGGAAACGAAATCCACGCCGAGAATTAGCTGCCGTTAAAAAAAAAATTAAATAAAAATAAAGGCTCGTGTGAACTGGACCCAGTCACGGGCTGCCCTGATCACCTACCAGCCACAAGCAGGACCCATCGCAAGGCCTGCCGAGAGATGCCAGGGCGGAACGGGCAGGCACCGGCCTCTGACCAGGCAAAGCAGAGGCCTCCCAAGACAACACCCCCCGCCCCCGCCACAGGCGGCTGTGCCAGGCTCATAGACCCCAACGGAACGCGGGAACTGGGCCGCCACCGAGGCCCCTCACGCCAGCCCGGCTTGAAGCGGCCCCGGGCCGGGCCTGGCCTGGCTGGCCCATGGGGCCGCATTTCTGGGGCACGCCACGGCTGACCCGCGTGGGGCTGTTGCCGCCCCACAGGCAGGACCCAAGAGGGGCGTAACCAGGGGACGAAGGCGGGACCCGGGGCAGCTGCTGCGTCCCTCCCCGCTCACCCCTCCGGGCCGGCCTCCTCGGGGGCGATCCCCCCGTCGATCAGCTCCCGGATCTTCTGCGGGGTCACGGCGGGGGACTTCGGTTTGCCCCCCGGCCCCTCCTCGCTCTCCGGGGCCGCGGCGCTGGGTGCCGCCATCGTGGTCCCTCACCGCGTAATCCTCCCCCGACGGCGGGAAACAAGGAGCGGAGGAACTCTAGTTCCGGCCCCGCGGGGAGGGCGCTGTTTTCTCCCCCACCAATGGTTCCCGGGGAGGAGGGGGGGAGCCCTGAGCCAAGTGCTCCCCCGTGGCAGAAGGGGACACTCCAGAGCTATGCCCGGGGGCAGGGAGTCTCCCGGATAAAGGGCCTGGGTGCAGCGCAAGGGGAACAAGGGTTAGCAAGAGTGTGTCCACACTGAGAGCGCTACAGCGGGGAGGGAGGCAGGGTCCCCAGTGGGCATCTACACTGCAGGGGCTTCAGTCAATACACCCATAAGTCAAGTATCGGAGGGGTGGCCGGGTTAGTCTGGATCTGTAACAGCAACGAAGGGTCCTGTGGCTTCTTATAGACTAACAGAAAAGTTTTGAGCATGAGCTTTCGTGAGCACAGCTCACGAAAGCTCATGCTCAAAACTTTTCTGTTAGTCTGTAAGGTGCCACAGGACCCTTCGTTGCTGTTACACAGATAAGTTGTGTCAGTGCCTGGGCCTCTCAGTGCGATATTGTATTCCTGGCACAGCAGCGCCAGTCTGTCGTTGTGCTTTATGGACTCGTTAGGCGATTCTGGGCCTGCCCCAAAGAGCAAGCGATCTCAGGCCCAGATTTTACAATGAGCTAAGACAGGATGGACTTCTGGCACTCCTGGGCGTCCAGGGGGCTTTGGGTGGGGACAGACGTCTACCCGGGGCTTTGTTGGCCAGAAGATGGAAATGGATGACGGGGGACGTATCATTTGATGATTACCTGGCAGAAGGATAGAGGTGTTCAGCTTCCAGGAATGAGCATCATACAAACAGGTTGGTAGAATCCTAGAACACTAGAACTGGAAAGGACCTTGAGAGGTCATTGAGTCCAGTCCCCTGCCCACACGGCAGGACCAAGCACTGCCTAGACCACAGTTTCCCAGACCTTATATAGCAGGAACCCAATTTTTTTCAGTGCCTTTTGTTGTGGCTTAAAAATGTAAATGCATATAAAAAAGAATAAATTTTCATTATTTATAATTTATTCACAACAATAATAGTACATAATAATAAAAATCTTGATATAAAGTATTTAAATGCCTAACTTATTCCTCACTTACGCGAGAAAATACGAAACATACCAAATTAATAGGATCATGCGTGATAATTTGTATGTTTTCTAAGGACTGGTATTTTTTTTTCCAGGGACCGGTACTGGGCTGCGGACCACACTTTGGGAAACACTGGTCTAGACCAGCCCTGATTGATGTCTATCTAACCTGTTCTTAAATATGTCCAGTGATGGAGATTCCACAACTTCCCTAGGCAATTTATTCCAATGTTTAATCATCCTGACAGTAAAGAATTTTTTCCTAATAACCAACCTAAACCTCCCTTGCTGCAGTTTAAGCCAACTGTTTCTTGTTCTAGCCTCAGAAGCCAAAGAGAACAATTTTTCTCCCTCCTCCTTGTAATACTCTTTTAGGTACTTGTAAACTGCTATCGTGTCCCCTCTCAGTCTTCTCTTTTCAGATTTGCTAGATTAGATTAGCAAGGTAAACTAGCGAGGAAGGAGAGAAGCTGCCAAATGCTGATGCTTTACAATCCCAGGAAACTGAGAGCATTCAGGGCTTGGCAGGGACTGTGCACTGTTAGCATTGATCTTTATTGCCCCCAAGGTTTCAGTTTCTAGGAAAAGACCAGCAGAAGGAACAGAACCTTGTATTTGCGGTGATTCACTACCCTCGGATATCATTGAGGCCAAGAAACTAGTTAGATTCAGAAAAGCTTCAGACATTAATGTGAATAACATCACTTTTATGTAAGAAAGTACGATAGCGTATAAAAGACGTAAAACATGGAATCTTCATGGCTTAAGTCAAGTACTAGTGGAAAGATTAGGCAGAAGCTTCCCCTATGGGCAGCGTTTGAGTGTTTAAAAATCAATTACAGCAGTTTTACACTTTTCCAATCTAGAGCATCTCGTGCTGGCTATTGCGAGAGACAGGAGGCCAGACAGAGCAGTGTGACTAACGTATTATAGGCATTTGCAATTTCTTCTCTTCCTTCACCTATGGAACAATAATTAGTGAATATTAATATTTTTTTTATTATTTTCATATCATAGCCCCAGTCATGGACAATGGCCCTGTTGTGCTAGGTGTTGTACAAACTCTGAATAACAAGATTGTTGCTCAGGCTGCTGCTATGATCAGAACTATATGAGGGCATGCAGAGTTTGGGGCATTCTTACATAAAAATAACCACCTGTGGTATGGTGGCCAAACTCTGACATCTGCCACAAGCAGGAGAGGACCACTGGAATTCTGTTCTAGAAGAGGTAGGTGTGGGACACTCCTTATCACCCTAGTTTTCCTGGAGACCAGTCCTACAGCTGAGCAGAAGATTCCAATTTCAAGGGTGTGCAAAGTAGGGGGGTGAGCCCTGTGAAGGGAACATGACATTTTGTAAGGGGGGGCAGCACAATCTGCTGCTGGGTCTCAGGCTCATCCATTTAATTAAAAATTTGAACTACGTTAAGGTTTTTATGTATGCGTATTCATATTTACATACCGATTAATAGCATTTTTACATTCTCCAGTCTTATTTTCTTACACACACTGAAGATTTTTTTTCATATGAACACAACCAAATTTCCATCGGCTTGGATTACATTAGACAAGTTGAAGGGACGGCGGGGGGGTGCTGCTTAATTGCAAAGGGGGAAAAGTGGAGCCCCATATAAGAAGTTTTCTCACCCCTGTTCTTATCTCAGGAGATAGCTCAAGAGTAGGCTCTCGATTGCTTCTGCCTGATTCCGCAGTGGCACCCCGTTCGACTGGGTGAATCGAGGGTCTCATGTATTGGTTACTCGTGTCTGTCTCTGCCTCATTCTTGGGTGACATCCTGGCCTTTCTCGCGCACCTGCCAAGAAGTTGGTTTCCTATTGGCTCTGGCTATTGAAAGCCGCTGCTGATTGGCCTGTCCGTGAGCGCAAGCGAGCGAGCCCCTTCCATACTCCGCCGGGGGAGCGGGCTGGGGCCGCAGTCCGGGCGGTGGGGGAGCAGAGCGGTTGTGCCATGTCGGCGGCGGAAGGCGGCTGGGGGGGCGCCGGAGGCCGCGGCTCGGGCGGAGGCTGCAGCGGGGACGGGCCTGGGGTGGCGCCGGTCGGGGGCTTCCTCAACCGCTTCGTCCAGCTGCCGGGTAGGCCCCACTTGGCCGGTGAGTCCGCTCCGGCCTCCTCGCGTGGCCAAGGGGGTAGCCCCGCCCCCCGCCGGCGTGTCTATGGGGCGGCTCTGTCCCTTCCCCCGCCGCCACGCGCGTCCGTGGGGTGCCTCCACCCTGTCCCCCACCCGCTTAAGGGACGCTGCCCCCGATTTCCTTACACACTCCCCCTTGCGCTTACTGGGCCGTTCCACCCCCTTCCTTCCCCGCGCCCAGGCTCAGCCCGGGGGTCCCTTGGCGGGGGCGGGGCCGGGCCCCCCCCCCCCCGTCTCCATACCCTGGCTCAGCCCGGGTAAGGCGGCTCTGCTGTGCCGCCCACGGGGTCACGTTAGGGGGCTTGAAATGGGCGTGGGGCTGCAGCTATGGGCTCCCTCAGCAGACCCAGGCCTGGACGTCTATTGGCTCGGACGGCGGGGTGCTCCTGTGGCCCCAAACTCTCAGACGGGCCCAGGGCAATGCTAAGAGGTCTGGTCACTTGGCCAAGGGCTCTCACAGACCCATAAAAATAAACCGAGTCAAACCCTTTAATAATCGCACAAACGGTGAACAGAGCGTGTGTGATCTCCAAAGTGCTTAGCCGCTGCAGTGAGGGACCAAGGGAAGTGCCTGGTTAGAAAACCAGACACTGAATCTGCGCGGCTGGAGGTGGAATATATAAGCTCTGGCTTTGAGTCTGCTCTTTCTTTGGCTACAAGGTCGTTTTTGTGGTTTTATTTGTTGTTAATGTAACACACTGGTTTTGATGATGCTATCTCTCCTTCTGTTGCCAGCTACATGCAGTAGTAATAATACTATGACAAAACCGGGGTTGTGTTGGTTGCTGACAAATTTCAGTCCAAAGGCAAAGGAAGTTGCATCTATCAAGGAGTGAATAAAGGGACTGCTAATACTGCCACATGTACTACCATCTTAAAAAGCCATAATATAATGGCTCATATAATGTGAGTTGGTAGATACAGAAACACTCCCTCTCTGTGGTGTCTTCTTTTTTGAAAGTTCAAATATGGTAACCTTAAAAAAGATGAGGCTAATAATTTCCAATGATTTCAGTGGATGTTAGGAACCTAAAGGCTCTTGTGGATTTTGGCATAGGTGACTTGAAAATATTTTCTCTGGTTTTTAAAGGCATTCAGTGTGTTTTTAAAAACAAGGTTTACTATTTTTACAGAACTCTCTCTCCTTTTCACATGAGATGGATGAGATCGAGCAGACTTAGCAGTACACTCCTTACACTTTTGGGGGGCTGCTGACTTCAGCCAAATTTAAGCTTTTGTTAGTTTGGAAAACAAAGAAAAATAGAATGTGAATTCTTGGCGTGCTGGCTTTCTGAGACTGTGGAAAGGCAAGCAATATCACGGAGAAGTGTGAACCATCCTTATTCATGTTGGTGCAGGATTCTCTTTGAACGTGGATTTTGACAAATGTCAAACTTTCCTTTGCTAGTCACTGGCTACGTCTACACGTGCAGCCAACATCGAAATAGCTTATTTCGATGTTGCGACATCGAAATAGTCTATTTCGATGAATAACGTCTACACGTCCTCCAGGGCCGGCAACGTCGATGTTCAACTTCGACGTTGCTCAGCCCAACATCGAAATAGGCGCAGCAAGGGAACGTCTACACGTCAAAGTAGCACACATCGAAATAGGGATGCCAGGCACAGCTGCAGACAGGGTCACAGGGCGGACTCAACAGCCAGCCGCTCCCTTAAAGGGCCCCTCCCAGACACAGTTGCACTAAACAACACAAGATACACAGAGCTGACAACTGGTTGCAGACCCTGTGCCTGCAGCATAGATCCCCAGCTGCCGCAGAAGCAGCCAGAAGCCCTGGGTTCTAAGGGCTGCTGCCCACGGTGACCATAGAGCCCCGCAGGGGCTGGAGAGAGAGCATCTCTCAACCCCCCAGCTGATGGCCGCCATGGAGGACCCAGCAATTTCGACGTTGCGGGACGCGGATCGTCTACACGGTCCCTACTTCGACGTTCGGGCGCTATTCCTATCTCCTCATGAGGTTAGCGACTTCGACGTCTCGCCGCCTAACGTCGAAGTTGGTGCCGCTACTTCGAAGTAGCGTGCACGTGTAGACGCAGCTACTCTTGCAAAAACATCCAGTGATTGTGGACATAGTTGTGTTAACTTACTCAGTGTGATACCTATCAAATTCTTCCATTCACAGACCTCAACTATTGAATAGTATGTAGCTAATTGCTTTGAAGTTTTTGACCATCCACCCAATTTGCATGTTCTTTTTTTCACCATGACATCATTCAGTCCTGATTTAACTGCCATGAATTTTCAAAAATTATGGCGTGTGATCCTTGGTTGTTTTTTTTTTTGCTTGCAGAGATCATTGACAGGATTTTATGCCCCAGAGCTCTAGCATAATGTGGAATGGGATACATTTGCTAAGGCTTTGAGGATCATTTTTCATTGTCAGTAAGCCCTGTAATCTGTATAATTTCATACTGTGGGGTTTTTTTTTTTCCTTGGGGGAAGGGAGCTAAATTGCAGAAAGTCAAACATCAAAGGTGAAAGTGCTCTGCGATATTTTCTGATCCTGGCTCTCTGCTGCTGACTCACTGTGGCCTATGGAAAGTCTTGATCTTTATGCAAGTAGCTTCACCTATACAATATTCTCAGGAATAGACTTGTGGGAGGAAGGTTAAAAATGTACGTATAAAAGTAACGTATTCAGCAAGGAAAATATTCTTTTGATGTACTAAAGTAAAACCTCTTCAAAGTATATTGTAAAAAGTTTATAAAAAGAGCCATAGTGTCTTCTGAATTTGCCATCAGAATCATGCTGATAAAACCCTTAAGAAAACAAATATTTCAGTCCATACAGCAACTGCAAAAAGCTGTACTCATAGTTCAGCAGTTAAAGCTGGCTCGAAAAATAATCTTAAGAAGTTGCATTTGTCCTTTTTGCTGTTCTGACCTGTAAAGAAGGTCTGAGGTCTTAAAAGGTGGGTCTGAGGGTCTTGTGTGTGTTTCTGTTCTTGTGAGGGATTTGTTGGTTGCGGGTGGGGAAGATGAGTTCTTGCATCTTAAATGAATGATTGGGATGTTGAGAAAAGTTGTGTTTTGTCAAGGATTCATGTTTTCACTAGACATGGGAGATTGAATTACTAAAAAAGAAGAGTTTTAAATGGTCTGATGAGAATGTCTCTTCACCCCATCCCTATCCCAGCTTTTGCTTTCTTGTTATGACACTTCACTAACTGAGTAGTCAACAGACATGACATGCGACAGACTTATCTGAACCTCTAATGTAACTGAAAGAAAGGCTCATGATTCTTTTTTTTCTGTCAGACTCTCTGTACATGTCATAAGGAAGGAGAAAAATACAGACTTACTTGTTTCCTGGTCAGGCTTGACATTCAGTATACAGTTCTCCCATTTCTCTCTTTTTAGAGCAGAACTTACTACTGCTAATTACTATATTTAATTGGCCATCCGTTTTTGTAACTAAGCATTCTGTATGTTGCCATACCCCCTTTATGACAAGATGCTAGCAGTATCTGTATGACCTAAAGTATCTTGTTTCTTTTTTGTGTCCTATGTATGGGGTTTTGCAGGCGGAATGGGATTATGTAAAATGTGTGGACAGCAATTTAACATATTCTATGCAATTCTACATTTTTATTTAAATAACACAGGCTTTTGGGTGAAAATTTTTCTTCTTTCATGCTCTGGCATTCTGAACCTTGCCCTCCCAATTCACACAGAGTGAGACTTCTTATTTAAATACTAGAAATATTTTGTTCATGATGCTTATGACCGTACTGTTAGTCAATCAATATTGTTTTCAGTTTCTTTTAAGCTTAATGCTGAGATATTGTATTCCTTATAGTCACAAAACTGTCTCATTAAACATGGAACACACTCACTGAACAATTGCACAGCTTAAAAATTGCCACCATGTCCAGATGTGATGCAAGGTTTTGAAAGAGGAGAAGTTTGAGGAGCAGAATAGAGAAATAAGCATGTTCACCACATCTTCAAGAGTTGCTTCTTTTAGCTTGGTCAGATTCAGTGGGGATAAGCACCTTAAAATATTGTAAACAGAAGAGCTAGTTACAATTTTGTGAAGGGGATGAAGTATTTAAGCAGGAAGAAGAAGTTCAGTCTTAAATCTTGCCTCCATTAAACTTTTGAATTTTCTTGAATGGGTTTTAACTAAAATTGCTTCAAACTTGGCTTGTCTAACCACTGTTGAAAAGGTGAAAGTGCTTTAAAAACTAAAGGTGACCCTTAAAAGTTAACATCAGCTTGCCCTTTAATTGATGGTTGTGAGGGCTAAACCTGTTCTCACATCCCTCCCCCCCACCTCCCCCTGGCAGTTGTAGAGGTCTTACGCAAACACCTTGCTGATACCCTTCAGCAACAAAGATGGAAAGTGGTACTTGACATGCCAAATTTTGAAAGAGTGGGTAGGGAAAAGAGAGTATTAAGGCAAGTTTATGCAATGTAAAGAAGCAGTAAAGAGTGCAAACAATTTTTACTTTACAATTCATCTTCAAGAGGATAACATATCTGCAAGAGTAGACTGAGCAGCGATGTGAGTTGTGAAAGGAGATGGTGAAATTGCCATTCTTGGAGCTGTGGCAAAACCTAAACAATTGTCTGTCAGGATTTAGGAATAATTAAATCCTACTAAAACTGAAGGGGAATTGATATAAATGATCTCTTAGAGGCTCATTTAAATCCAGATGAATCTGAGGCTTGCTCATACAGCAAAAAAATTCATAGTTGTACAAGGAAACTATAGACAGACATAACGGTTGGGAATCCATATTCAGGTTTTCTTAAAATAATTTAGATGTTGGTTCCTCCCAAGAATACTGTCAGATGTTTCAGATACATCTTAAGTCTCTGGTTAAATTCCCTTATACCTCAACAGTATCCAGTTGTCTGGATACAATTTTAGGCAACTGGAAATCAAGTGGAATGTGAATATTGAAAATTTTTTCATCACGAGACACATGCCAAGACTGAAAGTCAAGGTTTAATGCTCTTTGTCAGCACATGCCATCTGTAGTTGGAGTCCAGCGGCCTGTTTTTGAATTATTGTAAAGTCAGTCTTGGCATTCTTCCTATTCTAGGCTGGCAAGGTGTGAAACTTACTTTTTATTTCACTGACAGCTCTTAATGCTTCGATTGAAATAAATCCTGAATGTTTATCCATTTCAGTGCAAATGCAGGACACTCTTGGATTCCATCAAAGTGAGGAAAACATTTGTAGCTTTATTTAAACCAACTGAAACTGATTTATGGATTTCACCAGCTTATACAATACGCTGAGCCTGAATCTGAGTTGCTTGTTGCTTTACTTTACAGCCTTTGGGCCAATGCTCTACCATGATGTATTTCATCATGGAGGTGCTCTAAGAAACTCTCCATTTCCAATGCTTTTCTGAATCCATGCTTTTGCTTTTGGGACAAGTTATCTAACAATCCATCATTTAATAGTGGAGGAGTCAGCTGGACCTGAGCTAACGGAAGATCATAGTGCAGCATTTTAATTTCATGTTAGTTGGAACAAGTCTGATAGCACCTTGGGTTCATTGAGCCAACACACATGCTAGAAACCAAACAGCCCTCTCTCTTTGTTGTGACTTCAGGTTGCAATCACTGGGCTAAGACTGCATAGTGTGGTCAGTTATTGTTTTCCTGGCCTAAATATTGCTCAATTTCAAAAAGGCATTTATGACATATGGGCTACGTCTACACTAGCCCCAAACTTCGAAATGGCCATGCAAATGGCCATTTCGAAGTTTACTAATGAAGCGCTGAAATGCATATTCAGCGCTTCATTAGCATGCGGGCAGCCGCGGCACTTTGAAATTGACACGCCTCGCCACCGTGCGGCTCGTCCCGACGGGGCTCCTTTTTGAAAGGACCCTGCCTACTTCGAAGTCCCCTTATTCACATGAGCAGATGGGAATAAGGGGATTTCAAAGTGGGCGGGGTCCTTTCGAAAAGGAGCCCCATTGGGACGAGCCGTGCGGCGGCGGGGTGCGTCAATTTCGAAGTGCCGTGGCCGTCCGCATGCTAATGAAGCGCTGAATATGCATTTCAGTGCTTCATTGGTAAACTTTGAAATGGCCATTTGCGTGGCCATTTCGAAGTTTGGGGCTAGTGTAATCACGGCCATGGTGGGACAGATTATAGTGGTTTAAACAGCTCTTCTGAACAATAATGTATTTGACCAGTAATAAACAGTTCAGATGTCTTTTGTGAACTTAGTTAAGTGGCCATGGTCATAATCCTCAACTGCCTTATTATACATCTGAAGAGGTTTTGTGATCTACGTATAATGAACCCATTAGCTTTTGTAAGTCACGTGGTATCTATGCACTATTTTCTGCTAACTTTCAAAGAGTCATGGTATTTAGGGTATCCATTTTTGCCTGCTCAAGCTCTTCAGCCTTGGAAAGTTAATTGAAAACAAGCATCCTGTTCATCTGAAATGAAGTCATGGCTTGTCTTTGAGAATTCAAGCCAGTGACAGCTTGTGTTGGACGTTTTCTTGGGGCTTATCTTCACCACAAAGTTAACTGTAGTGTGGCCCCAAGCTAGAGTCCAGTCTCTTAACTTGAGCCTAGTGGTGCTTTTATCTTGGTTTGACTGGCCCCGAGAGAAAGGATAGGCTGAAACATTAGGGCGAATGGTTCATTGGCTGGTTACATGATCACACTGTATGGTGGATGTAGGCTAGTGTTAGCCAAGGGCTGTTTGCCATCCAGTGCTTCTCCTGTTTTCCCCGTGTACTCAGAAAATACAGACTAGTTCTCGCATGATTTACTGAGTAGTTCAGTTGATTGCAGTGCACGGAGCCTGGGGATGTGCCCTCAGAGTCCTAATGGCACACGTGAATGAGTGCAGCACCCATGGAAGTACGCTGACTTGAACATTGAAGCGGTGTCCTTGTCTTGATTCCAACTAGATAACCTGAGTTAGCAGCAGTGAAAACATGCCCTGCGTGGGCGTCTGCCACGTGTACAGAATGAGAATTCTTGTGGCCAGACTTGACACAAATTAACAGGGGAGATGTTCTTTGAATGACAGAGGTGTCTGTGCTATTGACTTTGAAAGTCTCCCTCTGTCTTTCTGGGACTGTAAGGAGGGTGAGCAGGTACCAAGTACAGAAAAACAAGGACTCTATCTCCCGCCCACCTCAGGCAGGGGCAGTGTAGGTGCCTATGTAAAACAAAGCCCCTGATAAGAGGATGACTAGTCTAGCGTTCCCTCTGATTTTTTCCATCCATGGGCAGAATAAATGTCATGTGCACCAAGGCATGCGCAGACGTGCCCTATCAATAGAAATGCATTCTGCTGCTGTGGGCGTTTTGCCCATTAGCCGGACAGCACCTTAATCTCTTCTGGTTGCCCGTCCAAGCACTTAGCTTATAGGGAACACTGGTTTGGTCACCCCAGTTATAACAAGTCAACCCTTAGTGGATGCTACTGACTCTTTCTCACCATTATTATTTTCTTTTTACATATAATAGATTCCTTCAAAGGCCCAGTGAACAGTCAAATGAACTGTTTGAAGCAGACTGTGTATGCAATTGATCAAAATAAGCCACAAACGTTTTGTGTCCTGTGCACATGAATCCGGGTGACCTCATTGAACTGTGAGTAGGGGATGTCAAAACTGAGGATTAAAGTTCCAATTTCAGGAATTGCTTCCATAAGAAAACACTCTAGGCTGGTAACTGAGGATCAAACTAGAGAAGGTGAGTGAGGTAAAAATTTAAAATGCATATAGGGGAGGAGTTGGCAACTAAACTGGTGTGATTTGGGTCGGAGAAGGGTAGGTGAGGATATCTTGGATGCCTGTGGAAGTGAAATGACAAAAATCATCTAAGTCTGCCACTTGTCCTTCCATGGTCAGAGGAAGATTGCCGTCCCCTTTGATGACCCCTCTGATAAGAGTGCTCATGCTGCAGCATCTTTTACTATGGTGTGGCAGTTTTTAGAGTCAGGTGTGCTCAGAATGCATTTTGCATTTCTCAGCCCGGTGCTGCTGGCAGCCATCTTGCTGAAATGAGCATCACCTGTGACTGGCATTCTGACCGCTTTATGAAAGAGATGCTAAACTAATCTTCATCATGTTTAACAGTCCTGACTGCTTGAGCCATTGTTAAAGCAAGTTTAAAAGCTGATTTAATCTCACTTCTAAGTTCTGCATTACCGGTGATACTGTTGATGCCAGCTGCCTGCCTACGTATACTGAGATTGAACTATACCACACTGCATTAGAGTTTGTTTGGTTAATTTCTAATCAACGGGATTCTAGGTCAGGAGTATTTTTCCCTCTCTGTTTCTAAGGCTGGTGAATTGATCAGACACTTGATAACTAGAGGGCAGTAAGGTATAAGTAAAATGTCCATCTGTGAAGCTTAGGTAATATCCTGCTGGGAAGACAGTATTTCTTGAGATTCCTCTCAAAGTTCTGTACCCTGCTCAGGGTCTCCGTCTTCCTTATCCAGCTGCAGCTAATAGCTGTCTGGATGTGGGGGGGGAGGGGTCACATTTTTGTATTGGACAGTGCTGTTTGGAAAGAGAGTGGTTCCTTTCCTGCTTCACAAGCCTCATCTCCTGTGTGTGGAGTTGGCAGCATCATGCCTTTTGCGGGGGAGGCATGACAGGAGTGCATCATCTTCCACCTCAAATAGCTCCAGACACCTGCATCTCAGCTCTTCCTGACACAGGGATGAAACTGAAGTAATTCCTATCTGTTTCACTTCTGCCCATAGGATTCTGAATAGGAGCAGTGAAAGTGACCAGGTTCTTGTCTCCCTCCTGCCGCTTCTTCGGTGAGCTGAAGTGCAGTAGCAGCTGAAACTGTCTCTATACAGACTTAGGAAGATACTATCAAGGCACTAGATTTAGGACATCAGTTTAAGATGCTAGTATCTCTTTTCTTGAGATTAAAAAAGATGGTTAAATTAAAGGCAAATGTCTTGGTCCACTAAATTTGTCTTCTTGCTGCTCTGCAGAAAGTCCCTCTTAGTGTACGTTTTTGCTGCTTGCATTCAGTGATTGAGTTGTGGTTTTGTGCCTTGGAATTCAGTTATATACAAGAGAGATTATACAGAGTGGTTGATGGAAAAATATCCGGCTGACTTTAGATTGCAGCTACGTCATGGAAAAGTGTCTTGATTAGTCTTAATTTAGAACCCTTTTGAGGTATGTCCATGTGGCAGTGTACAATGTCAGGCTGCTGGCCTGGATTTTTCTCACTCTTTGGAAGTTCATAAGGCTTTGTTTGGTTTTATGCAAAACAAATTTGCTTTGGAGTCTAAGTTAGGAAAGCAAAAATGAAAATCCGCTCCAGTGTTCAGAACTTGGTACTTTGAAGGCATTTTGGGTAAATTGCTATTCTTCTAGTGCATGACATTTCAATCATTTCCTGTTCTGCTAGTCATTGCATTAAAACTAACAATGTGATTGATACATAATGCAGGTGACAGGATATAGATTGGAAATTTTATATCCAGTTGTCTTGTACTTAAGTTTTCCCCTCTCTCATGCTCAGGTGAAAACTGAACTAAGCAGAAATGGTGTTTAACAGAAGTGTACGTGTTAGCTTTTTGCATCATTCCATGGCGTTACCTTTCACTGCTGTGCTGGGATTTCGTACCATCTTTTTTCAGACATCTGAAAGTGGAAAGGCCTGGTAGAGTACAAAGGATTAGTTGCCTAAGGAGCCTGAGTGAAGAATATTCTTCTCCTCCCTTAAACCTTTGGCTTCACGTATATTAGAAACATACTTCTAAGCAAAGTGAGAGGGGTTCATGGTTCCCCAAGTTTTACCTGTTTGCATAGACTAGAAATCCTGTGCTTTAGCTTCCAGAGCGCTGCTCAGACAGCGTTTGCTAAAAGGGGCAAAAAAAGAGAGGCTTGAAATGGCTCTGGTCTGAGATTCAGTTACTGAGGTGATAGCTCTTGAAGTGAGGATCCCATTGCAGTAGACTCCACCAACATAGTGAAAGTCTGTGCTCTGCCCTAAAGAGCTTTCTAATTCCTTCAGAAGTCAAAGGAAACAGCTAGCTGCTGTCCGCAGTGGAGAGGCTGCAGATGTGAGGCAAAGAGTACAGAAATGTATTGGTACCCAGATTAGCAATGTATATGATATACAGGTATCCAGGTGTTTTAAAGATGCAAATGAAGAGTTTAGTGAGTAGCTGTATAGTTTGAAATTAAACTGTTGGTATTGAACTAGCATGAACCTATTTGGATGGTAATGTTTGGCTTCTGATGCCTTTTTCTGTCTATCTTGGCAAACAAACCTCTTTCTTTTTCATCTTTTGGAGTGGCTCGTACAAATCTGTGAGGCCAGTCCTGCTGTTGATTTATTTATGCAGAATTCCCATTAACTTCATTGGGTTCTTTGTATGCCTACCCAAGAATGGACTTCAGACTCCAGTCTATTTGTATCTAAGTATTCACGTGGCAACTTCCTGGTTGATCTGTAGTTAAGCTGAAGCTTTATTGTGGGTTAGTGAGTTTTATCTTTCTAACTTTAAAGGTGACCTGCAAAGGATGTTTGTTTTTTTTTTTGTGGTATATTTATGTTGTGTAAAAGTTTTGAGATTAAGTCTCTTTTCTACTTATCTTTTAAATACAAATGCAGGTAGCTTATTTTTTTATTTTTCCCCGGAAGACTCTGTGGACAGATGGAAATCTTGTTAGGATTATGATATCAAAAACATGAAGGGGAAGAGTTATTTATTCAGCCTTCAGCCCTAATTTAATGTAGTGCCTGCGAAGCAGTTGACAGAGGTGTCTTTATTGAAAAGATTCCATACCCTGGACTTTACGGATGCAGGTTGAAAACTCCCATTCCAGTTCTTTGTCCTCCAAGGAAACCTTGAGCAAAAAATAAACAAGAGAAGCCTTGACATCAGAAGCATTAGGAAGATCAAATGAGGAAAACAAATAAACATAACCCCTCCTGTTAGCCTGTGTTCAGTATAAGCAAACTAAGAAGCAGTGATGATTCCATTTTTCCTTTGCAGGTTACCTTTAAAGCATCAGGTAATCTTAAATAAATAAATTAATGTAGCGTTGAGGACAATAAGCTTATTTGTTATTGACATAACACATTCAACAAGTGACTGTCTTGTTTGTACACTAACATTTGGTATAGTTTCTTCACTGGCTAATATCATTTATATTGAACAAGGACAGTAGTATTGCGTAAGAGGCCAGTACTGATAGGCCTTTTGTGATAGTAACAGCCAAATGCATCCTGTCTGCAATTTTGAACATACCACTGTCTCATGCTAGGTTCTTTCTTTATTCAGCATGCATCTGGGTGTCTGTTACTCTGCTCTGCAGAGCATTTCAGTTACTGTAAATACTTCTTCCTTTGCAGGTCCAGAAGCATGAAACCTCAGCAACGCATGTGAAATGTAATTAGTGGGGTGGGGAATTGAAAAGTGAAGTTGGTCCCATTTCTTCTCTTACACTGAAGTTTGGGTCTCAGTACCTGGAATAGCTGGTTGGTTAAAATGGGAACTATGTCTGTATCAGTACAATTTGAATGAATTTGGCTTGGTGTTTATTTAGCTCAATTGGTATCTTCTTATAATAAGCTTGGATCAAACCACTTTTTTTTTTTTTTAAAACCATTCTGACTCCAGTGGTGAGAGCATATCACTAAGCCTACCTGTTGACAAATCAGACTTCACCAGTTGGCCTGCATGAGCATCCCGCACTAATCCTGTTGGCACTGTAACACAGGTTGTGTTAAAATTATATAACTGCATTGAACCATTCCAGTGATTTGCTGGAGGGACAGAAAGGGATCCATTAACAAACTGTCACATTTTGTAATAATTTCCACAATGCTGCCAAATTCATGAACACATTGGAAACACAACTGAGGCTGGTAAACTGGAGATGTATTCCAATAATTATGGTTATTGAGTGCATCAGAGTTATACTACTTTCTGCTACTAATCTAGACCATTTCTGGTTATTTCTCCCTGCAGCAAAGAGACTTTAAAATCCACATGCCATAGATAGAGCTACTGAGGAATGATTTTTCACCAGTTCATTGAGTTTTAGGCCCCACTTGCTACTCATTGGTTGTAAGCGATGACGGCTATGAAAAGCCATTTATTTGATTCCTAAACATAAAACAGCTGATGGGTGTTAGCCATAAGGTGGCAGCACTCCACTACTGAATGTGATCAGAATAATCTGACGCAATAGTGTGGATGGGGAACCAGTTTGAGCACATCTGTTTCTTTGTTTAGCCCGCTTTATCATACCATTCTGGACTCTCAGGCGAAGTCTGTACTAGGGAAATAAGTCAATTCCAATAGGTTGATTCTAGCTATGCAAATTCTGTAGCTAGAACTGTGTATCTGAAATCAACTTATTTCCCTACTGAATATCTAGCCTCTGTATTCTCTCATCGACCGCCGGTACTCCATGCAATAGTGAGAAGTACAGGGCTTGACTGCTGACCCCAGAGAAATCAATATTTGCTGCATCTTCACAAGACACATGAAATCAAACTCCGGAAGATCAGTCCTAACTGGGTTGGTCTTCCACTTAATGTAAACAAGCCCATAGTTTTCCCCACCTTTAGCAATTAATGCTTTATATTTTTCTTGGTACTTAACTTTCTGCTGCTACTGTTTATTGCCCTGTGTTTGTGTCTGACTCTTTGCTGGTAATTGTGGTAACAGGCGCTAAGAAGAAAATAGGATTGGTCCTGATTAGACGCTTCCCTCGGTCTCGTCCCATCCTAAAGGTCCGTAAGAGGTCTTTCAGAGCAGGTGGGTGGCGCTGATCACTGTGTGGGTGATGGGAACCTCTTCTTAATGCTGTGCTTTCCTGATGCTGATTTAGGAGCGATTGTGGTTTGGGTGTGTAGAAGCACATGTGGTTAAAGGTGCGCTTGGTCCCTATTAGTATGTCACTTACTGATCTAACTTTCTAAGTGGGATTTTGTGAATTGCATCCTCAAAACAAGAACACTTCTGTACCCATGGAAAATCATGTTTTATGTGGTATTTATTCTGTATAGAAAACTGATAATTGAAACATACTTTGTCGGTCATCGTGAGACCTGCTAACTGTACATTCACGGAGGATAGTTCTATCAATGGCTGTTAGCCAGGGATGGAGTCCCTAGCCTCTGTTTGCAAGAAGCTGGGAATGAGCAACAGAGAGCCAATCACTTAATTGATTACCTGTTCATTCCCTCTGGGGCACCTGGCATGGCCACTGTCAGAAGACGGAATACTGGGTTAGATGGACCTTTGATCTGAACCAGTGTGGCTGTTCTTGCGTGGCTTAGGACCCATGCTTCACTCAGCAAATGGGCAGTTATTCATTGTTTCTCTTTACTCTCCACATTCAGTGTGTATTCCTGGGTCTCATTCACTGTACACCATCCAAAACCTGCACTAAATTCAAAATTAGTCACTTCCAGGTGGGCATTTCTGTGGTTTCCCCACAGTATTTGAGTGTTTCATAAACATGAATAAAATTACATTTGTGATGCTCTAGTGAGATTACACAGTGGTATTCCCATTTTGCAAGTGAGAAATTGAGAGTAAAGCCAAAATTGCAAGACTTCCTAGAAGCTGCTGGGAAAGTTCAGCTCAGAGATGGAGCATCTGCAGTGAAGAATGTTTGTTTGAATTTTAGCTGCGAAACCGAATAGCTGAGCACATGTGTGACAGTGTGCTGACCTACTCGGGGTCCCGTGGGTGCGCGTGGGGTTTGATACAGCGGGGGGAGTCGGGTGGCCCAGGACCGACCACACCACCTTTGTAGCAGCTTTATATAGTGTAACAGCAATATGTGATTCAGTGTATCTACTTTAAAACCTAGGTTTCCACAGTATTATGAGTACCAGGAACAATAACATTCCGATTGTGAACACCACAATGCCCTGTGGCTGTTCTAAGTCCCAATAATTCTCTATACAGCCCCAGCTAGTCCAGCTAGTGGTATTTACCAATAGTGATTGATTCATTTATTTGTAACTACAATTATTTAACTCTTGTCTTATATATCAAAACAAAAAGCAGTCAAGTAGCACTTTAAAGACTAGCAAAATAGTTTATTAGGTGAGCTTTCGTGGGACAGACCCACCTCTTCAGACCATAGCCAGACCAGAAGTGGGTCTGTCCCACGAAAGCTCACCTAATAAACTATTTTGCTAGTCTTTAAAGTGCTACTTGACTGCTTTTTGTTTTGATAGTGTATAGACTAGCACGGCTTACTCTCTGTTACTTGTCTTATATATATATTTATTTGGCATAGGCTAAACACTAGGTTACGTATAGCTGTATATAATTACATGTGACTTACCAATAACATCCAATGCTCCCACATCTCACCAACAACTACCTTATAGCGGCCCTTCAAGTCAGAGATATGGCTAGGTTGGGACCTTTCGTGGTGGTGACATCCAGGTGATCAGGCCGGGGTCTGCTGTCTGGACTGGAAGTTGCTAGCCTCCGCCGGGTGTCCAGGAGCCCACCCCCTTATTCCTGCTAAATCACCTTTTATACCATGGGTGCCCAACCTTTTGGCTTGCCTGGGCCGCATTGAGTGAAGAGGAATTGTCTTGGGCTGCATATAAAATATATAGTGTATATAAATCACATGATAACGTTAAAAGTTTACGATCTTGTGGGGCCGCATTACTAGCTGTCCAGGGCCGCGGGTTGGACACGCCTGTTTTATACTGTTTCTTACTTGGGGGTTCAATACCTGCCAATTAAAGCGTTTGTTACCTAATTTGGGCTTTCTATCCTCCCGGCCTGTCAGAACATGTTACAAGATTTCCTCTGTCCTTGGTCATTTTCCGAACCTCCCCCCAGGACCCTCTGATGTTGCACAACCAAGATGTTCTCTTTGGGGGGCTTCCAGCTACTTGCCCCAGTTGTTCTCTTTGGGGACTTACTATCTACTTGTCAGGATGTTCTCTTTGGGGACTCTCCAACTACTTGTCAACTTTCTGATTTCTTTCTCCTGGCCTGGCTTCAGACCTTCCCGTCGTTGTATGATAGCGTTCCAAGATGGAGTGTATGGTCATTCTGCCTTGCGAGTGAGGCCCGGCCATCAGGTGCTCGTGCTCCCACAATGCGAACTGAAGTTTATTTCAGTTTAAAGTTGCCAAATTTCGGCAAATTCTTACAGGCACAGAAAAAGGCACATCCTTAACGCCATGGGGATCTCTCTGTGCCAAAAGCATGTAGGTGCTACAGCTTCTCAACAGTAGCTGGAAGAATTTCTTGAATAGAACACCACATTTTCCCCTGTCTTTCTTGGAAGTAGCTGAACTATTCTAACTGAAATTTATACCTAGACAAGCCAGAGGCAAACACCTGACCTGGGGGAATGTCAATCCAAATGGCTAAAGTGAAGTGCAGTTTTCAGACACTGGTTTTGGTTGCTTGTAAAGGAAAGTACTGGGCAGTCAGAAATACAGGTAGTTTTATTTGCGTTGCCCTGTACACTACAGCCAGTGAAGCTTCATTCATGGTGGTGGGGAGGTAGTTCTTTTATGTTTGACTCCAGACCATCTGACTCTACAAAAATTGATCCACTGAGTTAGATATGGAATGAAAGCCCTTTTGTTTAGTAACATCCCTTCTTGCTGAACTTTCCCCTTCGGTTATGCCAAATGTTTTGGGAAGAGAATCAGCTTGGGAGAGAATCAGCTGTTAGGTGGCTCTGGGAATTCTTTGAAAGCAGCAGCCAGTGATGCCTACTAATGGGCATTGTGGCAAAGCGGTAGCATAGGAAGAACGCAGCTGGCAACTTTGGCCGCCTCCTCCATGGCTCCAGGTCACGAAGAGGAAGCATGTGCCTGTCCGCAGCTGCTTCGTAGTATGTGTTGAAGTAAAACAAGCTGAGAGTGATTTCCTCATCTCTAGTCCGTGGGCAGCTTAAAAAAGACGACTTGAAGTGTCACTGTCCAGTGAGAATGAGGCTTGGCCTGTGGTCTTTCTGCTACCGGACTTACTGCATTCGGGGCTGGCCCTCCACGTTTCAGCCCCTAATCCAAGAGGGATTCGTGTGCTGGCACTCCTGGGGTTCCGTTCTGTGGAGCGGTGCACAAGGAAAAGGGGGGAGTACAGGAGAATGACTCTGAGCCTATTAAGGACCACGCTACCGCACGGTGGCAGGGTTGCTGCCTAGCAGTCGGAATGACGGCCATGCAGCGCACGTGCAGCCAGATATTTCAGTTCGTGGTGGCTTGTATTTGCCCAAGCGCTGCCCTTTTTTTAACCTAACGCTGTAAAGAAGATGCAGCCGTGTGAGGGTCTCCATTTGGGGAGGTGCGTCCTTTGCCTACCCTATCCCATACCCCTCTTCTCATGTGGGTTCCCTGCTGTGCTCCAGACTGTAGCATGAAGGCCTTTTCAGTGGTCTTCCAGGATGTTGTTACTGTGCTATTCTGAAGCTTATTGCTTTGATCAGTCCCTACGTGAAACCTGGCAATCCAGCCACAGCTAAGTGTTGGTGGAGGAATTAGTTCCCTTTCAACATTTTAATTTCCAGTAAACTCTGATCTCCGGCATCCGTGGGACCGGGAGGTTGCTGGATAATCAGATATTCCAGGTAATGGAGAGTTACAGTACTCACACTGGGTAGGAGTGCAGAGGACCCTGGTGCTGTACTCACAGCAGGGAGGGTGCAGGCTGCACTGATGGGACACCCTCCCATCCCCCAGCTCTGGCTTCCTGTACTCTTCTTCCTGGCTCTACTGAGTTGTAGGACGGCCACGGACTGCGGCCTGGGCCTGGGCAGGAGGAGGCTGCAACTGCCATCTCCAAGGCTCTGAAAAACTCTCCAAGGCACAGCCCCATGGAGGGAGGGTAGGAGGGTGGCATCATAGGCAGAGTTGGGGCTGGCTCCAGAGTGGGCCGCCCGCCCCAGTGTCCAGCTTTCCCCTGTAAGAGCAAGCAGCTTGCTGAGCAACCCATGCTGGAAGCAAGCAGGCATCTGGCTCAGAGGAGAGAGGTGGTGCCTGTTATCTGTTTAAATTGTTAGCTAACTGCATGATTGAAGGGGCTCGATTCAGCATGCCTGCTTTTAATTTCTTCAGGGAACAGGATGCCAAGACGTGGGAGGTTTGTCAGTTACGTGTCCCACTACGAGAGCCACTTCCAACTAAACCAATGAGATTTGCTTGCTGCCAGCTTATTAGAATGTATCTGGTAGCCGCCTCCCTGGATGGGGATGGAGGGCACAGGAGCCTGCTGCGTGTGAGTGCAGATGGCAGACTCCTCTGCTCTCCTCACGTTCCCCCACCCCGCACCCCCTGACAAGAGCTACGTGGCTCTGAGTTTTGCTGGTTGTTTGAGAGTGCCGATTACTCAAGTACCAGTTAAACAAGGGCTTATTGTATTCCACATCTCAGGGCGTCGTCCAGAATGAAATCTAAGAAAGGGGAGCTCTGCCAAAGATCTGGAGGTTATGAAGGATGTCTTGGGTGTAACAGCATCTTAATAGGGAAATATAACTGGGATGCCCAGAGTAGTCTAGGGTAAGGTGTGAGACATGCCAGCCGTGGAAGGGGAGAGATTGCTTGATTACCTGTTGTGTTCATCCCTCTGGGACACCTGGCACCAGCTGCTGTTAGAATGCAGGATGCTGGGCTGGACGGACTGTTAGACGGACCAGTGTGGCTGTTCTTATCTTCTCAAAAGGGAAATATCAACCTCTAGGCATGTGCAAGCACATAAAATAATAAAAATTGCCATTCAGATTGAGCTGTTTGGGGTGGAAGCTGACATTTCATCTCCTGCAGCATCCTCCTTTGATTCCCCCACACCCCCCCGAGTTGACAAGCGTAGCTCCTTCCTTGGCTATCCAAACTTTGCTGACCCCACCTTCTCCGCTGAAGAGGGTGGGAGGAAGGATAGCTCAGTGAATAGAGCACTGGCCTGCTAAACCCAGGGGTGTGAGCTCAATCCTTGAGGAGGCCATTTAGGGATCTGGGGCAAATAGATTTAAAAAAAAACAAAATAAATCTGCCAAGGATGGTGATAGGTCCTGGTGAGAGGGCAGGGGGCTGGGCTCAATGACCTCTGAAGGTCCCTTCCAGCTCTATGAGATAAGTGTATCTCCATATAACTTCCTCCTGTTGTAGGCTACCGAGCCCCACCAGCGAGGAGTGGCCACCGTTGTGTAGCCGATAACGCCAACCTGTACGTGTTTGGAGGGTATAACCCAGACTACGATGAGTCAGGAGGGCTGGAGAATGAAGATTACCCTCTCTTCAGGGAACTTTGGCGCTACAACTTTGCCACAAGCACCTGGCATCAAATGGGCACTGAGGGCTACATGCCTAGGGAACTAGCATCCATGTCACGTGAGTACAGGAATTCAGTGATCCTGCATGACATTCGTTGCAGTGGAACGCCCCAGCGCTGTGCGGATCCATCCGCGTGAGCACAGCTTGTGTAACTAGAGCAGTGAGAAAGCTGGGCTGTGTTTTGACTCTCCTACATATTTGCTGTGTGTCTGTGGTCAGTTTGTATTCCAGTGGGCCTCTTTCATCTCCCACACCCACTTCCTAGTCAGCATTTTGAAAGCATCTGCCTTAAATCTAAAGCCAGTGGTGATTCTGGGGGCTGAGCGCGAAGGAGCCTGGTATGAGAGGGCAGGTGCCTAGCAGCAATGTTCCCTCTAATTTTTTTTTTCTGTCCACATGCAGAATAAGTTTTATGTGCCCTGAGGCGTGTGTGGATTTCCACCCCCAATCGAAACACATGCTGCTGGCTGTGGGTGTGCTGCTAATGAGCTGAGCGGCTCCTGCATCTCTCCTGGGTGGCTGCCCACCCGCTCAGCTTACAGAGAACCCTGGTGCCTAGCGCTTGCTGCAAATCACACCTTTCACCCTGAAATTGACCTCCCAAATTACTCGCTGTCCTTGACAATGTGGACCCACGTCACAATAGCATGAAAGCTGTTACCCTGTGCCCATGTACGTTTCTCCAAGCTCTTTGGGTGACCAGCACTAAATGCTGAGTATTCCAACTTTTCTCATGGCCTGTGTGAAATATTAGCTCTGCATCTCCTTGACTGACACACAGTTGCACAGGCCCTTTCCCTTCAGCCAGAGCCGCACGTGACCCACGCCTCTGCTGCTTTCCCCTAGTTGTGTTGCATGGGAACAACCTCTTGGTATTTGGCGGCACCGGGATCCCATTTGGGGAGAGCAATGGCAACGACGTCCACGTCTGCAATGTGAAGTACAAGCGATGGGCCCTGCTCAGCTGCCGAGGGAAGAAACCAAATCGAATATATGGACAGGTACCAAGTGTAACCCGGGGGGGACCCAAGGCAGCCCTTACTGAGCAGCCTTCCCACTGCCCGAATGGGTGGCATGCAGCTCTGCTCCACTTCACTTAGAGGATTTTCGTGTGCTAAGCAAAATTGCCTCTAATCGTTTCCATCCGTGTGTGGAATAATTTTATGTGCACTGTGGCATGTGTGAATGTGCACCACCAGTACAGATAAAACTAGTTGTGAGCACGTCTGCCGATCACCCAGGTGACATTGGAACCTCTCCTGAGGGATCACACAAATGCACAGCTTACAGAGAACACTGGTATCGAGGTACCTGTTTGTTGGGCATTCAGTGGATCTTTATCCAGTGCCTTCCCCCACTCCCTTCTGGTTGTGGCCAGGACAGCTGTCATTCAAAGGGTGTGTCCACACTTAAAACGCTACAGCCACACATCAGGAGCGCTTCAGGGTAGAGGCTTGGTATGGGGTTGGGAGAGGTTCTCCCATTGCTTTAGGAAGCCCATCTTCCCAAGAGGAGAGTGTGAGGTCAACAGGAATTCTTCTGTTGAGCTAGCTGCCTGTGTTGAGGGTTAGGATGGCACAGTTAGGAGTGACAGGGTCATGCTTGTGTAAGTTCCCAGTGCTGACTGGCTCTTATGTGTTATATCAGTGATAAAAATTGAGAGCTTGTCCATGGTAGGACAATAGGAGTTGGTGATGGAAGTAGATTTGGCCAATACGGAGTTAGTGCTTCAAAGTCGACCAAGTCGAGAGCGTCCGTGTGTGGTTTTTTATCTGCTGCTTTGGTGTAGGAACAGTAGACGACTTAATGCCCATGAATGGTGAGGTCAGATAGGAAAGTGTCTCTCAAACATCATGTCCTCTGGGAAGACAAGGGCAAATCCAAATAGTCAGGACTTTGATACCAAGCAACCAGTGACCTTGAGTGGTCCACCCCTCGGTGTTTGGCCAGCTGGAGAACAACAGACGGGGAAGGTGCTAGGGGGGTGGTAAGGGGTTGGCTGCTGAGGGCTTCTTGGACCACGTGCTTGAACTAGGGCAGAGGGAGTGTGAGTTTTGGGCAGTGTGCTGACTAGTCTTCCCTCTAATTTTACGTGCACCAAGGCATGTGCGGCTGGGCACCACCAATAGAAACACATCTGCCCACCGGGGTGGTGCTCTGCTAGTTACCTGGCCGGCTCCTGAATCTCTCCTGGGCAGCTGCCCAAGTGCTCAGCTTACGGGGAACACTGGTGCTGACCAGGATGGGTACAGGGTAGATAGATGTCTATCAGGGACGGTCTAGACAGTACTTTGGCCCTGCCATGAGGGCAGGGGCTGGACTCGATGACCTCTCAAGGTCCCTTCCAGTCCAAGTATTCTATGATTTCTATGCGAGTCATGGAAAAACAGGGAAATCTTGCCTGCCTTCGCTCACTGGGCTAGCTCCTGACTTCTAATGTGCCTGCTTGCTTTCTCTCCTGCTCTTCCAGGCTATGGCGATCATTAATGGCTCCCTATATGTCTTTGGAGGAACAACTGGTTACATCTATAGCACAGATCTACATAAATTAGACCTTAACACTCGGGAATGGGTACAACTGAAACCGAACAACATGCATTGTGACATGCCAGAGGAGAGGTGAGGCACTGGTGTCGTATGTTTCCCGTGAGCTTTAGTTTGTCCCAAGATGTGTATTTTGAAAGGAAACTTATGATAGACGTGATGTGAAAACCGAGATGGGCCCTCTCTGCTCCAGTGGCAAATAGGTTATAAAGAGAGCCTTGTGATTGGGGAACATGCTGCTCTTTTCCGACGTGGGCGAAAGTGAAAGAGCTAATGGACAGGTTATTTTCAGTAGTCATGTGTATGGGGTCCACGAGAGATGTAGCAAAAGCCTTAATCTTGACACCAAAACTAGCCTGTGAATGCTAAAACAGTTGTAGAGGTCGGTGCTGGCTGGTGAAGTGTGGGAGAGGAAAATAGGCCAGATGTGACCCAACTCTTCTATTTCTCATCTGATCCTGTAATATAGCAGATAAGAAGATCAAGCTACAGGTTGAACCTGTTTAATCTGGCACCCTGGGGACCTTGACTAGTGCTGGACAGGAGAATTTGCCGGACCACGGGAGCTCATTATTATCTAACAGCATTACCAATACTTCCACTGCTTAATGGGCTCTGAGAAGACATTTAGGGGTAAATTAGAGCTAAGTAACACAACGGAACACTGACGAGCAGGACTGGTGACTGTAAACAAACTTTACGGGACCGCGAGAAACTTGGTCACACGCATAAGTGGTTGTCCAGCTAACTAAAATCATGCCACATTACGGATGTTGCCGGACAGGAGTGTGCCGGATTAGAGAGGTTCAGCCTGTACTTTTTGTGCTGTGCAGGTTGCCTTATTTCCTCTCTGGGTTTGCTGCCTGGATTGCTAGTGAAGGATCCCAGAACATCCAAGTAAAACTCCTTCCTTTGGTACCTCCTTCAGAATAAGAGAGCGGGGCTGTATCAGCCTGAACCACTCAAGCTAATCCTGTTTAGAACAGCGTTTAGTGCTGGACTTCAAGGGAGTGATAAGCTTTCTGAGATGCTAAATGTACGTGGCTTTACACCCCTAGGTACAGGCATGAAATCGCTCATGATGGACAGAGGATTTATATCCTGGGAGGTGGAACTTCCTGGACAGCTTATTCCTTGGATAAGGTAAAGAGATGAAATAAAAAGACCTCAGCAGGGTAGGGTGAGACAGAGTAGGGCACAGCTGGCATTCTCTCTTCGTCCCCAGCGTGCCATCCTAGCACGAGACTTGGGAGCTGATAAGAATTGGGATAAATAGGATAGAGAGAGGAATCTGTTAAGTGTTCTCCTGGGAGAATTTGGCACAACCGCACACAATCAGAATTCATGTCCTGTGTAGATTTATTTGCTTCCCTGCAGAAAAATGACTTTCTGAAGGGGAAGCAAAGGGAGGCCACCAAAGTGGTCGTTCACCCCTTTCCAGCAGCACGAATGCATCATTTCAGGCCTTGGGAGCCGCCAGCAGAGAGGTAGATCACTGTGGAGGTTGCCCTGGTGCTGGACGTGGCCCTATGGGCACAGGCCTGGCACTTGCCCTATGTCATGCCACCTTGCTGCCAGGTCCATGTGCTTGAGGGCGGAGGGACTGAAGCCTGATCTACCTATGTGCAGCCAGAGATTGGGGCTCCCGGCTGTCCTGCTAGAATCATAGAACACTAGGACTGGAAGGGACCTCGAGAGGCCATCGAGTCCATCCCCCTGCCCCAATGGCAGGACCAAGTACTATCTAAACCATCGCCAATAGATGTCCATCCAACCTGCTCTCAAACATCTCCAGTGATGGAGACTTCACAACCTCCCCTGGCAATTTATTCCACTGTTTGACCACCCTGACAGTTAGGAACTTTTTCCTAATGTCCAACCTAAACCTCCCTTGCTGCAGTTTAAGCCCGTTGCCTCTTGTTCTATCCTCAGAGGCCAAGAAGAACAAGTTTTCTCCTTCCTCCTTATGACTCCCTTTTAGATACCTGAAAACCGCTATCATGTCTCCCCTCAATCTTCTCTTTTTCCAAACTAAACAAGCCCAATTCTTTCAACCTTTTTTCATAGGTCACATTCTCTAGACCTTTAATCATTCTTGTCGCTCTTTTCTGGACCCTCTCTAGTTTCTCCACATCTTTTTTGAAGTGCGGTGCCCAGAATTGGACACAATACTCGAGCTGAGGCCTAACCAGCGCAGAGTAGAGTGGAAGAATGACTTCTCGTGTTTTGTTCACAACACACCTGTTAATGCATCCCAGAATCATGTTTGCTTTTTTTGCAACAGCATCACACTGTTGACTCATATTTAGCTTGTGGTCCACTATAATCCCTAGATCCCTTTCTGCTGTAGTCATTCCTAGGCAGTCCTTTCCCATTCTGTATGTGTGAAACTGATCGTTCCTTCCCAAGTGGAGCACTTTGCATTTGTCCTTGTTAAACTTCATCCTGTTTACCTCAGACCATTTCTCCAGTTTATCCAGATCATTTTGCGTTATGACCCTATCCTCCAAAGTAGTCGCAACCCCTCCCAAAGTGGTATCACCTGCAAACTTAACAAGCGTACTTTCTATGCCAATATCTAAATCATTGATGAAGACGTTGAACAGAACCGGTCCTAACACAGATCCCTGCGGAACACAGACCCACTTTTTATACTTTTCCAGCAGGATTGAGAACCATTAAGAACTACTCTCTGGGTACAGTTATCCAGCCAGTTATGCACCCACCTTATAGTAGCCTCATCTAAATTGTATTTGCCTAGTTTTTTTATAAGAATATCATGAGACCATATCAAATGCTTTAGTAAAGTCTAGGTATACCACATCTACCGCTTCTCCCCTATCCACAAGGCTCGTTATCCTATCAAAGAAAGCTATCAGATTAGTTTGACAAGATTTATTCTTTACAAACCCATGCTGGCTGATTCCTGTTACCGTACCACCTTCCAAGTGCTTGCAGATAATCTCTTTAATTACGTGCTGCATTATCTTTCCTGGCACTGAAGTTAAGCTGACTGGCCTGTAGTTTACTGGGTTATTCTTATTTCCCTTTTTATAGATGGGCACTATATTTGCCCTTTTCCAATCTCTCCTGTCTCCCATGATTAGAGCCTCCACCTTTGCTTATTGTCAAAAATTTGCAGATTTTTTGTGTGCGTCCAACTTCCCACTGAAGTATAAATGTCAGCATGGTTGAAATCTTGCATGGTGAAGGAACGAATTTACTATCCAGTTGTAGTGCTGAATCCCAAATGAAGAAGTCGTTGGTAGCTTGTCAATGAGCACAACGTTTCCCAAAGTGATTTGTAGTTCTGTTGAGAAAGGATCAGTTACTTGATTAAAGGAAAATGACCTTCTGCTAGAGTAGTGGTGGGCAACCCTCAGCTCTTTCTGCCAGCTGTGGGACTGAAGGTTGCTTAGCACCAGACCAGAGTTGGGACTCATGCCAATAGCTGCCTCTCCCTGTTAATTCTGTCCTGGCAGCACCATGTAGGTAAAGAGGGTAATGTGTCACCTTTCTCCTTCTTTAAGATCCATGCGTACAACCTTGAAACAAACACCTGGGAGGAAATTGCAACGAGACCTCATGAGAAAATAGGTAAGTTTGGGATTGCAGACCTCTGACTTTAGGTAAGCTGGTTGGTAGGGAAGACTGCCTCCCAGTGGTAGACGGCATTTGGAAATTCATGGCCTTTTGTAAAGCTGCTGTGTACAGGTAGGTCTTCTGTCCCTAGCCTCGCTCACTTCATTACGCCAGCAGCCACAGTGAATCAGAGAGGAAGTTTTTTAACAGTTTTAACTTCTTTACAAACTGGTAGGGTTGTAGCAATCAACCCCTGTCTGGAGACCGAGTCAGACTGGGTTGTCATTTCCATGAAAAGTCATTCCTTCATTTGGAGTCTCCCAGTCCCCTTAGCAGTAGAGATCATCTAGAAACTTACAGAGATCTGACACCCGTCATCTTATACTAACCCAGAGATCAGAGTGGGAGCTGGGGATGGGCTGCGAGACCACCTCCCTCGTCCTTGGAAATAGGATTAAACTCACATTTGCCATGTTGGCTCTGGTATGGGGGAGAGAGTGGTTACTGCCGAAACCTGACAAGTGGAGAATTTGGAGGATGCGAACTGTTAATTTAACAATTTGACAGAAATGTGATGGGGATCTTAAATGAACAGTGGAATAATCGAACTTTTTGTACAAGTAAAGGGCTGGCTTTTGTCTGTAGGGTCTGGTGCTGAGATGATAAGTGGCACTTATGTTTCTCACTTTTATATTCATGACCAAGCTCTTTTGTTGCAGGTTTCCCAGCAGCCAGAAGATGCCACAGTTGTGTACAAATAAAAAATGGTAAGACTAGCAGCTGATCTGTTTCAGTGCATCATGTATGCTTAGAGAACTTGCCCCACCTATGATAAGAAATGGGAGAGCCTGGCCCCTGCAGTGTGGGAAATGCGGCCAGATCCCACAGAGACTCAAAGAAGAGCAATTTTCAGGATGCTGTGCATGTAACGGGGCCTAATCCAGCAAGGTACGTGCCACCGTCTTGGGCTTGACAATGCTGCTCTCCATGGTATTAGCCCCAGGAACACTACAACTTATGAGAACCCTGAAGCATCAGTGTCAGGGAAGGTCCAACAGCAGAGGGTGAGAATACACAAAGTAACTAATGGTTCTTGGGAATATCTTGTGCCCATTGGAGCCAGTTGGATGGAGCTTAAGGCAGAGGTAGGCAGCCCCTGGCCTGTGGTCTGGATCTGGGCTGTGGTGTGCCTGGATCTGGCCTCTCAGGGCTCCCCTCCCCAGCATCCAGCCCACTGCCTTGTGAATTGCTTCTGACCGACCTGAGATCTTCTTCGTAGGCCCAGCAGTCCGTGTAACACGTTTGTCCTCCTAATTCTGCAGCAGCCACCCCACAACCTGGCTCGGTGCATATTCTGAAGAAACTCAAGTCAAAATAGTGACCTGCCAAATCCTTCATCCAAGGCTTAGGTGTTAGAGAAAACAGGAGGCAAATCAGGCCATGCCACAATTAATCTGGTCTCAGGTTGCTCTTACGACTATTCATTTTGTTGGTAAAGCAGGAATTCTTGAGCCTGGGGGCTACCCTGACCTCTCAGGCAGGAGCAGTTCTGTCTTGTATCTCTCCACATAAGCAACTCTGTAATTGTCATCTGGATGTTGTGGATACAAATGGAGTCAGAGGTGGTGTGTGTATAAACGAAAGGGAGCGGGAGGCGTCCTTGTGATCTGTTCGCTATGGTCCCTTCGGTGATTGTTCTGAGAATGAGCGCTAAAGCAGCACGTTGACTGTAACGTGGACACCCGTTCTAGAGCTGTTTGCGTGCCCTGTGCTTGTGAAAGAATTGGCCAGGACTGATCTTTGTGCTAGATCGGCCTCCAATCACTGTGTGGTTGTTTCCCCTTTTCTCCAGATGTGTTTGTCTGTGGGGGATATGATGGAGAAGTGATATTGGGGGACATCTGGAAGCTAAATCTTCAAACTTTCCAGTGGGTGAAACTCCCAGCAGTCATGCCGGAACCGGTTTATTTTCACTGTGCTGCAGTGACACCGGTAAGTGGCTATAGTCTGTCTTTTTTCCCTACATGCCTTGCTAGACATACCTTAATGCGTTCACGTACCTATTCAGACACGCTTGTGGGTCAGCTGTAGAGATTCCAGAGCCAGAAGGGGGCTGTTGTGATAAGCAAGTGACTTCCTGTACACCGCAGTAAAATGCCTCTCATTGTTATGCCTTCCTTTGCTAGCTAGGTACATACTTCCAGACTGCAGCCACATCTGCTTGCGGTCAGGCTGTGTCTAGCGCTCCCGGGCACGGCAGGTAGCCATCAGCATCGGGAAGGAACATCTTCAATGGGTTTAAACAAAATACATCCCATGGGAGGTGAGACCACTAAGGCCAGAGATGAGCTCCTGCCTTTTGAATAGGAATTGCTGAGTCGGGTGGTCTCCAGCTGCAGCGGCACGCAGGGTGCTGTACTTCCACACATTGCTTTAGCCTGAAGTAACAGTTCTGACGTGAACTTCAGTCACCTGGTCTCAAAAACCCAACCTACTGCTGTGGACGTGCCCTGCCGAGGGATTGCAGGGTGTGGAGGTCTAGCAGGTGCGCACATGGCTAGAAGGGATGTCCACTGTATTAAACGGACAAGCAATCTCGAGCCTGCTGGGCCCTCCGGGAGATAGAAATCCTGTTAGATCAGCTGTGGGATCTGTTCCTGACGAGCTATTGCATGAGGCTGATTTGATATCCTTCAGATCAGAGGTTCTCAAACCACGGGTTGAGGCTCCAGAGTGGGTTATAACACACAACTGCTGTTGGGTTCATGGGGCCAAAGCCTGACGTTACAGGCCTCTTGCCTGCCCTTGAGCTTCAGTTTTGGGCCCCTCATATGGGGTGGTGGGGCTTGGGCTTTCCCTGAGGCTTCAGTCCCCTGGCCAACCCCACCCCCGGGGTCAGGTGGTACTTTTTGTTGTCAGAAGGGCGTCGTGTGCAATGACGTTTGAAAATCCCCCGCTTGAAGTGACAGTTTGTCAGGGACACTCTCTCTGGTTATACCAAATCATGTTGTATTTGGAACAGTTTCTTACCTGCCTCACCCTTCTCGCTAGCCTCTCACCACCAGAAGTTGCTCCAGCGAAAGATATTCCCTCCCCACACCTTCCCTGTCTGAACTTTACCTTTGTCGTATATGTTGTAGGCCTGGTCCTGCGTCTCTTGGGTGTAAATCGCAGTGACCTTAGTGCAGAGATGGGCAGGTATGGCCTGTGGGCTGTGTCCAGCCTATCCGGCCTCCACGCTTGCCCTTGTCCACAGCTCCCTCCAGAAGCAGTGCCATGTTCCTCCTTCCACTCCTAAGCCTAAGGGCAGCCAGGGGGCTCTGCACGCTGTCCCTGCCCCAAGAACCAGCTGTATGGCTCCCATAGGCTGGAAGCCAGAGTCAGCCTGCAGAGTTGCCCAGCTGTACCTCTGTGTAGGAGCCCCGGGGGGGGTGGGGCATCGAGGAGGATTCTTCTGGAGCAGTTTGAGGTAAGCATCACCCAGAGCCTGCACCCTCGTCCCCCTCCTCCCTGGCCCCACTGCAGAGCCTGAGCCAGAGCTCTCACCCTCTCCCACATCCCCAGCCTGGAGCCCCTTCCCAAACCCTGAACCCCTTATATTTGGCCCTGCCCCAGAGCTTGCACATCCAGCCAGCACCCTGGCCCCAGCCCCAATTTCATGAGCATTCCTGGCCCATCGTACACTTTCTGTACCAAGACGTGGCCCGCACACTGAAGAGTTTGCCCACCCCGCTCTAAAGGAACACGCGAGACTAGCAACTGGGAGAATGAATATACTCCCCTTGACGTACTCTAACAAGCTGTGCTTTTTAGTGGCACTCTTGTTACACCGCCTGTCTCTGTCAGCTGCATTGGTGTCCATACCACCGCAGGGACATGGTGTAAGTTGGGCTCCCTCGGCCAGCTTATCAGTAGAACAGCACAGTCCTGTAACTCCTTGAAATCAGAATGGGTCCTCGATTGTCAATTCAAATGGAAATGTAGGGTGCGGAGGGCCCATAAGAGGTCACCTGGCCCATCCTCCCATAGTGAGGCAGGACCAAGTGATACCTAGACCAGTGGTTCCCAACCTTTTCACTACTGTGGACCTCCCCACCCCCCAAGCCATTCACAGACCCCCATCACAGCCAATTCTAGCCGCTATGTGCTCTTCCTTATGTGAAACCACCATGTAGATTTTTGGACAGTGATGAATAACATTGGAAGATATTGCAATTGATTTATAACGTACTTTCTATTATTTTTTTATTGATCTTTCATTTCCATGGACCCCATTTGGGAACTACTGACTTAGACCATCCCTGATACTTGTTTGTCCAATCTGTTCTTGAAAACCTCCAATGATGGGGATTCCACAACCTCTACTGCTTAACTAGCTTGATTGACATGTTTTCGTAAGTCACCCTTGCTAAATTCCCTCTGAGCCTGGGGTGAGCAAAAACATCATGCCCCATTTTTCATCCCTGCAATTAGCAGCCTCCCCTCCCCCCAACCAGTCTACTGTAATCCAAACTTTAGCACGTGTAAGAAAATAAGGGTGTACAATGGAAAAACTTTATTCATTGGTATAGAAATGTGAATACAAGGACATAAAAACAGTAACACATTTCAACATTTTTAATGAGATGGATGAGCCTGAGACCCATCAGCCGATTATCTGTGCCCCTTTATGAAACTGCACGCCTCCCCTAAGGCCACATGCGTGCTCTAAGCCACAGAGCAACCTAGCCAGGGGCTGTGCAGGCTCTCAGGGCTGAAGCAGGAGCAGCCACTTCTTCCCAGCCCTGGCTTCCAGGCTGCTGTGACCTCAGGGAAGTTTCTCTCCCACAGGTGCTGCTGAGGGAAGAGAGAGCTGAGCGGAGTCCACTCTCCACAGGGTCCCTCCCCAGCTCCTGCACTCCCAGCCAGAGCCCTCACACCACCTCACCAGCACCCCAATCCCAGCCAGAGCCCTGAGACCCCACCCACATTCCAAACCTCTTGGTCCCACCTTCACCACATGAATTTTGTTAGGTACACCAATGTAGAGGTGATGTGTCAGCTTCACACATCCAAAATGGGAAGGGACTCCCTAGGATGGAGTACTACAGAAAGGGATCTAGGACTCATAGTGGACCACAAGCTGAGTATGAGTCAAGAGTGTGATGCTGTTGCAAAAAAAGCCAACCTGATTCTGAGATGCATTAACAAGAGTGATGTGAGTAGAACACAAGAAGTCATTCTTCTGCTCTGCTCTGTGCTGGTTTGGCCTCAGGTGGTGTATTGTGTCCAGCTCTGGGCACCACATTTCAAGAAAGATGTTGAGAAATTGGAGAGGGTCGAGAAAAGAGCAACTAGAATGATTTAAAGCCTAGAAAATACAACCTATGATTGAAGATTAAAAGAAATGGGTTTGTGGTGTCAGATGGCAGAACAAGGAGTAATGGTCTGAAGTTGAAGAGGGAGAGGTGTTGGTTAGATATTAGGAAAAACTACTTCACCAGGTGGGTGGTGAAGCATTGGAATGCATTGCCTAGAGGTGGTGGATTCTCCATCCCTTGAGGTTTTTAAGTCCTGGCTTGACAAGGTCCTGGCTGGGATGACTTAGTGGGGGTTGATCCTGCTTGAAGCAGGGGGCTGGACTAGATGACCTCCTGAGGTCCCTTCCACCCCTGTGATTCTGTGATTCTGTTTAGTTTGGAAAAGAGAAGGCTGAGAGGAGACACAATAATAGCTTTCAGGTACCTAAAAGGATGTTATAAGGAAGAGGGAGAAAAATATCTTCTGTTTAGCTTCTAATGATAGAACAAGAAGCAATGGGTTTAAATTGCAGCAAGGGAGATTTAGGCTGGACATTAGGAAAAACTTTCCTAACTGTCAGGGTGGAATAAATTGCCTAGGATGACTGTAGAATCTCCAGCATTGGAGATATTTAAGAATAAGTTGGATAAATATCTTAACAGAAATGATCTTGATGGTGCTTGGTCTGGCCATGAGGGCAGGGGACTGGACTTGCTGACCTCTTGAGGTCCCTTCCAATTCTAGTATTGTATGATTCATCATCACACGTCATCTCCCTATTGGTGCACATAACAAAACTAATTCTGCACGAGCTTGGGGAACATTGCACCCTTGTTGCGGAGTAAGCCTATTGTAAGCTGCTTGTCCAAATACTTAGTTCTCTCCAGACGTAGCTGGCAGGATTCTTCTGAGGAGTGCTTGAGCTTCAGAAGTGTCACCCTGCACCCAGTGAGCAGTGCACCTAATTCTGCGTGTAAACATGAGTAACTTTCCTTGTTGTCCTGTTTCCTGACAGGCTGGCTGCATGTACGTCCACGGAGGGGTGGTCAACATCCATGAAAACAAACGGACTGGCTCCTTGTTTAAGATGTGGCTGGTGGTCCCCAGCCTCCTGGAACTGTCATGGGAGAAGCTGTTGGGATTCTTCCCGCATCTAACAACTCTCTCCAGATCGCAGCTTTTGCACCTGGGCCTCACACAGGGACTCATTGAGCGATTGAAATGAGAGCTCCTCGCTGGTCTCATGCTGTCCTAAAAACGTTAAAAAGACCCTCCCCTCACCCCCTTATGATGCTGCTGCTAAGGAGATGGGAGGGCCCTGCTCTCAGCGCCTTACTCAGCAAATTCATCCGATGCCTTTCTGTGAATGTTTATTTGACGTTTATGGAAATCAGCTTTTTATTTATGGATCTCTACAAACACATTAGGTGGGAACGAAGATGCTTTTTGGAACACGATCGTAACACGCAACCTCTGTCAGCAAACGCCTGCATCCTACGACACATGGAGGAGGGAGTCCTGGCAGCTCCTGCTTCCACATGGTGTTTAACTTATTTCTAAAGATTCGTTTAACTGGGTAGAAGACGCTAACTGCAGCCATTCAGCCACTTGCTGAATGAACAGTCCCATTCCCCTTTGCTCACAGCAGCCGCCGTCCTCTGAATGCCTGAATTGTCTCCGCCTCTGTATAGCATTCACTGCCTGAAGACTTGCATGTGTGTTGTGGGCATGCGATCATTATCTTTGAGTTCTGGGAGGTGGCTGGAGTGTACGAGCAGCAAAGGAAGATGGCCTGCCTGGTCTTGCCGCTTTAGAGCAGTGCACGGTGGTTTTCAAGAGAATGTAATTGTTCCTCAGCTTTTCATATTGAAACGTCCGCCGGGAGGGTGGTTAAAGTCACAGCATATGGACTACTGTGTAGTTTTCTTTAAGCAGCTGGTCGGGAGGGGCAAGGTGTTACGCCAAACCTTCTCTGTTCTGCCCGTGTTGTACCCTGAAAAACCTAACTGAGGAAACTTAACTGGATTTTAAAGCTGTCTTTAACCTTAAGTATGTCATACTCTCCGTGTTCAGGTCTCATCCATCTGTGTCACTTCACCATTAGTAACCTACACATAACTTTTCAGCTTGTTCCATGAGTGTTTTTTCCCGCCAGGCATTGGAATTTTCTCTGGATTGCCTGTCTAGTGTTCTGTTTTTAATCCTTTTGTGTGTGACTTTTTTTTTTTTTTTTAACTCCTGTGAACAGTTCCTTCCTCCCAAATTTAACACCCCACCCCCTTCCCAGGAAGCACAATGTAGCTGTAAAACATGGGGAGAGGAATGTTTTTCTCTTTCATTTGCTGTGAATGCTGTTTGCCTTTCTACACCACGGGAAAGGAGGAAGTGTTGACCTCTTTGTGCTCCATCACTGTGAAGCCAGCTCTAGCAAATGTACATAACTGGCCATCCAATGGAGAGCATCTGAACTAGGCTAAGATGATTGTATTCCTCAGATCACTTTTTGTTAAGTGCCTTTTTTTTAGTAGCTTGCCCAGATAACTTCCCACCTCCGGTATCTAAAGCCAATTTTAGAGGTTCCATTTTTCTTTTAAGAGAGCTGTCGCAGAAGTGTTGATTCCAAATCAAACCCCCCCATGGCTCATTTGAAAGCGAATCTCTGTTGTGCTCCAGCTCCCCTGCTCAAACCATCCAACCTCTGGTGCTCGGAGACTTCTGAAATTTCCCTTGCCGATTCTCCCACCCTATCTTTGCGTCAGTGTTTCACTCCAATTTAGCTTCTTCCTTTCATGGGCTCAGCGAAACAAGGGACGTGGTAGCTTTTCAAATGGAAGCATCTTTCAGCGCCTTGTCATTTAACCCTGCTTGTTTGTGCTGTGCTTTTAATGCTGTCAGACTCTGCTGTCTTGGGGATGCTTATCTGTAGTTTAGCAGGATGCTATCAGCCGCAAGGAAAAACTAAATATCTTCCGAGCCTGCAGGATGGCTGGGAATATCCATGTAGACATCTGCCTAAGATCCCCTATGTGGTTTCTCCCGTGACCCAGTTTCACTTGATGGCCAGCATGTTGGCTTCAGTCTCCCAGGCTTGTTCTAGTCTCGTCAGTCTTCAGAGGAGGACCCATGGCAGAAGGCTTTTGTGCATGAAGGGCACGCTATGGAATTGGACTTCACTTTCTGTCCTCTCTCTCTCTAAGTGACAGGGGCTGAAGCATCCACCTGCTGGCATTGCTACCTGCTATGTGAACCAGGTGCCAGGTACGAAGAGCCAGATATGTCCATCAATATCTCGTGATACAGGTTCTGGGTTCGGGTGGCTGTTTGGAGTAATATACCCTAAGATCGCTAGATGGTGAGCCCTCTGTCACTGGGTTTCAGGCCCTTTTACGTGATCAAGGCTGCAGTGCATTAGTGCTCACCAAGACTTTTGAAGCTCTTCTCCAGAGGACTGACTTGATGCTTCCATCCATCTGAAACTTTCCCTTTAGCCTTTTTGTGGTGGCTGCCATCTTCATTCCAAAGATTTCCCATCTGCGCTAAGCTGTAGGGTTTTCCATTGGACCAAGAGCCTCGCAGTCCAAGGGCTAGGTAGCACAAGCGCTGACTCTTCCTTCCCTCGTCCCCAGCACTTCTTAACCTGCCCACTCTTCCCCCTTCTCTGGCAGTTCCAAAGGCGGTGTTACGCGGGATGTAGCGGATCCATGTGCATGCACGTGCCTGCTCCAGATGCTCAGATCTCGTCTTCAAGTGGCCTTATGGGCTCTGCTTTACATTGGCCTTCCTAAGAATGTTTGTGATGTGACTTGCCTGGCTGATCCCGCTCCTGACTTGAAGCGCGATGGCAGCTGCCTGGGAGCCAACAAAAGTTTAACCCTTCCTCATGCAGTCTTCACTGCTGCAGAGTCTTACTGCAGAGCTCTAAGTGCAGTATGGTCAAGGTGGCCAGACAGGGTGAGGTATGTAGCGTTTGGTGAAACTAGACTGTAGATCCCTGCGCACCTTGAAACTTCAGCCATGTTACCTCTTGGACACCAGCACCTGGGCCTTCAGGTGAGCATCCTTCTTTTCCAGTGATTTCCATAGGAGTTGGATCCTGCTATGAACATCAAGAATTGAGCCCATTTCATCCTCTCCATCGTAAACTGATCCTGTATTCTCTCTGCATTGCCTCCTCGAGACAAAGTGAAGCAACCATGAATGTCCACTTGAAGACACTAGTGTCCTCTGAGTTGCAGAAATTGGAGAACTATATTCTCTTATTGGTACTGTACTTTCTAGTTTGCTCTGAAATGTAGCATGGATTGAAATACCCCATATTGCTGGAGGTGTGGGGTGGGGTCCAACCATGAAGTGCTTGTACAATCTGGTTTGTATCTAAAGGGAAAGGAGTACATCAAGCTACTTAATCTGTGCAGTAAGGTTTAAAGTACTGCAAAACCAGCTGCATTCTGTAGAGGAACCCCAGTCTCTCCTCATAAAATATTTGTGATTAAAACGCCATTTCACAGCAAGCAGCTTCAGCTATGCTTCCCTCTCCTCCTATTGCTGCATGTCAATAGAAAGCCTTCTTTCCATGGTCCTGGAACTCAAGAGAACAGGATGTGTTCCTAACTTCCATGCCTCAGCAGATCTGCTGGGCGAGATGGTTGGAGCAGTTTTGTGTATTAAATGCTCAAAAGTGAGCAGAGAGCTTTACCCGCAAACTGAGTTTGCGCACCCTGCCTGCTCACATGGACTTAGAGGTTTTGTACTTTAACCCCACTTCCTACCTGTCCAGGGCTCTGTTCCCCCGTGGTAAGTGCCTGAAACAGGTGACTCTTCAACTCTCAGCTTAGCAGCTAAATGAAGAACTTTGGCCCCACCCTAGGACTGGCTTTTTTGGCTGTGCCTCTTGAAAGATGCACCGTTCTCCTGTGAGGTTATACTTCCTTGCAGCATGGGTGTCTGGTGCATGTGGAGGATTTGCATAATAAAAGCCAGCAAACCTTTAATGTCTGTCATTGGCCCAACATGAAAGTCGTGACTTGGCTTTTTGTCTAGCAAAAAGAAATAAGTAATACTTGCAGGGTTTGGTTTTCTGTGAGTAATGAAAATAACCCTCCCAAGCGCAGAGTGACAGCATGAGGAGGATTTTCTCAGAGCTCTGCTGTGACCCTGTGTTACAACTACTCTGCGTGGAGGTCTCCTGGGGAAATAATGAGCTGCTGTCACTTCAATCGCTTTACATTCCAAGAGTGTGATTTCCAATCCATTGTTTGCAGGCTGATGAGCCGTTACCGCCCTGCTCCAAGCAGGTGCTGCTGTTGCTGCTGCTGCTGGTTTCTCTGGACAGAAACAGTCTCATAACCAAGCCCTGATGGGTGTCGGGCAAATGTTTTCAGCTAGGAGGGGACTGCAGCACCAAACCAAACACTCTTCTTTCCTGCAGCACGTACAGCCTAGTGCAGCTGAGGATGGAGGAGTCTCCCTCCATTTGTTCCTCTCCCCATGTTTCCAGAATGTGCTGGCCATAGAGCAATTGCTATCAATACAATACTAACTCCATCACATGCTCTCTCTCTAGGGTTCATTTACTGCTACAGTAACAGCCTCGTGCTTTTTAATCCTCCACTGCATAGTTTTCCAGCCCACTCCCTCTTGTCAGCAAAAGCCATCAGCAGCCCAGTCTAGACACTGGTAGACCCCAGGGCAGTGTTCTTGTGCTGTTTGATGTGGATGCAGGGTCCAGTGTGAAGTTATTTTAGCTCTAGGGGATGTATTCGGGCTGCTGCATTCGTGCTGTTTCTTTGGTCTAGAGGAATGAGCTGGTGCCCTTTCCAGCAAGGGGAACGTTTGGCCAACCTCTGTGTCTGCCTGATGTTAAGTTTGCGTGCCCCAGTCCTGTCCATGTATTTAGTGTGGGAATCTGCTGTGCATGAAGTAATTGGTGGTCATCCCTTTGTTCCCCAGGCCTACATCCGACAGGGTGGAGCTGTTCAGGGATGGTGGGAGGGCAAAGGGGTGACCAAGAGATGTACTTGCCTGTATTTATGGACCTTGTCAGTGTTTTGCTGGGTTTTTTTGTTTTGTTTTTTTTTAACGATCCAATAAAAAAGCCCTGTCTAAATTGTGGGCTTTGTCCCTTAACCTCTCCTTTTCCTCTTACATTTGCCATTTGTGCTGGCTTGATCTTGTCTCAGGCTTTGTGGGCGGTGTTCAACTCAGCCACTTCACAGCAAGGGCCCTGCTGTGGCTGTGGCTGGAGTGTGTGTGGGGTGGGGTGGGGTGGGGATAGAATCTGAGGGACTTAAAGGTGCTTAAAGGAACCTTTTTAATCCAAGGATCTAAGTGCACTGCCTCTAGGAGTAGGAACACCTTTGGCTAAACTGTAGGTACTCAAAGGTAGCGCTGATGGCTGTTCCACACACCCCCAAAGTTTGGCTTCCTACTTTGGTAGAAAACCTGATCAGGCCCCCCTTGCCTGTCCATATTGGCCCAGCTCTCCCTTTAAGTAGGCTACCACCATCCAGTGTGGCTTTAGGAAAGATCCTAGTATCACAGGAGTGGAAATCATCCTGATTGACTGTTTGAAGTTGCTTCTAGGCTAAGAATCGGTTGGGTAGAGATGCATTCTTGGGCCAACCCATGTGTGTGCCAGTAGCTAAACCTGCTAATGGCCTTATTAAAAAAAAAAAAAAAAAAATCATGGCTATCCCATAAATAGCTTTTCTACTTTCTACTCCCTTGTAAGCAACCCTCTGAGTGCTCCTGTGAGGCTGATATTGTCCCTGTCTGGCAGAAGCAGAATTGCTGTCAAAGCAGAATTGGGGCTGAAGCTCTTAAATTTAAGGCCTAAACTTCAGCCCCTGCCTCACCCTTGCTGGATTGGTTTTGCAAAAGGCTTCCCTTCAAACCTCTCCTCCGATGAGTTTGTGATGGTTTGCAGCTCTCACTGAAAGGTTGATGTGATCAGTAGAGGGGAGAAATGTTTCCTCTTGTAGAAATTATTCCAGTGCTAAAATGGAGTTGAGATCTGGAAGCTACCAGGGCAGAATTTTTTTATTCTCGGAGTGTAGTTATCAGGGCGTTGCAGTCAAGGTAAAAGGGCCCATTGAGTAGTGACCCCCAAAGGATCAGTTCTGTTCCAGGTCTTCCTCAGTGATTTAGATAATGGCAGAGAGAGAGAGAGAACACTTACCATGGTTGTAGATAGTACCAAGCTAGGAAGAGTTGCAAGTGCTTTGGAGGATAGGATTAAAATTCAAAATGATCTGGACAAACTGCAGAAATGGTCTGAAATAGGATGGAATTCAGTAAGGACAAATGTAAAGTTCTCCACTTAGGAAGGATCAATCAGTTGCAAAATGGTAGATGAGTGTCTAGCAAAGAGCATTCCAGAAAGGAATCTAGGGGGTCAGTGGACCAAATATATGGACCCACTACATGCGTCAGCAGCATTGGAAAAAGAGGAAGCATCATTTTGGGCTTTTTCAGCAGGAGTGATGTAAGCCAAGTTTCAGGAATGAGGTAGCAGAATTGGAGAACATCTAGAGAAGTGCAATAAAAATGACAAAGTCAAGAAAACATGAGGTAAGATGGCAAAAATGGGGGTAGTCTAATCTGGAGGAAAGAAGACAGAGGCAACATGGTAATTAAGAGTCTGAACAGTTAGTATGAGGAAGAGGGAGTAAAATGGTTGTTGCTAACCTTGAAGGATAGGACAAAAGCAATGGGCTTAAATTGCAGCAAGGGAGGTTTAGGTTGGACATTAGGAACTTTTTCCATAACTGGTTGAGTGATTAAGCACGGGAGTAAATTGCCCTGGGCAGTCATATTGTCTCCTTGGGTGGAGCTTTTTCAGAGCAGGTTAGACAGGTACCTACTCTGGATCATCCTTAGTTCTGCTGTGAGTAGAGGGCTGTGGCCTAGATGACTGCTTACCAGCTGAAGCAACTATCTTGCTTCCTGAGCTTGCTTGATGTTCAACTCACTGTGGTTTTCCATTCAGGTATCCACAAGCCTTGCCCACCCCTTCGACTTGTAACCTCGGATGGGCCACTGCACCATTACAGGTCCACCCAGGAATGAAATTGCAGCACATGGGGTACCACTTATGCAGGGAGTGTGCTAGGTTGCTCCCATGCTGCTGCTGCTGCCACATTCCCAACACTAGCAGGCACCTGCCATGCAGAAGGCATGCAGGCCTGATAGCTACAGGGGGTCCCTTGGTTCTTTAAACTCAGGCCGACTGGAGCAAGGGAGGAGAGACCTGGTAAAGTAAACGACATGAGCGATGGCTCTATCAAGGCAGGAGCAAGTGCTAGGAAATTGTGGTGGCCAAAGCAACTCTCTTGGGTTTTGCTCTATAACAGGATCATTAGCAAAAGACCTTTGGAATATGATGAAAGGAGGACTCAGGTGGGCAATGCTGCTTCTTGCCCAGTGTTTTGCCCGTTAGCCAAAGCTCTGCTGTTCTCGAACAGCTTTGGAAAAAGTGAAGGCAGCTCCTCTGAGCATGGGCAGCATTTGTCCCCGACACCACCTTTCCCATCCTGAGTCAACCCCAGCACTTTAAGTGAAAAACTAAATCCCCAACGCTGATTTCTAAGGCTTGGTCTGCACTAGGCAGGTAAGTCGATTGCAGATGTGCAATTGGTGCATCTGCCAAAGTGGGTCTTTACCCACAAAAGCTTATGCTCCAAAATGTTAATGTATAATGTGCCACAGGACTACTTGTTTTTGAAGGTACAGATTAACTCGGCTACCTCTCTAATTCTCATTCTAGCTATGGCAATTGTGGAGCTAGAATTGACTTACCTGGCCATTCTCACTAAGGAAGGTTTCCCTGTTGACCTCCCATACTCCTTGTGATCATGAGGTGTACAGGGGTTGATTGCTGACCCTGATAAGTTGATTTAGCACATTAGCAGCTGTGTGAAATAGAGCCCTGGTAGATTGACGGTGAGCAGCTCCATCTTCTCGGTAACATGGACATAATGCAACAGATGAGGATATGGAAAGGTTCACCCTGGCTTATTTCCATGTAAGCCAGGTCTGCCAGGCAGGATTTAAAGCAGTGACAGGAGACTATCTCACACCAGCCAGTCCTTCCACGCCAGGACAGAATCACAGGGCTGGAAGGGACCTCAGGAGGTCATCTAGTCCAGCCCCCTGCTTCAAGCAGGATCAACCCCAACTAAGTCATCCCAACTATGACCTTGTCCAGCTGGGACCTAAAAACCTCAAGGGATGGAGAATCCACCACCTCTCTAGGCAATGCATTCCAATGCTTCACCACCAGTTGGGTGAAGTAGTTTTTCTTAATATCTAACCTACACCTCTCCCTCTTCAACTTCTGACTGTTACTCCTTGTTCTGCCATCTGACACCAGAGAACAGTTTCTCACCCTCCTTTTTAGAGCTCCCCTTCAGGAAGTTGAAAGCTGCTATTAAATCACCTCTGTCTTCTCTTCTGTAAACTAAACAAGCCCAAATCCCTCAGCCTATCCTCATAGGTCTTGTGCTCCAGACCCTTAATCCTTTTTGTTGCCCCCCGCTGAACCTGCTCCAGCAAATCCACATCCTTTTTATACTCAGGGGCCCAAAACTGAACACAATATTCCAGATGTAGCCTCACCAGTGCTGAATAGAGAGGAATAACTACTTCTCTAGATCTGACAGCAGCTGAGCCAGCTGTGCACCAGCAAACCAAAGCCCTGTATCTTCTCAGATCTCATGGGCTGCACTAAGCTTGCTTTAGCCTAAGAGGGGCAGAGGTGGACAGGCTCTTCCTGTAGCAGGAGCAGCAGCAGTTTTGATTGCTCCTGCAGTCAGAGCTACTATCCACTGTACAGGAAGGGGCCTGTAGGGAGCAAGCTGTACCAGCCTCACTAGTAACATCACACCTTATGGAGCCCACCCTTGGACATCAGATGTGACAGCTGTGCTGCACCATCATATCCCATTTGTGGCTGATCCATAGGCCAGGAGCCTGTGGCTGTTACCAGTGATGTGAGGGTAAAGAGCAATAAGTGGACTGGCAAAGCTCTGACCCAACCCTGCTGGTGCCCCAGGAGTGGGGGGGAAGGTGTCAAAGGGAACTTCAGATACATTAGTGGAACCAATTTGCAAAATCACATTTTAACCTGCCAGGTGCCCAAGGGGAGGAAACTGGTTAACACCTTAACTCTGCCCTACAGGTGCATAACAAGTATTGATGGTTCCCAGTGAATACCTTAGTCAGGGGAATAGGGTTTTTTGTCATTTCAAGGAGGGTCCCCCCTCTGGTAAATCAGCCCCCTCTAAACCTTGCACTGCACCCAGTGTAGTTGCTTACTGATGCTGCTTTAGCACACCTCCCCAATTCTGCCACCATTATCTTCATGTTAGCCCAAGGGGTTGGTACAGCTGGATGACCACTTATAGGTGCAGCCAAGTTTCCTGCATCCCCCTAAAGTTTAACAGCCACCCATCCTGGCTTTCAGAATTCTGTACCATTATTTAACTGTAATTTACCCATAAATGTTTTCTGAGCACCCAGTAAGCAGTGGAAGTGGTGGTAATTCTGCTAAACAATATTGACCTCCTGTGGTCCAGCAAATTCCCTCATTTGGCAATGGCCAACTGCCCACAAAGAACATGGACAGGTGACCCACCCCCTGCCAGTCTCCTTTTTACACATACAACTGCATAGCAAGGAAGAGTGGAATTCCTGCCACTCAAGCAAGGGTATAAAGAGCCCTGACATTCCTGTCTTCATGCCTGCTCACCACTTCAAGAACTTTGCTATGGACTGGCCAGGTGACCTGAGGAGTAAAAGTTCAAACTAGAATTCACCCCCTAGACTAACTGGTAGGAGGGCCTAGAAGAGCTAACAGCAAATACAAGAATGCTAATGGGCAATACATCAGTCTTTTTGGCTATTGAGTGAGGGAGACACCTGTACCCTGAGGAAGGAGTGACTGCATCTGCAACCCCACATGGGCCATTTTGAGTGTCCTATCTAAGCACCTTTGTCAATTAATGGCATGAAAAACCTTGTTGGTAGGTCAGTCAACTAGTGTGTATGACTGTACTTCTTGACAAGGCTCTGCAGCCAGACATTCTCCCATACGCTTTAGAGAGGGTCACATCAAGGTTGTACAAAACTGCTTTAATTAATCAGAACCATTGAAAACCAGGTGGTTCATTTCAAGTAACAGCAAAAGTTGCCTGCATTCTTGCTGCAGGCATGTGGTACAAGCTATCATGTCCATGACAAGCAGGAGTAGTCTGGGGAGGACAGGAGTAGCCTCATTCCAGGTCTCCTTCAAGACTGCACCTTTGTGAGTGAGAGGTTTTCCCAGTAGGAAGAGGACAGTGCATCCTTCAGCATCTAAAGCCAGTCATAGGAGGATTCTTCTGCTCCTAGAAAGCCACTGCCAACAGCCTTCCCTCTGGTTACACAATCCCAGCCTGAGCTGCACCTTGGCACAGCAGGAAACTCCAGCTTAAGAGCAAGTGGCCAGACTGACAGACACCCCCATTTTCCAGTGCTCAGCCACTCCCGATTCAATCCCCACTTCTAAAAAAAGAGTTCAAGGAAAAACAAGCAGCTCCAGTGGCAGGTTCTTCAGCTTTCTGCAACAGGTGGTTTGAGATTTACCATCAAACCAGCTCAAGTCCCTGAGAAACACTTGGCATTTCTTGACAGAAGCTGCCCTGTGGGGGAGGGAGGGGAAGTCTCCCAGAGTCAGAACACAAGGTCCCATTGCATCAGGCCTCAGCAGCCAGCAGGGGAAGGAGCAAAGAAATACACAGCTATGAGAATGAAGTAGACCATCACCAGCACTGTACCTGGGGAAGGGAGAACCACCATGGTGAAGAGCAGAGAATGCAATCCGAGCCCTTTAACAGGGAAGGGGATTTGGGAAGTGTGGATTCAGGAGGAAACTGAACTGCCAGTTGGCTCAGGCAAGAATCTGGAAGGTCACCCTGGGACAAGTGCCCATAGGACACTCTCCCAGAAGAGAAGGGACAGGTGCAAGTCCCCCTCTGAGAACCACACAAGAGCTGGTCATGACAATATCTTCTCCAGAGCACTTCCTGGGAGGACTGAGTCCTCTACTGGTTAGAACTGAGGTACTTTACTCCTAGGGCAGCAGATTTAAGTTTTGGTTATGGGGCCCGTTAATACAGGAAACCCAATGACATTATGCATGATCAGAGGGTCTGGACCTTCTACTAGTAAAAAGAATAAGAAGCAGGCCCTCCCCTCACTTTGCTGTAAGATTAGAAAGTCTTCATGGCAAACCCACCCTGGGAGCAATCTAATTTGGAGTCAGACATGGGACACAGGGACACCCCTTTACTCCCTTTCCCGGAGATTGCTCAAGAGGCATGGGAGTGTTTGTAAGAGGCTGGGGAGGAGTACGAGAGGACTAGTGAGGGGACTGGCCCTGGGGAGCTATTACCTTGGAAGTAGTCACACTTGCCATCCATGAAGGTGTAGTTCATAAGAACCACGCTGAACATGCTGGAATAGACATGGAGGTCACTGAAGACAAGTATGAAACCTGTAGGCTGGGGAAAGGTAGAGAGCAGCTTTTAAAGCCCTTGGCAGGTCAGCCACAGTTCTGTCCTACAGGCACAGTCAATTCAGAAAGCTAGTTCCACCCATTTAGATAGTACCAATTCCTTACCTGAAGGCTCCTGAATGCGTTTCCCACCCACCGCAATACTCCACCTGTGGCTGTGCGCAACAAGCTGTGCGCAAACTAGTGCAAGAAGAGCCACAAGCATCTTAGCATTCGAGTCACCAGCAGGCTACAAATGCATTAATCTGCCACATTCCCACTCCCTATGAGGCAGCAGGAGGCAGTTTGTCATGCAGGTTCACACACATTAGCAAAAACCTCACCTGGACCATCTGCTCTCCTTTAAAGAGCTCATGAGCAGGTTAAAAAAGGGAGCTTTAATTTGATTGTGCAGCCAGCCCGCAGCTTGGGAGACTGGGGAATAGAAACTAGCTCTCCTAAATCAGAGGTGCAGATGGAGGTGGGAGACCCTGTCTTGCAACTGATTGCACTAGTTCTGCTCTAGGGATAGTATAGCCCAGTTGCATCATTGCTCCAGTGCCTTTCACCAGCACCAGGTTCCAATCTGAAGGACCTTTGCAGCCTATCGTGAACCCCTGCAGCCATGGATGCCTGCTCCTTCCCCGAAGCCCGATTCCCCCACCCCATGTCCACACGTGGCATGGGGAAGCCAGGTTGTAACTGTGGAACATCCTGTGATGGTGTCAGCCATGTGACTTACGTAGAAGATTGTGAAGAGCACCAGGATGGGTATCTGAAGCATGCAGACCTGGACAGCGATACAACTCCCAATCTCAATGCTAGGGAAGAAGAGCAGAGACACCAGATGTTAATCCAAGCTCTAGGCTTCTAATGCAGCATCTGAGCTGCAGCCCTCCGAGAGGCAGAGGTCCAGCCCCTTGCAGATCCCCCCCAAAGCATGGCCCGGTGCTGGCCCCTTACTCCAGGGGAAACAGCCCAGGACATTTCATAGCCTCTTTTTTGAAGCGCAGCCAAGATTTTTGCTGAAGCAACTTATTGCAGAAGTGTTGTAGAGCTCCAGCATCCCACACAAGGTCCCCCATCTCATCATGCTGCACTCTCCCCTGCACACTGTGGGACCCCTCACAAGTTGGAGAGGATGAGCTTTCAGGAAGGGGCAGGACTGGGCGCTCTTGAGCAGCAGGGGAGGGGCAAATAAGATTAGAGAAGAGAAGGTTTTTGGGATCAGTTTCTCCACACAGGCTCCAGGTCATGCCTGTGTTAGGGACCCTGATATGCTCAAATGCCACCTTCCCACCAAGGGACCCCCATGAGAGGCAGAGAAGCAAGGAACCTCCCTGGTGTCTGGAATGTACCCTGAAGCACCTTGCAAGCTTGTGCAGCTATTGGAGATGCACCAAGAAGGGAGATGGAGATTTGGGATACTTTACCCTGGAGTTCAGTGGGCTGTTTTAGACATTTAAAGCTCCAGGAAGGTTGGATCTTCTGGGCTTCAATAACCCAAGACAAGGAGCAGATGGGTCTTGCCCTTAACCATGCTTGGAAGCAAAGACCTTTATTACCACCAGCAGTGAAGAACCCCATTTACTCCTCTGGAGAGCCAGCCATGGACTTCCAATACTGCAGACATGGTTAGTGCATCTCTAGACACCAGCAGCTCCTCTTGGAGCAGGGGTAGGTAATGAAGAGCCTGAAGACTGGATGCAGTTCACCAGGGCTGGGCCACTGCTTCCCATCACTCCCACTGGCCAGGAAGAGCAAGTTGTTTACCAGCTCCCCTTGTCTGCAAAGTGCCTGGTAGCCCCACCAGGGGCTAATCCAGGCCCACCACATCTGCCCTGAGCAACACGTATTGCCCACCCGCTTGGAGGGTACCCCAGGCACATCTAGGGGTTCTAGTTCCCGTACTAGCCTCTCAGAGCATTAAAGGGAGTTTCCTGCTAGAGCACATGCTGACAAGTTTGGCATCTTTCCTCTATTTGAGCCACAGGCAACAACAACTAGCCTTTGGACTCTCCCGCAAGCTGCTGCAAAGGCCTGAGGGAACTCACCTCAAGCTTAGGTTGTTCTGCAGGGCAAACTGGATTCCATTGACTAGCTCAGGAAGCTCAGGCACCATGGCCAGCACAGTCACACCAATGAAATACTGCCAGAGAGAGCAAGAAAGCAAGTCAGCACAGGGCTAGTGAACTGCTCTGCCTTCTCAAGTCAGCCCAGGGCTGCTCTTCACACAGCAGCAGGCACCAGGCTGGGAGCATGCTGTGTTACCTGCATCTTTCCCTCACCCCTTTCAGAACATTTGCTCCTTGGGCAGATGGGTCTCAACCCGAGAGCTGCCACAGGTTCTGAGCAGGGGCGCCCAGGGCCAGAGGGGATGAAGCAGATCTCCATGGGATTCTGTGGAGGGTCCTCACACAGCCAGTGCACCCAACAGGAATGAACTCCCCTGCCCCGCCAGAGGGGATGTTGCATGGACCAGTGGCAGGTTGGAGAGCACAGACCACCCTCTCCAGAGGCTACTCCCCTCCCCACATAAGCAGGGCAGGCCCTCAGGTACTGAACACTGGATGAATTCACAGAAGATGGGTCCATCAATGGCTACCAGCCAAAAGGGTCAGGGATGCAATCCAGGCTCAGGGCATCCTAAAGCTAGTGGTTCTCAACCTTTCCAAGCTACTGTACCCCTGCCACCCAGGTTGGACGCTTGTAACTTGCTTCACTGATTGCCCCTATGGCAGGGCCACAGGTAACTGGCTTGCCGCCCCTCAGGCCCCATGTATGATTCCCCCACTTCCACCACACTTGTCCTGTGACCCACATGGGTGTTACAGCCCCCCAGAAGACTTCTTTATGCCCAGGTGTACACATTCCTCTGGTTAAGAGCCCACATCCAGCAGCCAGAGGCTTAGGAAGTTAGGAGTGGGATGCCAAGCAACAAATCTCTCAGTAATGGCCTGTTCCTCTCTGAAGTGTCTGGTGTGACCAGCATCAGTCATGGGATGGTGGGATAGATGGACCAACGGTTCAACCCAGCCCAGCCACTCTTGGGGGTGGGTGGGGGGAGCAAGCCTTCCCTAGTCCACCTCAGCTGCACTCTGCTCGACCAGCCCAGCTATGTAACTACACGGTGCCAACTCTCCTGTGCTTGAGCCAGAGGTTCCCCTTTTGGAGATCGAGTGCCAGTAACCCAGCATCTCCTACCTGCCAGGCTAGGGGCCAACACAGGTGATCAGAGAGCCTCAGGGGTCTCATGAAAGAGCTCAAAAACCAACCGTCCAGCTCTGAGGGGAGAGATCTTGCCAGCCAAGGTCTAAGTAAGGCAGGCTCTTCTGGCTAGTCACCGAGCGTCCCCAGAAACCTACCACGCTGTCAGCGGAGCCTCTGGCAAGTCCCATAACAGAGGCCATCCGTTTGATCTGAAAGTCACACCCCAGGCCTTAGTGCTGCCTTGCATGGGGATGAGCTTAAAACTGAGCCACTCAGATGCACGCCACCCCAGGCTCTCCAGGGTGGCCTCTCCACTCCTTACCTGAGAGACGGTGGAGTTGGTGAGGATAGGGCTGATGTGCTCCGTGGCCAGGTCTGCACAGGCCGACATGCACAAGGTGGAGAGCAGGAGGATGATCAGGGACCGGCAGCGGGACCAGTGGACCATGGCGCTGTGGTGGTGACCAGGCACTATGGAAAGCAAGGAGGCAGAGAGAGACCCAGGCTCAGCCACAGGGGCAGGCCCATGGTGGAGTCCCATATCTACCCACCCAGGGATAAGGGGACTGGGGAAGGGGAGACATTACCCTAGCTTTGGGTGGACACAGCTTTGTTCCCCAGGGGTCTCCTGTCTGCCACTGAAGTCTGGCGGGGCTTAGAGCCTGTGCACAGGCAGGTTCTGTTCCTCTTTCCCCCTCCAGTCTTGGGGGTCTGAACTTCAGTTCACATCTGGGACTCAATCCCTCTGACAGGGCGATTGCCCCATCTTCCTCCCCACAGCCCAACCCTGGCAGCCACCCCCTTGCTGTAGAAGGGGCTACTTTGATCATAGGCTACTCCGATACTTTCGCAGCATTTCAGGGCAGGTTCCAGCCACCAGGTCTCCACCTCATTTTGTGCACAGAGACAATGGCACAGCCAAGAATAGGACCCTAGAGTCCTGGCTCCCCATCCCCTGCTCTGGACAGTGGAGACCCAATCATCTGTCCACTACTCTCCAACCTTTCTGACCCAGACCTGAGGAGAGGTCAGCCCAGCTCCCTGGGCCGGCTATGCCAGGAACTCACTGGGGCAGTCGCTGATGTGAATGTCATAGATGTGTGAGTGAGTCTTCAGGGTGAAGACGAGGCCGATGACATAGGCAGCAGGGAGCAGGAGGGACACTGTGTACACCAGGGGCCTGCAAGACACCAGAGACCAGCACAACAGCACTACCCAACAGCTCCTGGGAAGTCACCTCTGGCCCTTCTACCAGGGCAGGGTGGAGGGGATTGCTCGGTCTGAAGCTACATACCTGGCCAGTCACTCTATACTGATTGGGGATGGGGCAATACAGATGTTTGCCAGCCATCCATCAAAGCCCCTGTGCGTCAGGCCCCTTCTATGTAACCTCATCCCAAGCAGGTGACCCTCAAGGGGACCACCTGCCCAGCAGGAGCCCTGCAATCTGAAGCAGCTTGCTGAAGGAAGCCAGGGTCAGTGTGGCAGGTGCTCCACACAATGGAATTATAGCAGGGCAATGAGAGGGAGCCCACAGGATTAAACCATCCCTTCCCACAAGGCATGGCAAAGATGATGGGGGTCTCTGGGGTGTGCCAGAGTACCACCTGACGGGGCGGGGGGGAAATCAGGCCTCCAAGGGAGGCAGCTTTGCTGTTACAGTAGTATCTCCATGCTGCAGCATGTTATTCTGCAGCTCCATTGAGGCACGAGCAGGGATGACAGGCCCTGCCGTGTCCACAGCCAATGGAACATGGGGTGGGGGTTAAGCTAAGACAGACCAGCATTTGTCTCCTGGGGAGCAGAGTTGGAATTACTGTCTCAAGCTGTCTAGTGACCATGACGCCCATTTCACAGGTGACGGAACCAAGATCCCTCAGCCAAGCCAGTGCCCGAGCCCAGATCAGCACCTGTTCCCTTAGAACAAGCTGACCTGGACCCTGAGGCGAGGCAAGGCAGGCACAGAGCAAAGCAGCATGGAGGGTACTGGGGCATCCCAGCAGGGATCAGTACACTGCAGGCTGGCGCGTTAGATGCACTGGAGCCTGGACAGCAGCTAGCAAGTGGGAAGCTGCCACAGAACTAAACTGGGGGCAGGGGTCATGTCTGGAGCCTGGCAAGCTCCTGCAGCGTGCCCGGCCTTGCAATCAAGCTCTTGTGGCACAGGCCTAAGTCATGGCGAGCAGGACTTCCTCACGCTTCTTCAGAGGGGCCAGGGCTGAGCCACTACGTGCAAGCACCAGGACAGCCTAGGAGGCACTTACTGGACATGCTTGTAGTAGAGCGTGCCGTTGTTCTCCATCTGCAAAACAAGAACCACAGGGAGGGTTTGGCTGAGTCCAGAGATACCCCAGTGTAACCACTTGCTCCATGTAGGATAGTTTGAAGGATGAGGGGATGCACTGAGGCACTGATCACCACACATCCTCCCCCTGCCCCCACAGACACTGAGGTGCAGCAGTTTGCTCGTCACCTGGGAGCAGAGCCCTGCTCAGTGACCATGAGAAATGAGGCTTCCATACTTGTAAACTGGAGTTCCAGTGTCTGTGTATTCCCCATGCATGGGAAAGACTGAGGTGCTGCTGAATCTAAACCTGCAGGGTGAACACAGTCTTAGCTGATAGGACCCGGAGCACCACCCTGCCAAGCCCACATCCAACAGCAGCCAAAGCCAGAGTGCAGTGCTGGTGGAAGGGTAGAAGGCAGCCTTCCCTGAACTCCAGAGTGCTGATCCCAGCACTGCAGGCCTGTTTCAGCTGAGACAAGGGAATAGCCCCAGAGCTGTGGCATCTGGCCCAACTGAAGCAGGTACAGGAACTTCTGCTAGAGTATGAAACTCAGCAGACCCCTGGGAAGCAAGTGTGTGCCCCATGCCGTTCTTAGAATAGGGACCAGTCCAGCAGGTTTATGAAGCCTTAGTTCAGGTTAAGTAACAGGAAAAGGCCTTTCAGCCTCCCATGTGTGGGGAGGATGGATTCTTCTTGGAACGCAGCTTGGCATGGGAGGTGAAAGTTTGACTGATTTAAGTGGGGAAGTCAGAGGTCGCCTTCAGTAAGAACCAGGACTAGGTCTAAGAATTACCTTGTTCTTATGACAAGGGAAAGGTGGATCAGCCAGGAGTGCATTCCGTTCACCCATTCTCCTGGTGACAAAGCAAAAGGCCTTGAGAACAAAACTCTGTCAAAGGTTCAAACCAAGCTTTATCAGCAGTGTGGTCAAAACCAAGAGTAGTCTGAAGGGTGAGCGTGGGTGGAGAACAGGCTCTGAGGAGAGGCATTGATAAGTCTCTTAACTGATATGGTGAACAGCCAGCCCTGTGCAAAGGAGGCCTTGGCTGATGGTACTATGTTTATGTGAGGCTGCACATTGTTGCTATTGTTCGTGTGACTGGATGACCAGCAGGACACTGACAGTCAGGGTAATGCTGCTCCTTGAATCAGCAAGAAACTTGAAGGTCCTCCTATGAGGAGACTGCACTGAGACCAAAGATGAAGAAGCAATTCCCAGATCCTTTAGGTTTTCCAATGGTCTCTTCACGGAAGAGACCTGCCCTCCAGAAGGGAGCTCTCTCCCAGCTTACCTGAGTATCCATAGCTAGAGAAGAGGGCTGAAGTTACACAGGTTCCTGATGGCCACAGTGGAGGTCAACTCTCAGGCAGCAGAGTTGAAGGCATTAAAAAGGAAGCCCTGAGAGTGTATCTGGCTACATCCTGATTCTCTAAGAAGGTGATACCTACTGGCTGTGTCCTATCAGGCAAGGCCCAGGATGAAAAGCAAACACTTCATCCCCACAGGCTGAATTGAGGCCAGGACTGATGCAGAGTTTTCCCTCACATCCCCAATGGGATGGAACTTAGCTGTTGAAGCCTCTTCTTGGCAGCCACTAATGATTTGGTACAAGGCATGTATGGAATTAAGATCCCCTCCAAAAGAATTCACATCTGCATGCCCGTGACAGCTCATCCAGGTTGGGAAGGGATCCCCTATTCTGGGCAGTAGCACCATGGATATACAATACTGGGAAGTCCTTGTTCTCCAGTACTACAGATTGATTTGAGAAGGACACCATGTGATGCTTTAAGTCATAGAAATGCACAGCATCCTCAGAAAGATGCAAGGCTGATGCCACCCCCACACCAGTCCGGTGATAGCAGCAGCAGCTTCAAGAACAGCTCCCATTCATTGAGAGCAGCTCTCTCATCCTCAGAGGACCAAGTCTCACTTTAGTGTCACAGAACTGGGGTGGGGTGGGATCTGAGGATCCAGAGGTTTTTGGATTCTTTGCACCTCTGCATCCACACAGGATAGTTGGAGAATCTCAGTTGGGCCCCCAGTAAGACCCCTCACTGCCAGCCTCCCCTAAAACTGGGTGTTAGGAACATGCCACCCCCAGTGGAGGGGGAATCCAAAAAAGGTGGTTGGAACTCTGCTGCAGGTCAGCTCTTCCTCCATCCTCCTCAGGAGGAGGGTCCAAGTCTGGATCCAAGAAAGCATACTGGATAGTAACAGATGCAGGGAGGAAAGAGGATCCTGTTTTCTTCAGTGACTCTGTAGGGAGCCAGAATCAGAAAGGTTCAGGGATCTGGTTCTTTGCCTTCTTCAGAGCAGGCAGAGAATCAATCTAGAACCAAGGATGTGCCTCCTTTTAGGAGCTGCACACTGCACACTTGGATCCCAGCCAGGCACTGGTGCTGAAAGGAGAACTCGGAGAAGAGAACAGCCCAGCGCAGAGACTGGATCAGGGAACAGCCCCGGAAAGGTTTGGCCATTGTCTGAGCAGATGATGAGAGTTCATCTCATTACTGAAGCTGGAGGTGGAACAAGCTGAACCAAATCAGGCTGATCAGCCAGCAGTGGTGGTTTCCATGTGTCAGAGCTCATGCTGCATTTTGCTTGGCCTCTGAGGCTGCTGCACTGAAGGGGCTGATGGTCTTGATTCAAAGACCCTGCTTCTCTCCATCTTCCAGGGTCCACCAGAGGCAGCTGGAACAGATAGTGGTCCTACAGCTGCCAAGGCTACATCAGGGTCAGATGGTGAGGCACAAAGGCACAGCACCATTGGGGGCAGCTGAACTGGTCCTTGATCTTTCTTCCAGAACCTGAAGAGTGGGAGCCAACAACACAGCCCTCTGCTAAGCCACACAGTGCCCTGGGCCTTGAAATCAGGGCCACCGGACCTGGGTTCCAAGAACCCTCAGCCCCAGACCCATCGGGGCATCAACTGGGAGAAAGCAGAAGCAGCCACCAAGACAAAGGCAGAACAGGTGCCAAGGGCATCCTGAATGAAGCAGGAGCTGCAAATGAATCTCCATCCTTGCAGAATTTTGGGTTGGGGGTGCTGACAGCTGAACACCCAGAGGGTGAGTGTCCTTCTCCCAGGCACTAAACATGGTGGTCAGATAGCAAGAGAGCCAGGCAGGAAGTGCCTCTTTTGAACTCTGGCTTCTTTTGCCTTTTCCATTCTGCCATGCCCTGAAATGAGTGACAACCCCTAGTGACTCCCTAACCCCCTAAGAACAAAGACTCTGGCTTTGAAGAGACCCGGGGCAGCGAGAGGGTTTCACATCAGCCCAAGCACAGGGCTGGAAGGAACTAAGGTGGGGAGGTGCTTGTCCAGAGTACATCAGGGACAGGCAGATGCGAGAGCTTTTGCTGCCACAGCTGAACAAGGGCTCTCACACCAAGTGTGATGTACCTGTAAGTGGGGACATGCAGAGCCACTTGAACAGCATCTTCTACTCTGAGCTGTGCCCAGCAGGTATCCAGTCACAGCTGCTCATACCTCCAATACCTGCCAGGCCTGCAGAATGAGCCCAGTGAAGGGGCAGCAAACAGTCTACAGGAAGGCTGTTCAGACTGCCCTGACTGGAAGATGAGGGGGCTGCCCAGGAATCTCAGAACTGTGGCTCTTTGACCCCTTTCTGGAGATCAGGTGCAAGGTGGCAATAGCATGGGATTCAGAGTCGAGCAGGGTGGAGTTTGCCATTATGGAAAGGACTGTTCTCCCCTAAGTGAGAAGGGCAGGCTGGGTACACAGCTCTGGAAGCTCAGCCTTGCAAGCAGAACACTGCTTCTCTCTCACTGAATACACCCAGCTATCAGATTTAAATAGGACACCCCCCCGACTCTATGGGATCTTGGTGTATTCTCCACAGCAGCCTCATTCCATGCCAGGGGCAAGATGCAAGTGAGGAATTAGAAAGGTCAGCTACCAGATGTGAAAAAATTGGATCAGCGGGCTTTGTAACTGGCTGGTGGACCAGACTGGTTGAGCCCTGAAGGGGGACAAAGCCCTCCACACCAGCTCAGTCCTCAGTGGTTAGCACCCACCACCAGGTATAGAAAGCCTGTTGCAGGTGACCTCCAATGCATGCTGGGGAGCTAGTTGCTTAGAGGCAGGTCTGGTAGAGACCTCTGGGATGCCTCCACCCTAGAAGTGGCTGCATTTTCAGTAGTTTTGTACAGCCTCTGTGCTGTTCAGAGAAGCAAGGCCCTCCTCTTCCTGACCCATGAGCACAGGTATTGCTGGTTACTTGAATTCTGAATATGATGTACACTGGACATCCCAGAATAGGCAGCTCTAGTACAGGACACCTCCTGCCCCACCGGGACCTCTGTTTTCCCAACAGAACCTATATAGTCCCTGTGCTGCAGGACTAATACCTTGAGGAGTCACCAATTAGCTAAAAAAAAAATCAGGCCCCGCTCCCTCCAAGGAGAAGGGCACCAACAGGCATTCCTGGGCACTGCATGCTTGTTAGAGCCATGCAGCTGGGTGCTGGTATTTGTATATCACCAGGCCACCGAGATGCCATCTGTGCAAGAGCTAATATACTGAGGTGCCCAGCATTCCACCTACCAGGTCAAAGTGGCAGTTCTGGCAGAGGTAGTGTCCAGCCAGACTCTGGGTGATGTTCTGGCACTCGCCGCAAATCAGCCTCCCGTAGACTTTGGAGAATAGCGTTGGAGCAAACACGCCTGTCCGGAGAGAGAAGGGGCATTTGGAACAGATGCAGGGGTTGCACATGGACTTGGGTGAACAGTGGGAACGAGCTCCAGGCCAAGCCCACCACAGTTCCCCTGGGCAGCTGATCAAGATTCTGGCCAGATCAGACTGAACAAGCAGCAGAGCGTGGAGTCCCACTTAACTGCTGCAGGTCAAATATGGGTTGAGTCTCCTCTCCAGCACCTGGAGGAGAGCAATTCCTCCTCTATCTGAGAGTCACCATATTTGATCTTCGAAAAAAAGTCCACTACAACATTAATACAAGGTGAGTTGATAGATACCAATACAGATCCACTCCCTTTCAGGGATGTCTCTTCTATATGGTAATCCTAATCCATCTCCCCTCCAGCCAACCACTATATCTGGGAGGCTGTCCATTGGCAACAGCAGCTTCCCTTTTATAGGCTGTTCCCAACCCTCCAGGGAGCCCAAGAGCACAAGTCCTGTCCTAGGAAAAGCACGAGCTCACCCTGTGCTGCCCTGCCAGGGTGCTCTGACAATACCCGAGGGCCCTACTCCTACACAAGTTTAGTTTGTCCCTAGTGTTTTCATAGCAACACACTGATGTGGGTCCTGGGGGCAGGTGGGTGTCCACATGGAGCCAAACCTATTTTACACCAGCATGTCTGATGGAAGTCAGGCCTCCAGAGTCAGTGTAGCTGGTACCCCAGGAAAGAAAGGGGGAGCAATATGCCCTGCATTAGGTGCAGGTGGATGCCCCAGGCAGCTCGTGAGCTGCAGGAACCTCTCTGTGACGAGGAAGCAGCACTTGGGTAGCACATGGAGCAATGCACAGCTCGCATGCTTGTGGCAGGCTCTTCCGATCGAGGGAGTGGAGCAGAGGAGGAAATTCCAGGGTGGCTTTGTGGACAAAGCCACAACCCCGAGGAGATGTTCACAGGATGCAGTTAGCCCCTGGAGCAGAGCCAGGCACCACTGGTGAGGCTGCGAAATCTGGAGCGGGAAGGGACAGGCCCTGCAAGACAGGGTGCTCAGTGGGTGCTGCCCAGACAGTCAGGTTAAAAAGCAGCCTACTGTTTCCTCCTTCCTGTACCTGCAGCTTCAGCGCTGGATGGGTTTCTCACTCACCTCCCACTGAGAGGAAGAGCAGGGCACAGCTCACGCCGGCTGATCTGCTGTTGAACCTCTGTTCCTGGTGGCGGATGCCCCCAATCACCATGCACAAGCCCTTGGAAGGAACAGAGGATGCACACTTGTCACAACCGTACCATTGGGCCGCATCAGGTGATGTGCATTGTGGCAGCCTGCCTAGTGAGGGAACACTGTCCCCTGCCCACAGGAAGGCAAGCCACTTGGTTGTGTGGCCCAGGTGCGCTGGCAGGAGAGAAGGCACTTTACAATGAAAAGACAAAACTGCCTGAAGCTGCCCACTCCTCGGGACGGGGTGGATAGCTGAGCACAGCCCCAGGCCTCCAGCTCGACTCACCGGCACAAGGAGGACGCAGCCCAGCAGGGTCCCCGTCAAGGCTGACTTCACGATCTCCTCGTAACACTTATTCCCCTCCCGGGAGCCTTTGATCAGCGCTGTGATGTAGAAGGTCAGCTCTATGATGGAGCCGAAGGAGGCGTTCACCAGAGCCCCCACTGCAAAGTTACTCTGAGCTGAAATACTAAGTCACAGGCAGGCAGGGAGTTAGCTTGCACCGGGAGGGTTGAGACTGGCCCCACGCAGAGCCAGCCCTGTGGGAACAGCAGAATGCCTGCTGCTGGTTCAGCCTTTAGATTGGAGCCATCTGGTCCCCAGCCCTCACACAAGGTCTTTCCTGGAGTAAGGGCAATTGCTTAAGGGAGAGCGTCATCCTCTGAGGTCTGGCCACCCACCAGCTGCAGCTGCGCCACTTTGTGGTGTATGCTCCAGCCACACTGCGCAGCACCTCCATGGAAGCCCACGAACCAGCCAAGAGCGGCAGGAAGCAGGATCATTTGTGTCACCACCACTGCGAGCCCTGCGCTACTGGAGGGGGTCGCCTCACACACTGAGCCGAGGGCCTGACAGCTCTGTGGCATCTCAGCAAGCTTTCCTGTCAGACGCTGCCCCCAGCTCCCCTTCCAGACCAGTCCGCAGGGCTAGCATAGGAGCAGGGGCCTTTGAGGGTCTTAAGGGACCCTGGGCCAAATCAAGGGAGGGCCCCTCCCCATGCCTTCTGACCACCCCCTCCCCAGCACTCGAGCTGGGGCATGCCCTCACTGCACCCTGGCTGGACCATTGGGCAGGGGAGAGGGCAAAGCGAGACCAACCTCTGCATCCTGAGCCTGCTTCCCAGGACAGGTCTGCATGCAGGGTGCCTGGTTTTTCAAAGCCCCCAGATTGGCCAGGCCCTTGGGCATGGGCCTCATTGGCCAGTGACCAACTCCACATTGCATAGGAGGGCTGCATATTCCACCCCAGAGACCAAAGGGCAGCACCTACACACAGTGCTACAAGCAGTGATGCAAGGAGTTCAGGCTTTCAGCTGGATTGGACAGCTTGCTTCATGATCAAGGGCTGACTGCCCATCAAGAGCAGCCTGCAGCCAGTTTGCCTCCCAGGAAAGAGGCTGTGAGATGGGGGCAGGGAGTCATGTTATGCAGTTACGCCATTCGCTGGTGACACATTATAATGTGGCTTCAGTTCAGGGGCAGGAATTAATTCAAGGGCTTGTTTTTAGACTCCAGCTGCTGCCCACAACCTCCCACTGGACGTGGCTGGGGAGGCGCCACCTCACCTGGCGATGGCCATGCCGATGTAGTACGAGAGCGGCATTATGGAGAGCAGCGAGAGGGTGAACTTGACAGCAGAGCTGGTGAAATGGTTGTGGCTGTCAATGTAGCCCAGGACCAGAGTCACAATCACGAGCGGAAGCAGATCTGCGTTGCGGCTGGTCAAGGGGAACTTCCAGGCCAATTTGGACACCCGGTACAGAGTACTGGAGCACCTCGGGTGGCACAGGAGACAGGTTTCGCAGAGGTTAAATAACCTGATCAGGAGAGTCCCTGATCTCCTGGCTCTCAGGCTTGTTCCTTCAGCCACAAAGCCAGCCCTTGAGTTTTACCTGCTCATGCCACTGTCAAAGCACAAAGGGATGATGCTCACCCCTCAGCCAGGTTTTGTCTGAGGCAGAACGCTTCTCCCCCTACGCACCACTAGCCATGCCAACTGCCGAGAGCCTGCTGAAAGACTGCCCTGACCTCACCTGGCATGTGCAGAAGACAGCAGCAGGTGCAGCACAGAGGCTATGCTCACACCTCTGTGGAAGGTTCCTGTATGTTCCCGAGGCTTCCATACCCCTTCTCTGCCCCAGGAGAACCCTGGGTTGCCTGACATTACCCAGCAACCCCAAGCATCTGCCTGAAGGATACTGACAGCAAAGACATTGATCCCATCCACGGCGTACTTGTAGTAATAGGCATTGATGGCATGGTAGCAGCACATGACCACCTCGGCCTCCAGTGGCACCTCTGTCTGAGGGGTTAGAGGCCAGGCATTAGGATTGCTGCCGATTGGAAACCACCCTACTCAGGCAGCGCTGGGACCTGGATCTCCAAGCAGAGGTTCCCTGAAGTGACCCATTTCATCAGGTTTCTAGTGGCCTTACAGATCTCCCCTAAGGAGGGAAGGGTTGTTTGGGAAAGGGGAATGCCAAAGGGCCAGGATGCACTCCCTGCCCTGCTTTGGGGGATGGAGTCACTTTCATCAGGGTGGCAGGGAGGGTATCAGAGCCACTCCATTGGGCCAGCCAGAGCTACAGAGCAGGGTGTCTGGAGACCTGTGCTAGTCACTTCCGCCAGGTCAGCCCAGCCTGCATGGGAGTCAGGAAGGAGCTGTGTGCATTGCTTACACCACTCAGACAAGGTGGAGGACAGACTGCTCTCCTGAGTCCAACTGCCCCCTGGCCCCATTACAGGGTGGGAAAGGTTAGCAAGTGATGGGCCACTCCCGCTAGGCACCCAGGACCTCCCCACCCTCCTCTCCTCCCAAGGGGCCAGCTGGAAGCACGTTACAGTCCCGGTCCCAACCTTCCTCATCTGCTGGATGTGCACGTGCTCTGGGGGCAGGAGTAGCACTCTGGTGATGGTCCGAGCATTCATCTTGGCAATGGGGATGATGAAGACGAAGAGCCAGGCTATGAAGCAGACCAGCCCATGGGCAAGAGCAAGGATGGGGTAACCCAGCAAGAGCCAGATGTAAGTGTTCACACGCTGCTGGAAAGGAGAGAACCAGGGGAGACAGTTGCAGTCAGGAGCCATTCCCAGGGCAGCTGGGATATCAGCTCAGGCTGTCACCCCCAGGCTTTGGTTACAGCAACCATACATCTGAAGGCAGAGGGGAAGTAGCACCCAACATGTTACTGAGTAAAAGTGCAGCTGCTTTCACTTCTGGATACTTGAGTACAATCAAGACGCGACATGCATGCATGTGCACTTTTACTCAAGTAACAGCAACGAAGGGTCCTGTGGCACCTTATAGACTAACAGAAAAGTTTTGAGCATGAGCTTTCGTGAGCAGAGACTCACTTCATCAGATGCTGGTCATGGAAATCAGCTGGTTGATTTTTTTATTTCCATGACCAGCATCTGATGAAGTGAGTCTGTGCTCACGAAAGCTCATGCTCAAAACTTTTCTGTTAGTCTATAAAGTGCCACAGGACCCTTCGTTGCTGTTACAGATCCAGACCAACACAGCTACCCCTCTGATACTTTACTCAAGTAGTTTTCCAGAGGGACACTGGGGACTTCTCTCACACACACACCCCTGCTGTACTTTTACTCAAGTAACTTTTTGGGTACTTCTTCCACTTCTGCCTGGAGCAGACCTACCAGGATCCAGTTCATCCCTCTCCTGGCCCAGATAGCACTGGGACCAGGGATTCAGAAGCTAGAGAGTTTTCCCTGCCAGGTCTTCCCCATTCCAAGAGAGTGTTTAGCATTCTCCAGTGACAGGACTGACAGACCCAGCAGCGAGAGCCAAGCTACAGCTGACCTGGAATAGGCAGTGCTGGGCCTGACCCCCATTTGGGGGTGAGGGGCATTTAGAGGAAGGGGAAATGCAGCTCCCACTGGCCCTCTGCTGAGGGAGTCAGACAGACACAATGGGCTGATGAAGTGATAGCACCTCTCCCTGGCTTGCTCACCACTGCACTGCTTTGAGCCAGGCAGTAGCATAGCAGGGGATGGGTTGCTACGGATTCAGCATCTCTGCCAGCTCCCCTACCCAGTCAGCGCAGGGCCCACAGGGAAGGGACATTACCCAGTGCATGGCATCAGCGTGGTTGTCAGGCCCCTGCGGTGCACCAGACCCTGTCTTGTGGTGGGTGAGCAGGGGAGTATTCTCCTTCGCCTCATTCACCTCCGAGATGACTTCACATTTGTTGAACTTGATGCTGCACTTCCGAGAGTAGGTTCTTGTCTAGGACATGGGAGAGCAGGTCCTCAAAAGGGAGCTGGAGATTTGAGGACCTCCAAGAACCTCTCCCCTCCCCAGGAAGGCAGAGTGGACTCAGCCTTGAGTAGAGCGACTGCCACTTCCACAGAGGCTGGGCCTGGTGAGCCAAATTCACTGCAGGGTCAAGGCTCACAAGCCCCCTCCAACCCCTCTTGGGATTTTATGTTCTCTGCAAGTCACTTCATTGACTGGTGCTGGGTCAGGGCCCTGCATCAGAGGCAGAGACCTGCACCTTTTGCCACTAAAAGGAAATCATGTGAACAGCTGCCCTGAGCTGCATGGGGGGGTGGAAAATTGTTCCCAGTTGTAAAGAGCAGAGAAGCTGGCTTGCCTGCACTGGGGAGGAAGGGAATTGTGTGAACCAATTGGCTGGGGATTCCCCGGTTGGATGATAAATCCTGCCACAGCTATAGCAGAGACAAAGCAGGTCACCACTTCTCCCCAGTTCTGTGCCACTATCCCTCTTACCTTCTGAATCACTTTTCCAAATGGCCAGAGAAAATATCCAGCGAGGTTCCAGCACAGCTTCCCTGCAGGGAGAAAGGAGATGAGTGTCACTTGCAGAACTGGGACACTTTCCCTTGGCTGGCCAGGCACTCTCCCTGAGCCCGAGGCAGCAGAGAAGGATTACACAGGGGCAGGCCCAGCTGTGCTGGGGGACTGGATTTGCCCAGGTGTAAGGTAAGGAGACAAGCACTCCTCTGCAGGCTGAAGGGAGCTCGCCACTAGCTAGGAAGAGCTCCTGTAGGTTAACCTAGCTGGTTCTGGGGGAGGTGAGGCAAGACAAACAGGGTGCAGGAGACAGGACTCACACCGGAAGTGGACTGCCTACAATAGGTAGAGCACCCATCTGTTCTCTGGTCATCTGTCAGGAGTCACTGACTCCTTCTTCCAACAGTTCATCCTGGGGCTTCTGACTCAGGGTCCCCGACAATAGGACCCCTGATATAAAGGCTGTAAGTTGAACCTCTAATCTGGCACCCTCTGGACCTGACCAGTGCCAGACCATGGGAAGTCACTATTGTCTAGCAGCATTACCAACGCTTCCACTGTTTACTGGGTTCTTAGAAGACGTTTAGGGTAAATTACAGCTGAACAGCACAGAACACTCCCAGGACTGGTGGCTGGAAACAAATGTTATGGGACCATGGGAAAACTCTGCCACACCCATAATACATGGTTACTCAGCTAAATAGAAGTTATACCAGATTGCAGATGCTGCTGGATGAGAAAGTGCCAGACTAGAGAGGCTCAATCTGTACCCACCAGGAAGTGAAGAGGAGACTGCACCACCAATGGAAGTGAAGAATTATCTAATCAGACCATCTGGTCTAGAACCTCCCTTGTTGCACTTGACTGCCTGATCCTTGGGGTAGGGCCCTGCCTGCATCTCACAATTCTGAAGCCTACAAGAAAAGTTAGCAAAGTCCCCACGGATGGCAGCCCCTGGCCCCTCATCCTCACTGAGGTATTTAATCTAGGCAGCTAGGAAGGGAGGAAATGACATTTTACAGAGGGGAAGATGTGTGAAGGCAAGTAACTGGCCCCCTGCTCAGAGGAAGTGTGATCACAGGTCTGAGAGCAGAACCCAGGGGTCCCAGCACTCAAATGATGATATACATCTCACTTCCATGAACCATTTAGAGGGGTCTGAAGACAGATTTGGGAAACAGGCTTTTTGGGAGTGGATTCACTGCAGCAGGGTACTGAGATCTGTCCCCTGTCTGTGTTAGGCAGCAAAGGAACTTGCTGTGAAACTATTTACCCATCAGAGAGGGGTGACCATTGGAAGGGGAACACACTACTTGGAGAGTTAAGGGCAGCCAGCAGGCCACTAGGACCAAAGTTTACTGCCTGCACAGCACAGGTCAGATGTCCTATAATTCCTGCATCAAACCTAGAACTTGGGCTTGAATTCAAGTGTCTTTCAGCCAAACACTCAGAATGGAGTTAAAGACTTAGCAATGGAGAATTGACCACACCCCTCAATAATCTGTTTCCAGATTAACAACAGAGAGGTAGCCATGTTAGTCTATCTTAAAAGGGAAAGGGGGGGGGCGGGAAAGGCAGTCATACAGCACTTTAAAGACTAAAAATAATTTATTAGGTGATGAGCTTTTGTGCGGCAGACCCACTTCTACTATCCCCAGATCTGAAGTGGGTCTGCCCCACAAAAGCTCATCACCCAGTAAGTTCTTTTTTAGTCTTTAAAGCGCTACATGAATATAAGATAACGGGTGTCTTAGGTTGCTTCCCTATACCTGTGTGTTGCTCCTGGATCTCTTCAGATGTGATTTAAGGCTCTAAAAAGGTGGGAAGAATTAAGTTTTTGTGGGGTGTGTACAGCAGCTAGCACAACAGGGTCCCTGAGTAGGCTCCGAAGCACTACAGTGATACATTAGGTAGACTGACTATAAGCCTTATGTTAACATGGCCATCCCACTGAATCTGTAAAAACCAATGAGGAGTCCTACGGCACCTAATCAATTTCTAACATGCTGCAGGACTCCTTGTTTTTCTAAAATTTATTGTAATCCGGAGAACTCAGTTGGTCATCTAAGATTTAAAAAGCTAACCCAGATCACCAGCAGGTATTGAGTTGTGTTCCCAGGGCACAATAGGACCTGACTTCTAGGGCTACAATAATACATGCTGTAGTTCAGAAGTCCCTGCAGAACATACCGTATGGAGCTCCCAGTATTGTGAGGAACATCAGGGCAGAAACCAGGAGATAGAGGAGAGACAGCCACCATCCAAACAGGAGTAGGTAGACTATGTTCCCACAAGTGACTGTGGAACCTGGGAAAGAGAAGAAATAAGGACTGAAGGCATTACCTGTGGAAAAACTAGGAGGTAAGGTTAGAGGAGCCACCTGAGGGATGGTCCAGTTAGTCAGAGTTCAAAGACAAAGTCCTGTGTAAGGAGCTCTATTAGTAGCCTCAGAGACTAGAGGGTAAGCAGAACTCCCAAGATGCACAGCAGGGGCCTGTGAATTTAACAGCTCAGCTCCCCCAGGCAAGTGAGCAGCACTGCCAGGTGTAAGAGGTAGGTAAGCTGCCACTCTGCAGAATTTGAGCCCTCACATTTAGATGTTTCTAGCCTCTGTATCTGCAAAGCTAAAAGCTACCAACTGCAATACTACCAACAAAAATGATTAAGGGTCTGGAGCACAAGACCTATGAGGATAGGCTGAGGGATTTGGGCTTGTTTAGTTTACAGAAGAGAAGACTGAGGGGTGATTCAATAGCAGCCTTCAACTTCCTGCAGGGGAGCTCTAAAAAGGAGGGTGAGAAACTGTTCAGTGGTGTCAGATGGCAGATCAAGGAGTAATGGTCTGAAGTTGAAGAGGGAGAGGTGTCAGTTAGATATTAGGAAAAACTACTTCACCAGGTGGGCGATGAAGCATTGGAATTTGTTGCCTAGAGAGGTGGTGGATTCTCCATCCCTTGAGGTTTTTAAGTCCCAGCTGGACAAGGTCCTGGCTGGGATGACTTAGTGGGGGTTGATCCTGCTTGAAGCAGGGGGCTGGACTAGATGACCTCCTGAGGTCCCTTCCAGCCCTGTGATTCTGAGAGTCTGCAGACAGACTGCTCTGGCACCTGTGATGCCGCTCTGCTTTGCCCAAACAGCAGCGGGGCAGAACTTGGAATCTGGTCAGTTTGCTACTATTCTGGAGCCCTTAAGGCAGCAGTGACGTGGATTTCAGTCTGCTATTGACAAGAGATGGGGGCAGACAGTGACTGGGGTTGTCAGATGAGAAAGGAGGATTTACCTGCCCCAAGGCAAGAAGGAATTAGAGCAGCTGAGATGAGAAGAGCTCTTTCAGTTTGGCTGTTCCGTTTCATTGCTGGATCAGGGCAATGGTTCATTTAATCCAGACGTGAGCAAAGTTTTTACAGTGGGGCCCCACTTTTCAGCTCTGCAATCAGCAGGGCCTCCCACCCTGTCTAATGTAACCCAAACCAAAGGAAATTTCAGTTATGTTCATATCAAAAACCCTTTCAGCATGCACAAGTTAAGTTAAGTAGAATGTAAAACCTATTAAGTGTGAATACAGAGGGGAAAAAAAGCAACAATTTAATCAGATGGGTGAGCCCGAGATCCAGCAGCCAAACTTGTTGTGCCCCCCTTATTCAATTTCATCTCCCTCTGAGGGGGCCAACCCCCCATTTAGCACACCCTTGATCTAACTCAATATTTGGTCTTCTGACAGCAGCCAGTGCCACAGGCTTTGGAGGGAATGAACAGAACATGCAGCAGTGATCCATCACCTGTTGACTGCTCTCAGCTGATGGCCAACAGAGACTAGGGATATAGAGTGCATGGAATTCCATCCCCAAGCATGCCGGCTAACAGCCAGTGCTGGACCTAGCCTCCAGGAACTTACCTAGTTTTAAGAAGGTTCAAAAAAAATTAAGGGGATGCAGCAACAGTGCCCCCCTTTCCTTGTTGCTAGGGACTTTTGTGGGGAAGAGTGACTCAGGCAGTGACCTTCATTTCTGCAGATCTCTGGCCCCCTCTTACCATTTTTGTATTTGTCTTTTGCTAAGAAGCTTAGGCCCTGGCTAGTAAGCACCTTCTGAGTTGTGAGTTCCCAGGTACAATGCAGGCAGTACCACCAACGGCCTCATAATCCCTGCCACTGTACTTAACCGTGGCCCAGAAGGCTCTTCTCTAGGAGAGGGGAGGTGGCTGTCTGCCCATTCCACTTGGAGCTGCTCTGCTGGGACTGCCAAGTAGAACCACTTTCAGCGACTCTTGTTCACTAGAAGGACCCGAGAGCAGGCTCATAGCCAGCTCCCTGCTTGACTTCAGAAGCGGGAACCATATGGAGTTACAAAGCTAATTATGAGGAAATTAAAAAGAACAGTCACAAGAGGCAAATGCCTCCTAGCTGCACGGACACTTGTTAACAAGGCCATGAAAGAGAGGCTCAGATTATGTGGTTTACCCAAAATTAAAAGAAAAGTAAGAACGAATAAAAGCCACTATGGCTAAACAGAGTTAAGAAGTTGGGGGGTTGGGGAGATGACAATCCTTTAAAAACTAGAAGTCAGATCCTACTGGGGTAAATAAGAGTATAAATGGTCAAAATTAACAGCAAAAAAAGCAGTCAGAGAACCCACGAGACCAGGGGCTGGCAAGATAGGCTCATGGGGCTGGATCCAGCCCACGGCAAGCCTCTAGGACTGCAGAGGGGGTGGAGTTTCAAGTGCTGCCCCACCCCTCAGGAAATTCTCAGTTCCTATTGTCTGGGAAGCAACCAATGGGAACTAAAATTGGGCTGCTCTGCACAAACCCCAGCAAAATCTCTGCTCCTATTGGCCAGGTGCACAAAACGGCCTAATAGCAACAAAGGGTCCTGTGGCACCTCTGTTAGTCTATAAGGTGCCACAGGACCCTTCGCTGCTGTTACAGATCCAGACTAACACGGCTACCCCTCCGATACTTGAAAACGGACTAATGGGAACTGAGTGATTTTGCTGAAGGTAAAGTCAGCGCAGCACAGTTTCTGGCCAATCCCAGCTGAGAGATTTTGCTGGTGTTGGAGGCAGGAAGCCCTCCCCTGCCAGCACAGACAGCAATGTGGAATAGCCTTTGGGCTGGGGCTGCTGGCAGGCAGGGATGCCTGAGTGTGGTGCTGGACAGAAGCTGTTTAGATAAGCACCTTCTAGCATGAGTCTGCTTCTAGCACCAGAACTCAATTTCAACCTCCCACCGGCCCCAACCCTGCATCCCCATCCTACACCCCTCCCCAGGCCAGAATCCTCTCCTGGACCCTGCAACCCCAGTACCCTGCTCCAGGGCACAACCCCCTCCTTCACCCAAATGCCCTCTCAGACCTCCCACTGTCTCCTGCATCTTAGTCCCCTACCCAGAGCTCCCTTCTGCACAAACCTCTGTCTCAGACCCTGCAGCTGCCCTCTGAAGGAGTGCAACCCTTGACTGCCTATTAAGATCCTGGAGTGCCCCACCCCCAACCATCAGAAGTTTTTGCCCACCCCTGCACTAGGCCATCAAGATGCTAAAAGGAGCACTTAAGATGAAGCCATTGCAGAGAAACTAAATCAATTCTTTGTATTCTTCACGGCAGAGCAGGTGTGGGAACCTCCCTCACATCAGTTATTTTTAGGTGACAAATTAACATCTCATCCGCTCAGCCTCTTGGAACAAACAGCTAAGTTACACAGTAACAGGTCACTGGGACCAGATGGTATTAGCCCAAGATTTGTGAAGAAATCCAGTATGAAACTGCAGCTATCCAGGTGGCTGGATGGTAACTAATGTAACCCTGGTTTTTAAAGGGACTCCCCAGGCGGTCCAACAGTTACAGGCCAGTAAGCCTAAACTTGAGCAGCGGGTAAATTGGCTGAAACTATTGTAAAACGCAGAATTAAAAGAAAACAGGCATGCAGATGAATGTGATTTGCTGAGGAACAGTCAGCATGGCTTTTGCAGCAATGTTTTAGAAGTCCTTAAGAGGTAAATCACATGGACAAGGGTGATCCAATAAATCTAGTGCACCTGGACATCCAGAAAGCCTTTGATCATGCGCCTCATGAGAGGCTCTTAAAGTGAAACTGCCACGAGATATGTGACAAGTCCTCTCCTGGATCACTAACTAGTTAAGACAGGAAACAATGGATAGGAATACAGGGTCTGCTTCTAAAATAGAGCTAGGTAAACATCAGTGTCTCCCAGGGCTCTGTACTGGAATCAGTGCTGTTCAACATATTTATGAATAACACGGAAAAGGGGCAAATGGTAAGTTGGACAAGTTTTCAGATACAAAGCTACTCAAGACAGTTAAGTCCAAAGCAGACACTGAAGTATTACAAAAGGGATCTCAAGGCCAGTGACTGGGCAACAAAGCGGCAAATGAAATTCAATGTTGATAAATGCAAAGTAATGCATATTGGAGAACAATCCCAACATACATACAAAATTGATCTAAAATAGCTCTTGTCAAATAAGAAACATCTTATAGTAATGGTGGAGAGTTCTCAAAAAAGGTATCTGTTCAATGTGCAGAGGCGGTCAAAAAAAGCTAAGTGCTAGGGACTATAAGGATAGGGATAATTAAAATATAAATGCTGCTATATAAATCCCTGGTTTGCCCATACCTCGAATGTGCCATGTAGTTCTGATCACCCCATCTACAAAAAAAAAAGCTATATTAGAAGAGGCAAGAGGTACGGGGAAGGAGATGGAACAGCTTCCAGAGGAGAGATTTGAAAGAGTGACTGTTAAGCTTGGTAGAGGGGATTTAGAGGACATATGATCCAGGTCTATAAAAATCATGTACGTTACAGAGAAAGTGAGTAAGTGCTGTTTGCCTCTTTGTGTAACAAGAGCCAGAGGTCACCCAATCCAATTAATAGGCAGCAGTTTTAAAAACCTAAGGAAGTATTTCTCTAGTTAAAGCTCCGTTAACCCGTGGAACTCGCTGACAAGGGATGCTGGGAAGGCCAAAAGTGTAAATGGGTTCAAAAAAGAATTAGCTAAGTTCACAGGGGACAGGTCCATCAAGAACTTAAGCTGAGGCAATGGTACAACCCTATGCTATGGGTGTCCTGAAACCTGACTGCCAGGTACCTGGTTGGACCACTTCATCACTAGCCTGTTTTATTCATTCCTTTTGATACACTTGGTATTGGCTACTGTTAGCACGAGGTTAGCCAGCAGGAGTGCGCTTAAACTGCTACCTGTGGGGCTTCTCACGACGTTCAGATCAGAGTACAGCTCCTTCACGATTTCTGACCGGTCTTCCCAGGGCCTGGCTGTCACATGGCTCTTCCATTTCTTAAAGCCAAACTGAAGGAGACACAATGAGTCAGATCCCGGTGACGGCACCTGTCCATGACAGTCTTTCCAGAGAACACGTTCCCCTCCTCCCAAAGGGTTCGAAGCACTGTAGGGTGTGTCATGAGGAGTCTGCCAATAGGGACTTTTTCCAGAAGACACTCTTCAGTTGGGAGGTTACTCTGTGCCTCCCACCCCGCACTGGCAACCATGTTCTTGCATCTCATCAGCCCTCCCTCCACCCACATTCACTACAGATCACATTGGATATGCAGTCACATGACAGTGAAACTAATTGCACTGCAGCCATAACTGATGGCCTATGGGCAGATCCACTGAGAGGGGGAAGGAGGGCAGGAAACCGCAGCTGCCCCACAATACTGGTGGTTGCTAATCCATGAGAGGTTTACAGAAACCTGAGGTAGTAGGTAGAATGCTGTACCCCCGGGAGGTAACTGCATAGGCATACGCAGAAGGCAGACCTCGTGCTACTCAGACCATGGAGGCAGAAGGCCAGGCTGAGCCCAGAGAACAGGAGATGGTGTTTGTCTCAGATTAGCCAACAGACCAGCCACTGACATAGCAGTGACAGCTCCTCTACACCCACACCCCTGAAACCTCAGTCAGCTTCTTTACGGCACAGCCCGGATGAAAAGGCAGTGAAAGATCCTGTGTGGTTAACACAAATAGCAAAGACCCAGTTCACCCTCACTAGCAAGGACAGACTGGGTGTCTGCGCTGGGGGACAAACCTGAGGCACAGTCTCAGGGCCTGGGTCGACTGACAAACAGAAGACATTCCAGTCAAGGGGAGAGAACAGCAGAGCCCAAGTCCATTGAGCCAGCTCAGACTCTGTGCCCTCAGTTTCCGCCCCCCCTCCCACTCACTTTGGCAGTTCCAATTTGGACTTTATGGCCAGAGCTACCTGTACTGTGTTTTGGCAAGCGATGTCCGTGAGAGATTTGGAATTGGAAGGAATTTCCAAGCTCCCCATAGCACAGAAGGATGACCTAGTGGTAAAAGCACAAGCCTAGGACTTGAGACCTGGGTTAATTCCCTGCATTGCCAGACTTTCAGGGAGAACAGAGAGTAAAGGTCATGCAGAAACAAAGACTGAGGTGAGCCCAGCCCCACCTCATGAGGCTAAGCGACACAATGAGGTGCTCAGGTAATGGGGCCACAGAAAAACCTCAGACAGGTAACACTGGTGCTGCGTCCCAGCTGCTGGTATTAGACAGGTTAAAACAATGAGTGGGCCACACGAGTGGCCCTGCATTTCAGTGGGCTGCAAGATAGTCATAACCAAGCCACTCCCCAGGAGAGGGGAGTTTTGCTAACTGTGCTGGTGTACCTAGAATTTGCTGGGTGTGCCGACTGACTAGCAGCGCTTTGGATGCAGATGGAGTACACGGCTCTCCTAACATTGCTTGCAGTCAGCACACCCCTCACTTCGCATGCTCTTGCGCGTGTCATTTTAAAAAAAGAACACTAAGATAACAAAAACCAGCAGAATCTGGCAACCCTGCACATGGGCAACAATAAACAAAGTGTTGCCCACCAGTGGGGTACATACACTGCCCACCCCCCATTGCCTCAAAACTAGTCTTCCAGAGATCATTACTGCCACATCTACTCATCAGGATCCGAGCCCTTGCTCCCTCAAATAAAAAGGGTAACAAAGGCAAGAAAGAACACTTGTATCATGAGCCGTTTCTGCTCCACAGTAACCAACTGACTGCAAGCAACATTCAGGTCTGTGGCTTTGGGTCAGACTTTACAAAACTGAACAGAAATGGAACACTGTTGCTTATCACCATCTAGGGCACCCAAGAACGTGCTTGTAGCAGTCATGCTGCTAAGGGGTCATGGAAGGTATAAGGCCAGCTCAACATTACCAATTTACATCACCAGATCTGAGGAAGTGGGTCTCCCCCACGAAAGCTCATCACCTAATTATTTTGTTAAAGTGCTACATGACTGCTGCTTTGTTTTGCTAGAACACAGACTAACACGGCGACCTCGCTTTTACAATTGACATCAGTATAACTGCCACTCAAAAGATAGGACAGATCCACACCCTTGAACACTGCAGCTACACCAGCATCACTCCCGCTGACAGCACTGTCTATATCCAGAGACCTCCTTGCACTGCAGTAGCTCCTGGCTCTCTGGGAGGCATGGGGGAATGAAGAGAGGGGACCTAATACAATGAGATAAGCTCTATCTATGCAGCAGTGTCTTCACTGATGCACTACTGCTGGAACATTAAGGGTAGACCTGGCCCAAACATGTCCCACTCATTCAGGCTTTGTAAGTCAAGCTTTTTGGTACAAAACAAGAGAACTGCCAGGTTACTGTGTCTCAGAAGCCAGTTCATTTCTTTAATGCTTTGGCACCAGTGTTAGAGGATGAAAGACAGAGCACTGTTGCCGTCTGAGGCACAGACTGCCCAGGAAAAGCCTTCAGCGTGCCTGGATGCCTGTTCTCCCCACTTTGGGCCTGGTGACAGGTTGATGTCAAGCATGCAGCAGAGCAATTGTGGCTTTTTTCCAGGAAAAGCCTTTTCATCCTGCCCGGCTAACAATGACCTCCGATTAACCCTACTCATTGAGTGGCAAGGCAGCAGCAGCTCCTCCAGCATCATGCAGGCATCCACAGTCAGGGTCTACTTTTCTGAGGTCCTCCACATGACATGCGACGGAAGCTACTCCAGAGTAATGAGTGAAGGGAGGGGTGAGAAAGTTACAGTTTTACAGAACAAACAAGGGTTGGTTTTCAGGCACACGATTTGCCAGTTCTGCAAGTTAACATAAGGCAGAAGGAGCTATCACGGGATCACCTCATCCCAACAGAAGGGCAATCAATTGGCACAGAAGTTAAGGCTCAGACTGGTGATCTATCATTCATTCATCGGGATGGGAGGGGAAAGGAAGGTTCTGCCCCAGCAGTCCTTGCCTTTGCCACACCTAGGACACATACTCTTTTGTTTCAGTCTACATAAGTTTACACAGCCTCATGCTCCACCACAGAATCCATGCTGTTTCCAGCAATGCACTGAACACGGCCAGCGTCACATGGTCTGTTCTCCCTCACACCAGGGTGAGAATTCTGTGAGCAGCAGAGAGTCGTGGGAAGCAGACCCATTCCCACATGGGGACACAAGGCATTTTTGTATTTTATTGGGAAAAAAGGCAGCTTCTCTCTGCACTGGGGAAGGCAATCCACCAGATGTTTTCAAGCCTGGGAAGAAGAGACTAGCCACCGCTGGTAGGGAGACCACCTTTGCATTCCATCTCAAGCCCCTGAAAGTCACTGACAGACTAAGAACTCCCAGGATGCTTAGGGGGTGACTGGTTACACAGGAGTCCCTGCACAGAAGGTTCGTGCTTTTGCTCATCTTGATTCTTGCTCACCTGCTATCTCTTTGCCCTTAGTCTTTAAGCAAAGATGCTTAAGATGTGGAGGTCAGAGTCTGAGAGTAAACTCTTTGGCTTCTGCCTCACCCCTTGGCTTCCCCCAGGGTAGGAGGGCTTTCCCTTCACTGCCAGGCACCAGCCTGGTTAGAGGAGGGCACACCCTTGGAAACAAGCACCTCACGCCACAAAGTTCTTCTCTCTGCACCTGGGGCAGCTAAAAACACTGAACTGGAAAAAAGCGAGGGTTTGCTGCATCAATCGGGGGTCAGCCGCATTATAGCAGGATTGCGTACTCTGAGACCTTACTGTAAATATCCTGGTGAAGTGCTTACAAAAAAGTTGTGTTACTAACTGGATGTAGTGAGTTGCCTGACCAGGCTTTTTAGAGCCTAACCTACCATTTCGTCTTTGAATTTAAATCAGTGATGTTACACCATTGTTTGGAGATTTCCCACACGTTAATTCTAGAAGACAGGAAACCCAGGTACACAGTTTAAGTGACTTGCCCAATGTCACAAGAAGCCTGTAGCAGAACAGGGAACTGATGCTGACTCAAGTCTTCAGCTAGTGCTCTTACCATGGGGCTACACTTCCCACTCAGGCAGGGAAAGATCACTGATACCATCAACCCAGTAGTATGCCCTAGTTGGAGGGATTATTTATGTAGACAAGGGTCCTCTCAGAAGCAGCTGACAGTCAGTGCTATGATTCCGCTGGGAATTCAAGCACCTGCACTGGGGGACGGGGAACAGTCCAGTAGCCCCCGTGAAGAGCAGAGAAGCACTTTCTGAAGACACCTTAACTTGAGACCATATGGGCCCCCAGAGAGGTTGCAGCACTGGCTTTAAGCCACCCATGCACGACTCCACAGGCAGAAAGAACCAACCTTGTAGTTGTTGGAGAGTTTGGCAGCTTCCACCTCATTTTCGGCTGTGATGGTGGTTTTCATGAGACAGCCGTCACACATTTGCACCTCATCAGAAAGGTGAGGGCAGCAGGCAGGTGTTGAGATCACTGCACAAAGAGAAACACAAGATTTAGACATCCAGCACCTACAGCTGCCTGCTCAGGATCCCACAGTGAACAGGCCTGTCTGTCCTGTGGGGAACTCAGTGATACCATTTTATTTATATTCCCAGAGCACTTTGGAACCAGGATAAGGACACTAGCCTGCATGATGCTGTACAAACACCGCGCAGCAAGAGCCAATAAACTTGCAATCTCATTAAGATGAACGGGCCAGCATCAGTTTACAGCTATTTGCAGGGTCAAATGATTAGTTATTCACCATGGACAAATGGGTATTTGAGTGGGTGATTCCAACCCATAGGTCTCAGCACACCAGGAGAGTCCAAAAAAAGTGTCATCCTACCATGTACGGTATAGACGTGTCACCCTAGTCTGGGAATAGAAGTAGGGCCATGTGACCAGCCAGACCTTAAGGAGAGCAGATACTCAAGCCACCCGCTACTGTTCTTCCAAACCAGCAGTCACATAATGCTTGCTGGAGATATGTGGAGAACCAACTGCTCACCAGGTGCTGGCTGGCTCCAGTGGCTAGATCAAGTAAGAGATGCACAGAGATCTTGTGCTCAGATTTTAAGGCTGGGATGTTACCATGAGAACCATGAGGTTCAACCCCAGGTGTATCATTAGCACTCCCCAACAAGGCCAATATTCCCACCGTACAGACTTTTTGTGGCGTGACCCCAGAGCTGGAAAGGAAGGGCAGCTGGCCCTCCTGCACACCAAGTCCCCTTTGCATTCCCTGGGGCATCTGCAGTTTGTTGGCGTACGTCTGCCAGTGACTGAGCATCCGCCAACAAATCCTCACCCCTCAAGAGGGACTGAATGAGAAAGGAGGCATCCGTAACCCTCTCCCATTGCCCTAGAGCAGTGGTCCTCCAACTGTGGGACATATGCCCCTACAGGGGCAGAAAGGAACATTTGGGGGGTGTGGCAGAACCAGGCCAGGGAGGAAGGGAGCACTGCTTAGTCCCAGCCTGACTACAGCCCCAGTCCTGTCCCCAGCCCAGACTGGAGGGGAGTGTGACAAAGTCTGGGGCCCACTGCCTTGGAGGCCAAGTCTGCATCATAATCTCAGCACCACTCTAGGCTGTTTATGTTCAGGTGACCTGACCAGCTCTGCTTACCTGGCAGGATCCTGGGGGTCATGATGCTGTGCTGATGGGACCCCAAGTGCACACTCCCCAAGTCTCCATGGATGTTGTTAATGGCAGCACAGTGCCGGTCACACAGCGACCCACGCCGATGAGGGTCAGCCCTGTGCTCAAATTCTCTGGGGAAATCTGAAAGATACATTAAAGGGAGAGTGAGCCAAGGATAATCCCCTGTCCCGGGATAATTTCTACTTGGGAGTAGTTATGGACACAAGACTGGCAAAGTGCAATTACTGGAATCAGGCAGGGAGAGAAATGTTGAAGGTGAGGGAGGGCAGAGAGAGGGGGAGAAAAAACAAATCAAAAAGACAAACTCCCGCACAGCATCCAAAACCCAAAAACTTTTTCCATTGATGTTTACCTGCTGCATTCTCCCTGGCCTAGGTCATCTTTGGGAAGGAACCCCACTTTCACAGCCCTGTGGACGTACACAGCAGCCAACAGATCCATCCAGTTACAAAAGGAACAGTGAAGAAAGGAGGACAACTCAAGTCAAGGACAAGCCTTTCATTACATGGAAGGTTTGCTCCCTGGGTTGATGTCAATGGGGGCTGGCAGTCTCCAGACAGGGTAATCAGGTTCATACTTGGGCTTTTTACTTTCTGTTCCAGACTCAAACTCTCTCTTCACCCTCTGACATTGAGGTCCTCGGTTTCTTTGAGGACAGCAAGTTTGGCCTAGATAGATCTATTTCAAGGAGGGCCAGGAAAATTATCTTCTTATTGCCACTGGACCAGGGGACAAGATAAACCAAGCAACCCAAAAGAATTCCAGCCAAGTTTCATGCTGTTGGGTGAGTGTATCACATGCCAGCCAGGGTAACAAAACATAGCACACAAGGCTGGTTTGGAAGAAGGTTCACATGATCTTCACCAAACTAATTATACCATCAGAGTTACACCAATTAGACTGATAAGCTCAGTGGGGCTTCAGAGACTGAGCCTGGAGATGGTTTAACCCCTTGGTCACCTTTAAGCCACTAAACATTCTGCAATGGTGCACGGCCCCCAAATCATTTCCAGTTCCCCCCTTCATCTTTTGTTGATCAGCCCTCCTCTCCCAAACCTGTTTGCTGGTGAAAGGTGCTGGTAAAATTAGTTTCTGCAGGCATCAAAGGCACGTCACGCGAGCTTTTAGCATGCATCTAATCTACCTACCATTTAGGTACAAAAAAGGGATCTCAAAGCCACCATCGTCTAAACACAAGGGGCCCCCTGAGCACCTCTGTACACAGCAATACTGTTTTAGCGAGTGCCTGCTGCTGTGCCTGGCACAGTCTTGCACAATGCCGAACCTTCTCCTAAACTGTACTGGCGCCTCTGGCTTCAGCCTAATAAAATCTGATCACACATTTAGTCTTCTGAGTCAGAGCCATTCATGCTTTATAACAGATTCTTTCAGGCACTAACACAAAAGGCAGATTAGACAATGAAGGGGCACTTCCAAGATAACACCATATGTTTAAAGGATACTTGTGACTGGGTTAGATAATGGAACTGAAATAATTTTAGCTTGCTTTTCACACTTCTAGTGTGCCCACTCTAGCAATATTATTGGCAGTCTCAATTGTTAGATGTTTTTTCCCCTTAAAGCCCCAGATGCTGGACTCATACTACTGCATGAGGATACCAGCTTTCAATTTAAGTTTCTAGTCCCATGGTGTCCCATACACTAGCAGCTATTTAGCCAGTTGAGAGTGGCAAGGTGGCTTGAATAAACAGAACTTCAGAATAATGTGTTTAGTTCACTATAACAGAAGCACTACAGTTGCTGCTTCAGAACTGGTTGGATACCATAGAATCTAGCATTCCTTACAGTCGCAGAGAAAACCTTCCCAATTTGGAATTTGTGCAGCCTAGATTGTGAAGGTACCCAAATAACCAAAGATTATTAAAAACCCACAAGCAATTCTTAAACCAGTGCCACAAATTATGATAGTTTGGTGTTGGCAATACATCTGCTCTCAGCCTTATGTCTCCTACCTGGAGGAAGCTTCAGTTTCTTCGCTACTCAGTTCTGCTAGACTACATTTACAGAAAGCACACCTAAACAGTTTCAAAACAAAAAGCAGTCAAGTAGCACTTTAAAGACAAGCAAAATAGTTTATTAGGTGAGCTTTCGTGGGACAGACCCACTTCTGTCCCACGAAAGCTCACCTAATAAACTATTTTGCTAGTCTTTAAAGTGCTACTTGACTGCTTTTTGTTTTGATAGTGTATAGACTAGCATGGCTTCCTCTCTGTTACTACCTAAACAGTTTGATATTCCCCATCTCTTTACAGTTATACTTACCTGACTGGCCATAGACTGAGCTTCCCAGGACTAAGCCCAGGGAGGACAGCTTTACAACAGGCAGAGCCAATACCCAGCAAGAATCAACAGCTGCATGAGCTCAAGTTTTATATTGGCCAAAGGCCTATGGGCCCCATAAGATGCAGAACAAACACTGCCTCTGCTCATGTCTCCCGGGTACTAATTCCCAGTACGGGGCAGGGAAACTGTCACATTAAATAACATTTTTTTGGGGGGGGGGGGGAGGGGGGTGTTCAGTGCTCAGGTTTGTAAAGTGGCAGGTACTCACTAAATCAGGACAGAGCAAAGCCAGCTTCTGCAACTCTTCCTGGGGCACTGGTTTGTTTATACACCACAGAGGGAAACAAACCAGAGAAGACTTGGAGCTAGAGACAGCAGGTTCCAGCCTGCCCTGCCCAGGAGAAGATCTGGGCAGCATCCCTGGGCCAGAGTGTGGCTTAGACCCAGGGGCTGGTTTCAGGCACACGTCTGTCGCCATGTACCCAGGCCGGAGTGGGGCAGGCAGGCGACTGCTCCTCGGGCACCAGGCCGAGGCCAGGGAAACACGGACAGCTCGGGGCTGACTAAGGGGAGCTGGACTCCAGGGCAACCTCGCTCGCTGCACCTGCCAGCAGCTCATCACAGACCTTGGGGCTCGCTCCGCGCCCCCCCACTCCCCGTGGCTGCACCCACGGGCCACTTGGGGAGCCCCCGGGCCCAGCAAAGCCCCGACCCAGTGCAGGCACCTGCCGAGCAGCCCCGGCCCACAGCAAGGCCCCGCCCGGCAGCCCCAGAGGCTCACCGAAGGTGTCGTGCGTGTACCGCCGGCGGCGGCCGGGCTCCCCCTCGCTGGCCATGGCAGCGCTGCCGCCGCAGCTCCCCGGGGGCGCAGCACGTGCGGCAGCCGCGACCGCAGCCGGGCATTTAAAGGGCTGCGCGGAGCATGCGCTGGCCACCGCCCCTCTTCCTCCGCCCCCGGGGCCGGGATGAGCGCGGGAGAGTGGGGGTGATGCACTCACCACGGGGCGCTAGGGGCGGAGTCTATGGGGTGCATGCAGCCTGCCCCCACTCCTCCCGCGGGGTGCACGGCGCTGCACGGGATGTATTTACTCCGCCCCCCCCCCGACTGCAGGGCGCTGCATACGATGTTTTTATTCGGGGGCCCCCACCCCCTGCCGGGTGCATGGCGCTGCATGGGATGTATTTACTCGAGGCTCCCCACCCCCTGCCGGGTGCACGGCGCTGCATGGGATGTATTTACTCGAGGCTCCCCACCCCCTGCTGGGTGCACAGTGCTGCATGGGATGTATTTACTCGAGGCTCCCCACCCCCTGCCGGGTGCACGGTGCTGCATGGGATGTATTTACTCGAGGCTCCCCACCCCCTGCTGGGTGCACAGTGCTGCATGGGATGTATTTACTCGAGGCTCCCCACCCCCTGCCGGGTGCACGGCGCTGCATGGGATGTATTTACTCGAGGCTCCCCACCCCCTGCTGGGTGCACAGTGCTGCATGGGATGTATTTACTCGAGGCTCCCCACCCCCTGCCGGGTGCACGGCGCTGCATGGGATGTATTTACTCGAGGCTCCCCACCCCCTGCCGGGTGCACGGCGCTGCATGGGATGTATTTACTCGAGGCTCCCCACCCCCTGCCGGGTGCACGGCGCTGCATGGGATGTATTTACTCGCCTACCCCCCTCCATCCCGCGGAGCGCACAGGGCTGCAAGCCGGGGGTAAGAGGAGGAGCAGGGAGTGGGGTGTAATGAAAAGGGGAGCTAACACCCTCCTCACCTCTCCACACCAGGGGTAGGCTAGCGCTGCCTCAGGCAGGCAGGGAGCAGCATTACAGGGAATCTGGGGTAAATGCTGCACCAGGGTCATTCAGCCCAGTCCCTGGACTTGAAATGTGAGTATCAGGATTGCCCCCACCGAATTAAGGAACGCTGGTGGTCATCCTCTCTTGAAATTGCATCCCTGACAATTAATTTGAGGAAGTTGGCATGTCTGCTCTTGGTCACTGGCTCCACCAGTTCAGCGAGTGGTGGGTTGGCTGCCCTGGTGCTGTGGGGTCAAGGTCTCTGGGAGCTTTGGGTATGCAGGAAGCACACAATTATCTGCAGGGACCCAAGTCACTCTCCCATTTACTGTTGCTTGTTTCTCCACTTCCCCAACCTGTTCTTCTTCTTCACAGTTACAGATTATCCTAGGCTGCCCCTCCCATGTGGAAGAAGCTTCTGTTCTCTCCCTGCGGCCCCTCACAGTCTTGTCTCCTGTGGGCTGTACTGCTATAGTTTACTGTTGATTGCTTGGCTAGTGGGTGGGTCATGCTGGTGACCTGTTATATGCAGGATGTCTGCCTAGATGATATGGTCCCTTCTGGACTTAGGCTTGGTGACTCCCCAGAAACAGCTGCAAAAAACTCATCCTCCTTCAAAATCCCCCCTTCCCATGAAGTCTACAAAGAAAATGGAGGACAGGCAGGTTAATGGCGTGCAGAGACCACTGCCTGTCACAGGTGTGGGGAACAGGGACCCACCATTCAGCCCACTGTTTCATTTCACCCAGCCTGAGGCAAGTCTCCCTGCCCTAGGCCTCAGTGCCCCCTTGTGGGGCTGGAGTCATGAGCACCGGTTCACTGGCATTTCGCTAAGGACTTAGGAAAACTGCTTGATTGTCCCTCACCTACTCCACAGCTCCCAATGTCCAGGAACCATGACCAGAGGGAGTTGTGAGGGCAAAGCCTGTGGACATGGCAGTGCAAACCTCACAAAGCTGCCTGGCCCTGGCCTAGGGGCCAGACATGGCAGCTGCTACCAGAAACAGTGCAAAGCCATGAGGGGTAGGCAGAGAACCTGCCTTAGCCATGTTGTGCTGCCAAGTGGGAGCTCCCTGAGATAAGAGTCACACAACCAGAGCTCCTACCCCTCACTCCCCCCTGAACCCTTACCTCGTTCCCCAGATTGGAATCCCCTAATACACCCCAGCTACCTCCCAAAACCCACACTCCCACCACAACCCTGAGCTCCTTCCCACACCCGCCCTCCCTCACGGAACCTGCACCCTGAACCTCATTGCATAACACAACCCCCTGTCCAATCCATGGTCCCCCAGCTGGAGCCTGCACCCCCTTCCACACCCCAAACCTCCTACCCCAGCCCTGCGCCACTTCCTGCACTCCCAGCCGCTTGGCTCCAGCTTAGAACCCTTCCTGCACCCCAAGCCCCTCATTCTGAACTCAGCTGGAGGCTTCACCTCCTCCCACACCTTAATCCACTCCCACACCCTGAACCCTAATTTTGGCCCCATCTCAAAGCCTCAGGGAAGGCCTCAGCCTCCATGCCCCACCATGGGGCTATGTGTGGCCCCCACTTGATTTTCTTTGTGTAGGTAAATGGCCGTTGATAGGCCAGGGGTGGGGAATCTTTTTTCTATTGCATTGTCTCATTGTCTGTAATCCATCTGTCCTCTTGCATCACAGTCTTAGGTTGTAAACAGTTCTTGGTTTGCACAGGTCATAGCACAACAGGTGTTCTGGTCTACAGCTGGGGCTTGTGGGTTCTACAATACACAAACAATAAACAACAAGCCTACAACTGTTGCAGTTAATGGCAAAACCCCAGGGAGCTTTTTGTCTAGTAAGGGCCCAGTCTTCCAATGATCCTAGCTAGTTTGGGATGTTCAGGTTGTGCATGGTGTGAGAGGTTGTTTTAAACGTGTTTAAAATATATATTCTATAGTTATAATCATTAGTTTGTCATATTCAAAATGGAGTTGTACCACTTGACTGAGATTCCATTTTGGTTTCAGCCTTCTAGACTTGTCAGTCACTGACAGTTAGAACCAGAACTAACTGGTTTTTCCCGCCCTTTTCCCTGAGCATTCCATTTACCTCAGAAATGTTTGCCCACCAAGGCATCATGAAGGACAGGGTTTCCCACCAAAGGGTCTATGGAAGACTGTGACTTAGGTCACAGGGTGGGCTGTCCATTCCTATCCACCACGGCAGCAGCACGCTGCCTGTCCATCTGCTGCCTGCCAAGGAAGGAGAAGAAGCTCCTCATCCCATGCATCCATCACATTGCATACCATCTGCACACCTGCCAGCTCTCACCATCAACTTCACTAGGGTTGCCAGACATCCTGCAACCTGCAGGATGGTCCCAAATTTCCATGACAAGTCCTGCGTCATGCATTTACGCAAAAATGTCCCATAGGGATATTTTTGCATAAATGCAGGACATGGTACTTGTCAAGGAAATTCCCAGGCCCCAGCTGGGGTTCCTGCATCTGTGGTTGCCAGTGGGGCTCCGTGCCCCACCAGCTCCCAGCTGCGGGACCCTCAGCTGGGAGGCACAGGGGAACCCCAGCAGCCCCACGGCTGGGAGCCGACTGGGGCATGGAGCCCCACCAGCAGCCCTAGCCACAGGATCCCTGGGTATGGGGAGCACAGCAGCCCCACAGCTGGGAGCCGGCTGGGGCATGAAGCCCTGCTGGCAGCCCTAGCTGCAAGAACGCCAGCTGGAGTCGCAGGGGGACCGCATCAGCCCCGCAACTGGGAGCCGGCTGGGGCACAGGGTCACCACCCTGTAGCTTGGGGCAGCCTCCGAACCACAGCAGCTTCCCAGCTGTGTGGCTGCCGGGGTCCTCCATCCCCTCAGCCAGGGATCCCACACCTGGGGCTGCTTGTCCTGCAAACTCTCCCCAAAAATCTGGCAACCCTATCCTTCAGTGAATCCACTGCCAAGGGACTCTCGGTGATCCTCCCTGAGGACTCCATGGAGTCTAAAGGTCTTAGGTCCTGAGCACCAGCCTTACTAACAGAAGCCACATATTGATCGACAAGATCAGATGTCTATATTCAGGCTTCATATTAATTCATATTGGTTGTCCAGGGTAACTGTGCTGGGTCTGGGCTTCATGTCTATTGGGAAGGTCACTGTGCCACCATTGCTCTTTCTCAGGGACTCTCTTTTTGCCCCACCACCCGCACAAACATAATACAGTTCTGTGGTGATCTGGAAGCCTACTTTAGCCGTCTCAGACTCAAAGAATACCTTCAACACAATACTGACCAGCACACCGTTACACAGACACCCTCCCAGCAGCACAAGAAGAATAACTCCACGTGGACTCCTCCTGAGGGTAGAAATAACAGTCTGGACCTACATATAGAATGCTTCCGCCGACGCGCACAGGCAGAAATTGTGGAGAGACAGCATCATTTGCCTCACAAGCTCAGTCGTGCGGAATGCAATGACATCCACAGCCTCAGAAACAACCCTGACATTATAATCAAAGAGGCAGATAAAGGAGGAGCTACTGTCATCGTGAACAGGTCTGACTACCAGAAGGAGGCTTCCAGACAACTCTCCAATACGAGATTTTACAGGCTACTTTCCTCAGATCCCACCGAGGAAGACACTAAGAAACTACACCATCTGCTCAGGACACTCCCTGCACAAGCACAAGAACAGATTTATACGAATACACCTCTAGAGCCCCGTCCGGGGCTATTCTACCTACTACCCAAGATCCACAAACCTGGAAATCCTGGACGCCCCATCATCTTGGACATTGGCACTCTCACTGAAGGACTGTCTGGTTATGTGGACTCTCTCCTCAGACCCTATGCCACCAGCACTCCCAGCTATCTCCGAGACACCACTGACTTCCTGAGAAAACTGCAATACATTGATGACCTACCAGAAAACACTATCCTAGCCACCATGGATGTAGAGGCTCTCTATACCAACATCCCACACAAAGATGGAATAAATGCTGTTCGGAACAGTATCCCTGATGATGCTACAGCACATCTGATGGCTGAGCTCTTTAACTTTATCCTCACACACAGCTATTTCAGATTTGGCAATGATACATACCTTCAAATCAGCGGGACAGCTATGGGTACCCGCATGGCCCCTCAATATGCCAATATTTTCATGGCTGACCTGGAACAGCACTTCCTTAGCTCTCGTCCACTAACACCCCGTCTCTACTTATGCTCCATTGATGACATCTTCATCATCTGGACCCATGGGAAGGAGACTCTGGAGGAATTCCACTGGGACTTCAACAACTTTCACCCCAACATCAACCTCAGCCTGGAACAGTCTACACAGGAGATCCACTTCCTGGACACCACGGTGCTAATACACGATGGCCACATCAATACCACCCTGCACTGTAAACCCACTGACCGCTACACCTACCTTCATGCCTCCAGCTTCCACCCCAGACACACCACACGATCCATTGTCTACAGCCAAGCACTAAGATATAACCGCATTTACTCCAACCTCTCTGACAGAGACAAACACCTACAGGATCTCTACCAAGCATTCTTGAAACTGCAATACCCACCTGAGGAAGTGAAAAAACAGATCAACAGAGCCAGACGTGTGCCACGAAGCCTCTTACTACAGGACAAGCCCAAGAGAGAAACCAACAGAACACCACTAGCCATCACCTACAGTCCTCAGTTAAAACCTCTACAACGTATCATCAGGGATTTACAACCCATCCTGGACAATGATCCCCCACTTTCACAGGCCTTGGGAGGCAGACCAGTCCTTGCCCACAGACAACCTGCCAACCTGAAGCAAATCCTAACCAGCAACTATACACCGCACCACAATCACTCTAACTCAGGGACCCATCCATGCAACAAACCTCGTTGCCAGCTCTGCCCACATATCTACACCAGCAACACCATTACAGGACCTAACCAGATCAGCCACACCATCGTGGGTTCATTCAGCTGCACATCTTCCAATATAATTTATGCCATCATGTGCCAGCAATGCCCCTCTGCTATATACATCGGACAAACTGGACAGTCTCTACGTAAAAGAATAAACGCACACAAATCAGATATCAGACATGGCAATATACAAAAACCCATAGGAGAGCACTTCAATCTCCCAGGCCACACAGTAGCAAACTTAAAAGTAGCTATCCTACAGCAAAAACATTTCAGGACCAGACTCCAAAGAGAAATTTCTGAGCTACAATTCATCTGCAAATTTGATGCCCTCAGCTCAGGCTTAAACAAAGACTGTGAATGGCTGGCTAAATACAAAAGCAGCTTCCCCTCCCTTGGTGTTCACACCTCCAGATCAACTGCTGGTAGTAAGCCTCACCCTTGCTGACTGAGCTAACCTTGTTATCCCCAGCCTTGCTCTGGCTTATTTATACCTGCGCCCTGCAGATTTCCAAGACCAGCATCTGATGAAGTGAGTCTGTGCTGACGAAAGCTCATGCTCAAAACTTTTCTGTTAGTCTATAATGTGCCACAGGACCCTTCGTTGCTGTGCCACCATTGTAAGTTTTATTTAATTGGTTATTGTTTACTAATTCTTTCCCCCTCTCCAATGATTGTAAATTAATCCTTAATGCACTTAACTCTGTTTTAAAATCATACTTTTGACTCCTTTCTGCACCACCATTGAGAGGGAGGCAGCTGAGCTGTCTTTTATATTCAAATTCGGCACATTAACACGTGGTTTGAACCGGGATGGGAATTTTCTGAGTCACTATAGGGGCTCGTTTGCATACTTGGCTTCATCTAATTCTTGATCCTCCCCCCATTTCTACCCCTCTACTCTCTGATTTGCTCACCTTGATCATTTTTTTCTGATTTGTCCTCCTTGATTACTGTTTTTGGTTCTCTGTGCCTTAAATATTGAGTCTGTTCTGGTATGGCTATGGTCTGAAGAAGTGGGTCTGTCCCACAAAAGCTCACCTGATAAATTATTTTGTTAGTCTTTAAAGTGCTACTTGACTGCTTTTTTGTTTTGACTCCTTGTTATTGGGTTAAGGGCGAGGAAGGTAAACATCTAGGGTAACCCACAGGTGAGAGACCCTAAGCCAGAGGAACAGATTTGCTTTTTCTAAGTGGGGGGGGGCGGTTAACACACTCACGTACATACTCATCAATTTCCCTAGCCTCCTCGCTAACAGTGTAAACCCAGAATAACTCCACTGGGTGGAGCCACTGGAATTACTCCAGATTTACTCATGTGAGTGAGAGCAGAATTTGGCCCCTTATATGTTCCACAAAACCATCAGTAAATAGATTTTTAAAATATTTCTTTTTCCCACCAGGCCTACACTGTGCCTGGAATGTGGGTGTTTCATACGTTTTCTCTTGTTGTCTTATCTTGAGGGCTAAACAGGCATCACCATCAAACATGCATCATCTACTAAGGATAGTTGCACCAGCAGGAGCGATCACACTTGATGGAGTTATACCAGACATCGTGTAGTGGAATTCACAGATTGGCCCTATCCTGCAAATCCCAGACAGAGGACAACATGCTTTATCTTGCACTAACTTTTGCATCTCCCAAACTACCGGTGACTGTCAGTACAAGGAACTTTAAAATCTTATTGGGTCAGGCAGGGGTAATGCCTCGCATTGGAAGGTGTCATTTCTATATCACTGGTGTTTCTGAAAAGAGGCTGGATGAGAAGGCATCACCATTCTTGGTTCTAAACTATTTAGGAGAGTGTTTAATTGGGGCAAATGGGAGGTGTGGCATTCTATACACAGAGAGAGCGCTCTGTAGCCTTCATATTCTTTTTGCATATATCCCACTCTGTAGCTTGGGATCTGAAAAATTCACCAGTATGGCTGTTGATTGCCAGTGAAAATGAGGTTGGATCAGATGCTAAAATAGGAAAAGAACAAGTTAAAAATTAGACACATTCAATGTCTTTCAAGTCTCCAGGGCCTGATGAAATACATCGTAGAATATTCAAGGAGCTGACGGAGGAGATTATCATCTTTGAAAAGTCATGGAAAACGGGAGATTCCAGAAGACTAAAAAATGGCACCATATTTATCCATCTATAAAAAAAGGAAAAAAGGACAACCTGGGAATTACAGACCAGTCAGCTTAACATCTCTACCCTGAAAGATAATGGAGCAAACAATTAAGCAATCAGTTTGCAAACATTTTGAAGATACTAAGGTGATAACTAACAGTCAGCATGGATTTGTCAAGAACAAATCCCATCAAACAACTAGTTGATAGCTTTCTTTGATAAGGTAACAAGCTTTATGGATAAGGGGGAAGTGGTGGTTGATGTGGGATATCTTGAGTTTAGTAAAGTTTCTGATACTGTCTTGCAGAACAAACTAGAGAAATATAACCTAGATTAATACATGGTTTAAATCGTGATGGGAACTTTCTGAGTCACTATAAGGGCTCATCTGCATACGTGGCTCAATCAAATTCTTGACCTTCCCCCCACCCCTCCACTCTCTGATTTGCTCACCTTGATTATCTTTTTCTGATTTGTCCTCCTTGCTTACTGTTTTTGGCTCTCTGTGTCTTAAATATTGAGTCTGTTCTGGTCTGGCTATGGTCTGAAGAAGTGGGTCTGTCCCACGAAAGCTCACCTAATAAACTATTTTGCTAGTATTTAAAGTGGTATTTGACTGCTTTTTGTTTTGATAACCTAGATCAGTGTTTCTTAACCAGGGGTACCCCTGGGGATACTCCGAGGTCTTCCGGGGTACCTCAGTTCATCTAGATATTTGCCTAGTTTTACAACAGGCTATATTAATAACACCAGTAAAGTCAGTACAATCTAAAAGTTCATTCAGACAATGACGTGTTTCTACTTTTTCATATACTGAAATGTAAGTACAATATTTCTATTCCAATTAATTTATTTGATATTAAGATGGTAGAGAGTCAGCAAGTTTTGGGTAGTAGTCTTCTGTGATATATTTGTAGTTTTTAAGCAACAGAGAGGTAGCCATGTTAGTCTGTATTCTAAAAAAACAAAACAGCAGCAATGTACCACTTTAAAGACTAACAAAATGATTGATTTGGTGATGAGCTTTCATGGGACAGACCCACTTCTTCAGACCATAGTCATACCAGAACAGACTCAATATTTAAGGCACAGAAAACCAAAAATAGTAATCAAGGTTGACAAATCAGAAAAATATTATTAAGGTGAGCAAATCAGAGAGTAGAGGGGCAGAAGCCGGGGGAGGAGTCAAGAATTAGATGAAGAAAAGTATGCAAAAGAGCCCCTATAATGAGCTAGAAAATTCCCATCCCAGTTCAAACCACATTAATGTGTCGAATTTGAATATAAGAGAGAGTTCAGCAGCCTCTCCTTCCAAACTGCTGTGAAAATTCCTTTTCAGTAAAATGCAGACTTTCAGGTTATTAACAGAATGGACCACTCCATTAAAGTGCTGGCTGACAGCTTTGTGAATTAGGAGCATGTTTATGTCTGTTTTATGCCCATTAATTTTTTGTCTAAGAGAGTTTGAAGTCTGTCCCATATACAAAGCATCTGGGCATTGATGGCATATATGATGTTAGCTGAGGAACATGAGAATGCCCATGATTCTGTGAATAACCTGGTTAGGTCCAGTGATGGTATCTCCAGAATAGAAATGGGGACAAAGCAGGCAACGGGCCTTGTTGCAAGGAAAAGTTCCAGGACTGGTGTTCCTGCAGTATAGACTGTGGTTGTTGGTGAGAATCCTCATAAGGCTGGATGCAGGATGGAAGCTGCACACACAACTAGATCCATTGTTTACAATCAAGCACTTAGGTACAATCACATTTGCTCTGATCCTAATGACAGAAACTGAAAACTACAAGATCTTTACCAAATATTCATAAACCTGAATTATGCACCAAGAGAAATAAAAAAACAAATTGACAGGGCCAGATGAATACCCAAAGACCAGCATCTCCAAGATAGGCCCCAAAAAGCCAAGAACAGAACACCACTGGTCACTACCAACAGCCCCCAACTCAAAGCACTGCAACGCATTGTTAAAGACCTACAACCTATCCCTAATCAGGATGCCACACTCCAGAAGGCCCTAGGTGACAGGTCTGTTCTCTCCTACAGACAACCTCCCAATCTTACGAGGATTCTCACCAACATCCACAGTCTATACCGCAGGAATACCAGTCCTGGAACTTTTCCTCTCTGCTCTCTGATTTGCTCACCTTGATTACTATTTTTGGTTCTCTGTGCCTTGAATATTGAGTCTGTTCTGGTATGACTATGATCTGAAGAAGTGGGTCTGTCCCATGAAAGCTCATCACCTAATAAATTATTTTGTTAGTCTTTAAAGTTCTACTTGACTGCTTTTTTGTTTTGATAGTCCTTGTAATGTGCAAGGTAATTGTTGTCTTTGTTCATATCAAGCGTTAATGTGTCAAATTTGAATATGAACTCCAGTTCACAAATCTCTCTATGCAATCTGTTTTTAAAGTTTCTTTGTTGTAAGACACATATTCTCAGGTCTTTAACAGAATGACCTACTCCACTGAAGTAGCAGAAATGTAGCACTTTAAAGACCAACAAAATGATTTATTCAGTGATGAGCTTTCATGGGACAGACCCACTTCTTCAGACCAGTTTCATTTCCAGTACAGACTGACATTTATAAATACAGAGGACCAAAAAAAAAAAATTGTAATAAAAACTGACAGATCAAATGGGACTGAAAGAAGGGGGTGAGGGGAGGGGTGATGTTAATTTTCCTGTCTGGGATAATTACGAGCATCAAAGGAATGCAAGCAGTCCTTGTAATGCGTGAGGTAATTAATGTTTCTGTTCATATCATGTATGAATGTGTCAAATTTGAATATGAACTTTAACTCACAAATCTCTTGTTCTAATTTGTTGTTAAATTCCTTTTGTTCCGGACTCCATTGAAATGCTCACTGACTGGCTTATGTGTATTGAGATTCCTGATATCTGCTCTGTGTGCATTCATTCATCAGGAAATATGTAGATAAATCAGATAAAGTCCAGAGAAGAGCAACAAAAATGATTAAAGGTCTAGAGAACATGACCTATGAAGGAAGATTGAAAGGATTGGGTTTGTTTATTATGGAAAAGAGAAGACTGAGGGGGGACGTGATAACAGTTTTCAAGCACCTAAAAGGTTGTTACAAGGAGGAAAGAGAAAAATGGTTCCCCTTAACCTCTGATGATAGAACAAGGAGCAATAGTCTTAACGTGCACAAATGAAGGTTTTCGGTTGGACATTAGGAAAAAAAATCATAACTGTAAGTGTGGTTAAGCACTGGAATAAATTGCCAAAGCAGGCCGTAGAATCTCCATCATTCGAGACTTTTAAGAGCAGGTTAGACAAACACTTGTCAGGGGTGATTGATACTTGATTCTGCAATGAGTGCAGGGGATGGGACTGAATGACCCAATGAGGTCCCTTCCTGTCCTATGATTCTTCTGACAATATTCAGAATGCATGCTACTACTCACACAGCGACTTTAAGTGAGGTTATTCTACCCCAAATTAGATGATAAGTGCTCACCTTAGCTGCCTCTGCTATAGGGAATGTTCAGCGTGTGTTTTTTTAATGAAGTAATTCCAAGTGTACCCATGAAACATATTTGCGGTGTCCATGTGCAAGGTAGTTGCACATCAAGTCAAAAAAATCAAAAGTCAGGCATGTAAAATCCCACACTTCCACTGGCTTGGGAGTTATTTGATGATTAGGGAACTTGAAAGACATGGCCTAAAACGCCAGGTCTACACTGTCACTCATGCTGGTCAAACTTACATCACTCGGAGGTGTGAAAATCCCACCTCCCTGAGCAACATAAATTTCCCCAGCATAAGAAGTAGCGGGCACAGTGCTATGTGAGTGCTTCTGCTTACAGTTACCACTGCTCATTGAGGTGGTTTTATGAAGTCAACAAGAGAGCTCTTTGCCATTGGCACAGAGGGACAACACTAAGGGTCAGCCATAAGCAACTCATGGGCCAGATGTGAACAGTGGGAGCTACAAGTGGCTGTACCTGCAGACGTTCAGGTAAATAAAGCATCTAACAGCCCACTAAGGGCCAACCCTGGTGAACAGCATCCAGCCCATATGCTGCTAATTGCCCACCCCAGGCTACACGAATAATTTTACAACACCACTCCTGCATCATTCCAGGTATGCTTGCTAGTGTACATGTGGCCTAAACGTCCATGAGATGACTGCAAGAGTAAGGTAAGGGAATCAGTTACTTCACTTTGGGGAAAAAGACTAATCTTCAGCATATTACATTAAAGACAAAAGATTCAAATCCTGCACTCAAGGACCTTAAAGCTTCATAAAGATTGTCCTCCATTTGTACTCCAGAAATGAGGCTGTCTGAAGACCACTGCTGAAGAGGTAAAGTGTCAGGTTAGTGGTAGAACACGCTTTGAAAAAAACAGTTAGTGGTTGAAATACAATAGGAACACAGTTGTTTGAGTACTCTTGGGTAGTTCTAATTGTAGTACAAGAAACTGGCTGAGGAACAGTAAAGCCCGCCCAACCCCCTTAAAAAGAAACATATGTTTAGACCATAAACAGATGGATGACTGCACAGCTCTCTTCTTGCAAAGGACTAAGTCACATCTTTGTACAAAACACTGGTTATCTGCCTTTGTTTATGAAGGACTTGTTTGCAACTGCACATGGCTGAGCTTTGTTAAGACCCTCACCTCTTACTTTGTAATGCAAAGGGAGGTTTAAAAACACTGTAGGATGGGGCGGGCAATAATTTTCACTGAGGCACCACTCCATGAATTTTGATACTGGTCGTGTGCTGACTCAGCACCCCCACTCAAAAGGGGTGAGACCTTGGGCAGAAAGGTTGAGGTGGGGGGCTACAGAGAGCCAAAGAGAGCGTGTAAGTGTGCAAGAGAAACACCTGGTGTGTGAGAGACAGACTTTGTGATATGGATCGAGTGTATGCTGCAGTGTATGTGTGACAGTGACTGTGTGAGGCACAGACTGGGTGTGTGTGACACTGACAGTGTGTTTATGCTAGCTGCTGCTGGTTAAGTTTCTGAGAGACGCCACCCTCTGTCTCTGTACGGAAAATCGGTCCTGCTTTGCTGTCTTCCCCTCCCCTGCTCTGCACTCTTGAGTGAATCACTGACCATTCATGCTTCAGACTGAAGCAGCTCCACAGTGCATCCCAACTCTGCAGAGATGGGGTAGAGAAGTAGAGGAACACCGGACTTCAACACAACCCCCTCCTCTTCACCCTCTCTCCCTGTGCACAGCTAGCAGGAGAATCCTAGGAGCAGCTCAGCTGCAGAGGGACAAGGTGGGTGGGAGGGGCAGCTGAACACATGCAGCTGGCCGTAAGTATGCACACTCTACTCATTACCTGGATGGGCCAAAAAGAAATGCCTGGCAGGCTGGATGCAGCCTCAGGGCATGATTTTGCCCACCCACGCTGCTAATAATAGATGCTCAGATGTGTGTCCCAACAAAAAAACTGGAGGACAAAAATGCTGTTGAAGCTAAACCAGAGAGCAGAAGAGGTGGGTAAAGGCAAAAAGGCATTTTTCAAAAATTGGAAGTCAAATCCTACTAAGGAAATAGAGAGAAGCATACGCTCTGGCAAGTCAAATATGAAAGTATAATTAGGCAGACAGAAAAGATCTGAGAAGCAGGAAGGGCAGTGGTCCTCATAAGTATCGGAGGGGTAGCCGTGCTAGTCTGGATCTGTAACAGCAACGAAGGGTCCTGTGGCACCTTATAGACTAACAGAAAAGTTTTGAGCGTGAGCTTTCGTGAGCACAGACTCACTTCATCAGATGCATCTGATGAAGTGAGTCTGTGCTCACGAAAGCTCACGCTCAAAACTTTTCTGTTAGTCTATAAGGTGCCACAGGACCCTTCGTTGCTGTTACAAATGAAAGGTTGTATCCCACTTCCCCAAGGAAGATGCAGAAGAATGTCTGGGGAAGCAGCCTGCTTGGGGGCAGGGAGGGAGCTCCACCCTGCCCTGCTTCCCCCCCAGTTCTGCTTCAGCCTGGGCACTACAAGTCTGCTAATAGCCCACACACAGTAAAAGGCCACCCCCGGTGGGGGAGCACTCTCAGGGATGGCCTCAATGAATTACCAGCAATTCCCCAGTCCTCCCTTGAGCACAGGTCCTCCCTCCCGCCCTGTAGTGCAGCTCCCCTCCTTTCCTAAGCTGCTCCACTCACCTCCCCACCCCCAGAGCATGACTTCTTCTCCATTGTCAGGCTCCACTACCCCCCAGCTCCCAAGAGAGGTGGGTGGACCATGTAAGGGGGGCACTAAATTAGGGCCTTGTCTGGAATATAGTCTGTTACGCTGATGGTACAAAAGTGGTATAATTACATTGCTTATGCTCACACAATGCTCCTCCTCCTGGTGGAGCATGCTCAAGGTGCGCTACCATCAACAGTGAGAGCAATGCACTGTGGGTAAGTATCCCATGATGCAACTCTGCATCTTCTGTAGCTAGGGTTTGTGGGAAGGTGGAGTGGATTGAAGTGCACCATGGATGTGGGTTCAATGAACCCCGAGGCAGTTTTTTCTGTCCCATCATTCCATGGTTTCCAATTGCATTTCCTAGCATTTTCTAGTGGCCCGTTTACTGGGAGCCTGCTATCTCTATCCGAAAGGGTCAGTCCTGCACTGCTCTCATTGCAGCTTGCTTTCGGCCACACTGAATTTGTTAACACGTGGCCATCTGTCCAGAGATGTTAGAAGGCTTGGACTAAAATTTAGTTTGTTTGGAGAAAGACAGATACAGAGCAGAGAAATAAAGAATTCTGAGAGATTCTACATTAGCAGATCTTAATGCAGGATCTCACTTCACTTGCATTGGTGTTTTTCTATTATAAAGTACTTATGCTCCTTTTGTAGATCCTGGCTTTAAGGACTTCTTTGTGGCTCCCACTGCTATAATTGTAAGGTAAAGAAAAAAAACCCTCCTGATTATTTTTTACGAACGGTGAATGTCTAAAAGCCCAAAAATGAACAATTCCTACCTAAATAGCAAACAATATATGATCTCTAATTATTGGAGAACTCCCCTAGTGTCCTCTATACAGAGACAAGGTTCAGGAGAGAAAGTCAAGAAGACAGTGGAACACACAAAAGTGTGAGAAAATAGGAGAGTAAAAAGTTTGTGAACGTCCTGCAATAAACATGTATCGCATTACAAATGATTGTGTGTGTGCTGTTCTTAAAATAGGGGTTACAAAAAGCAAGGTTTGACATTATTTATTAAGGTCCATTTTGTATTCAGATACATTGTGGCTCTTGAATTATTGAGATTTTTACCAAATTGGAGAATACGACTCTTCTTGCTATTCTGGTTGCCGACCCTGGTTTAAGGTTGTAGATATCCAAAACCTCTAATATTTTTTTTTTCAAAAAGCCTGTTACTAATTAATAGTACGCACGACATGACACAGTAAATTGTACCAGGATTGTGTCTATTTGTTTGGCCTTTCAATGAGAGTTGAATTCCAGACAAGTGATTTCCATGAAGTTTTAGAACTTGTTTGGGAGAGATGTTGCAGACCATTAAGGCTGGAATTTTGCTATCCAGTACAGTTGTGGGTCTTACAAGTCAATGGGTATTCTCAGAAGCAGCTAGCATTAGGTGTGATGCCACTGATGGTAGGTATTTTGTAGGAAGATCTTATTTGCAAGCTCTTTGAAACATGGATTGGGCTACAAACTGTGCCGCTATGGGTTAATGTTTTCTAGGTCTTCTACTCGGAGCTGGTCACTCTCTCTCTCTCTCTCTCTCTCTCTCTCACACACACACACACACACAGAGATTCCAGAACTGTTTATCATGGCATGGAACCTAAGCATTCATTTAAAATACTCGGGGCTGTCCTCCCTCTGCCCCTCTCTTTCCATGTTGTGGAAAACATCCCTATTCCTGGCACTTCCCATCTTCCAGACACACCCAAACCCTGACCTTGGTATAAAAATTAGAGTAAGAAGAAACCACATAACAAATTTGGTGGTCCTCGTTCTTACAGTTTAGGAGTTGTTGAACAAATGGACTCTCAGAGGCAGACATGCTTCAACATGCGCATAGATAGTGAAAATGAGAAAGCCCTTTTCCAGTAAATGTGCTGTGACACTTCAATCATTGCAAAATCAGACAAAAATAAGTTTTTAAGTGAGATGAAACTTGGGGTACACAAGACAAATAAGAGTCCTGAAAGGGGCACAGTAATCAGGAAAGATAGTTATTGGGCTACTAGACTTAGTTGTACTGCCTGTAATAATAGGTCAGTGGTTTGAGCATTAGCCTGCTAAACTCTGGGTTGTGAGCTCAGTCCCTGAGGAGGCGATTCAGGGGTCTGGGGCAAATAGATTTCAAAAGACAAAACTTGTCAGGGATGGTCCTTGGCCCTGCCAAGAGGTCAGGGAGCTGGACTCAAGGAGGTCCCTTCCAGCTCTATGAGGTGTATGTATATAATATTTACACTCAGGACAGTAGGCACTTTTGATGGAGCAGTAGTAGACCCCAAACAGTTAAATTTGATTGAGGTTTCTATTATGGTTTGAGCACTAATATTGTGTTTGCTATTGTTTTAATACTATATATTATATTGGTTTCAAGAAAAAAAGTTGCTGTTGGATATTACCCCTGAAAAACTTATACAAACAACATATTAGCTAGCTTTGTTCAGATATCACACAAAAACCCAAATGAATTTTGAACGCTGCAGCCTTAAAAAAAAGTTTAACAACTGTGTCTATTTCTGTCTTCCATCCCCAGACAATCTCAAAGTTCACAAAGAGAAAAGGAAGTTTCTGTTGGAACTTTGGAGAGATATTTTAGCACTAGAGGTGTTAGAAATAGAATAGCTGAATTTTCTGCTGCTGGCTTTCTCACCCACCCACAAGGTGTATGCAGTCTTTGGGACAGAAGACATTAGAGCTACTTTCTGCCCTTAGGTACCCTTGAGCTTCAATGAGAATTTCATGCACTAACACAACTGTCACTAAACTAAACCAATTTCCTTGCTGCCTTAAATAAAAGCCACTCAAACAGTAATTCCATCAGTTTTTGCCACCTATTCTAAGCAAAATATGCCTCATTAAAGTGAAGTTTAGTAAATCTACTCAGATGAACTATCCTGCAAACATGACGATAAACAGTATAATGAGGTAATAAGTATCAAACGAGGTGATATTGAACGTGTAAACCAGGCATGTCAAACTCAAAGCCTACTGAGGGCTGCACAAATGAAAACTGAAAGCTTTCAGGATCACCAAAGAAAATGTACTTCTATCGGAAAGTAGTAATCATTTATTATCATAGATTATGTTTTGGTATATTTCACATTTTTCAGATCTTGTTTGAATATAAAAATTTTAATTGCGAATGTAACAGTTAATATGAATTTTATCATTTTAAACTTGAGAAAAAACATCTGCAGCGAGGGAAGACAGAAAGAGAAGAAAAGAAAAGTGGCAGAACTCAAGCCCCAAACCACACACTGCTCCCTCCCACCCTGAGGCCCAACCCCCAGCTAAATCTGCCCCCTTTGCAGGGCCCAAATCACCTCCCCAGGCAGCTTAGCTGCCTCTTGTGGTTCCCCATCTGCCCCCCAGCAGCTTAACTGCCCCCCGTGGGGCCCAAACTACCCCACCCATGAGGCCCAAACCCCCCCCCACCCAAGGCTTAGCTGACCAATTCAAACCATCCTCCATGCAGGGACCAAGCAGCCTCTGGGAAGCTTAACTGTCCCCTGGCAGGGTGCAAGCCACTCCCTAGTGCAGCTTAACTGCCCCCTGGCAGGGCCCAAGCCACACCCCCCCCGTATGACTTAACCCCCCTTGTGGCGCCTGAGCCCTTTCCCCATGCAGCTTAACTACCCCCTGGCAGGGCCCAAACCACCTCCGGGTGGCTTAACTGCCCCTTGGCAGGGCCCAATCTGCCCCCAGCTGCTTAGCTACCCCAGGAAGGGCCTGATCCACCCCTGGGCAGCTTTACTGCCCCCCCGCCTTCCCTGTGTGGGGGACTGAGTTGCGCCCCCCCTCCCGCTTCTCACCTCCCCCCAGCTCTGAGCCTACACCAGCACCCTATCCTCATGAGCTCCATGCTGACCTTCCACCTGAGCGATGCTGGGGCTGGTGGCAGCATCCCAGCAGGGCAGCACCTGGAAGCAGGCGGCAGGCAGGGAGCCGCAAATGGCTCCTTAAAGAGCCATGTGTGGCTTGGAGCTGTCCTGCCGTCTTTTGAAAATAGCAGTAGTCGGGGAAAAGGGGTAGCGGAACACCATTCTGCTGCACTTTGCAAGGAAAAAAAGCACTGGAAAACACTGAAGATAAAAGCAGACCACGGAGAAAAGCCAAATCAGAAAAGCCAAAACATCTCGAAGAAAGAAGGGACAAAATGGTTTTGCAGTGAATATGCAAAACCAGGTGTCAGGACACCTGCACCCTATGGCTAGCTCTGCACTCTGCTGCAAACTTCATCATCACTTAAAATGAAGATAACCTCATGAGGTACCAACATGAATGAATGAATGAGCTTGAGATTTGTGGCTGGAAGGAACAGCAGCAAGAGTTAAGTTAAAGAAGTGGCGCCTGAGGGGAACGGAGCTGCACAGACTCAGAGAATGAAGATCAGGGCAGAGAGAAACTGATCACCACCAGCTTGCTGGTGGAACGCCCCTGGTATTATGTCTCTAAGGATGTGCTTAAGTCAGAACATTTCTATTGTACAGGTTTTCTTTGTCAATCATTATCACCAGGTTTGAGTGATGCTTTGGCTGATTTTATGTATTTCCCTTTCACCTGTATACAGGGTGTCTACAACACAAGCAGCTTCCCCTCCCTTGGTGTTCACACCTCCAGATCAACTGCTGGTAGTAAGCCTCACCCTTGCTGACTGAGCTGACCTTGTTATCCCCACCCTTGCTCTGGCTTATTTATACCTGGCTCTGCAGATTTCCAAGACCAGCATCTGATGAAGTGAGTCTGTGCTCACGAAAGCTCATGCTCAAAACTTTTCTGTTAGTCTATAAGGTGCCACAGGACCCTTCGTTGCTGTTACAGATCCAGACTAACACGGCTACCCCTCCGATACTATACAACACAGTGAAAACCCTCCCCTGCCCCAAGAGCAGCCTCTCTCCCACTATGGAAGTTAGAGGTTGCCCTTTGCACTACCACCTTTCAGTGGGCCACAGAAGACATCACAATCCAACATTATTTCCCTGCATGGAGGAAGCAGAGAGAGAGGAAAGGGGCACTTGGTAGCCCTCGGTAGGGGAAGGGACGATGGGTAACCAGACAAGGTCAGGATCTCTCGGCTTCTGTGACTATCGTCCAAAGTCCAGAAAGATTTCCTTTCAGTCCCACCCAAGGAGAAACACTGCACTCCCCTGCCCCTCTTAGACCCCCCTCTTCTCCAGTTTATAGTGCACCTCCAACCTCCTTGCCCCTGCCAATTTCTCTGCACTCCCTTCTCAGACATTCGGGGGTTTACACGGCAATCCCCTGTTGTTCTGTGTTCTCCCCCTTTCAGACTCTTTGGGGCTTGTGTTCCCCCCACTGCCCCACACCCTCAGGCCCCTTGAGGCTTGTACTGCCCCCCCGTTCCCTACCCCCAGGCCATTTGAGGCTTGCACTCCCCAAAGCACCACCCCAAGGCCCCATGAGGGTTGCACTGCACCCCCCCCTTCCCCATATAACTCTGCCTCATGATCCTCTGCCCCTTGCTCTAGCTCCCCACTGCTCCCTACCTGCTGTTTCCCCAGGCAGGCACCCCTCTCTGCCTTGACCAATGTGGGCTTCACTGGCCCTCTCCTTAGAGCAGTCACACAACCTTCTCTGGCTTGCATGAGTGGCAGGAGGTGGCACAAACACCAGTCCTGGCTTCTTGAGCTGTTCATGTCCAGTGTGTATGTATTAAAACCCCTTTGACTCCCCAGGGCTTTAATATGCATGCGCCACACAGAGACAGCCTGAGGAGCTGGAATGGTGTTTGTCCTACCCCCTGCTGCTCATGCACGCCAGAGAAGGGTGTCTGACCGGGCGGGCCACACTTAAGATATTTTATTAACATCTAGTTGCTGGCCAAAAAAAAAAGTGTTGGGCCACATATGTCTCCCTGGCTGCAAGTTTGACATGGCTGGTGTAAGCCGATATTTAGGAGACAAAATATACCATTTGTTGTTGCACAGAACCACACAAGTGTTTAACAAAATGAACCCATTTAATATAGGTACCAAATCTATTAACAGTCCGATCTCCAGGAAAAATTCACAGCTCTTTGGAAAAGTTGTATTTTGAATAACATGCAGTTTTGACAATGGCAATATGTTAGACTCATGCATTTAAAAAAAACAGTCCAACTGACATAAAATATGGTAATTGTGCTGAGCATAGTAAAAATGGTATTTTCAAATCCCCTGCCCCCACTACTCTTGTCCAGGTAGGCAATTCACAGTTCTGTAAAAACTGACCGCAGTACAGAAGATTGTAGTCGTAAAACTAACACAAATATTGTGTATTCTCCACAAGTCTAACCAATCAGTTCTTTTCTCAAATCCTGGATAAATGCTTTTATAGCAGGATCCTACAGAGAATCACTGTTGGGAGTTTAACGCAGTGATGTTAAGGTTTCAATTTCTGGTCTTTGTGGATTGAAAGGGTAAAATAAGCAGGAAACCCTGCCCTAACCACACATCTTATGAAAAAAGACTGAAAGAAACAGGAGGATCCTTAACAATGTCATTAACAGATAATTTCTGAAGCTATCCCCACAATAAGGGAAGCTATCATATATATTTTAAAATATGTCCTCGGTTATCAGAATTTGCAATGGATCATGCATTGCTATAGGAAAAACCTTAACATACATATAGGAATCCATTTTTTAAAAAAAAACAAGTTTAACTGATTTTTTCCCCGAAGCAGCAACCAACCTATGCTGCAGAGCAATTGCTTACATAATTGAAAAAGAACAAAACCATACTGGGTTATCCAGGAACAGCCAAACACTATGTATACGTGTAGTAGAGAGCAGAGCAGACGTAGGCTGCCAAAGGGTCTATACAGACATGTCAAGTCACAAACCTGAGTCTTATCTCTGCATCACTATCTGCCCCCAGAAGGATAAAATACCACAGTCTCAAGTCCCTCTAAATGACTAACTGTGGTCAAGTTGCATCTGTTTCTCCTCAATTATGAAGAAACTCTCAGCAATGTGAGACTATGTGGGAAGTGGAGGAGAGTGTGTTCGTTTGGACTCCTTGGATATCCTCACTTGCATGTAAAATTTTTGTTCTTATTCAGAGACAGTGAAACTATGTTCCTTTCTTAAGTTTTTGCAGCTCAAACACCTCAGAAAATAAGGGGTTAATCCAAAAATACCATTGTGAAAACTTTAAAAAAAATAAATGTTAAAAATGAGGTTAGGGCAACACTTCAATTGCAGTCAAGACATCAGCAATGTATTCTCACCCCAAAAATCTATAAGAATTTAGCCTAGTGTGCATAGATTCTGAAGTCTTCTTTCCCCTCACTCCTACACTACAGTCACTTTAAGAGAAGGGCAGTGCCACACAATCCTACTGCATTGGTTCTCCAATGACAACATGTCTTTTTGATCAAAGATGTTAATTACCCTTAATGCAGAATTTTTGAGCATAAGTGGAATAGAACCCTGGCATGTGGCATTTCCTGGTGCGGGGGAGCCTTGTACTCAGCCACACTTGCAGTGACTGTTTTTTTCAAGAGACAACACTGTAACAGTAAGTACAAGTAGCAGTGTAGGGCATTCCAAAGTTGCACTGTAGTATTCTACCCTGTCATGCAGATGAAAGAGGCACTTGATTCATTGTGCAAGATGGCAGGGGCACAGCTGAGTTGCTTCCAATTCAAATGTCGGAAGTGATGGCCGGTGAAGGACAACTCAGCCAGAAGAATGGTGAAGACTTGCAAAGTAGGGCTTGTGAAGGTGGGAAGTTGTAAAGAGACGTCCTTTGTGGAATAAGATTTGCTAAAAGTATTTCAATGCTGGTAGCATTTTCTCACAAGAATGAAGTATTGAATGCAAGCATGTTCTAGGCCCACAAGGCACACCAGTGTATCACAGTAGGTTTATGTTCAAGGCACCATGTGTAATAATCTGCTCATCTCTCTCAAGATGTGTAACTGCTTCTCACTACGTTAAGGTGGAGGCGCTCCACAGGGAACAATGTACTAGTCTCCAAAGATCCACAGAACATTCACTCCGGATAAGCCAAGATTTACTCGCCTGCAAAAACAAAGACATAATAAAAATAACCCCACGCCTACATTTACAACAAAGTTCTAGTATATTAAAAAGTTGCCAGGACAAGTCACAAGTTCTTGACTCCAGCAGTTCTTTCAATCCCTTTCCATTTAGGAGCTGGGCTTCACTATGGATAGAGTGCAGGTTGAACCTCTCTCATCCAATACCCTCAGGACATGATTGGTGTCAAACAAGAGAATTTGCCAGATCACGGGAGGTCAACGTTGCCTAGCACATTAGCAACACTTGCACTGTTTGCTGGGTTCTTAGACAACATTTGGGGTAAATTACATCTAACTAACAGCACAGAACACAGAGCTAGGACTGGTGGTTGCAAATCAACTTTATGGGACCACAGGAAACTTGGCCACACCCATGATAAATGGACACCCAGCTAACTAAAATCACGCCGTACCATGGATGATGCTGGGCTAGAGAGGTTCAACCCACACAACACCACAGGAATAAAATGGGAAAGTCTGGACTTCATTTTTATTTCCATGTAGGCACAGTTTTCCAGTACACCTATTCAAAATTTCTTATGCTGCTCCAACAGTAAAGATCAGTAGCTAATGATGGCATCTAATTATATTCATATTTCTTGATGGCAGTGGATTTCAGGCCAGAATCTAACCAGGCAGTTACTAAAAAGTTTTGTGCTCCACAGGATTGTCAGCCAGCAATCGTTGGCTTAAATAAGTGTAAGAAGCAATTAAAAACAAATCTCTTCTTTCATGTAAGTGTATTAGTTGTCCTTCGTTAATCAATTTGATACTCTTTAGAGCTCCCACAATTTAAGTGTTCCTACTTCAGATTTCTCTAGGACATTAGTTGCACGGTTCCCCGTCATACTTTTAATTCTCAGACCTGAACTAATTCTTTAGAAACCAAGGATCTTAAACTTCCCCATGGCAATTCAGAGTAAAGCTTGTGTTGTTAGAAGAGCCCATCCTGAAATGCTAAATTCTAGCTGTCACTGGCATGAGAAAATTGAGTTGGGTTAAAGTAGATGCATATAGTTCAAAAGAACTCCTTACTCCCCTGTCTTGTGCTTGAAGAGAGAGAATATTATTCTGTATTTCTGAGAGAAATGCAAGTTGCAAGTTTAAAATAAACTAATATATGACTGTGGGAGGCAGCTAAAAGAGCTTTGGGGGGGTAAGTGAAAGAAATAAAATGTTCGCAGACCAGCAAGAAATTGCCGTACAGTGAAGAATACAGATAATGTCTACACAATGCCTTTTCTGTGGGAAAAAAACAAGAGGAGTTGGTACTCTGCCGGCTCCTCCCTTCCCTCCACAGCCAGTCCCAGGGCTGGGGCTCCAGAAGTGCCAGTACTCAACAAAAAAAAAAAAAAGCACTGTGTCTATATGAACTTAAGATGAGTCTTCATGCAACTAAACTCTGTATTTAGAACAGGGAACGTTACTATTCTCAATCTGTATTAAGTCAGGGATTCATGGCACTTTATACCTACCCAAGCATCCCAGATTCTTTTGTCTTTATGATGCACAGGAACATAAGCAAGGTGTGGAACATGTTATTTCTGCCCTGCAGTCACAGGAAGAGAAGAGGGTGAAAAATTAAGAAATACATTAAATATTCAGTCTAAAAGTGCTACACAATATTGTATTTAAAAAAAATAGCTTTCACTTCCTGTCCTATGCTTTTCCATAATGGTACTTTGCACTATTAAGCAGCAGTAATGTTCCACACCAAAGGCGGCTGCACTTCACTGGCAAGATATCATTATGGAGTTTGCATGCTACCCTGCAAACCATTTTGAGATGAGACTCTCTTATATAAAGGGAAACCATTATCAATGGAATAATATTATGCATTTCTCTGCCATAATGAGATTCCAGCACTTAAGTTAGCTCTGCGATGCTCCTTACATCTTCCAGCTGGGCAAAAGCCAAAAAAGTTTGCCAATCCTTTCTGAAACTTGGGTTCAAGTTTTGATCAGGGATCAACTGTACTTATTCCTTTGCAGTACAGCATTAATTTAATCTTTTGCATCTGAGAATGGAAAGTATTCCAGTACAGACTTTTGCTGCAAAGAGTCAGGAGATCTGCTAGCACAGAAGAATTAACAGACCTCTGGGGCCTATTTGAACCACTAGCATCTTATAAAAAACAAACCATACAATATGGGGTAGGTACTGCCTCAGGCACTCTACAGAAGCACTTTATAGTAATGGAGTTATTTAGTAGCAACTTATATTCCAAAATCTGTCAATAGATCAAAGTAACACGTTGCCATTGAGCTCTGCTATATTCGAAGACAATTCCCCTGTCAAAAAAGCTGATCACTCCAAAAAGATGACAATGAACAGCAGGTACAATTTTCAGAGTGTATGTCGCTTTCCTGAGAGGCATCGGAAGAAAAAGCACCATGTGCATACCTTGGGTAGATTGTAGACTTGACACTGGTAGATAAGCTCATAGTGGGGAGGGTTGATAGTGCTCTGGTGGATGCAAAACACATTCTCATTTGAAACATCTACAAATTAAAATTTTAAGAGATAATATGGACACAAAGGTGGTTAACATGACCCAAGCAATCAAACCCAGCAAACAAAACCAAGGACATCTATACCTGGCTTATCTGGTGTTTGAATGAAGTGTTGTGAGGTAAATGTTTTGCCATCAGGATATTTTGGGTGAGGAGGCAGCCTGGAGTCAAGATAAGTGCAGAACACATGCATAATGATCTGAAGGAAAAAAAAATTGTAATTTAGTGCCCAGAGAGATTGCTAAACTAACTTCTATAGCAGTTAAACAATCACAGATACTGGTTATAGAATTCAAGAGCCAGCAATCCTATTGCAGCAACGACTGACTCATCATGGCACATATAGTGGGGTGCTTTAAACCTTCTCAGTGGCCCAACACTGACCAGAATATTTATGTAAGATGTTGACAAGTCAAAGTTCATCTGTCAGCTGAACAACAAAACGTCAGCCAGAATGTGGCACGTTCAATCTCTTCCAGAGATAGCTGTATGTCAGTCAGTGGCTGCACAGAGGCTTAAATATACAGCATTTTTCCCCTGAACCCAGCTGCAGTATTTAGTAGTGAACATGTGTCAAAAACCAGAATATTTATTTTAACCCCTTCTTCTACTACTTCTGCCCCCTCAAAGTCAACTTTGAGGGTTTGGCTTAGATAGCTTCTAGCCAAGCATGGTTTAAGCAAACTGTATGCTCACACGGTGAGGTTTTCGTAAAACTTAACCTCACCTCTCTGTTTGAACAAGTGTGCCCCATATATGAAGAAGTGTGCTAAAACTAGCACGGAGTGGTAAGCAGATAAAACTAAACCTGTACCTATTACCTGTTAATGTTAAATGTATACTCAAGATTAAGGTTCTTACAGTAACAGTATTCATATTGCATATACTCCAATTTTGAACTTGTTGACTTTTATCTTGAAGTTTGCAATTTGAGCAGTTCCTTAATGTTCATATAATATATTTTAGACTAGTAACTCATTCAGGGGGTTTCAGAAGTTTAGGATGATTTATCAGAACTAGTCTGAATATTTAGACATTCAAAATAGTCCTTAGTGGCATTTCTTCTGATTGGTTTTGGGGATGGTGGTGGGGAGGCTGAATTCCAGGAAGCAATGTTCCCTTAAAAACTGGTAGATTGCCCCTTCATTCCAGGCAGGACTCCAGCCATCTTTTCTTTCAGAAACATCAGGAAAAATAAATCCACAAAATTGTGTCACTCGGCTATATGTTGTTATTCTTTGTATACATGTTGTGTCTGTTTGGCAACAGAAGTAATATTTTAATTAACCGTTTTCAAATACACATCACGGTTTCAGCTGAAAACCACATATTCTCTGGCTTTTGAGGCTGAGCCATGCTGGGAGTCTCTAATTAGGCTATTTGCTCCTTCGAGTTAGTCATTTAGGATTTCAAAGCAAACTATTCAATGAAATGGGCTCAAGGCCACTAAATCCATGTTTATTATTCTTTCATGTCTGTTTACTTTGCTATCTGCCTTGGAGAACTGAAATTAGATATTTAATCAAGATGACGTCATTTAATAACTTGTTTCTGTATTAAGAATTATTTGATGGACAGTTCATTTCACTGCAGAGGATTTTACTTAATTGGGTCTGAGTGTAGAAACACAATTGCAGCATCGAGGTCAAAGCAAGTCAGATTACACCCACCCTAGCTATTCAACAGGCATTTCAATTATGCCTAAATAAGTGTAATGTAAGATTACGATTCACAAATATAATGTTGTGCTCTATATGGGATTAGAGTTGGCTTGTATAAATTTATCACGTAATCTCAGTGAGTGCAATGGGATTACTTGCTCAAACGAGGTGTGCAGGATTAGGATCACCTTCTCAACATTCTCAAACTCCATCTCTATACTGTATTCGTACTACAGGTTGAACCTCTCAAGTCTGGCACCCTTGGGAAATGACCCGTTCCAAATGAGAGAATTTGCTAGACCACGGGAGGTCAATATTGTCTAGCAGCACTACCAACCCTTCCACTGCTTACTTGGCTCTTAGAAGACATTTACATGTAAATTACAGCTAGAAAACAGCACAGAACACTGAAAGCCAAGACCGGTGGCTGTAAAAAATAAAAATTATTGGACCACAGGAAACTTAGCCTCACCCATGATAAGTGGTCATCTGTTTAACTAAAATCATGCCAGATTATGGATGTTGCCGGATGAAAGTGTGCGGGACTAGAGAGGTTTAACCTGTACTAGCACTGAAAAATAATGCATTTAAAATTAAACAACTGTGCCAACTTACAGCAGAATCAGTGGGCAAATCGGTATCCCATTTACGGCCCTTGAAGTCCCCTCCTCTGTTCCATCGGAATGAACTCATACATCCTCCCTGAGAAAGCTCTGAAGGCAAGAGAGTTCATATGAAGTTATTTTGGGGGCAAGACTGGAGATGGAAGAAGGCAATTTATTATGTTTATTTCAGACATGTGTATTTATAGTGCTGTATATATGAGAAATGGCTGTAAGTAGAGATATACTCATGAAACAAATTTTAGAAATAACCATCAGGATTTTTAAAGAGCTTTAAATTCTAAAACTCAGGTTTTGTTTGAAATTAAATTTGAGAAAGATAAAGTAGTAAGCGATTGTTTTGGAAACTTAGTGTTGGATTAAGTCACACATTAAAAAGGTGAATGGAGCGACAAAACATTTAAATTACATTAAAGATCCCAAATTATTAAATCACTTTAAAACAAGAACAGAGAATTAAAAATGCTTGTGTATTTCCACTACTTGAAAAGCAGCCCCTCCTTCAGACCTGCTGAAAGTCAAGTTCAAAGGTCTTGTTGACAATGTTCGACAACAGTAATACTTGACATAGGAGAAATGTAATGAAGCAGATTTTCAAGTGTGCATGATGACCATTTACCTTTGATCCTTTCAACCAAATACTCCTGGTTTGGTGTCAGGTCTAGGTACTGCACTATAGTGTTTAGTGTTGGGATGAGTGGAGCTTTAACAAGAGCAGCTTGTTTCAGACTGCTAATACTGGCTTCTGCAACACAAAACAACAACAGTACGTATGATCGATCTATGGCCATAGCAGAAGATTGTATATCATCCCTTAGTCAGAAGCTCATTAATTGACAAAGAGTTGACACAACACATTGTTTGGCTTGCTTGCCTTGTTGCACTCTGAGAAGCTGGATTCTAGGAATAGTTTGCACACTACATCCAATTGTGATCCTAGATAAGTAGTTTACTCTGACATTTACTTCAACAGGTGCAAGACAGAATCTGTGTTATTTACATCATCATAGCATACAAAACATACTAGACACTATACACACACAAGACAGGCCCTGTCCTGAAGATCTTGCATCTTATGAGACAAGAAGAACATATAATGGTAGAAAAAGGGGATACAACAAACTTTCTAGCGTCCACTGGACTGTTTTTTATATATATAAGATTCCCTACCACTTCTCCACCCAACCATTTTTTGGTTTATTTCTCTCGTGTCACAGCAGAGTTTTAAGGAGAGATTAGAGCTTAAGCAGTCTACAGAACAGAAGGCCAGTTCTGCTCTCAGCTAAACTGGTGCACGTTTGATGTAACAACATTAGTAAGTGGAGTTACTGCAGACTAAACACCAGCTTAAATGGATACAGAGTCCAGGCTAGCAGCTACAAGAGCACTGAGCAACTATAGAACAAACACTATGTTATCATCTTAAGAGACTTGCCTCAGGAGGCTCAATTGGAATGAACACAGTCTCCTCACTGATGCAGCTGCAACAAGGATCCTGTGTTTTCTGCAATTCTACACCTTTGGAAGCTGTTGTATAACCTTAGAGTTCTCTTATAAAACCCCTGGTTTTGGTTCTTAAAATTGCAGAGAACATCCTTTTCTGTCTGGGAGTTTTCATCCTGAGCACAGGTATTAATGAGAACTGAACCATATCTATTACAGTGTCTCCATACCTCCAATTTGTAACTCTGGACACCCCATTCTTCTCATCTGAGTGTTCACTGAATCGATCTCTTGCACAAGTGGCACTAAAATAGTCTCATTAATCCACTAGCAGAGAAGAGAGAAGCAGACAATTAAAAGGCAGAGAAGCAACAGGAAGTTTGTATGAAATGTTGTTATATCCTAATTGGTATCCAAATTACTGTTATGATTGCAAAACATAAAGGTGAACATACATTTAAGGGAGCAGAAGAGGCACACAAAGTCATTAAGTAGGTGAGTAGCCTTTGAATGACTATTTAAAAATTCACTGAGTAAATTCTAGACAACACTTATACAACATGTACTGACTTTTTGACCAGTGAGAGGACTAATGGTATGAAGAGCAGCAAATCATCCACAAACATAATATATGTTTGCATGTGTCCATAATTTCCACAGTCTTTTACAAGGAGGAAGGGTGCCGACGGAAATTCAAGCGTTCACAAATAATGTGTTTTTCATGGACATTACTGGTTTATAAAACAAACAGACCTGGTGGATGCCATGTGCTGAAGGAGTAATTTTATTAGTTAACCAATTAACATTTTTACCTTCAAGTGCAATTAGTTCTGCACTGGCTATAGCAAAAGTAAGTTCTTGAAGTCAGATTATGCCAGTATTTTCTTCCTAACTTTTCAACTGCTCAGACCTTTTGGAAAATTTTAACCTTTGGGATGGGATTTTCCATACTTCAGTTCAGCTCAGGTGAGTTATTTTGAAATATTTGAGGAGCACAGAGTCAGCAGTTTGAGTTGTGGAAAAGGGAAAAACAAGTCTACCCATTCTCCTTGCTATGAGATTTACACATTGAAGATTTCAGGGTGTCATAGCACAGAAGTCAGCAAGAGCTGGACTTAAGGTTCAACGTGTAACCTTAATATCATGCCCTTGTGAGCATGCTTCGTGTTAATTTCTAGTTACACAGGCATATGCTAATCCTCAAATAACTAGTTCTTTCTACAACCTTAGCTACACCAGTGTTCCTTGGAAACTGTGTGCTTGTGTTGCAGCTCAGGAGAGATTCAAGTGCCACCCAGCTGATTATCAGACTGCCCAGAGTTATGTTTTATTTCTACTAGCAGTGCGCATTTGGACATGTATTGGTGTATATGAAAAAAATTATTCTGCACATACTTGGAAAAAATCCGTACATGGATGGAAAAGGTGAGGGGGAACAGTGATGTACACATGTGGCAACTCAGGGCAGGAAGCAGTGGAATAGGAAGACTTACTAAGAAAGCTCATCCCTTGACTCCAGATCCCACAGAAGATGGTACATCCTCAGAAAATAAGCAAACATAATTCTATCATGCCACTATTTCTTACTGACTGTGCATTTCCTGTACCTGAGTTGGGCATTCTGTATATCTCTTTACATTAATGATGGCATTTTTAGTTATTGTACAGAACTTTAACTAAACTAACAGGCTCTGTAGTCAGTCATCCTCAGAATTACTTCAAAAGTTTGTCTATTTCAAGAAAATTTCTGGGTTAAAATTAATATATATTTCTCGGGGCTAAGCATTTCTTACATATCACTGTGTAAGTTTTTTTTTTTTTAAATCAACTTTGTTGGCTTCCCAATGATTCATTCCACTCTAGTGTGCTGCTTATGCTGCTGAAGACTGGTGCCATATTTGTACCTCACTGTTTGAAATCAGTCAGTCTGACGTTTTTCTATTAAATGGAAGTATTACAAAGAAAAAAAAAACTCAATTCCTTCTATTCTAATATCATACAGTTAGATCAAAAAGCAAGAGTTCTGTTATACATAAAAGATCATTAAGGAATTATTAACCATAACTTAGTCCCATTAAGGTTGAGGCAAATGGCAATGTATCCATGCATTTTCTAGCTCTGAGTTTTGTAGAAATAAGGGCAGGGTACTGAAATATCAGACTTTAAAGAGCGAAGACAGGACTTACGTTTCTGAACTTAGCTGTCCATGTGTCCACATGATCGATTAGTTGTCGATTGACTATCACTCTGACCCAAACCTAGGCAAAAAGGTAAGTAGTTTATGAGAACTTTGCAAGTATGTCGGAACCCAGCTGAACACCATCTAGCTTACTGATATTAACTGTAGCGTGTCCAGCTTAAGTCCTACCTAGGTTTTAGAATGTTTATATAACAGAGGATGTTTCAGGAAGACTATATTAACAAACTCCAAATGCACTTTGGACTATTTTAGCTATTAGGTACTCTTAGCTATTTGTATTAGAATAAATCTGGTCTAAGCTAGTAGAGTTTATAGAAAAGGTTTAAGGTAATGAAAAGTTACACTAAGTTAATCAATATGCATGTAGAGAAAAGAGATAACATTTAACTAAAGGACAGCCACATTAAGAGCTACTCCTTTTGACCACACTAATATCAGATGTGCAGTACACGTCTCCACGTCTCACAAAACCCACTGAGCATTTACAAGTGCAAGGAAGGATTCTCAATATACATTCAGCAGCTTGAAATGTACTGGATGCAGTTAATTTTTACAGTTACAAACACTTTCGGCATAATGGATGGTTCGAATAGGAGAGGCAGACCCCACAGAGAATGGACAGATGACGAAGCAGACTGGTGTGGAGCTAGTCTACAGAAACTAAGCCACTCTGCACTGGATAGGCAAAGATGGAAAGAAATAGTGAGAGAGGCATCAGACACCAATGGGCGCTAAGCCCACAGTTATTGCTGACGATCAGGAAACACTTTTATCCATAATATAAAATGGCAGATAAGGTTTCTTAACCTCAAAGTCCAAAAATGCAGTTCAACTACCAGTTTTAGCACTCCACACCGAACTACAATATCTAGAGTTGTTATATCTTACAGGTTAAACCTCTCTTATCCAGGACTCTCTGGTTGCTGGACCATGGAGTCCCTGGATCAGAGAACCCTGGGTGCTGGCTGAGGTGCCGATGCATGAGGATGCAGAGACTGGGGACCAGGGGCTGGGCACAGGATCCCAGGGGGTATAGGGACCAGTACTGCAGCCTGGCCAAAAGGGCAGGAGCTGAGGCCAAGGAGCCTGGAAGCAAGAGGCTGGGACCAGATCCGGCACTGCAGCCTGGCTGGAGCTGTAGAGCTTAGCTGCTAGGTGCAGGGACTTCAGCTGCTAAGGCTGCTGGCTTGGGCTGGCAGCCAGGAGGGGAGCCAGACCAGCAGCTAAATTCCACAGTGGAGTTAGGCCAGGGCATGGATCCTGGAGGAAGGCCCAGCTCTGTCTGCTGATGGATCTGGGAAAGCCTGAGTCCATCAGCAGAGGTGTGAAAATTGACCTCCAATGGTCTGGCAAGCTCCCTCATCTGGGAGCAATCACGTCCAGAGGGTGCTGGATCAAGGAGGTCCAATCTGTACACATGCATGCCAAACTCAAAGCCTACTGAGGGCCACACAAACAAAAAGTGATAGCTTTCAGGGCCACCAAAGAAAATGTACTTCTATCAGAAAGTCACAATCATTTATTATTATAGATAATGTTTTAAGTATATTTTAGAATATTGTTTCAGGTCTTGTCTGAATATAATAAATAATTTTTATTGAGAATTCAATAATGAATGAATTTGAGATTTATGGCTGGAAGGAATAATAGCAAGAGTTAATTTAAAGAAGTGGTATCCGAGGGGAATGGAGCTGTACAGAACCAGAGAACAAAGGCTAGGGCTCAGAGAAACTGATCACCACCAGCTTGCTGGTGGAATGCCCCAGTGTTGTGTCGCTACAGGTGTACTTAAGTCGGAACATTTCCATTCCACAGGGTTTGCTTTGTCAATCATTGTCACCAGGTTTGAATGATGCTTAAACTGATTTTAGGTATTTCCCTCTCACCTCTGTGCAGGGTGGCTACAGCACAGTGAAACCCCTCCCCTGCCCAAAGAGCTGTCTCTCCCCATATGGAGGTTAGAGATTCCCCTTTCCCCCATTCCCTTTCACTGGGTCATGTAAGACATCACAATCCAACATGTTTTTTCCTCCATAGCAGGAGCAGGAAGAGGAAAGAGGCACTGGGTGGCCCTCAGTAGGGGAAAGGGCGATGGGTAAGACCACCAGGTCTTAGATTCTGTGGCTATTGTCCGAAGTCTGGAAAGGCAAGTTCCTTTCAGTTCCACTGAAGGAGAAACGCTGCACTCTCCTCCCACTGCTTAGACCCCTTCCCCTCCAGTTTACACTACGCTCCCCACCACTCTGCAAATTCTCTGTATCACGTGACCATCCGTCCCGTATTAGGTGGGACAGTCCCATATTCAGGATGCCAAAACAGCACCCCAAGGTATTTTTTTTTAAAGGGACTAATTGTCCTGTATTTGGGCCACCCCACCCCCACTTCCCTGAGCCTTGGGGAAGCAGGGGAAGCACAGGTGGTTGCTGCTTCACCAGGGATCCCGGGGAGCACCGACAGCTGCCACTTTCCCAAGATTCTGGGGGACTGCTGGCGGCTGCCACCTCCTTCCTGGTTCCCTGGGGCTTGGAGGAGCTGCCCCTCTCCTCTATATCTCCCTAGCTCGTATCTGGGACAAGGAGATATGGTCACCCTATCTCTGTACTGCCTTCTCAGACATTCTGGAGTTTACGCTGCAATCTCCATTATAGTGCAACCCTCATTGCACTGCCACCCATCGCAGTTTAGCCCCCGTTGCACTGCTTCCTCAGGCCCCTTGAGGCTTACACTGCTCCCCAAAGTGCTACCCCCAGGCCCATGAGGCCTGCACTGCACCCCCCCCATACTCTTCTCCCCTGTATTACTCTGCCTCATGTTCCTTAGCTGCCCTTTGCTCCACCCCCTCATCATTCCCTACCTGCTGCTGCCCCAGGCAGGGGCCCCTCTTTGCCTTGGCACACATGGGTTTCACTGCACTCGCCCCCCAATGCAACTCTGCCTCGCGCTCCTTTGCTACTTGCTCCACCCCCTGTGGCTCCCTACCTGCAGCTGCCCCAAGCACGTGCTGGTCTCCGCCATGGCCAATGTGGGTTTTGCTGTCCCTCTCCTTAGAGCAGTCACACACCCTTCTCTGGCATGCACAAGTGGCAGGGGGCGGGACACACACCAATCCCGGCTCCTCAGGCTGTCCATGTCTAGCACATGCATATTAAAACTCCAGGGAGCCAAGGGGGTTTTAATACGCATGTGCTGGACACGGACAGTCCGGAGAGCTGGGATTGGTGTTTGTCCCTCTCCCCGCTGCTTGTGCATGCCAGAGAAGGGTATGTGCTGGGTGGGCCACACTTAGATGTTTTATTAACATCTAGTCATGATCCACAGAAAAAAAAACAAACAAACCACCACAGTTGGGCCGCATGCAGCCCCCAGCCATGAGTTTGAGTTGGCTGCAGTACTATATAATTAAGGTGTTTGTGAGATATTGATTAAAACAGAAAAGGTTAAATCTGTTTACTGTTTCTCACCACTGCCTGCAAAATGAATACTAATAAAACTACAAAATTCTATATAGCAGATATACGCTGAGGAGTTTGGTCAGGAGGCACTTTTTTTTAACCCAAACAAATTTATAGAATTTAACTTCTTTAAATTTAACTTCTCAAAACGGAGAAGGTAATATTGTTTCGAACAAACTAGTGAGTAATTCAATACTATTGGATTTATCCCCTTTTCTTTACAGTAACATGAACGGGAGTGCCATCCAAATCTTTGCAAAGGATTGCAAAATTAACAACTGTGTCTTTTTCACGCCTGATTCTCTTGCATTTGCTATTTACCTCTTCCGCGGCCTGCTTAGAGCTCAGATCAGCTTCATCCTTGTGTGCAGATGGGGCTTGGGACCGGCAGGCCAGCTGGTACTGAAACTTTCTCAGCATCTGTGCATAGTCTCCCATGGAACGGCTGTAGTTCCAAAGAGTCGGACTGCTGGAAGGAGAGCTGGAATCTGAACTCCCTAAAATTTTCCATTCAGTAAACAAATAATTACTGCATGTTTGTTGCCAAACAATTTTTTTTTAATCAGTGAGAGGCTTCTGTCCAGATGACAGGTCAGGGCATTGACTGAAGGGACACACCTACAAGTTGCCACAAGCAGAAATGTAAAATATTATTAGTCGTCTTCATCTCAATAACGAAAGTGTCTTCTTAGGAGGCAGATCACCTGCAGATTACTTGCCGCCTTGATCTGAGATGCCTTTTCCACAGGCCACACATCGTATTAAGATGAAGGCCCAGGACCTAACCGTAGGCCAAACACAACCAATGAGTCCTATCCCGATACACAGGTAGTTTGTTATTTATAGACATCCATGCAGAGTGTCAACAGCTATACATTTTTAATCTACAAAACAAAGCTTTATTTTCTGGCAAGTTTCCCAAAGCTTCTGTGTTGCAAAGGGCTGTAGAAATCATGGGTCTCTGCTTCACAACATACACAGTCTACTCAGTAAAAGACAACATCAGCCTTCAGACAGTGCCTTCCACAGGGATTTGTTAGAAGTGGATACTTAAGTCCACTTCATTAAGATTGGCACCCCTGTTTTTTGCTTACATCAGAAGAACTACAATACCTTCCCACAAATGCACTTTAAAAACTACAACTTTTAAACCAAAACAGAACTACTTATTTACCCAGCTGAACTCGGTGTTGCTTCTCTTCTTCACTTCGAAGGAAGCTGTCCAGTGACTTTAGGTCTGTCATATAGTCTTCTTTGCCAATAGGGGAATTATACACAGTTGGTGAAGAACGGTACCGAGATCTCAGCCCACTGCTTTCCACTGGTCCAATGCTAGTAGCGTAAGGTGAACTACCAGGGGAGGGACTGAAGCTGGACACCTATGGGGAAAGACAGTCGGATAACTGTTATTTTGTAAAGCTGGAATTCTATTTATTAGCTTCAGAGAGGCAGACGTGTTAGTCTATATCTTCAAGAAACAACAAGAAGTCCTGTGGCACCTTGTAGACTAACAGATATTTTGGCGCATAAGCTTTTGCCCACGAAAGCTTATGCTCCAAAAAATCAGTTTGTCTATATGGTGCCACAGGACTTCTTGTTATTTATTAGTTTGGTTCTAAAAAAAATTAATGTATTTGATCCCCGTTTATTCAACTTGCTATTACATTGCTAGTTACTGTTGAGACTAAGTGTCACTTTGGCTTTAGCATTTTATGTTTCAGTTGCTGGTTGGTTTATTTTAAATAATATTGAGATATACCTATCTTGTAGAACTGGAAGGGACCTTCAGAGGTCATCCAGTCTGGTCCCCTGCCCTTTCAGCAGGACCTATCACCATCCCTGGCAGATTTTTTTTTGTTCTTTTGAAGTTGTTTGCCCTAGATCGCTAAATAGCCCCCGAACTCACAATCCTGGATTTAGCAGGCCAGTGCTCAAACCACTGAGCTATCCCTCCTGCTTTGGCTGCTTCAAGATGAACAACATGCCACCACCAGTGAGAGACTGGAAAAATCCTGTTGAATGAAATTTTACATCTGCTTTGCAAAAAGTGTAAATAAGCACATGAAGTGGAAGCTAGTGGAGAATCAGTTTCTGCAGCGTAGGGCACAATGCAAGCAATCTAATAAGCAAATTCCAACTTGTTACATTGACAGTTGTCAAAGCCATTACCTTACTGTAGTTGCTGTTTGGTGAGTAGGTCATGGCAGTGCTATAAGAACCACTGCTGCCTGACAAAGCCTGTAGCTGAGGGCTGTACCCAGTCATGCAACCAGTGGCAAACTTTGGGCTGGCACTAGGTGAGCGAGATGGGCTGTAATTCAGCACACTCTGACCCTGAATCGGAGGAGAAGGCGTTGAAGGAGGGACTTTTTTTGTCATTAGCTCACGTGGTGGAGTTGTTTGTACTGCTGTAATAAGAAAAGCAGAATTAGGGCTGAAGAAGCAGCTGCCTGGATCATTTTTCTTGATTGTTATTTTATTTCTTTACTGTCTTAGGAAAAACCTATGTGGAAACCAGAAAAGGAGATTTGAAAGAAACCTTATACCTGTAGAATTCAGCAACCAAGCTACAAGCACAGAAACTAAAGATGCCACAGAGTAAAGTATCAGAGATGTAGCCGTGTTAGTCTGTATCTTCAAAAACAAGGTGGCACCTTATAGATTAACAGACATTTTGGAGCATAAGCTTTTGTTGGCAAAGACCTGCTTCATCAGATGCATGAGTTGGGGGGATTCAGAGGATTTAAAGAGGGGGCTCTCAGTAAAGGAGAGGGCCAGAGCTGACAAGGTCTATTCACTCAGGGTGGAAATGGCCCATTATCGGCAGTTAATGTGGAGTTCACACTATGGCAGTCTGTACTGATGCTTGTCTATGCACCGATCTCTACTGATGATTTCTAGAAAGTCCCTCCAGTCCTACGGCATCTTTGCACAATCAGAGTTCAGACTGGTCAAGTGTATTCCACATATACATATGTTTATTTTGTCACATTCTTTTGTTTCTTAGAAATTTGTTTAGAAACTCAAAATATTTTACGAAGGGACTGATGTTTAGTTTATCATTTTTATACTTTACATTAAGGTTTCTCTCCAACATGGTTACCCAGTGGTAGATTACTATGATGTTTTATTTAAAACAAATTCTCCATGTATGCCTCCTCCCCACTCCCACACATAGGAGACTACTGCAGCTCCCTACAGAGCTTGAACTTCTCATTGCCTTGATCTCCTGTAGTCCATCACCATCCTTTCCACTGTCTTTTTCAAAAAAAAAATCATTTTTGCTTCTTCTCCTGTGGGCCGATAATTGGAGAACAAGTAATTTTTTTGCTAATTCCTCTGAATCTCTCTTGCTTTAAAACACAGGCCAAAGATGGAAGAGACATTATGAACTATTTAGATATACGTTCATTTAAAGATGTTGGAAGCAGGGATACAGATTCATATATTAAGGACAGACCTTAGTCTGACCTCCTAACACAGGCCATATAATTTAACCCAGTTAGCCTATACTGACCCTAATATATTGTTTTTGACTGAATAATATCTTCCACAAAGACATTCAGTCTTGACCTGAAGATATTGAGCAAGGGACAACTCACCATTTCCTTCAGTAGTTTGTCCCAGAAGTCAGTTACTGTCATTGTTAAAGATGTGTGCCCCATTTCTATATTGAGTTTGTCTGGCTTCAGTTTCCAGCCATAAGTTGTTGTTACGCCTTTCTCTGCTAAAGAGAACTTTAACACTCAGTACTTTCTTCCTATGTAGTTACGAGTACTAAGTAACCAAGTTACTTATAGATCTGCTGAATTTTTCATTTCACTTCAAATAGTTGCCCCCTCTCTCGCGAGCAGTAGGATGAAGTCAATCAAAAAGCACTGAATCAACACTCCTACCCTTTGGAAGGTATTGATTGCATCTCTTTTCTCTTTCTAGATGTGTGTGTTTATTTGGAGGCCCATGCCATGTTCAAGCCTATGTAAGAGTCTGTTCAGAGGGATAAACGTTTATAAAAACTCACTTGAGGACATCGTAGTGCCATAGGCAATTGTCATACTTACATGCATTCTGAAGCCCAAGAAGGGTCTGCTGGCCAGGACTCACAACTAAGCTAGTCGGTGCCACGGTATATTTGAAATACCTCCAGAAATCAAATAAGGCATTCAGGCTGAACAAAGATGCAAGCGCAAGTTCTAGAATAAAAAAATATAATCATTATTTCAACAAGTTAATTCTTTACATTTTACAGTTTTCAATTAAATTGCTGACCATTTACAAAATCAATAATGGTTAATATCTTATGCTGTATGCAGTTTAGTTGCAGCCATATTTGTTCCAAGACATTAGAGACAAGGTGAGTGACTTAATATCTTTAATAGACCAACTTCTGTTGCTTGAGAGAGGGAGAGCGATTTCTGAGGTCACACAGAGCTCTTCCTCAGGTCTGCTATGATTTTGCCACCTTATCTGTCTGACAATTCATGTTGTTTTCCTACTCTACTGATATGCCCATTTTCATGGCAAGAGCTATTGTACATTCTTTGTACAACTTTGGAACGATGTACTATTCACAAGTACTACAGAATAAACATCAGAAGCAGTAGGGCTTCTGGATGATAAAGAGGCTAAAGGTGAACTCAAAGAAGAAAAGACCACTGCAGAGAAGCTAAATAAATTCTTTGCATCAGTCCTCTCTGCAGAAGATATGGGGGAAGATCTCCACATCCAAGACATACCAGTGAGATGACAAAACTGAACTGTCTCAGATTGCGGTGTCAGTAGAGGATGCTTTGGTGCAAATTAACTAAGTTACTAGGACCAAATGATCTTCACTCTGTCTACCAAATAAATGGAGGAAAGTTAATGTAACACTAATTTTTTAAAAAAGGCTCCAGAAGCAATCCTGGCAATTAATTACAGGCTGGTAAACCTAACTTCTATGCCAGACAAACTGGCTGAAACAACAGTAAAACACAAAACGATCAGACAACATAGATGAACACTGTATGCTGGGGAAGAGCCAACATGGCTTTTATACAGGGAAATCATACCTCAACAAGCTACCAGAATTCTTTGATATGGACAAAAGTGAGACAATGGACCTAGCGTACAAAGTAATGCACCTTGGAAAACACAGTTGGGATTATATATTCAAAAAATTAGATCTAAATTAACTGTTACCACTCAAGAAAGATCTTGGAGTTATCACAAACAGTTCTCTTAAAATATCCACCTTATGAGTAACGGCAAACATAAGTAATGGAACGTTAAGAACAATTAGCAAAGGGACAGATAATAAAAATAGAAAACATCATGATGCCATTATATAAATATATGATAGACCCACATCTTGAATACTACATGTGGTTCTGGTTGCCTGATGTTAAAAAAGGTAACTGAAAATTGGAAAAAGTACAGAGAATGATATCAAAATGATAAGGAGTAGGGAACAGCTACTTAGAAAAGAGACTACTATGGGGGATATGACAGAGGTCAGTAAAATCATGGTTGTATGGAGAAAATGAACAGGAAAGTCTTATCTACTCACTTACATAATAGGCAGCAAGTTTAAAAACAAGTGTAAGGAATTGCTTCATACAGTGCACAACCTGTGGAATTTGTGACGGTCAAGGCCAAAATGTAACAGGGTTCCAAAAAGAATTAGATAGCTGTCAATGCAACTGTCATCCAGGATCTATTAGCCAAGATGATCAAGGACATGTTTTATGCAACAACTCTGGAAATAGGTTTTATATGTTTGACACCAATATTTTAACCACAACGGTCAATTTTAAAAAGAAAATCAAATACCTAAACAAACAACTCCTGTATAAATGTCACATTCTTTAGAGAAAGTAAAATTTGGACTCAAGACCAGAGGATAACGATAACGTTAGGATTGTAACTTCACCATTTGAATAACAAGCAATGCTCACAGGGCTGGAAGTCAATATTCAAAATTAGCATAGTTTACATTTCGTTGACATAAGTTATATTTACATATCAACATGGATGACACAATAACATGACACTGAGTTTAAGGAATCTGAAGCAATTTTCCCCAAAAGCTACAGCATGTTTTCAGTTTCACGATATCCCTAGGTTTGGAATAGCCTATGACTCCCTCTCCTCCAATCCCACTTTTCTGAAAGTTTTCTATCACTGATAATCTCTTACACATCTATTCCCACTCTTCACTTTCATTCTTTGTTGCGTCCCATATGTCTCATTTAGATCTTGGGGGAAAAAAGAGTTTTTTCTACATGAAATGCAAAACACACCTAGAGCACCAGGTAAGTAGTAAAGTTCTGTCTTCTACTTTCTGAAAGCCTCACAAGACATGAAACTTGAGCTAAGGTAAAAGATAAGCCTTTCTGGCTACAAGTATATCACAAGAAATACAACCCAGATAGATCCAAACTGGACATGGAAAGTGAAGTATGATTTCTGTAAGAGCAAAAAGCAGGTTTAAAAAAAACCTCAAATATCAACATGAATGCTGAAAACTAAAGGACTGAATTTAGATGCCGTGTCCTCACATAAGTAAACTAGCACCAAGCACAATCACTTACCAATATACCACAGTGGCCAGTATGTAATGTTATAATATGAACTTATCAGTTTTCCAGTCCTGGAAGAAAAAAAAAAATTGAGATGCCATCTCTCTGACCCACAATACATGGAAATATTTAGGAACATAATGACATCCTTTTATTGATTAAGTTTTAAAACAGTTAGGGAACTTACATTTCAGTGTAAATCATGCCTGCAACTGACACATTAAGCAGTCCCCAAGCCAAAACCACTTTCCTGGCTTCTGTCTCTTTCCTCATCTTGATGGTTCTGTCAATGAGCGAAGTAGCTGGATTCTGATCCCCCTGCATCATCTATCAGGAGAGAAGCATACAGAAAGACAAGAATTGAGACATTTATATTGTGTCGCTCACCTTCAGGGCCAGACTAAAGAAATGTTAATCAAGCCCTAGAAAATTGAATTTAAGGGGCTCATTTCCAGTCACAGATAAATATTTAATTGGGAACAGTTCAATGCTTTTTTTGACTAAAAAAAAATACTTTCTCATCATTCCTACTGTGAACATTTGCTACTCATTAGAATCATAAATAACAATGAACTACTTTTACCATTGGAGGGTGATGAAGGAAAAATCTACCCAGACAGGACAGAGGGCCATATTCTGATCTCACCTCAGTTTTATAATAAAGTTAGTCCTAATTTATACTAGATAAAGCAAACTCAAGACCAGACTATCAAATTCTTGGAAGTTTATAATTTTCACTTTACAGACTTGCTTTAAAAAGAACCAAACCAAAAATAAAATTTACCCCCAATTTTGGGAGGGATAAAATATGGAGGAAAAAGTTACACTGATTAAGCAGTGTTTTGATACTCATTAAAAGACAGTAGCTTTCAGAAAGGTAAGTTTTTTATATTTTTTCCTCTTTTAGGCTGCGTCTACACGTGCACGCTACTTCGAAGTAGCGGCAGTAACTTCGAAATAGTGCCCGTCACGTCTACACGTGTTGGGCGCTATTTCGAAGTTGAAATCGACGTTAGGCGGCGAGACGTCGAAGTCGCTAACCCCATGAGCGGATGGGAATAGCGCCCTACTTCGACGTTCAACGTCGAAGTAGGGACAGTGTAGACGATCCGCGTCCCGCAACATCGAAATAGCGGGGTCCTCCATGGCGGCCATCAGCTGGGGGGTTGAGAGATACTCTCTCTCCAGCCCTTGCGGGGCTCTGTGGTCACCGTGGGCAGCAGCCCTTAGCCCAGGGCTTCTGGCTGCTGCTGCTGCAGCTGGGGGTCCGTGCTGCATATACAGGGTCTGCAACTAGTTGTTGGCTCTGTGTATCTTGCACTGTTTAATGAAAGTGTGTCTGGGAGGGGCCCTTTAAGGGAGCGACTTGCTGTTGAGTCCGCCCCGTGACCCTGTCTGCAGCTGTGCCTGGCTCCCTTATTTCGATGTGTGCTACTTTGGCGTGTAGACGTTCCCTCGCTGTGCCTATTTCGATGTTGGGCTGAGCAACGTCGAAGTTGAACATCGACGTTGCCAGCCCTGGAGGACGTGTAGACGTTATTCATCGAAATAGACTATTTCGATGTCGCAACATCGAAATAAGCTATTTCGAAGTTGGGTGCACGTGTAGACGTAGCCTTAGTCCGGGAGTCATAGGGTTGAGAAGCATTGTAAGATCTTGCAGTCCTTTTGTACAGAAGTTTCCCTATGAGCACTACATACACTGCTGAATTGAGAATGAGCCCTTATTAAGGTTACCTTAGTGCACAATAATGCTGCCTCCATAGCTCATTATGTTTGTACTTGGTAATAATGCTATACTTTACAAATCTGAACAAGTTTTATTAACACCCATAGCCCTCCATTAGAGTTAACCTTCCCTCCCACAATCACTTGCTTAAATATTTGTTATGCTCCCATTCAGTGATGGAATATATAAAAATGCACAAATTGGGACAAGTATGTCCAATTAACTATTACTACATTCAATAAATCACATTAGTCACAGCTTAATGGTAAAATACCTGAACACTAAATTAGTATGCCACCAAAAGGAATGAAGCAAGACCACATTGTTTGATTTTTGTGGTCAAGCTTTGATGAAGCTGAAACCTAGCACAGCCACACCTAGTGCGGTCAGCAGCATCCAGAAAAGAACACTTCCAGCCCTATTCCCACACCCTCTTACCTCCAAACTGCACCTATTTGCAACCCAGATAATGGGGAAAAGAGCCCATTACAGTAAAGAATAAGGTACACCCAGATTCAAAGCAAGTCTCTGGCTCTCCCATTTCATCCCTTTCTCTGGTCACTGAATTAATCAGAGTTCGTACCCATCTTGCTACTCTATAGTCTGGACTTCCATTTTCCAGCAACATCTGTGGTCCAGCATCTCTTTGGGTGCTTCCAGGCTAGAGCATCCACAGCAAAAAGCAAGGCCCCAGGCTCAGCAACTCCTCCCCCCAACACCTACCCTCCTAGAGCTTCTGGAGGACTTGCGGGATCAAGCTCAGGGAAGGAGAGGGAGGAGGAGCAGGGAATGGATGCTTGGGTGAAGAGCAGGATGACTGCAGAACCCCGTAACCAGAGTCTGGAAGCAAAACTGCAGGGTTCAGAGTACTCTTGCAGGACTGCACTCCTGGCCTCTGGCTGCAGGGCTTCTTAGCCACCCAGCCTCTTTCCCTGAGCACCCCTACCACTCCCTGCTGTCAGTGCCTGCCCAGTCAATACTGGCCCCTTTGCTACTGCCAGAGCGGAGCCCCCCAGCCAGCAGCAGAGAGGCTAGCATTTCCTCTGGTCGACAAATTCCGGGTCCTGAGGGTGCTGGACCAGGGAGGTACAACCTCTATATGGTGGTAAAATTCTAGTTCATTCTGGCTTGTCTAAAGTGTTCAAAAAAAAAAAAGAAATCAGATTAAGTGACATTTAGCTAGCACTTATACGCTGCTTCACCAAGCACCTTCATTCTTTCTCTCATGCTGCCCCCAATGCTTGTGAGATACTCCACATAAACATCCTCAAAGCTATTTCATTGCTCTCATTCAAACTCTGCTTTCTCATGATGCTCACAAAACATTTGACAAGTCAGGCTGCTGCATATCACATTCAGCAACTGTACCAAGGACAGTCTATGCCTGAAACACTATAAGCAGCATAACTGCAGCACTTCAGTATAGCCACTTAGTACAGTAACAGGTTTTTTCCCCTATGGCTCTTGTTAATCCACCTTTCCAAAAGAAAGCAGCAAGGTCAACCTAGCACTGTCTATACTGAGAGTTAGGTCTGTTAACCTACGTTTCTCCCTATAGCAAGTACAGGCCCAATATGAGGCTTTAGGCCTGAACCAAAGTAATGATCAAGACTTTGCTAACAGAAAGCAAAGTGCAGCTGTAAGCTAAAGGAATGTATTGCTCACAGAAGTTGGCAAGAAGAGGGTTGATGTTGCATAAACATATCTACCTAGCATATTGAAGTAGGAACATGGTACCAGAACACCTGACCCTGGAACATTCCACAGATAAGAAAGAACACGCCGACCCATCCCAATGACAGGGGCAAAAGGGTAATATGATGGATCGAGTTGTTTTGTTCGAACCAACATGTACAAGGTGAGAGGCGCCACCTGACTATGTAGAAGGGTTGTACCTCAATATGTCAGGAGCGATGTGCAAATTGTTTGTACCTCTGTATAAGAATGTATTTCTGGGATGTGGTCCTGGTTCGGCCAAGGGGGCAGTGGAAAGTCCTGCCACTGACTGAGCCGAGTCCATTGACCATGGGTGCATGTTTGTAGTATGCCCTGACTTAGACTGAGGAGTCTACAGGGAACTACTATTGTGTCCAATACGGCAATAAACCTGGCCGACGCGCCTTCGCACCTTACTAGACTCTGTGGTCATTGGGGGTTCTCCTCGGGTCTGCAGTGTCAGCTATCTGCAGAACTGGGGCAGCACACAGAGGCAACACACGCACGCAGCCGAGCGATACATTGGAGAGAGCAGAGCACCACGCTGGTAGCATCTGACAACACTCCCAGACGTGGATTTTTCACCTCCAAGCAACAGTGTTCAGTTGACTTAACTCTTGAGGGTTGCCTTAGCCCCACTGTGTCCTGGTACTCCCTGGTTTGTATCTATGTACTGTCTCATCTCCAACACCCGCTACAGCCACAGAAGGGGTTTTTCCTTCACTTTAGTAAACACATCTATCTGAGGGTGTCTCCATTATGGGGCGGATCAATGCCATGGCAATCAATTCACTGGGGTTAATTTAGCAGGTCTAGTGAAGACCAGCTAAAGCAACAGCCTATCATTCTCCCCTCACTTCTGGCACTGCACCAGAATGAGATAAGTAATGGACTGAACGGGAGAGTTTCTTCTCTTGACCCAGTGCAATGCAGACACTGTGGTAAGTAGATCTAAGCTACGTTGATTTGAGTTATGCTACTAGTGTAACTCAAAATTGAATAGCCCACATTGATTTTTTTCTCTGTAGTGTAGCCTGGTCCTGAGACAGTAACTAGGTTGACAGAATAACTTTTCTGTCAACCTAGCTGTATCTGTTACAGGATCCAGGTCAGCTTACCTCTCTCTCTTATAGGAGATTTTCACACCCTTCAGCAATATAGCTAGGTCAACTTACATTTTAGGTGTAGTCCAGGCCTTAGTTTCTTCCTCAAAGAATTTTGTCCATCTTTTTGTCCAGTTAATACAGTAGCTGACCACTGATTTCAGTAACACAAATAATTGTAATGCAGGGCTTTCATTTCCCAGAGTTGACCAGTCTGTAGGACACTCCTAGGATCTGCAGAACAGCTAGGTCTCCCTGTACTGAAAGGGAAGCACAGAGGCTGTTTCTACATATTAGAGACATTGATCACTGCTGCCACGGGGTGACAGATCAGCTCCATTTTACAGCAAGGAAGAACAGGCCAGATGATGCTTCTACACCAGGGATTTTAAACCCCACTACAAAGAAGTGCCAGTGACAGGTCAGCCCCATTTTACGGAGGAGTACCAAGGCCGGCTGTGTCATCACTAGGGAGATTAACAAGAAGTCCTGTGGCACCTTGTAGACTAACAGATATTTTGGAGCATAAACTTTGTCAGATGCATGAGATTAATCACTGCTGTTGTTGCCAAGGGGCACCAGCAATGGATCAGCCCATTTGCTGAGGAGTGCCTTGCACAAACATTATGTCCACACCACAGACTTAACTACTGCTGCCAAAAGGCACCAGCAATGACTGTACCCAACTTTGCTGCGGATGCCCTGCACAAAGACCTTGTCTATACTAGGGTCATGAATTCCTACTGCCAATGGGTGCCAGTGTTGGATCAGCCCCACTTTTACTGAAGGATGCCCAGCACAAAGGCTGTGTCTACAAGAGACATTAAGCACTGTTACCAAGGTCTGTCCGCAATGGATCAGTCCCACTTTATTGGGTATTGCTGCACCCGGGGCATTAAGCACTGCCGTCAAGGGGCGCCAGCGGTGGCTCAGTCCCATTTTACTGAGCGGTGCCCAGCACAGATGCTGCGTCTGCACTCGGGGCATTCAGCACTGCTGCCAAGGGGCACAAGTGGCACCGCTTTACGGAGCAGTACCCGGCACAGAGGCTGCGTCTACACTAGGAGCATTCAGCACTGCTGCCAAGGGGCACAAGTGGCACCGCTTTACGGAGCAGTACCCGGCACAGAGGCTGCGTCTGCACTCGGGGCACTCAGCACTGCTGCCAAGAGGCACAAGTGGCACCGCTTTACGGAGCAGTACCCAGCACAGAGGCTGCGTCTGCACTGGCGGCATTAAGCACTGCTGCCAAGGGGCACCGCTTTACGGAGCAGTACCCAGCACAGAGGCTGCGTCTGCACTCGGGGCATTCAGCACTGCTGCCAAGGGGCGCCAATGGCACCACTATACGTACCAGCGCCTGGCGCAGAGGCTGCGTCTGCACTCGGGGCATTCAGCACTGCTGCCAAGGGGCGCCAATGGCACCACTATACGTACCAGTGCCTGGCGCAGAGGCTGTGTCTGCAGTGGGGCACTCGGCACTGCTGCCAAGGGCCGCCAATGGCACCACTATACGTACCAGTGCCTGGCGCAGAGGCTGTGTCTGCAGTGGGGCACTCGGCACTGCTGCCAAGGGCCGCCAATGGCACTGCTTGACTGAGGGGAGCCGGCACAGAGGCTGCGTCTGCACTAGGGATGTTAAGGGCACGGAACCGCACGACGAGCCGGGGCCTAAACCTCGCCCGCCCCCTTCAGCCTTGGCCCGCCCTTACTGTCGGGGGAGGGGCGGCGCCGGCCCGACCGCCGAGAACAGTGGGGCTCTCCCGGCGCTCGGCCTGTGTGGGGGCGGGGGAGGGAGGGAGGGAGGGGGGGAGGGAGAACGGCCCGATCGGGGGCTCAGACGAGGGCTGGGATGCTCAGCCGCGGCCCCGCCCGCAGCGGAACGGGGAAATCGACTCGCCAGACCACTCCGGGCCGCGGAACACCACTCACCTGGCCGCCCGCACGAAAACCCGGCAGCAGCACCACTGCGCCTGCGCCGACTGACGCGAGGGGCCGGAAGTGACGTCTTCTCACAGGAGAGGGGGAGCTTGTTGCCGGGGGGACGGGGAGCCGTTGGTCCCACGCGCTCCCGGCTTCGCCACATCCCAGATTTGGCGGGAACTCGTGTGAGGCGCAATGGAGGGGGCGGAGGAGCTAACGCTCGGCAGCAGCCAGTGTTTCCTCTGCCCAGCATCCCGGCCGCCCGCCCCGCTCCACTCCACAGGCAGTGCCCTCCGTCGGTTAGTGCCGCCGCATCTCGCAGCCAGGGACGCGGGCAGCCCCTGGGACTTACCGGTGCAGCGCCACACGTCAGCGTATCACTGGCACAACCATCACCGTACAGCGCCGCACGTCAGCATGTCACTGGCACAGCCATCACAGCGCAGCACCGCACGTCAGCGTGTCACTGGCACAGCCATCACAGCGCAGGGCCACACGTCAGCGTGTCACTGGCACAGCCATCACCGTACAGCGCCGCACGTCAGCGTATCACTGGCACAACCATCACCGTACAGCGCCGCACGTCAGCATGTCACTGGCACAGCCATCACAGCGCAGGGCCACACGTCAGCGTGTCACTGGCACACCCATCACTGTACAGCGCCGCACGTCAGCATGTCACCGGCACAGCCATCACCATACAGCGCCGCACGTCAGCATATCACTGGCACAGCCATCACCGTACAGCGCCGCACGTCAGCATGTCACTGGCACAGCCATCACAGCGCAGGGCCACACGTCAGCGTGTCACTGGCACACCCATCACTGTACAGCGCCGCACGTCAGCATGTCACCGGCACAGCCATCACAGCGCAGGGCCACACGTCAGCATGTCACTGGCACAGCCATCACTGTACAGCGCCGCACGTCAGCATGTCACTGGCACAGCCATCACAGCGCAGGGCCACACGTCAGCATGTCACTGGCACAGCCATCACAGCGCAGCGCGCACGTCAGCATGTCACTGGCACAGCCATCACCGTGCAGCACCGCACATCAGCATGTCACTGGCACAGCCATCACAGTGCAGCGCCACACGTCAGCATATCACTGACACAGCCATCACAGCGCAGCGCCACACGTCAGTGTGTCACTGGCACACCCATCACAGTGCAGCGCCGCACGTCAGCATGTCACTGGCACAGCCATCACCGTGCAGCACCGCACATCAGCATGTCACTGGCACAGCCATCACAGCGCAGCACCGCACATCAGCATATCACTGGCACAGCCATCACAGCGCAGCGCCATATGTCAGCATATCACTGGCACACCCATCACAGTGCAGCGCCACACGTCAGCATGTCACTGGCACAGCCATCTCAGCGCAGCACCGCACATCAGCGTATCACTGGCACAGCCATCACAGTGCAGCACCGCACATCAGCATATCACTGGCACAGCCATCACTGTGCAGCACCGCACATCAGCATGTCACTGGCACAGCCATCACTGTACAGCGCCACACGTCAGCATGTCACTGGCACAGCCATCACAGCGCAGCGCCACACGTCAGCATGTCACTGGCACAGCCATCACAGTGCAGCGCCACACGGTGACATGTCAGCATGTGACTGGCACAGCCATCACAGTGCTGTGACACATCCTGACAAGTCAGCATGTCATTGACACATAGTCCTAATGGTGCAGTGCCACACAATGACATGTCAACACGACATCAATGCATGCCTGTAATGATGCAGTGCCGCACAGCAACATGTCTGTGTGACCCTAACGGTGCACTGCCACAAGGTGACACATCAGCATACTACTGACAATGCCATAATGGTGCAGTGCCAAAGAGTGACACATCACTATGTCGCTGGCAGTCAAAAGGGTACAGTGCCTCTCTGTGACAGCAGCATGTCATTGACACATGGCCATCAGTGGTGCGGTGCACACAGCTATGTGTCTGTGTCACATTGGTGTGTGGCTGTAACAGTGTAGTGCCACACAGCAACATGTCTGTGTGATCCTAATGGTATCATCATCATCAGTAACCATGGGCTCAGCGCCTGTTGATGCCTCTCGCACTATTTCCTTCCATCTTTCCCTCTCCAGTGCAGAGTGGCTTAGTTTCTGTAGACTAGCTCTGCACCAATCTACTACATCATCTGTCCATTCTCTGTGGGGTCCGCCTCTCCTATCTGAACCATCCGTTATGCTGAATAGCATATGTGTTAGGTGTAATTTTCTTTCGGTAGCCAACTTATCGACCCAACCCTGATCGCTCGATTGGTATTTGCAGACCTTGTTTATCCGGGCGACGTCCGAGCCGGCGTCTTTTAACCTTTAGTTGTACTGGCATCAGATTTCATTCGTATTGTTGTTTGATGGTCAGCCCATCGACACACATCTGACCAACCCTTCTCCATCCAGGCTTAGGACTGGCATGGAGCTCTCAGTGGCTTCATGGCGTAGTTCCTAATGGTATAGTGTGACATAATGACACATGGGATAGCTCACTGGTTTGCGTGTTGGCCTTATAAACCCAAAGTTGTGAGCCCAATCCTTTGGGAGACCATTTAGGGGCTTGGGGCAAATTGATTAAATAAAAACAAAAATCTGTCAGGCCCTGCTGGACCTGATGACCTCTGGAGGCCCCTTCCAGCTCCATGAGATATGTATGTCATTGATATATAGCCATGATGTTACAATGACATGTCAGCTTGTTATTGGCAAAACAAAACAGAAATGTAGCACCTTAAAGACGAACAAAATTATTTATTCAGTGATGAGCTTTCGGGGGACAGACCCACTTCATCAGATCAATCTAATTTCCAATACAGACTGACATTTAATAAGTGCAGAAGACCAAAAAAATTGCAATAAAAACTGACAAATCAAATAGGACTGAAGAAGGGGGATGGCGGGAGGGGGGATGTTAAGTCTCCCGCTCGAGATAATTACAAGTATCAAAGGAAGGGAAGCAGTCCTTGTAATGCATGAGGTTATTGATGTCTCTGTTCATACCATGCGTTAATATGTCAAATTTGAAGACGAATTCCAATTCACAAATTTCTCACTGTAATATGTTTTTAAATTCTCTGTGCTCTAGGACACAAATTCTCAGGTCTTTAACAGAATGGATCATGTGGTGTATGCTGGATGAAACCTGGAGGCAAGTAGGTGAGTGTAGCAGTCAGTGGGTTTCTGGTAGCGAGTGGTGTTGATGTGGCCATCAGTGATTTGTACTGGGGTATCCAGAAATGTATTTCGTGTGTGGAATAGTCAAGGCTGAGATTGAGGGCAGGGTGCAGGTTGTTCAAATCTCTGTGGAATTCTTCCAGAGTCTCTTAACCGTGGGTCCAAATGATAAAGATGTCATCGATGTAGCAGTAGTAAAGGAGGGGTAGAAGCAGCATGGTGCTCATAGTCGGGTGCGGGGGGAGGCTACACAGGGGGTGCATGTAGCTCTCAGTGCATCCCCATGCTTTGCCTCTGGTTCTCATATATCTTTTTTGAGGTAGAGTGACAAGAACTGCACACAACATTCAAAGTGTGTGCGTACCATGTATTTATATAGTGGCATGATGTTTTCTGTTTTATTATCTGCCCCTTTCCTAATGGTTCCTAACATTCTATTAACTTTTTTGACTACTGTTTCAAATGGACTGGATCTTTTTTCAGAGAACTATCCAAAATGACTAAGATCTCTTTCTTGAGAGGTAACAGATAATTTAGACTCCATAATTTTTTATATGTAGTTGGGTTTATGTTCATGTTTTCTAATGTGCATTTAAAGATATTGAATTCCATCTAAACAAAAAAGCAGTTCAATAGCACTTTAAAGACTAACAAAATAATTTATTGGGTGAAAACAAAAAGCAGTCAAGTAGCACTTTAAAGACTAGCAAAATAGTTTAGTTTATTCGTGGGACACGAAAGCTCACCTAATAAACTATTTTGCTAGTCTGGGTCTGTCCCACAAAAGCTCACCTAATAAATTATTTTGCTAGTCTTTAAAGTGCTACTTGACTGCTTTTTGTTTTGATAGTGTATAGACTAGCACGGCTTACTCTCTGTTACAAGTTATTAGGTGGTGAGCTTTCGTGGGACAGACCCACTTCTTCAGATCATAGCCAATTCCATCTACCATTTTGTCACCTAGTCACCACATTTTGTGAGGTCCCTTTGAAACTCTTTGCAGTTAATTTTGGATTTGATTATATTAAGTAATTGTGCATAATTTGCAAACTTTGTCATGTCACTGTTTACCTTTTACAGAATGTTTATGAATATGCCAAACAACACTATTCCCAGTACCACTGTTTACCTCTTTCCATTGTGAAAACTGACCATTCTTTCCTACCCATTGTTTCTTATCTTTTATCAAATTACTGATCCACAAGCAGACCTTCTCTGTTATCTTTCTCTTGACTGATTACTTGGCTTGCAAAGCTTTTGATGTGGGACTTTGTGAAAGGCTTTGTGAAAGCCCAAGTCTCAGAGGGGTAGCCAGTTTAGTCTGTGTCGGCAAAAACAATAAGGAATCTTTAAGGTGCCACAGGACTCCTCATTGTTTTTGAGAGTCCAAGGACTCTATTTCCATTGTCCCATCCATGTCCACATGCTTTTTGGAACTCCTGGAGAATTCTACAGGATTGATAAGGTAGGATTTCACTTTACAAACACCACATTTACTCTCCTCCAACATATTGTGCTTATCCACGTGTCTGATAATTCTGTTCTTTACTATAGTTTCAACTAATTTGTCTGATAGTGTAGTTAGGCTTTCTAGCCTGTAATTGCTAGGATGGCCTTTTAAAAATTGGTGTTAAATTAGCTTCCAACTAGTCACTTGGTATAGATGCTCACTGAAGTAGTAGATTACATAATACCACAGAAAGATAGCCATGTAGTCCGCAGCTTCACAAATAACAAGCAGTCCTATGGCACCTTTTTCATCAGAAGAAGTGGGTTTTACCCATGAAATCTCATGACCTAATACATGTGTTAGTTTCTAAGGTGCCACAGGACTGCTTGTTATTTATAATACCATAGTTAGTAGTTCTGCAGTTTAATATTTTAGTTCCTTCAGATATCTTGAGTGATTACCATTTATTTGGTCCTGGGGACTTCTGACTGTTTAACTGATCAGTTGTTCCAAAACCTCTACTTGCATCTCAGTTTGGGACAGTTCTTCAAATCTGCAACCTAAAAAGAATGGCTTAGATGTCGGAATCACTCTCACGTCCTCTGTAGTGAAGGAGGATGTTCATTTAGCTGCAATGACTTTGTCTTCCTTGAGTGCTCCTTTAGCACCTTGATTGTGTAAAGACCCAGTTAACTGACAGGCTTCCTGCTTCTGATGTACTTAACAAAGTTTTTTGTTAGTTTTTGTGTCTTTTGTTAGTTGCTCTTCAAATTCTTTTTGGCCTGACCAGGGCTGCTGATGGGAGCAGGAGGGGGCAAAAGGGGTAGCTGCCCCAGGGCCTGGTGATTAAAAAGGCAGCAGCCAGAGCCTCAGGTAGCATGGGTGAGGCAGCGTCGAAGGGGTGGCTTGGGAGAGGCTCCATCCCTTCTGCCCAAGGCCCCTCTTTTTCAAGGGTCTAGGAGCCACCCCCGATCCCTCCTGGGTCTGGCTACTCTGTCAGTAGTTCTGGGTTTGCCTAATTGTACTTGTACACCTAGTAAGAAAAGACTGTTGCCCTGAGGAAGGGAAGAAATAGAAGGAAATGAAAGATAGAGATATAGAGGTAGTCCATTGGACCATTGTGTGATCAAAGGGATTCAGGCATTCTGGAAGCCCTTCAATCTTTGATCCATTTCCCAAACATCACAACAAAAGCAATAGAAGCAATAAAATGGAAACACAATCTTCATACAGCAACATTAGGGGCCCAGTCCTAAGAGGGTCTGAGTTTCTTGAGCTCCCATGGACTTCAAATAGAGTTGATGGCATCTCACAATAACACATCTAACAGACCTAAACACACAAAGTATGGAGCAAATGCAACTTCACAATGAAAGGCAACAGGCCTTCCTTGTGGTTAGAGTATACATCCATGGACTGGACTCAATGATCTCTTGAGGTCCCTTCCAGTTCTAGTGTTCTATGATTCTATGGTTCTAAGAATGATGTCATCAATATGTTCTTACCACTTCTTGTGATAGATCTTAAGACCAATGTCAACAATAGGTTACCAAGGTGCCACATAGCATACTAAAATTCACCCTGACCTCTTTTATACCATTTTCTAAGAGATAAACAACACTGTGCTGTCTCAATCAGCTAAACTCAATGAGATTCCCTTTCCTCTATTTTTGGTGGCTTTATTTACATAATGGCCCTGGAGAAGCTATCACCAGCCAAGGACCAGATTATAGGGAGTGTGATGGAGATGATGAAGATTTTTGTGGGGTTGTGGGCCAAGTCCTTCTTTTATATTGTATTGGCATTTTGGCTATAACTCTCATCAACCGTGGTTATATTTGGGTAAGAGCATTATTATTTTATTAATTAATTTTACTGCAGCAGCACTTTGATGCCCCAGTCAGGGATTGGGACCCTATTATGTTAGGCCTTGTACGTATAAATAAAAAGATTATCCCTATCCACAGAGTTTAAAATGTAAATAGATATTTTATTATTAGTAGTAGTAGTATTTAATTATGATTATGACAGCAGAATTCAGACACACAATATGACAGCAGAATTATGACAGCAGCATTCAGACACACAATAAACCGAGGAACCACTAGGAAGTTGAAGATCCTGATTCTAATTTTGCCTACCTTTGTGTAAAATCAAGAGTATCTGCTTAGCAGTGTTGTTACAATGATGTCACCTGGGCACCCAATAAATGGGAATCAGAATGAAATTTTTCCCAGTGGTGCTGTTAACTGACTATACATTTCTTATTCGAGACTTTTTAAAGAGGCTGTTCAAAGAAGATGCATGTGAACGAAAACATCATTGAGGACAGTGGAATGCCCCGATCTTTCTTTTTTAATGCCATTGTATTATTTATAATAATAAATAGTTAATCATCAGTAATTAGTAATAAATTGTGGTATGAGATGCTGGGATGGATCAGATGAGCGGTAAAAAATAGAGTCCTTCACCTCCACGGCATTGGTACAAGCCCAGCTCAAGTTTGCATTGAAAGGTGTTGCCACCCAGCTGAAATAAATTTAGGTTCTCAGTCAATGTTGCCCCTAATCTTTTTCATCCATGTGCAAAATAAATTTTATATGTCGAGGTATGAACAAATGTGCACTACAAGTAGAGACAATCAAGTGGATGGCATTTGAGTCTCTCCTGAGTGGCTGCATAAGCCCACACCTTGCAGGGAACACTGCTCAGTCTTGTTTCCAGTGGAAAAACATTCTAATTACAAAGGTCATTAGCACATATTACCTCTTTTCCATATTGGCAATCTCAATAGAAGGGCCAGAACACTGAACACTGGAAGATTTCCTCTAGGTTAATGTTGAGCCATAGCAACAGGACAACATGCACTGCTGCTTCCATTGCTACATGTGGTCTATGAATAATCAACTGTATTCTCCAGGACAGTTGGGATGACATATTTCACTAGCCGTTTTAAGAAACAGTGTTGTAGTAGCATTATCGACTGAGTAGAAATTATTAAAAATCCTTCTGAATAGCAAACTCCACACCATTTATCCATGTTTTCCTTAAACACAGATTCTCCAGAGACGTCAAGGTAAAGAAGGACCTTCTGAGAAAGGGATTAGCAATTCAAAAGGTAAATTTGAGTTGTATTCGGCTATCAAAAGGGATTTTTAAAAAGAAGAATAGTGGTCTTGTGATTAAAATGTAAACGTGAACTCTAAAGAGAAGTGTTTTTCATTGTGGCGGGGTAATCATTCTTCTGTCTGAAGCATCACTGAGGTCGCCACTTCAAATAATTGGAAAAAGTTCTCTCATTTATATAAGTGCAAATCCAGAATAACTCTGCTGACCAGATTGAATGTCACATGAATTCCAGCATGAACAGAGTGGAATTTGATCCAGTGTGTATCTTAAAAAGATAGTGATAAAACTGAAAGAATACAATAAAAGCAAAAAGGATGCTCAACAGATTGGAACGTCTGATGTGTCAAAGTTAGACTCAAGACTCACAATTTGTCAGACCACTCTGTTTATTAGCAAAGCTGCTCTGCTAATACATTTAGAAAAGTGAGCCCCCTCCCAGGGCTCAGGTCTCTTAATTTATACAGATCAAGAAGGCAAGTTAATAGACAAAGGAAAAAAGAAAAAAAAAACAGACACACACCCACCCCATATAGTCCCTGAGACCAGTCACGTACCTTCATTTCCATATCACCCTCAGCAATCCCCTGCCAATGACTCCTTAGTTACCTTAATTAATCACCATTTAGCACCTAATGCTCTGGTTCCTGCTTTTCCAGGCACACCTGGCTCTGTTTAAATCAGCATAACCTCCCCTTCTTGAGCTTAGAAGCAACATTGTATCAGTGTGATTTAATTTCTTTTTACAATGTAACTCTTTTATGTACAATGTCACATCTTATACTTCCACAGATGTAAAAGGAATTATTGTTAAAGGACTTAAGCAATTGTCAACAAAACAAAGCAGCAGAAATATGGCATTTTAAAGACTAACAAAATGATTTATTTGGTGATGAGCTTTCATGGGACAGACCCACTTCTTCAGATCAATTTCATTTCCAATACAGACTGACATCTATAAGTACAGAGGACCAAAAAAAAAAAAAAAATTGCAATAAAAACAGACAAATCAAATAGGAATGAAGGAAGGTGGTGAGACGTGGGGGGGATGTTAATTGTCCTGCCTGAGATAATTACGAGCATCGTAGGAAGGGAAGCAGTCCTTGTAATGCATGAGGTAGTTGATGTCTCTGTTCATCCCATGTGTTAATGTGTCAAATTTGAATATGTACTCTAACTCACAAATCTCTCGCTCTACTCTGTTGTTAAATTATTTGTGTTCCAGGACACAAATGTTCAGGTCTTTAACAGAATGGCCCGCTCCATTGACGTGTTCAATGACCGGCTTATGTGTATTGAGTTTCTTGTATGTCTGTTCTGTGTCCATTTATTTGCCCAGTCTGTCCAATGTACATAGTGTCAGGGCATTGTTGGCACATAATAGCATATATAATGTTGCTGGAAGTGCAGAAGAATGTGTCTTTGATCTTGTAATTCACATGGTTAGGTCCAGTGATGGTACTCCCAGAATAAATATGCGGACAAAGTTGGCAGCAGGGTCTGTTGCAAGGAAAAGTTCCAGGATTAATATTACTGTGGCATAGCTTGTGATTGCTGGTGAGAATCTTTCTCAGGTTAGGAGGTTGTCTATAGGAAAGAACAGGCCTGTGACCTAGAGCCTTCTGGAGTGTAGCGTCCTGATCCAGAATAGGTTTTGGACTTTGAATGATACATTGCAGGGGTTTGAGTTGGGGGCTATAGGTGATGACACATAATGTTCTGTTGTTGATCTTGGGCTTATCTTGAAGTAGCTGGTTTCTGGGTATTTGTCTGGCCCTGTCAATTTGTTTTTTTATTTCTCCTAATGGGTAATTCAGTTTTATAAATGCTTGGTGAAGGTCTTGTAGTTTTCAGTCTCTGTCAGTAGGGTCAGAGCAGATGTGATTGTATCCAAGCGCTTGCCTGTAAATGCTGGATTGTGTGGTATGAGCTGGATGGAAGCTGGAGGCATGTAGGTAAGTGTAGCAGACGGTGGGTTTCCGGTAGAGAGTGGTGTCAATGTGGCCATTAGTAATTTGCACTGTCGTATCCAGGAAATGTAATTCTCGTGTGGAATAGTCAAGACTGAGATTGATGGTAGGATGCAGGTTGTTAAAATCTCTGTGGAATTCTTCCAGAGTCTCTTTACCATGGGTCCAAATGATAAAGATGTCATCAATGTAGCTTAAGTAAAGGAGGAGTAACAGGGGATGAGAGCTAAGGAATAGTTGTTTTAAGTTGGCCGTAAAATTTTTAGCATACTGTGGGACCATGCGAGTGCCCATTGCAGTGCCGCTAATCTGGAGGTATAGGTTGTCCCCAGATTGGAAATAATTGTGGGTGAGAACAAAGTTACATAGGTCAGCCACCAGATTAGCTGTGGTAACATCAGGGATGGTATTCCTAATAGTTTGTAGTCCATCTTCATGTGGAATATTGGTGTAGAGGGCCTCTACATCCATGGTGGCATGGATGGAATTGTCACGAAGGTTTCCAATGTTTTGTAATTTCCTCAGGAAGCCTGTAGTATCCTGCCTTCTCCTCAGTTCAGCTAGGAGTGCTGGTGGCATAGGGTTTGAAGAGGCAGTCTGCATAACTGAATAATCCGTAGTAAGGGTGCCAACCTGAAATAATAGGCTGTTCTGGGTTTTCAGGTTTGCGGATTTTAGGCAGTAAATAGGATAATCCAGGTCGGGGCTCAGAGGGTGTGTCTGAGTGAATTTGGTCTTCAGTAAAGGCAGGGAGTTCTTTAAGTAGATGGTGTAGTTTCTTTCGGAATTCCAAAGCGGAATCTGAGGAAAGAGGTCTGTAAAATGTGGTGTTGGAGAGTTGTCTAGCTGCTTCCTGTTCATAGTCTGATTTGCTCATGATGACTATAGCACCCCCTTTGTCAGCTGGCTTAATTGTAATGTATGAGTTATTTTTGAGACTCTGGACAGAATAGCATTCAGCACAAGTGAGATTTCATTTCATTTGGTGTTAGTGTACAATTTCAGTCTCTGCACGCTTGTGGAAGCATTGTATTTAGAAATCTAAACTGTCACTATGTCCGTCTGGGGAGTCCACATAGAATTCTTCGTCTTTTGGTGTCAGTAGCAGGGATCTAGTGAGTCAGACTGATGCTCATTGGTGAGTTGGAAGTATTCTCTTAGATGGACATGACAAAAGAAGGCCTTGAGATCACCACAAAATTGTATTAGGTTTGTGGAAGTGGTGGGGCAAAAAGAAAGACCCTGGGAAAAGAGAGACTCTTCAGCTGGGTTAAGTTTGTAGCTTGAAAGGTTAACAATATTGTCTGGTGTGTTGTAGTTGTTGTAATGATAGTATCCTGAGGTATGAAGTAATTTAGATTGTTTATTGTCCTTTTTTTTTTTTGTAGGGAGTGGAAGTGTGTATTATAGATTTCGTGGCTAGTGTAGGAAAAGTCCCACTCTGTTGTGTCTTGCGTGGAAGCTTGATTATTGGTGAGAGTTTCAAGTTCAGAGAGGCCATTCTTGATCCTTGCTTGCTGTATAGGATGCTGATCAAGATAGTGTGAATGTGGCAATATAGCTTCTGGGAAAGGGGAAGCAGACTGCACAGACTGTACCTGGGTACATAAGAACAGCCGTGCAGGATCAGAACAAAGGTCCATCTATCCCAGCAGCCTGTCCCCCCAATGACAAGGATCCAGAGGGAATCAACAGAACAGGTAATCACCAAGTGATCCAACCCCTGTCACCCATTTTCAGCCTCTGAAACAGGCTAGGGACACCATTTGTACCTATCCTGGATAATAGTGATTGATGGACCTAGCCTCCTAGTGTTTAGTTCTTTTATGAACCCTGTTAAAGTCCTGGTCTTCACAACATGCTCTGGCAAAGATTTCAACAGGTTAATTGTGCATTGTGTGAAGAAATACTTGATTTTATTGGTTTTAAACCTGCTACCTATTAATTTTTTTTGGTAACCTCTAGTTCGTGTGTTATGAGAACAAGTAAATAACTTTTCTTTATTTACTTTGTCCACACCAGTCATGATTTTATAAACTTCATCATATCCCTCCTTAGCCTCCTCTTTTCTAAGTAGAAGAGTCCCAGTCTTTTTAATCTCTCCTGCAAATCCCATAGTAAGAAATGAGGAGTGAGACTGATCTAATCAAAGTTGGTATACAAAATGCACCTAAGTTTTTACATTTACCTAGCCATGAGCCTCTTCAGGATCCTCTGTAGTTTGGCAGAGTTGCTGCTGTTGTGTCCTCATAGGTCTTTGGCTCCGTTGGTAACCAGTAGGCTGCTTGCATGTGTGCTCAGTGATATAGGCCCAATAATTCCAGCAGACCCCCGAGGTTTCCCAAAGACCACAGATCAGGTAAGGATTGAAGGCGACCAGCTAGGGTTTGTTGCCAAGCAGGGTACAAACAAGAGTTGTCAAGATTACTGATACATTGCACAGATGTACCTGCAGCAATGGACTGACTCAGTCAGTGGGAATTCCGCTGCCCCCCTAGGTGAGACGAAGATGGTCCCCTCAAGACAGCACGTTATATACAGGTGCAAACAAAGCACACTTTACTGCTGACCTACCAGGTTGCCACCCTCTGAAGTTGTGAGGTTACCACCCTCTGACACTACTTAGATACCACCCATCACCCTGAACCTCATGATTTGGTTAGATCATCTCTTATCCATCATGCTGTCATTTTAGACAGTTTCCTGAACCTAGGTCTGTAACAGTCAGGAGTAAGTACTAAGGTCTTTTTTAATGATGGTGGTACCTTGTGATTTCAACTTATTAGCCGTGTCTACACGTGCCGGCTACTTCGAAGTAGCCGCGCCAACTTCGAAATAGTGCCCGCCACGTCTACACGTGGCAAGCGCTATTTCGAAGTTGAAATCGACATAAGGCGGCGAGACGTCGAAGTCACTATCCTCATGAGGAGATGGGAATAGCACCCTACTTCGACGTTGAACGTCGAAGTAGGGCACGTGTAGCTGATCCGCGTCCCGCAACATTGAAATAGCAGGGTCCGCCATGGCGGCCATCAGCTAAGGGGTTGAGAGACGCTCTCTCCAGCCCCTGCGGGGCTCTATGGTCACTGTGTGCAGCAGCCCTTAGCCCAGGGCTTCTGGCTGCTGCTGCTGCTGCAGCTGGGGATCCATGCTGCATGCACAGGGTCTGCAACCAGTTGTCAGCTCTGTGGGTCTTGTGCTGTTTAGTGCAAGTGTGTCTGGGAGGGGCCCTTTAAGGGAGCAGCTTGCTGTTGAGTCCACCCTGTCTGCAGCTGTTCCTGGCACCCTTATTTCGATGTGGACCGCTTTGGTGTGTAGATGCTCCCCTGCAGCGCCTACTTCGATGTAGTGCTGCCCAACGTCGACGTTGAACGTCGACGGCACCAGTCCTGGAGGACGTGTAGACGGTATTCATCAAAATAGCTTATTTCGATGTCGCTACATCGAAATAAGCTATTTCGATGTAGCATTCACGTGTAGACGTAGCTATTAACTGCAGCAATTACTGTTCTGCACCTGGGCCAATTACCAGTTAATGTTTTGTATTCTCAGCCCTGTCTGAGCCAAGTTCTGTTAGCAGAGGCCTGCCTCTTGCTCACAGCTTAGTTTTGCTTTTAGCCACGTTTTATGCATTGTTGCTAGGACTTAGGCCTGAAACCAGGCCTGTGCTGTATGGGCTTAGGCCTTCATCTTACTACATCCTCCATCTGCGTTTTGCAATTGCCAGTGTTATGCAATGATTAGGTATCCTGCCTTCTCCTCAGTTCATGCATAGCATATTCACTGCTACAAAATGAGAGCCAGTCATGCGAGAATGGTTATGTTTGGTAGCACAGATTAGGAGGTTTTGAATCCACATTGTGCACACTGTGGGCTACATAGGGAGCTGTAATATTGCTCTAAATGAGCTACAGGTTCTCTTGCTCTGGTTTAAAGGAGTAAAGAGAGAAGAAAAGATAGGATCGTTCTATTAATTCTGTACAAATGTTTGAGGGATGGGACGTTAGGGACAAATTACACCCTACTTGTGTTCTCCTTTGGAAGAACATTTACTAGTGGTGAGTTCCAGGCCCTGGTGGAAGATTATGCTGCTTACCCATCTATCCTTTGGTGGAAGAGAAGGAGGGTTTGTTCCTTCTGGAACAGAATGGATTCTGCCCCAACAGTCCATTGGAGGCCAAGGCTGTCCATGTTTTGGTCATGTGTTTGCACAGTGCTTCCTTGCCATGCTGCTCTGGTGTCCTTGAGTGGTGCTGTCCTACAAGCTTCTGCATGTGGCTATGGAGGTAATTGTATAGCATGGGCGGGCAGCTAGTGCACATGAATACAGACAGGAGCTCGGTGTTAGTTGCCCCTTTGTCTGAGAATGGGAAGGGGATTATCATAAAGGGGAGGCCCATTGACTAAGGACCAGTGTTCCCATCTAATTTTTTCTATCCATGAGTGGAATAAATTGTATTATATACACCAAGGCATGTGTGGATGTGTACCACCAATGAAATACATGCTGCTGGCTGTGGGCACTATACTAATCAACTGGGTGGCACCTCAGTCTCTCCTGAGCAGCTGCCCAAGTGCTCATCTTACAGGAAACACTGCTAAGGATGTATTACTAGAGGCAGCAGCCTTAAACAAAAGCAGGCAAATTAAGATTAGCCATAAGGGAGAAACCTCAAGGGAGGTATGAACAATGGGAAGTCTTGTGGTACCTTCTAGACTAACAGATTTTTTGGAGCATAAGTTTTCATGGGCAAAGACCCACTTTGTCAGATGCATGTCACCAAGGGAGGCATGTCCTACCATGTGTTTTTTTAGCAATACGGTTGTGGTCTTCATATACTGCTGTACGCTTTACCCAACGCCTCTATGAGGTTATATATTTTATGTCAGGTTTGCATCTATCAGCCTCTCTAATCCATCAGAAGAAGGGTAATCTGAAAGCACTACTGCCATGGCATAAAGGTCACTGTGGATTACAATGCAGTTAAGCAATTTTTCTTATTAGTTCCCAGGGACTCTGTTGGCAAGCGACACAGCAGGTTCAGCATCTGGGATTTCTTCAGCAAGTTTTTCAAGGGGAAAACCAAGAAACACTCCTGCCAGTCTGCTAACCCTGTCTTCTATTCAGAGGTGGCTTCAGCCTGGGCCCGCATAGAAAGGAAGCGAGCAAGGCTCGTCTCGAAGCTCAGCCGGCAGACTGTCTGTGATAGCGATTCCTCGGAGATAGACAGCGAGGACTTGGATTCAGGGGCATCCTTGTGGAAGGAGAGTGAAACAGAGTATATCCCCACTTCGTCCAGCTTTAGGCAGAGAAAGATAGAACTGTGGCAAAGGAATACAGGGAGCCACTGGCGGAGGGACCAGCCATGCCTGCGCTGCAAAGCCAAGAGGACAAGAAAATGGCTGTCCCAGCATTTCTTTAATCCCATGTCACCTGCTCATGAGAAAAGCAGTTCATTAGATGAGAATTCCTCAAGGAGCATTGCCACGTGACTTGCCTTCATTTTGAGCTATATTTGGGTCTTTGTTTGCTTGAAGTTACCTGCACTAGATGAACAGAACTGTGTGAAAACACAGCATGGGAGGGTTCAAAGGAATGACTTGTTTCAAGAAAACGTGGCTACCAACAATAAATGTACCCAGCACAATGTGCTGGCTAATGTTTGCATGAGTTGTTTATTTAAAAATATAAATATCATTGCTTTGGCAGGGTCTAGTGCAGGCCTCTCTTCCCCCCACAGGTGTAACACAGGAATTCCTCCAGCTTATGTATAGTGGGACAAATTCATTGAGGAACTAAACTGAACTTCAGCTGAGGTTCCAGGGTGAAACAGGGCAAAATAGCAACAACAGTAGTTACAGGGACAGAGAATGCAATGCCAGAACTGAGCCATGCTTGTGGAAAAGGAGTACTGCCAGGGTGGTCAAAGAGCCAAGCAGTGGATTTCCTATACTTTTTCAACAGTTGTTAATCATAGAATCACAGGGCTGGAAGGGACCTCACGAGGTCATCTAGTCCAGCCCCCAGCTTCAAGCAGGATCAACCCCAACTAAGTCATCCCAGCCAGGACCTTGTGAAGTGGGGACTTAAAAACCTCTAGGGATGGAGAATCCACCACCTCTCTAGGCAACACATTCCAGTGCTTCACCACCCTCCTGGTGAAGTAGTTTTTCCTAATATCCAACTTACACCTCTCCCTCCGTAACTTCAGACCATTGCTCCATGTTCTGCCATCTGTCACCACTGAGAACAACTTCTCTACATCCTCTCTAGAGCTCCCTTTCAGGAAGTTGAAGGCTGCTATTAAGTCACCCCCCCACCCCAGTCTTCTCTTCTGTAAACTAAATAAGACCAAATCCCTCAGTCTCTCCTCATAGGTCAAGTGCTCCAGGCCGTTAATCATATTTGTTGCCCTCTGCTGAACCTGCTCGAGCACATCCATGTCCTTTTTATACCGGGGGGGCCCAAAACTGGACACAATATTCCGGATGTGGCCTCACCAGCGCTAAATAGAGGGAAACAACCACTTCTCTAGATCTGCTTGCAGTGCTCCTCCTCATGCACCCTGGGGGGAAGGCTATCTCCTTCTTGAGGGCTGAACCTCCACACAGAGCTTTGCTGGCAAATTTTTGAATTTGACACTGTTCTGCACCAGCTTTACTGAAATTGGCTCACCCAGCTGCCAAATACACAACATCAGAGTGGAAAATACCTGAGGAGGAAGTTCAGCTGCCAATTACCTTGAGAGCTTTGACTTATGTGGGAATTCAGTCATATGGGAATTTAGATACCACTTCAGTTGAAGGGTGGCTGAGTCAAGCCCCCTGTATAAATACAGCTTTGCTTCCTAGATCGTCCACCTTCTGTTTCTGGCTGACCCTTCAAACATGAAGCTGATATTGTTCTTCAGTGCCCTCTTCGGGGCTGCCTGGTGCCTAGAAACATTTGTTGGGTGAGTTGCCTTTTAACAGAATATGTCTGATTCAAAGCCATGCTAGTCTAAAACTTCTGATTTTTCATCTTTGAATACCTTACTTGAAAAGGGTTAGGTAGGGTGACCATCCATCCTGTATTAGGCAGGATGGTCCCTTATTTGGAACTCCAAAAAGGCCCCCCAACTTATATTTTAGAAGGGACTAATTATCCCGTATTTGGGCCCTCCCCCATCCCTCCCAACCTCGAGAGAACGTGGGCAGCTGCCACAGCCCTGCTGCTTCCCCAAGGGCTCTGGGAAAGGGCCAGTGGCTGCTGCTTCCCCAGGAAGCGCTGGGGGCTGCCACTTCCCCGGGCTCCAGGAGAGTGCTGGTGGCTGCTGTCTCCTTCCCAGCTCCCTGGGGACTGGTGGCGTCAGGAGGAGCCACCCCTCCCGCTCATATCTCCCTGTCCTGTATTTGGGACAGGGAGATATGGTCATCCTAGGCTTGGGACACATATTTTGCTTTTTGTTAGCTGATTAGTTTCTACAAAATTCCACCCTGGCTTTTTCTGTGCATCTCAGATCCTTTGCTCAGAGGGATCATGACACTTTTTTGACATCCAGTGCTCCAGTCCTTATAATGTACTTGATTATACAGTAAAGCCAGAGCTGGAGCAGGCTCAACAGCTCAGGTGTCAGGATTCTGAGGAAACAGTTTCTTTTGATTGCTCTGAGTTCACAAAAAAGTTTTGCTACAGAGTCCGAGGTATGCATTTGTAACCCACGCAGCTACCAGGTGTAGTTCACTATCCCATGTAGTGGTACTTAGACCACTTACAGAAATAAAGACTAAGCCTCCTTTAAAGCCTTAGCCAAGCATCCCCCTGGTTTTAGCTCACGCTGTAGGGGCTCATGCACTGAGCTTCAGATGTCCCAGGATTGGTTCTGCCTGTCAGTGGTTATACATTTATTTAAAGTTCAGGTTTACTAAGGCTTTTGCTTCCTCTTATTATAGATCTAGGGATCAGCCTCAAAAATATAGATCTGGAACTGAATCTGAGTCTCCTCACAAAGTCTGAGACTGTTTGGATCCCTGATGGTTTTGCTCACTATACAAATAGGACCTCATAAGAAAAATTAGAATCCGGTTGCAGATCCAAATTTGCCCAGCACAAAGGAGTGCTGAGAGTCATGGTGCTGCTGACAGAAGCCCATCTCTTGTTTACAGTCCCTTGAGTTTTGCTTTGAATTTTGAAGAAGCCCGAAAATAAAAAGAGAAACTGAGCTGAAGCTGCCACATTTCACACTGTTTTGATTCAGAACCATAATCTAGCCCCTAGTTCACTCAAAAGTGGGCCAAGAGAACCGCCAAAGGTTCATGAACCTTGTAAAATAGTCCCGAGTTTAATCCCAATTCTGGGCAAGGCTTGGTTCTTTCAGTCCTAAAGTGTTGCATAGTTTCACCCATGTTTATCAAGCATGACGATTAATAGCCTCTGTCAACTCTTATCCCAGGTATGTCCCTGCAGATTCTTCTTTTTTAAACAAATAATCTCTTACAGAACTAAGCAATGTGTATTATAATATCTTGCAGCATGAAGCTATACAGGTTTATTCACACATTGCATTAAAATGTAACTGCTTTAAGCTGGTTGCCTTTTAATCTCATTAAGGGTGCGTCTACACTAGGAACTAACTTTGAAGTTAACGTCGAAGTTAGACACTACTTCAAAGTAGCCAGCAGAGAGTCTACACACATTTTCCTTTACTTTGAAGTTAACTTGGAAGTTAACTTCGAAGTAGGCAGCCCAAATTCAAAGTCCTTACTCCATTCCTGGGAATGGAGTATTACCCTACTTCGAAATTTAACTTCAAAGTAGGTTGTGTGTAAACATTCAACTTCGAAGTTGCTTACTCAACTTTGAAGTTATTTTTGTAGTGTAGACACAGCTTAAGTGTATAATAACTAGAATAACATAAAAAGCAGTCATGTAGCACTTTAAAGACTAACAAAATAATTTATTAGGTAATGAGCTTTCGCAGGGCAGACCCACTTCTTCAGATTTGGAGATAGTGCTGTACTGGAAATAGCATGATAGTTTTATAACAGCAATACAAAAAAAATTGAAATAAAAACTGACAAATCAGATACATCGGACAGAGGTGGGGTGGGCAAGGGTGGGGATGAGGGGAGAGAATTACTACGGAGCCTTTTGTCTGCTGGGGAGGCAGAGAGAAGACCAAGGAAAAAGATGTCTCCCAGACAATTGAACTTCATTCCACAAATATCCCTACTGTCTCAGAGATGTACATAGAAGGGAAATGTATAATTAGACATGATCAGGTTGTGGTTATTTTGAATTTGGTTGGTCTGGCTATTTCTGTTTCTCTGTTGCTTTGATTACTTGATTTTTCCCCCTGTAACTTTTAAGCTGAATCCCAGGGAAGTATTCTCTGTGCTGTAACCAGTAGGATTTGTTTTTTCTTGTTTTGTGGTCAAATTACTATTGTTAAGCAACTGATCTGATACCTGTGTCTGGAGAAGGGTCTGTGTGTGTGTATGTGTTAAGCTAGAATGCTCAATATCAAATTACAGCTCCGTGTTCCCAAGCTTTCACATAAGGGAGGGATAGGAGCTGGGGTTCATCCTACAAGAGGGACATTCCCAGGTGTGCCTTCCTGGGTTAAGGGGTTCTTTGTTTTACCTGGGTGGTGGCAGAGAATCCAGGGTCCAGAGAATCTGAGACCTTGTGGATCTTACAGTTAATAATTCTCTCCCCTCCTACTCACCCTTTGCCCCACCCCCTGTCCTATGTATCTGATTTGTCAGTTTTTATTTCAATTTTTTTGTATCTCTATGTTATAAAACCGTCATGCCATTCTCAGTACAACACTAGCTCCGGACCTGAAGAAGTGGGTTTGCCCCATGAAAGCTCATCACCTAATAAATTATTTTGTTAATCTTTAAAGTGCTATATGATGGCTCTTGTTTTGTTAGGATATGGACTAACACGGTTACCTCTTTGTTACTAGAATAAAATACAGCATCTGTTGAATAGTCTCTAGAATGTAGGAAATAGATACCTGATCTCAGTGAACAAACACTTATACATCACAAAAGCCTTTTTAATTAACACATAATTTGCAACTTTCTTGACAGTCTAATGGCCAAGGATTACTAGGAGCCTGAAAACTCCTCTTTTGCATTAAGGGTGTAAAAGGAATCTCTTTTGGAGTTTTGATCCAATGACAGGCCCTTCTGAATCCTAATGAGATTGTTGGTCTCCGGGACACCTGTCTCTGGAAGCTGAGGACAAGACTGAAAAATGTTAACTGTAACATTAAACCGTAGAGCTCATTTAATAAATGCATGGATTCCAAGGCTGGAAGAGACCACTGTGATTCTCTAGTCTCATCTCCTGCATAATACATGCCATCAGACTTCCCAGAGTTAATTCCCACTTCAAGCCCAATAGCTGTGGTTGAACTACAGCCAGGGGTAGCAAGTACAGAGGCTTGAGGAGACTAAGCCTCCCCCCAAAAGGCTGGTCATGCACAGGGTGCCCGCCATCTTTGGAGTGCTGCTGCTGGAAGCTCCCTAGAAATAGGGGGGCCATTGGCACCTGGCCTATGCTCTGCCCCAAGACCCTGTTCCTGTTCAGCCTCCTTCCCCTGAGGCCCTGCCCTTGCTCCACTTCTTCCTGTCCCCACTCTGCTTCTTTTTCCTGCCTTAAAGATAGGCAAAGTGGGGAAGAAATGGAGAGGAGTGAAGGTGAGAGAACCTCTGGACAAAGAGCAGGAACAAGTGGAGGGCCTGTAAGGAAGAGGGGCGGCACAGGCGGGGCCTTGGGTGGAGTGGGGGTGAGACCACAGTCCAGCCACTGGGGGCCCACCCACTTCTAGGAACCTTCTGGCATTTGCACCCAGCCTTCCCAAATGCAAGAGTCACATGCCCCCTCTGACTACATGTATTTTAGAAAAAGGCCCAGTCTTGGTTTAAACATGTCCATTGACAGAGAATCCACCACAACCCTCAGTAAGTTGTTCCAGTGGTTAATTACTCTCACTCTGAAACAACTATACCTTGTTTCTAGTCTGAATTTGTCTTACTTCAACCTCCAGCCATATGATCTTGTTATATGTTTGTATGATATTCAGAGTCCTCTGTTATCAAATGCCTGTTCTCCATGTAGGTACTTACATACTGTGAGATCAGTTCACCCCTTAGTCTTTTATTTGATAAGCTAAATAATTGAGACAAAAAGCAGTCAAGTAGCACTTTAAAGACTAGCAAAATGGTTTATTAGGTGAGCTTTCGTGGGACAGACCCACTTCTTCAGACCATAGCCAGACCAGAACAGACTCAATATTTAAGGCACAGAGAACCAAAAACAGTAAGCAAGGAGGACAAATCAGAAAAAGATAATCAAGGTGAGCAAATCAGAGAGTGGAGGGGTGGGGGGGAAAAGGTCAAGAATTAGATTGAGCCAAGTATGCAGACAAGCCCCTATAGTGACTCAGACTGCATACTTGGCTCAATCAAATTCTTGACCTTCCCGCCCACCCCTCCACTCTCTGATTTGCTCACCTTGATTATCTTTTTCTGATTTGTCCTCCTTGCTTACTCTTTTTGGCTCTCTGTGGCTATGTCTACACGTGAAGCCAACATCGAAATAGCTTATTTCGATGTAGCAACATCGAAATAGGCTATTTCGATGAATAACGTCTACATGTCCTCCAGGGCTGGCAACGTCGATGTTCAACTTCGACGTTGCGCGGCACCACATCGAAATAGGCGCTGCGAGGGTACGTCTACACGCCAAAGTAGCACACATCGAAATAAGGGTGCCAGGCACAGCTGCAGACAGGGTCACAGGGCGGACTCAACAGCAAGCCGCTCCCTTAAAGGGCCCCTCCCAGACACAGTTGCACTAAACAACACAAGATACACAGAGCCGACAATTGGTTGCAGACCCTGTGCCTGCAGCATGGATCCCCAGCTGCCGCAGCAGCAGCCAGAAGCCCTGGGCTAAGGGCTGCTGCCCACGGTGACCATAGAGCCCCGCAGGGGCTGGAGAGAGAGCATCTCTCAACCCCCCAGCTGATGGCCGCCATGGAGGACCCGGCAATTTCGACGTTGCGGGATGCGGATCGTCTACACGGTCCCTACTTCGACGTTGAACATCGAAGTAGGGCGCTATTCCGATCCCCTCATGAGGTTAGCGACTTCGACGTCTCGCCACCTAACATCGAAGTTAACTTCGAAATAGCGCCCGACGCGTGTAGCCGCGACGGGCGCTATTTCGAAGTTAGTGCCACTACTTCGAAGTAGCGTGCACGTGTAGACACAGCTTGTGTCTTAAATATTGAGTCTGTTCTGGTCTGGCTATGGTCTGAAGAAGTGGGTCTGTCCCATGAAAGCTCATCTACTAAACCATTTTGCTAGTCTTTAAAGTGCTACTTGACTGCTTTTTGTTTTGATAGTGTATAGACTAGCACGGCTTCCTCTCTGTTACTAAATGGATTGAGCTCTTTGAGACTCTTCCTATAAGGTAGTTTATATCATCCACAGTCTTCATCAGTAATCAATATTTTCTTCTACGTTCTTGATAAAATTATTCAATAACATAGGGCCAAGAAATGACCCAGGCTGGACCCCACTAGAAACAATCTACCTCAATGATGATTTCCTGTTTACAGTTAAAATTTGACACCTATTAGCTAGCTTGTTTTTAATCTATTTAATATGTGCCATGGTGATTTTGTATCATGCTAGTAGTGTTTTAATCAAACTATCATATGCTGACTAGTCAAATGCACTAGAGAAATCTAAATATGTTACATCAACACCATATTACCTTTTTCAGCCAAACTTGTAATCTTGTCAAAAATTAATCTGACAAGATCTGTTTTCCATAAATCCATTTGATGGGGCTTATTTCACTTTTGTAGGGACCAGGTTCTTCGGGTGAAGGCAAGCAATGAAGAAGACATAAAGAAACTACAACTGTTGGAAACATTGGAGCATCTTCAGGTGTGTCATTACACATTTGTTCATCTGCCAGATGGCAAGTTCTTCAGCGCAGGGATTGTGCCTCCTCGTTTGGTTTGGAAATAGCTTATCATAATGTGGGAACCACCACAAATAGATACATATAACAACAGAACAGAATAATAGAAATCTGAGATGGGCAGAGGGGGGCACCTTGGGAGGTCCAGTCCAGCCCCTTGTGCTGAGGGCCTATTCTTTAAAACTTGGTCCAGAGTTTAATTTCCCTTATAGTTGGAAAGGTTTTCCTAGCATCTAACCTAAATCTCCCTTCCTGCCGATTAAGCTGATGTCTTCCTGTCCTACCTTCAAGTGGGCAAGGGGAACAATTAACCACTGTCCCCTGTACAACAGTTCTTAACGTACTAAAAGACTGTAATGAGGTTTGCTCAGGATTTTTTTTTCTTTTAAACCTTTCCTCATAGGTAAGATTTTATATTTTTATCACTCCCATCTGGACTGTCTTCAATTTGCTCTCAGCTTTATTAAAGGGTGGTGACCTAACTGAACACAATAGTCAGGCCCATAAGCAGGAATTTCTGGGGCGATTGGCTGTGTTTTTTTTGTAAATACAGACCACCCCCCCAACAGCAGGCCCTGCCCTTCTCCCATCACCCTCAGCCCTCCTGCTGGCCCTACCCCCTGAACCCCCTCCAGCAGGCTCTGCCCCCCTACTTCCCTTCCAGTCACTGGTTTGGCCCCCCTGCACCCCACACCCACTAGGCCCAAATAGCCCCCATCCCTGGCTCAGCCCAAACACCCGACCCCCTACTTAAACCAAGGATCCCTGCTCAGACTGAACCCCCCATAAGGTTCCAACATCCTCCATGCCTGAACAGCCCCCCCATAGCCCATACATCCCCCCTGCTCAACTGGAACACTCCCACATCTCCTGCTTGGCCCATATACCCCTGCCCAGCTTGTTCTGAAGGCCCTCCCTCCGCTTGACTTTGGAGGGAGAGGGTTACGTAGGACAGGGGCCAGGAGGTGGACAGGGGAATGCCTCCCTGTGGCCTCCCTCTCCCCTCTTCAGCACTCACCATGCAGTGCTCCACCTTGGCTTCCCAGCCTGTTGAGTCTCACTTATCCGCGGGCAGCTGAGAGGCCTCCAGCCACACAACGGGCTCAGTGGGCTGACAGACAGTGGCAGAATGCAGTGTAGTGAGTGCAGGGGGCGGGGGGTGAGCGAGGCTACAGGGGACGTGATCCCCTGCAGCTGCTGCCTGCCTGCCCCCTGTGCTGGTAATCCCTGGCAAGGCTGCTCAGGAGGGGGCAGAATAGAGCAGGGAAGAGAGGGGGCGGCCCATGGGGGGCAGTACAAATGCACCCCTCACACAACCAACGCCTACAGGCCTGTTACTTTAGTTGAGTCCTCAACAGTGCCAAGCAGCATGGAACAATTAAATTCCGATTTGGTCTTTTTCACAGTTGTGTCACATTGTTGGCTTGTGGTCAATAAATGAGACACGGTCTGGGAGGCCTAACCTAGGCCATCCTGGAAACGGGAGGTCCCGAATTTTATTCCTGTGTCTGGTGGTGCCTGACCTAAAGCATATCATTTTAAACCTCTATGCTTCTGTTCCCTCCTTTTATAACTGGGATGACAATATTTCTATGATGGTCTCCTAAGCTATGTCTACACGACAGCCTAATCTAGAAATAAGCTATGCAATTTGTGCTAAGCAAATTGGGTAGCTTATTTCGTGTCAAGGTCAATATAGGCTATTTCATCATATGGCACTTCCTAATCAGTGCCACATGCCAAAATAAAGCACTATTTCAAGGCATCCCTGTACTCTTCCTTTGAAGAATAGCGCAGCTGTTATCTCGAAAACTGTTTTGAGACAGTGGACGAGTTTTGTAGACATGGGCAGCTATTTTGGGATACCACTGTATCCTGAAATAGCACCCACCATGTAGACAGAGCCCTACTGACATTACAGTAATTAATTAGTTAACGTATGTATTGCATTATGAAGAAAATAAGCATGATGTAAAACACTAGGCATTATAGATTTCATAACCATTGTTTAGAGCTTCTCTTAAAATTTGTATTTATTTGTATTATATGCAAGAGAAAAATGCAATATATAGTCATGTATAGATGAATCATTTCTTGAAACTACAGTAGGTAAGGGGAAAATACGAGACAGTCATAATAGATATGGAACTAAATCTTCTGTCACTGATGCTGCTGAAATGCTGTTGAAGTCAATGAAAATCTTGTCTTTCGTCTGTTTGTGAAGTGAGGACAGTAATACAGGTTGAACCTCTGTAGTTTGCTGCTCTCTTGCCTGGACACATCTGTAACCCAGATGATATCAGTTAGCCAGATGAACACTTATGGCTGTGGCCAAGTTTCCCATGGTCCTAGAAAGTTTGTTTTACATCCACTAGTCCTGGATCTCAGTGTTCTGTGCAGTTATTTAGCTGTAATTTACCCCTAAATATCCTCTAAGAGCCCAGTAAGTAGTGGAAGTGTTGGTAATGTGCTAGACAATATTGACCTGCTGTGGTTTGGCAATTTCTCTCATTGGGCAGCAGTCAGTTCCTGAACGTGCTGGATGAGAGAGGTTCAGCGTTTACTTATATGTTGCGAGAGTCTTCTGTAGCTCTGTAATAATTGTTTATATATGATTTTAGATTCTCAGATAATAGAATATGCTAAAATGTGCTGCAAAACCACAGGCTATCTCAACTTTGGGGAGTTAGTAATTTTGAGGGCTTCTTGAGAGATGACCTGCAAAGTCCATTTTTCTGAAAGGATTCCCCAACCTGTATTGTTTTTCTTCTCTTCAGCTTGATTTCTGGCTACGCCCTTCCAAACCAGCCCTTCCTGTGGATATTCGAGTCCCCTTTGCCAGTCTCCAAGCACTCAAAGTTTTCCTGGAGTCCCACCACATCAAGTACTCTATCCTGCTTGAAGACCTGCAGGTAGACAAAAGTACTTCACTGATGCATGATTTGTCTGCCTAATCCCTGCATTTATTATTTGTAGTAGAAGCAATGCCCAACACTAAGATCTCTGCCTCCCATAAGCCTGTGCATAAACTTCTACCAGTGCAGGTTTCCCTATATTATGTGAAAACCAACCACTGATCTCACAAGAGGTACCAGATTTGTGGGGCTTGTTTTAAGTTCTTTCCAGGGGGCAGCCCTCCTTTTACTATTCTTTGTAGATCCTGTACTTAGCTGTGAAGAATCTGACTAACTTTTCCAAGGGTTATGTTAGTTCCTCTCAAGCTACTAAAACCCTACATCACAGTGAGAGAAAAACATCTCAGTTGGGCATTGAACTCAGAAACTCCTGAAAAGCAGTATTTCCAACAGTCCGGCTAAATCACTGTTAACTCTTCGCGGTAGCAACCTTGCTACTTTTTCAAATCTTCTGTGCCATTTCCATTCAGCTTAATGAATGACTGAAATTTTATGCTGACCAGTAATGTTATTTATTTCACTGCAGGTAAGTGGAAACCTCCAGCTGTTCTGTAGTTGGGTCTGAAGTCTAAGATGGGGGTTATGCTTGTGTGCAGCACTGGCACTCCATTGTCCAGTTCTGACCCTCAATTAAAATCCTACCAATGGAGACCATTCTCACTGATTTGGATTGCTTGGTTTAGGTTGCAGTAGATAAAGAAAAGCAAGAGATGATTAACAATCAACCCAGGGAACGTGGCACCAATAATTTTAACTATGGAGCTTATCACCCATTAGAATCTGTAAGTATTTCAAGTTCAGCTCAAACATTCTTTGTAAATATGCTGAATTCCTTCTTGCCGTCCTTTCTGCATTCTCCACAATGGAATCTCTCAAATCATTTAATATCTCACATCCTTGCAAGTACATCAATTGTGGTTTATAATCAGTTTATTTGGTACTCATGACTTTGAGAGACTATTCCCAGTTGCTAAAAGAGAGGAACATAACAAATAGCTGCTCAACAAACCTCTCCAAACAGCTCAGCCAGTGCTTCTCATTTTGTCACCCTTGTTATGCCAGTCCAGGTCCCAAATATAGCTCTATCAATGCCTTTTAATCCAGGTGTTTTCTCTAAACCTTTAATCATTCTTGTTGCTCTTCTCCAATTTCTCCAAATCCGTCTTGAAAAGTGGTGCCCAAAACTGGACACAATACAGTAGACCCACAAGTTATACAATGGTTGTGTTCCTGGGCAACCTTGTGTAACTCAAATTTTATGCAAGTTGGGAGGAACTGGGAACCAGGTGGCAGCCTGGCTCCCCACTCCCCTCCACTTGTGGGAGCCGAGAAACTGACTAACATATCGCTCATCAGTTTCCCTGCTCCTGTCAGAGGTGGCAGCCTGATTCTTGCCACCCCGACAGGAGTGATTTCTCCTGACTCCTGCTGCCCATCTTCCCTGCTCCTGTCAGGGGCGGCAGCCGAGAGTCAGTCTCTGAGCTGCCACCCCTGACAGGAGCCAGGAAACTGACCGGCACAGCCAGGTGCCAGCTCCCCGCCACTCAAAATTGCATTAACCCGAGATACATGCAAGTCGAGTGCACGTATCTCGAGGTTCTATTGTACTCCAGTTGAGGCCTAATCAGCACAGTGCAGAGCGGAAGAATGTCTTCTTGTGTCTTGCTCATAAACACAGGAGAGAGCTCTCGCATCAACACAGGGATCAACATAAAATATCTGACGGAATATAAACTATATCGTTATTCTAGATATATGCAGCATTGGATGATCTTGCAGCTGAATACCCCAGCCTTGTGAGCAAGCAAACGATTGGAGAATCCTATGAAAAGCGACCCATGTACATTCTCAAGGTATTGTTCCTATGCATATACTAACTTTGCCTTTCTATAGCACCTGCATGTCAAAACACCCCAATGTACATAGAAAGAGACATCACTCCACCCACCGTGAAGCTGCAGTCAGTGCCGGTCACTATTGGGGCAGCTCTGCCAGAGAACTGAGCAACACTTTTTAAAAATAGCTTTGCCAAGATGATTCTGCAGAAAGTGGTTTTATGGAATTATGCACATTTGAATTTGGCCTGGATCCTGAGCCAGCACCCAGACTCTTGTAGGAAAGTGTGATGGGATCTATAATCCCTTTAGTTAACCAGAGTTGTGTGCTTCTTCAATTCCTTGACAAATTGGAATCTAGGTTTGCAAAGACAGGTTGTACTTCTCTAATCCAGAGCTCTCTCATCCAGCAACATCCTTAATCCAGCATGATTTCACTTAGCCAGATGACCACTTGTCATGGGAGTAGCCAAGTTTCCTGTGTTCCCATAAAGTTTGTTTACAGCCACCCATCCTGGCTCTCAGTGTTCTGTGCTGTTATTTAGCTGTAATCTACCCCTAAATGTCTCCTAAGAACCCAGAAAGAAGTACAAGTGTTGGTAATGCTGCTAGACAGTATTGGCCTCTGGTGGTCCAGCAAATGCTCTTGTTCAGCACCAGTCAGGTCCTGAGGGTGCCATATTAGAGAGGTTCAACCTGTATAGAACGAAAAAATAACTCATTCCAAATATTGGCTTTGTTCAATTTATGTTATGCAAATGGGAAAGACAGTGTAATGGCAAGACTGAAGCACTTACTTATCTCTTAGGTAGTACTGTGCCACAGACACTGTTTAGAATCATGATACATACTCTTAATCTCTGGAGGATCCTGCATACCTTAACAACTATTATGAACATGGTGAAGATATGTGTATACACAATGGCTTCCTCATCAGAAATGGAGGAGGACAGGGAGCAGGTGCTATAGCAAAAATGGCAAATGACTGTTAGGGCAATGGACTGGTAATCCTGGTGGCTTTATCATTCCATCACAGAGTCTGATTCTCCACTCCATTGCATCAGTTTTACTCACATAACTGCATGTAAACCCATTGATTTTCAATCGTTTCTGACATCACCGGTGGAAGAAAGAGTGGGACGGGACGTGAGAGGCCTCACAGCAGTGAGTGATTTTAAAGTTTGTTTCGTTTTGCAGTTCAGCACTGGAGGAATCAACCGTCCTGCAATTTGGCTGGATGCTGGCATACATGCCCGAGAATGGATCACCCAGGCTACTGCACTGTGGATAGCTGAAAAGGTTGGATGGTTTGACTTACTTTTGTCCTGGGATGGCTGCTATTATTGATTGATAAAATATTTAATTTAAACGAATACCTCATCCCTATGCAGCACCTTTCATGAAATGACACCAGTATGGTTGACTGTATATACTTTACCGACCAAGGCTCCGCCTTCCTATGAAATACCCCTTCTTCTGGGGTGGAACATGGCAGCTGTTTAATGTAAAAGAGGTAGTGAAAAATGCTGTCTAGAATTGAAACAGTAATGGTAATTTTAGGTCAGAAATACGCCATTTGGTCAGGACATCAAGTTGAATAGTCATACTCTTGTGAAGAGTCACATAGGATCTTTAACAGCAAATGTCAGTAATTCAGTTATATACCTCATCTTCTCTTTCAGCAACTCACTGAATCCTGTCACTACACGGAGACATTACTTCATTGTTGCATTAGAAAGGAAAAAAAGCCCACTAACTACTCTGAGAAAGCAGCTAATATTAACACAGATCAAGGGATTAACTCTCCATTCTGACTCACTAGTGTTTTACAGTCATTTTATACTCCTTTTGCACAGGAATAAATAATTACTTAGCATGCAAGGCAGAAGAAAACCGGGCCCTAGTTGTTCTTTTGTAGATACATTTTTATTTCCTTTCTACTTTGAGCTTGTACTGTAACACAGCCAGAATTAAGTACAGTATTAGCATGGCAAATAATGATCTAACGTAACCTGGAATCAATTATATCGATTTTTATGCAGTTAATAACGCTTAACTTGTCTGTAGCACTTTTTCTCAAAATGTCTCAAGTGGCTTTACAATAATTTATTTGTTTCATTCTCACATCTCCTCTTTGTGGTAAGTCACTCTAGCCTCATAACTAAGGGGCAACTGAGAGGTTAAATGACTTGCCCAAGGTCTCTCAGTGAATCACTGGCAGAGCTGAGAGTCGTATCCAGGAATTATGACTCCCACTGCTGTGCATTAACCACTGTCCTACGTCTAGGGACAGTCACACCAATACGTTAGATGACGTACCAACAAGAGAGTGACTCCTAAAGTGCCTCTCATTTGTCATCAAGTTTCAGGGTTCATATTCCACTGAAATGAATAAGGGTCGGTCTACACAGCAAAATTATTTTGAAATAACAGCGGTTACTTTGAAATAACTAACTCAAGGTCTACATGATGCATCCACTATTTCAAAATAAATTTGAAATAGCAAGTGTCTTATTTTGAAATTGGTAAATCTCAGTTAGAACATAAGAACATAAGAAAGGCCATACTGGGTCAGACCAAAGTCCATCTAGCCCAGTATCCTGTCTGCCGACAGCAGCCAATACCTGATGCATAGCATCTACTTCGAAATAGCTGTTTCAAAATAGGGTCTGTGTAGACAAGAAATAAATACTATTTCGAAATAAGCCAGAGCGTGTCCAATTTTGAAGTAGTCTCTATTTCGTGTAGATGATGTAGTAGAAGAATGGTGCCCCCAGAGCTATTTCAGTCTGCAGTCTCAGATGAAGAGTTGCATGGGAAAGGTTATCTTTACTTAGCAGGAGGGCCAAAATTTAATAGTTTTGTAATGAGAACATAAATTCCATAACTATTTCAGTATGAACACTTGGGGAAGAAGCAACTGTGATAAATATGTTCCAATACATTTTGTCTCTGCTTAGATTGCATCTGAGTATGGGAGCAACCCATCTGTCACCTCCCTGTTAGACAGAATGGACATTTTCCTGCTGGTTGTCACAAACCCCGATGGATATGCATTCACTCATACCAATGTGAGTAACCACTGTGTGATTACAACCCTATTGTCAAACCAAATCAGGCATGTCTGGAAGTTGGGCAGTGCTCTTTCTTGCCACCAAAAATGTAAAGTTTAAAGACGTTTGGCAGATATAGCTTTAGTTTCATAAAGGAAACTCATGATAGGCTCACCAAAGAGACCTAGTGAACCATCCCTGGTCCCTCCTGGACATTCACCAGTGTCCTCACTACTTCCCTTGTTCCATTCCCTTAGCCACCCTAGATGAAGTCACTTTAGGCTTCTGTTTTGCATTTATAGAATCACAGATCCCAAGGTCAGAAGGTACAATTATGTAATCTAGTTTGATCTTCCCTTATAGATGAATGGTAACTATTTCTGACTGGTATCAAAGGGGTAGCTGTGTTAGTCTGTATTCGCAAAGCAACGAGAAGTCCTGTGGGATTTATAGTCTAACAGATTTATCAGAGCATAAACTTTTGTGGTCAAAGACGCGCTTCGTCAGATACACGGTCTTTGCCCACAAAAGCTTATACTCTGATAAATCTGTTGGTCTATAAGGTGCCACAGGACTTCTCATTATTTCTGACTGGAAGCTTTAACAAAGTCACCACATTTTTGTTCCTTACCAAGTGCCATAATCTTACTTTGTTTCAGAATCGTATGTGGCGGAAGACACGTTCTAAGAATTCTGGGAGCCCATGCATTGGAGTTGATCCAAATAGGAACTGGGATGCAGGCTTTGGAGGTAGAAGCAGAGTTTTCATCTACAGTTCTTATTGTAGACATTGTTTCCCTCACATGTACCCAGTCACAGGGGAACAATCTGGGATTTTTTAAATGTGATGTGCAAAACACACGCAGCTGTACTGGTAGAGGGCTGAATGTCCAGAATATATCAGACTAAACAGGGCATCTAGCACATTTACTAGTTCAAAGGAATTTTTGCTTAGGTTTCAGTATGGTCTAGTCCTGCATATATCAATATCTCTTTCAGGCATATGACATCCCAACATGCACTCTGCTAAAGATGTCAGATCTGTTACTATCACCTTCTGTTATTGGCCACTAGACAAGTAAATGCATTAGGATTCCATGTGTATTTTTTTAAAAATAAAATAAGATGGATAAGATCAACTACTTTCAATTTTCCCTCCTGTTTTTATTGACTTAATTTCTTTCCAAGCCCATGCAGAAATACATGAGCTCACATGTTCATCATCATCATCAATAACCGTGGGCTCAGCACCCATTGGTGTCTGATGCCTCTCTCACTATTTCCTTCCATCCTTCCCTGTCCAGTGCAGAGTGGCTTAGTTTCTGTAAACTAGCTCTGCACCAATCTACTTTTTTGTCTATCTATTCTCTGTGGGGTCTGCCTCTCCTATTCGAACCCCTCCATTGTGCTGAATACCAGGGTCTTGATTTTTTTGTTCATCGTTCATTCTGCAAATATGCCCAAATAGCTGTAGCTTCCGTTTTACAACCTTTTGCAACAGGTTCTCTTTCGGCTGTATCTTTCTATATAATTCCTCACTGGTGACCTTCTGCATCCATCCTATTCTAAGAATCTTTCTATAACAACTTTCAAATGCCAATATTCTTCTTTTTGAATCTTTTGTTATCACCCATGTCTCACATCCATACAATATGCTGCTGAATACACGTTTTCAAGATGCTCAGCTTCATTATGAAACTAATTGCTTTGCTCTTCCAGATCTTATCCATTGCCTCCAATCTCGCTCTTGCTTTTGCTATTTTAGTCGCTATTTCCTTCTTACAGTCTAGGTCGTATGTTATGTTGCTCCCCAGATATGTGAAATATGCAATATTAATAGAACAGATTTTATCTTTTGTATACTTGTATAAATCCAGGGTAACTCTCCCTAAGACAGTGGAAGTACTCCACCTTTACAATGGGGTAATGGAGATCAGAATCTGGCCCAATGGATGTAGAAGACAACATCATAAGAGATTCAGAAATAAAAGGGTAAAAGGTGATAGTAATCATATTTCATGGGAGTAATGTATTGATAGATGGCCAGGGAGCAGAAGGCATGAGTTAGCCATCAATCATAACATGTCTTTTTTCTAATTTTCATTCAATGTAGATACTTTTCTACCATCTCTCAGTATGTCAGGACTTGGCCCTGAGAGAAGTCATAGCGCTCGAGTTTTCACCATATTAGGCAACTTCACCTTTGTGTTGAACTGCATGGAATTCCCTTGAGTTGTAGTTTTACAGATTTGCCTTTGATTTTCTCTTGTACCGACAGGCCCTGGATCCAGTAACAACCCCTGCTCCGATTCTTACCGCGGACCGAGTGCCAACTCAGAAGTAGAAGTAAAAAATGTCGTAAATTTTATCAAGAGCCACGGGCAGATCAAGGCCTTCCTCACACTTCACAGCTATTCTCAGCTTCTGTTGTACCCCTTTGGGTATAAGTGCACCAATCCAGCTGACAACGAGGAGCTGGTGAGATTCAGCAACTTCTTGGCCCTAAGCCAGGGGTGGGAAATAAACTGGAGGTCATTTGCTAGGTTTAGGCCCTGGCAGGCCACTGGCAGTTTATTTCCTTGCAGGTCCTGTTGGCTACTGATTGTCATTCATGGACAATGGGAGCTGTGGGAAATGGTGTCCCATTCTGTGCCACTTCCTCGAACTCCCATTGGCCAGGAAAGGTGATCTGTGGCCATTGGGCCCTGCAAGTGGCCATACCTGTAGAGACACAGGCAGCATTCTCGTTATTTTTTTCCCATCCTAGGTGGAATAAATTTTGTTATATGCACCAATGTATGTGAAAATGTGCACCACCAGCAAAAATACATGTTGCTTGTTGTGGGAGCTATGGGCGCTCTGCTAACCAGCTGGGCAGCACTTGAATCTATCCTTTATGGACTCCCAAGAGCTCAGCTTAAATACAGGGAACAGTGCGTGCAGGTAAATACAGTTCTGGCAGCCCGCCAGGGGATAACCCTGATGAACAGACTCCAGTTTATTTACCACCCCTTCCCTAAGCTTTTCTCTGTCCTGAGTGAGTGGCCTTCAGTATTCTGAATGATTTTAAATGAGATTTTCAAGACAAATATTGTGGGCTAAAGTCTCCCCTCAGAGATACCAGAATAACTCCATTGAAATCAGTGTTTCTGCAGAAGTGTAACTGAAATGAGACTCTGGTTTTATCCAATACATTTTAAACTCGAGGCTAGATCTACACTAGGGTAGAAAGTCATTTTCAGTTATGCAATTCCAGCTATGCCATCAGTGTAGCTAACTGATGTGTAAGAATTGACTTTCTATCTTAATGAAGTCCAGGGCTCTTCAGGCTCGCGCCTAAGTCCCTTACTCCACACAATAGCATGGAGTACACAGGTCGACGGCCGAGCACAGAGAAGTCAATTTTGCTGCATCTATACCAGTTGCCCAAAACCGAGCTGCGGAAGATTGATCTTCCCATGTTAATGATCTGGTAAGTGTAGATTCACCCTGAGCCTTCACTCCCTCATTTTTTTCATTTATGCATGTCACCTTGAGCACACGTCTAACATACATGTTTTTCATGTGGTCTTTCTTGCATACATAACTCATCCATCTTAACAATTGTTTGCATGGGCAGTGGGTAATGTATGCAAGGGAAGGCCTTGCCTTCAAAAATTGTCTACAATCCCACCACCAGGGAAGGCTGGGGCTGTAGCATGGCAGCCCATCTCCCCAGCCATTGGAGAGGACAGGGCCATGGCGTGGCAGCCTGGCTCTCCAGACACCAGGGAGCACTCAGGCCCAGTGTGTCTGGGTTCTGGGGGGAGGGGGAGAAGGGAAAGATGTGAAGTATGTTGGGCCTGGGGGCAGAAGGGGCAGAGCCTCAGAGTGGAAGGGGCTGGACTGGTGCTTGCCTTCCCTAGCTGTGCCCTTACCCATCGCCCATGCTCGTATGTCTGTGGAACAGATCATTTGCTCTGTTGCACAACACTCAGTGCCATACATTAACAATGGATGGAGATGACCACTGTTTTATAGATCTTGCCGCCTAATCTTACTGGTATCTTCCTGTCATGTATTACACCACCCATCTCTCTCCATTTGAGCTAGAGGTTTACTAAAGTACCTCTAAGTTTGTCCTCCATTTCCCTGGTTTCTGGAACCCAGATCACTGATACTTTGCATTTTCAGTGTTGTCTGACCATTTAGTTTCATGGGTAATTCTTAAGTGTTCACCATATTAAAATTCCTTGCCTTCTTGATTTCTCTCTGCTTATTTTGAGCCCACATGCCAAGCACAGTCCTGACAGCAATGTGGGTAAGAGAATCCCAATAGCTCAAGCCTGAAGGAAAAACAGAGGCTGACCCAAGACGTGGTGGGATGTTTTAAAGGAAGACTTGTTAGCAGGTGGTCTGACAAAGGATATGCCATTGAACAGATCATTTTGGAGGGAGAAGACTCAAAAAGCAGGTTCCTTTTGATAGGATTGATGCAAGGGAGAAGAAGATAATATCTCTAAAACTGAAATTCCTCCTTGAATGAACAGCTAGTGTCTCCTCATACTGTTTCCAGCACAGACTGATCTAGTCCCAACTTCCCGGTTCTCCTTAGCATGAGAACATCCACAGTTACATTAATAAAATGAAATAATAACAATATTCATATTTTTGAAGAACTACATGCCTTAAGGTTGCAAAGCCTATGCCAACCACTAATTTACAGGAATTAAGATGAAACGCCCCCTATCAGGAGATGATATAATTATCCATGGAGCTTTCTTGCACTTTCCCCTAAAGTACATGCTACAGGCCACTGCTAGGCAGGGTAGGGATTGGATGGAGCACTGGGTGATTTGATATGGCAATTTCTATGATCGCCTCCCAAAACATTGTAAAAATTGTGCATAATGTAGCTAATGTCCAGCTATGCAGCAATGTAGACATTAATAGGTTCAGTGCAGCTCATTCTTGGTGGGTGAGAGTCTGCTCTAAACCAGGCTGGATATTTTTAAAATGAGGTTTGGAGTGAAATTCTCCTTTGTTTGAGTTTGAACATTTAATCTATGTAATCTGACTTCTGCCTGACTTTTCCATGACCCTTCTAGGATGCTGTGGGGAGAGCTGCTGCCAGTTCTCTGAAGTCCCTATATGGCACAGTATATGAAGTGGGGACCATTTGCTCAACTATCTGTAAGTGTGTAGCAGATCTGAATTTGACAGGCAATACTCTGGGAAGGGTGCAATTCCCCCAGCTCAAGGTGGGGACTTTATCCCACTAGAAGGTCTGTCCTTGTAATAACCGCTGTGTTATAGACTTTGCCTCTTAATCTGACTGGTATCTTGATGTCATGTATTACACCACCCATCTCTCTCCATTTGAGCTAGAGGTTTATTAAGCTACCTATAATTTTGTCCTCATTTCCCCATTTCCCTGGTTTCTGGAACCCAGATCACCGATACTTTGCATTTTCAGTATTACGTGACCATCTAGTTTCAAGGATAATTCTTACGTGTTCACTTTATTAAAGTTCCCAACCTTCTTTTTGTCCCTCTGCTTATTTTGAGCTCACATCTCACTGGGATCCCTCCCTGATTGCCAAGGAATCCTCAGAGGCTGACCTAATGCCTGCCTCACATGCATGTTATCTTTATAGTGCCCTGTCCCAGAAATTCAGTGTAGTCTGAGTGGGCTCTAATAAGCTGATTTATTTCCTCATAGAGGACCAGGTCCTGAAAGGTACCAAGCATGCTCATCTCCAATTGACTCCATCCACTGGCACAGGAGTGCAAAAAGTGGGGGGGAATGTGCCCCCCCCCCAGGAGCACAACATTTTATCAGGGGGGCGCAGTGCAATTGGCTCTCCTCCCCACCCCCTCATGGCTTTGCTCTCTCCCCAGCCCTCTGCTTTTTCCCACATGACATCTGCAGCTGCTGTCACTAAGGGAATGCCCTACCACCACCACTGGGCCAATCATAATGCACAGAGGCCTTGAGTTAAGCAGCAGGGGCAGCTAGCGAGTTCCTGGCTTGATAAGATATCCTTCTGGGATCCCTCCTTGGTAACCTCCTGAGGTCCTCTCCCCAAGCACCGCCCCCCCCTTTGGGGCACCCCCTGGAGCCTCCCAGCACTCCACTTCCTGTTGTCCTCCCACAGGTTGGGAGGGGTTGCTAATTATAGGGCCGAAAAGTGGGGCCTGACATAAAAAGTTTGCTCACCCTTGCACTAGCCAATATTGGTGTATCTGAAGGCAAGCCAACTCAATACAGACTCCAGCTCACCCAGTGTGGTTTCTTTCTCTCTCTTTCAGACCAAGCCAGTGGAGGCAGTATTGACTGGACCTATGATTATGGCATCAAATACTCCTTCGCCTTTGAGTTGCGAGACACGGGTCACTATGGCTTCCTTCTGCCAGCCAGCCAAATCATCCCTACTGCAGAAGAGACCTGGCTAGGTCTGCTGACGATCATGGAGCATGTGCGAGACCAGCAGTAATAGAAGTGGAGAGACACTTTAACAGTATAAACAGAACAAAGTCAACAGTGATTTAGAAATAAACCCCAAATCTGATTCCTGTATCAAGCCATAGATAGCTGTACTCATGCAGCACTGTATATGATTGAGTAAAAACCCTGTGCATGTTTAAATTACTGCGAGAAGCAAATGTCTCTAAAAATCCTTGCTGTATATCTCTTTTCCTTGCCTTTGCTTTTTCATCTGTGGAATTCTTGCATGGTGTCACAATTTTAGGACCAGGTCTGTATTCTGTAATAGATTCTGCTTCACAAAGAAATAGAGGTAGTAATTTGTGATTAAAGCAAGAGTCAACTCATAGATTTTAAGGTCAGAAGAGACCATCATGATCCTGTAATCTGACTTCTTGCACATCAGAGGCCACAGAACCTCACCCATCCATTTCTGTAACAGAGCCATAACCTTTTGTTGAGTTACCGAAGTCCTCAAATCATGATTTAAAAGCTTCCAGCTACAGAGAATCCACCATTTACATTAATTTGAATCTGCAAGTGACCCAGGCCCAATGATGTAGGTGAGGTGAAACCCCTCCCCACCTCCAAGACTTTCCATCAGAATAGGATGGAAAATTTGACTGCCATTATTGGTAATTGTGTAAAGCATACTCAGTCGCTAGGTGTTACAGAGCAACAAAAAAACAAAACAAAACAAACAAAAAAAAAGTAGGTTTGAGCACAGAGAATTACTTTCCTGGGATTCAGTTTCCATGTTACAGTGTATGGGGGGTACATCAGCTAGCCTGAGAAATCCAGCACCAAACTCAAAATAAAAAAATAACCTGATTGTATCTGACTAAACATTTCCTTTCTACTTGCATATCTGTATGCCCAGATCTCCTTGTGGCCTGGATATTTACTGGGTTCCTTTTACCTTGTCAGGCTTAAACATCTCTGTTTCTCTCCCCTCTGGCCACACAAAAGAAAATCTCCTTACCATACAACTGCTTCCATTCAAAAGATCCCTCTTTCCCATTGTCTCACCTGGCTGTTTGCCAACAGAAAGCCCACTCTCTCTGGGTTTAACCCTTACAGGCATTCGCTTATGATATGGCTATTACGCACTATGCAGCCCAGATTTGTGCTCAGAAACTCCCATACTCACTACTGAAACAGTAAACAGATATTCAAGCTTCCAGACTTGTGGATCCCTCCAAGCAATTGCGGGTATTTGAAGTTAAACCAAATTCTGTTGCACAACAATTCCTTATATTTCTGCTACTCCTGATCTAGAAGCAATGAGCCATAAGAGACTTTACAGAATGCATATAAAGAAGAAATACAGTTTTGCTTGGTGCAATGCACATACACGGGTATCTGCTTGAAGGAAATTGTATGACAACTTGGGTGGGAAAAGATACACTTCTCCAACCAAAATTGCAAGAGGTCAAAATATAAATAGCTTCCATAAGGATATGATAAGACAATGCTGCTTACATTTGTGGAATGCACTATTAGCCATTTAAATATTCCTTGTGGTTACAGGGAGTTCAAATGAGAAAGACAAATAAGAATCTTCCATTTATAGCCTTATGCCCTGAGTTAGCCTCTCTGGTGAGAACTGGATATAAAACGTCACCCTCCCCAAAAGCAACTTAGCTTTTAGATTGTATTTGTAAGTTGGGTCTGAATGGATTCTCCCTGGACAGCTGGCTGGGAGGGGAGGGACTTCAGCAGCAACCTGTACTTACATGAATACACCAGCTCTGTTTAGCTATGCAGCACATGGAACACTGTGGCTCAATGTGATCAACTTTTGCTGGTGTTGGGTTACAAATCACGTTAGTACAGAATGCAGGAGCAGTGAAGTGCTGTTAGCATGTGTTGTCGTTGTTGCACAAATGAAGGAGCAGAACTGTACTTACCTGGGACCAAATGAGCCCCCCGCCCCCCGCAGCCGAAACGACCTTGTTAAGTCAGGGGCTCAAATGCCAGAAATGATAAACAAAAATAGTATTTTTCAATTCACCTTATACATGTACAGTTGTACAATCTCTTCTGAAAGTGCAACTGTTTTGTCACTGTGATGGGGTGGACTAAGCCCCGATGCCTTACTGGTGGCATTTGCCACACCACCTCCCAGCGAGAGGAGCAGAAAAGAGGTCCTCCAGGCAGGATAGAATGTCTCTGGAGCAGACAATCAGGACACAGTAGGCAGGTATAAAAGAAGCTGCTGGGCCAGGGACGAGCAGTTCTTCAAAGGGGCTTGCCCCAGGCCGATCTAGATCCTGACTGGCTATGTCTACACTAGCACACTATGTCGAAGTAGCCTATTTCGAAGTATGAACATCGAAGTAGGCTACTTTGATGCGTATCATCTACACGTCCTCCAGGGCTGGTGCCGTCGACGTTCAATGTTGAAGTAGCGACAGGGAACGTCAAAAGGAGCCGCCCTGGAAGGAAATGCAGAGCGTCCACACACACAAGCACCCTCTTTTGAAATAAGGGGCCAGGAAAGCCCGCGGACCAGGTCACAGGCTGGACTAGCCCTTCTGGGGCAACAGCAAGCCGCTCCTTTAAAGGGCCCCTCCCAGACGCACCTGGCCTGCACAGCACGAGGTCTGCAGAGCAGTAGCCACTCTCTCGCAGACCAAGTCACAGCAGATATGGACACCCAGTAGAAGCAACAGCAGCAGGAAGAGGAGGCCCTCCAGGTAGTCATCCAGGGGGCAAGCACCCTGCTAGGTGCTGCCCAGGAGGCTGCCCAGTGGTTCCTGCCAGAGGAGCCCTCCCTGGAGGCAGACAGGGATGCCCCTGACCACCGGGCTCCCCTCTTCCTCCCCCACCGGCTGCTCCCCCGCCTCTGGAGCTACCCCACCAGCTCCGAATGGTGGGAGCAGCTGGTCATGCAGGAGTGGGACAACGATATGTGGCTCCAGAACTTCCGCATGCGCCGGCAGACTTTTCTCAAGCTCTGCCAGTGGCTCACCCCAGCACTGAGGCATCACGACACCCAGATGCGGCACGCCCTCCCCATCGAGAGGAGGGTTGCAACAGCCATCTGGCAGCTGGACACTCCAGACAGCTATCGCTCCATGGGATACCAGTTTGGAGTGGGAAAGGCCACGGTCGGGGCCGTCGTCATGCAGGTAAGGAGGCCCAGGCACGCACCCACTGGGGGGTGGGGGGCCCGGGTATGGGGCTGAGGAGGGAGGGGCCGGGTGTGGGGCTGGGGAGGGAGGGGCACCAGGGAGGGAGCGGCTGGGTGGGTGGGGTACCCAGGGAGATGCCCAGGAGGGGGGCCTGGGGGAAGGGCCCTGGGGCATCCTGTGCAGCCTCATGGGCACCTGTGTTCCCTCCCCACAGGTGGTCCGTGCGCTTAACGCCATGTTGCTCCAGAGGGTTGTCCGACTCGGGGACCTGGATGCAGACATCGCTGGATTCGCTTCCATGGGGTTCCCGAACTGCTTTGGGGCCCTGGATGGGACCCACATCCCCATCCGTGCCCCGGACCACAGCGGAGGAAGATACATAAACTGCAGGGGCTACCACTCTGTGGTCCTGCAGGCCATGGTGGACAGTCGGGGCCGCTTCCAGGACGTGTACATAGGCTGGCCCGACTGCACACACGTTGCCTATGTTTTTAGGAACTCGGTCCTGTGCTGCTGGCTGGAGGTGGGGACCTACATCCCCCAGAGGGAGATCCCTATGGGGGACACCACTGTGCCCCTCTGCCTCGTAGCAGACGCGGCCTACCCCCTCCAGCTCTGGCTCATGCGCCCGTACACCGGCCACCTCAACACCAGCCAGGAGCGGTTCAACGCCCACCTGAACCACATCCGCCAGGTGGTGGAGAGGACATTTGGCCATCTGAAGGGCCGCTGGCGGTGCCTCCTTGCCCAACTGGACATCAGCCTCCAAAACATACCCCAGGTTTTGGGCGCGTGCTGCATGCTCCACAACATCGTTGAGAGCAAGGGGGAGGCTTTCGTCCAGGGGTGGGCAGTCGATGCCAGCACGGGCTTCCCCCAGCCAGCCACTGCACCCAGCCACCAGGCCCGCCATGAAGGAGTACGGGTCTGCGAGGCCCTGCAGGCCCACTTCAATCAGGAAAACCCCGAGCACCTCCCTGGCCTTCCCCAGAAGACCCCCCCATGCACACAGCCCACACTGCCCGCACACCACCCCCAACACCCTCACACCACCCCCCAACAAGCACACGCCTCCAGCTTTTTGGAAAATAAAACTTCTTTTTTTTCTGAAACCTGATAACTTGTTTTGTTCACAACAGAAACTGCAACCAATATATAAAAAGGGGGACAACTATATACATGGGGGACTGAAGGAGTTTTGCCTTTCCCTCCTACATACCTCCCAGGCCTAGCTGGACTCTTGGCATCTGAAGCAACATAACATGTTTTGCAAACAAGACATTTGCTCTCTTGGAGGCAAGCCACGGGGGAGCTGTGTTGCTTGTACCAGGTGTTTTCTAAGAGTTCATGTTCAAGGACTGGGAGGAATGATGTGCTTTCACTAGAGATAGAGGTGCTGAGCTAGTTGAATTATAGCTGATTGCTTTTCTCATAATAATGTGCTGTCACTTGGTTATAAAAGCTGTGAGTATAATAAACTCAGGGCCTTCAGTCTTCAGAACTGTTGGTCCCCTGCTGTCTTTATGTTTGTCTTTGTCTTTTAACCCTCGCGGCATCTCGCCTCTGGGACCTGTGAGAAAAAGAAATACTACAGGGGACAACTATATACATGGCGGACTGGCGGAAGGCTCAGCCGTTGGCCTATCAGTCCAAGGTGGGGGTAGAGAGGCGCGACCCCCCCCCCCCCGTGTCCGCAGTCCCCAGTGTGGCCGGCTGGGGGCTGGGAGGACCAGCAAGTATGGCTGGGATGCCTCCACTAGCCGGTCTTCAGCCCCAGTGGGCTCTGTGGAGCTTGCAGGTGGTAGAGCGGGGGGGGCTCAGGTGGAGCAACAGGGAGGGCGGCCCGGGGGTCAGCGGGGGGGCAGGAGCTGGGCGACGGCCTCCCAGATCAACCCGGCTATGTCCCGAAAGACCCCCCCCCCCGAAAAAGTCCTCCCATGCCACCCACCGCCGGATGAATTCCTCCCGGTCAAAGCAGAGTCTCGCCTCTGCCACTTCCATCTGCCGCCGGAGAGCTGCCGGGAGTTGGGGGTCCACAGGGGCCATCCCCAGAGTCTGGCGGTGGTGGGACTGTACCGCTGCCCTTGGGGGTGTCTCCGGGTGCTGGCGGTGGCTGACCTCTGGCAGGCTGGCGGGGACAACAGAGGGTGCCTGGCTGCCTGGGGTGTCGGATGCTGCATCTGGAGAGAGGGAGAGAGGGAGGGGAAGGCTGTTAGTACAGTGCCCTGGCCCATGGCCTGTTCTCCCCCACACCGCCCCCTCTTGGGTGCTGGGTCTCCATCCCTATCAGAGGGTGTGATGTCCCTGTTGGCTGTTGCCATGGCATTGTCCCCCTGCCCCCGGGGTTAAGGCTGAGTGCTGTCCATGGGTGTGGGTGCTGACGGGCGCTGATGGCCGTGCCGCCATCCTGGGACCGTACTGTGGCTGGGCGTTTGCGGGTTGGGGTCCACTGGGTGTGTGTGAGGCTCCTGGTCATGTCTGGTGCCCCACCCTGTGGCCCATGGGTGTGTGCTCTGTCGGGTACGTACCTGACTGTCCATTGCCGCAGTCGGGGGAAGCCTGGTGGACGGACGCCCGGCTGGTGCTCCGGGATGGGAGGTCAATGAGGAGCCCCCCCCCCCAACTGCTGGACCCCTCCTCCGTTGTCCCAAGTGGGGGCTCCTCAGGTGGGCCCTGGGGTGCGGGGCTGGCCTCCAGGCCGGACTCCAGCTCCGAGGCCTGCTGGGGCTCATCGGCTTTGGTGTCAAGGGTGGCCAGGGGGAAGGAAGTGTCCTGGGAGCCCAGGATGGCCCTGAGCTCCCTGTAATAGGGGCAAGCGATGGGGGAGGCCCCAGACTGTCTGGCTGAGTCCCGGGCCCGGGTGTACCCCTGCCGCAACTCCTGCACCTTACTCCGGACGTGATCTGGAGTGCGGGCAGGGTGACCCCAGGTGGCCAGGCCCTCGGCCAGTCAGGCGAACACTTCTGCTTTCCGCTGCTTGCTCTCCATCACGTGGAGCACGTCCTCCTCACCCCAGAGCCCCAGCATGTCTCAGAGCTCGGCCTCCGACCCAGAGGGGCCCCGCCTCTTTTTGGCCCCCTGCTTGGCTGCTGGGCGTGCCTGGGTCCCCTCAGGAGGGGAGCCCTGAGGGCGCTCGGGGGGCTGGCTCGAGGCCATGGGTAGTAGCAGTGCAGATTAGGGCCTCTGGAAAGTATACAGGGCTAACATGTGCGTGTGCTGCTGCCTGCATACTCTCAGCTTCCTGCCACGGGGAATCTGGGTCCGTGGTGCTTTAAAGGCTGCTGCACGCAGGGAACATAGAGCCCCACAGGGGCTGGAGAGAGCATCTCAACCCCTCAGCTGATGGCTGCCATGGAGGACCCCGCTATTTCAAAGTAGCGGGATGCGGATCGTCTACACACACCCTACGTCGACATTCAACGTCGAAGTAGGGCACTATTCCCATCTTTGGATCGGAATAGCGACTTCGACGTCTCGCCGCCTAACGTCGATTTCAATGTCGAAATAGCACACAGCACGTGTAGACGCGACGGGTGCTATTTCAACGTTGTGCTGGCTACTTCGAAGTAGCCGGCTAGTGTAGACGCACCCACTGAGAGACCAGCAGCACTACGGACACCTCTGAGTGTGAGCTGGACTTCAACCTGGGTAAGGCCCAGGTCCAGTGGCTGGAGACTGGCCACAAGCCCAAAACAAGGACTGACAGCACTGTGGACAGAGCTGGTCAGATCCTAGCCCCAGAACCCTGAAGATGACCAGACAAGGCAGCCTCAGACGAAACAACTCAGGGAGCAAGGAAACTGCCAGAAAACCAAACAAAGACCTTATGTAACACTCCTTGGCCACAAAGGAGTGCTCACTAGTGGGTGGACTCCGTTACAGTCACATAACTAGAGTCAAAAACAAAAGGCTGTAAAAATTCAGAGCCCGTAAGTCCACTCAGTCCTACTTCTTGTTCAGCCAATCACTAAGACAAGCAAATTCATTCACTTTTAGAGGAGATAACATTGCCTCTTCTTATTTACAATGCCATGAGAAAGTGAGAACAGGCATTCACATTTCACTTTTGTAGCTGGCATTGCAAGTTAGTTGTATGCCACATGTTAAACACTCGTATACTCCTTCATGCTTTGGCCGCCATTCTAGACGTCATGCTTGTATGTTGATGGTGCTCATGAAAAATAATTTGTTAATTAAATTTGTGACTGAACTCTTGGGGCATGGGAAGGATTGTATGTCCCTTCTTGGTTTTATCCAATTCTTCCGTATATTTCTTGTTATGGCTGTCTCGAATGATGACCCAGCACATGTTCATTTGAAGAACACTTTCGGTGCGGCTTTTGCAAAACGCAAGGGTACCAATGTGTATAGAATATAGAAAAATTATTTACCTTTTCCCATAATACAAGAACTAGGGGACACCAAATGAAATTGATGGGTAGTAGGTTCAAAACTAATAAAAGGAAATTTTTCTTCACACAGCGCACAGTCAACCTGTGGAACTCCTTGCCCGAGGAGGCTGTGAAGGCCAGGACTCTATTAGGGTTTAAAAAAGAGCTTGATAAATTTTTGCAGGTCAGGTCCATAAATGGCTATTAGCCAGGGATAAAGTATGGTGCCCTAGCCTTCATAACAAGGGCAGGAGATGGATGGCAGGAGATAAATCACTTGTCTTCTGTTCTCCTTCTCTGGGGCACCTGGCATTGGCCACTGTCGGCAGATGGGATGCTGGGCTTGATGGACCTTTGGTCTGACCCAGTATGGCCATTCTTATGTTCTTATGTTCTTATGTTCTTAATGTGGGAGTTCTAAAAATAACTTCGGCATTCAACCCAGGGTTTAAGAATCTGAAGCACCTTCCAAATCTGAGGAGAAGGAGGAGGAGTTTTCAGGAGTTTTAGAAGAGCAACGCTTTGAGGAGGAAACTATAGACCCTGAACCACTAAAAACGGAAATCAGCCTGCTGGTGACATCTGGCCCAGATGATGAAAATGATCATGTCAGTCTGAACTGATTTGGATTATTATTGAGCAGAACCCATCAACCCTCTGTCCCCTGGGATGGTGGGTGAAGCATGAAGAGGCATATGAATCTTTAGCACAACTGGCACATAAGTATCTCACAAAGCCAGCTTCAACAGTGCCATCAGATCTCCTAATCTTGTCTTCAGGTGATCTTGTAAACAAGTAGCACACAGCATTATGTTCTGCAAATGTAAATTAAATTGTTTGTCTGAGAGACTGACTGAATAAGAAGCAGGTCTGAAGGGACTCGCAGGCTCTAAAACTGTATCATTTGATTTTTGAATGCAGTTTTTTGTACACAATGCTACATTTGTAAGATCTATGTTCATGATAAAGAGATTGCACCGCAGAACTTGTATTAGATGAACTGAAAAATACTCTTTCATTTGTTTGTTTTTTTTACAGTGCAAATAGCTGTAATAAAAATGAATCTAAAATGAGCCCTATGCACTGTTTATTCTGTGTGGTAATTGAAATCGGTATATTTGAAAATGTAGATATTTAAATAAATGGTGTTCTACAATTGTGTAATGGTGCAATTAATTGTGGTTAATTTTTTTAATCACTTGACAGCTCGTGTCTCAGATGACCGAGTGGAGGCTTAAGCCAGTTTTGTGTTGTATTGCTGATATCAAACCTGGCTCTAGTTGCTGCTGGCTCCCCCTCGGCAAAAGGTTACCTATTAAATCGAGCTTTTACAAAATCTAAGGTCAATAGCAACGTTGCAATGCAATTTCAAATAAAACCCAATGGAGCCAGTTTTCTTTTAAAGTACATATATTTACCCCGTGTGATACACTAGGTTGGTGTGTGTCAGTGAGAACGTGTGTGTATGTGAGAGACACACTAGAGCAGTGGTTTTCAGCTGGTGTGCCATGAGAACTATTCAAGTGTGCCTTGAAATTTCATCAATTTTCTCTTGCTACAGTTCTTTGCAGAGCCATTGTTGGGGGGGAAATTGACGGCCCTGTGCCAGCACAGGGGGACATGCCAACCCCATGGGAGTCTGTCCATACTCCTTGTTGTGGCAAGTGGGGAAGGAGGCAGGGCAGGAGGCTGTTAGAGCTGGGACTCTGTGTCCCTGCTCCAAAGGGTTAGTGGGGAAGGGATCCTGTTCTCTGGAGCCACCTCCTCCTGCTCTTCCTCCCCCGCTCCCATGAGTAATCATTGAAGTCTCCCGTGTTGCTGAAAAGGTTGGGAACCACTGCTCTAGGGGCTAACACATGTCAAGACAAAGAGCTCCCTACCCCACCGCCAATGGAGTCGCTCCGAGGGGCTTTTGCAATGGGTGTTGAAGAGTGAGTGTCTTCTTCTAGCTGTTTGCTTTAGAGTCATTCTAGCACCGTGGTGTCAAATATGGTCGCTACTCACCACAAGTGGCGAATAGGACACTGCGATGTGGCGAACGCGTGCATACCTAACTCATAAGACGGGCGGGGCGGCCATCCCATGGCTCTTGGAGCCTTTAAATGCGACTCGTCTTGAGAGCCACACCCGGCGAGTGCCGACTGCCTGCTCCATGCACGTGATCCACCACATGGTGGGAGAAGCACATGGGGGCAGCAAGTGGTGGCTCCATCATCAGCCCTGGCAGTGGCTCTGGTGATTCCCCGGCATTAAATTAGAATCGGTGGGGGGAAGAGAGGGGTTGCCTGACTCTGGGGAAGGGCATTCGTTTAGCTACCAATATCCTTGTAATATCTAATAAAGTTTTGTACAATATAACCTGGCAAATCTGGAAAGACGACAACCACAAGTGTGGTGAGCTTTGAATTCCTGTTGGACGCTGCTGTTGTAGCGTTATGGAGCACTGTGCTTGCATGAGAGCCTGAGAGTGAAACTTACCCATCAGTTGTGGAGAGAAATGTAACCTCCAAACAAAGAGTGAAAAGTAAATGAGCTTTAAATATTGCACATCCTTTGAATGTTTTCCAGAGTTACTGGTAATGCAGGTAAGGAAATGTGTTTATTCTATGACAGCGGCCCTTCAATCCAAATCAAAAGATTAAAAATGTAGCAGCAAATGCTGCCTTAGGCAACCACATTGGCTTCCGTGGAGTTGCAACCCTTTTCACCAGTTTAATTTCTCCTGGAGACCACATGGCTGGCAACCTCCGTGCTCAACTCCCACCTCAGACTCACTTGGAGCAGCTGCTTGAGGTTAGTGCTTTTTAATTATCTAGCAAGCTGATTTCTCTTGGCTTGAGAACAGTTGAGGGCAGCTCATGGTCATGGATCCAAGCCACATAACAGCCAGAGATTAATGTTTTGTTCTTCTGTTGTAGAAATTGGTCAATCAACTTTTAACAGGCTTATCTTGGTGTCCTCCCGCATTCCGCCAGCAGCTGGTGGATTACTCACACTCTTCCCAGGCTAGACAGGAAGATAAAATCATAATTTGTGGAAGAATAAAATATTTATTCAGATTTAATGGAGGTAAGAGCAGTGTCAGACAGACACAGGCAGACAGATTAGATAGATAGATAGATAGATGGGGTATTTAGGTATAGCTAGATTGATTGATAGTGTGTGTGGGGAGAGGTCAATTGATAGAGGATTCACTAAGGGTGTGTCTACATGAGTCCCCTCCTTTCAGAAGGGGTATATTAATGAGGGAGTTTGGTATATGCTAATGAGGTGCTGCTATGAATATGCAGTACCTCATTAGCATAATTGCAGCTGTGGTGATTTGAAAGTGCCGCTTTCAAATCGTGCACCACCCGTGTAGCTGGGGGCCTTTTGAAATGACCCCCAGGACTTCAAAAGCCCCTTCTTCCCAAAACAAATGAGAAGAAGGGGCTTTTGAAGTCTGGGGAGGGGGTCATCTCGAAAGAGGCAGAAGAGTCATATTTCCTCCTGACTTTCACTCCTGAACCTTCTCCCTCTCTGGAGGATGCTAAGGGGAGTTATCCAGCATTTTGAGATCACATATTTTTTGCTATTTCGATAGGAGCTGTTCATTTCTTGGCATTTTAGACATTCACTGTGTATCAAAAATAATCAGGAGGGTTTTTTTTTTGTTTTTTGCACTTTGCTATGATAGCATTAGGAGCCACCAAGAAGTCCTTAAAGAGCTGCGTGCGGGTTCAGAGCTGCAGGTTGCAGACCTCTAGTCTCGTGGATGTAATGAGAACTGTTCAGCTGTGTGTCACAAACCTTCTACTGTCAGCAGTGGTCCTCCGGGAGCTCGTAGCAGTAACCTGAGCTTTTTGGAGCAGTCTCAGAGGGGTAGCCATGTTTGTCTGGATCTACACGAAGAAATTAGAGTGAAATTGGAGAGGGTCCAGAAAAGAGCAACAAGAATGATTAAAGGTCTAGAGAATGTGACCTATGAAGAAAGGCTGAAAGAATTGGGCTTGTTTAGTTTGGAAAAGAGAAGATTGAGGGGGGACATGATAGCGGTTTTCAGGTATCTAAAAGGGTATCATAAGGAGGAGGGAGAAAACTTGTTCTTTTTGGCCTCTGAGGATAGAACAAGGGGCAATGGGCTTAAACTGCAGCAAGGGAGGTTTAAGTTGGACATTAGGAAAAAGTTCCTGTCAGGGTGTTCAAACAGTGGAATAAATTGCCAAGGGAGCTTATGAAATCTCCATCTCTGGAGATATTATGAACAGGTTAGATAGATGTCTGTCAGGGGTGGTCTAGACAGTACTTGGTCCTGCCATTGGGGCAGGAGGCTGGACTTGATGGCCTCTTGAGGTCCCTTCCAGTCCTAGTAGTCTGTGATTCTATGATACACAAAACAAAAAGCAGGCCTGTGGCACCTTAAAAACTAACAATATTATTTATTAGGTGATGGGCTTTCATGGGACAGACCCACTTCTTCAGATCTCAGATCTCCAGATCTGAAGAAGTGGGTCTGGCTCAGGAAAGCTCATCACCTCATAAATAATATGGCTAGTCTTTAAGGTGCTACAGGACTGCTGCTTTTATTTCTTTTTTTTTTTTGAGCACGATAGTCTTGCCAGGTGTTCTACCCCTACCCTGAACACAGCATTCCATGTGGCCGTACTGACAGCGATGTGCTCCAAAGGGGGTGTGATGCTGTTATAGTGCGTGCATGGCACAATGACAACTGTGAAGTCGTAGGGTGGGGCAACATTAGGGAACAAACCTGAACTAAGTTACTCAGCTCCAGCTATGTGAATAGTGTAGTTGGAGTTGAGGTAACTTACATCCAGACTACCCAGGAGATAGCCCTGGTCACGGTCGAACTTCCAGGGTTCGAGTTTGTGCATTTAGTGGGGAAGTGCAAAAGCAACTTCTCAGGGTCTGTACTCCTCAGTCTAGTGTGGAAACAGAGAGGTTGAGGGGAGAGTTTCTTGGGTTGACCTCCCTCAGTAAGGATGGCCAAATAAGTCAATTGTAGAAACGTTGATTCCAGCTATGCAGTTGCTGTCACTGGAATTATGTATCTGCGATCAGCTTTAAGGTGTAGTGTAGACCTGGTCTTAGTTCGACATACTGTGGCATCCCCACTGTGTGTGCGGAGGGCCGATGGGAGAAAGTCCCACCAACTTTCCTTACTTCCCACAATTCTGTGGAGTAACAGGGTCAACGGGAGCGCAATCAGTGGTTGATTTAGCATGTCCCTACTAGACCCACTAAATCAACCCCTGGGAGATCAATTTCTAGAGCGTTGCTCTACAGGTCGGTGTAGACAAGCCCTTAGGTGGCAAAAGATTTCCTATCACAGCGGTCCATGATTGTCTGTATCCGCAAAAACAAGAAGTCCTGTTGCACCTTACAGACTAACAGATTTTTTGGAGCATAAGCACTCAGGGGCAAAGACCCACTTCGTCAGATGTATCTACTTCTGTGCACCTACTGGGGAGGCTCATAATCGAACTATCAGGGGTCAATCTTGTGAGGAGGAAGGGCCATCAATGGGAGAGCTCCTGTTAGTCTATAAGGTGCCACAAGACTCAAGAGATTTCTTATCACATCAATTTCAAGTCATCAGACTTCTACTCTGGAGCCCACAGAACTGCCTGTGTTACTTGTCATGCTGTCCAGCCTCTACTGACGGGAGACGGGGAAAATAGTTCAAGGGTTATCCCATCCCTGAGTTACTGGCTTAGAAATATCAGCGCAAATACACCTGATGATTAGTGGTTAGAGAACATGCAACAGTTGCATCATGCAAAGCTCATTTTAAGAAAGCTTGTGTAAGGAAGGGCTTTGTTGGCTCAGGTGTGCAAATCTCATTTTTTCCCGCTCCAAATACACAAACACATCAGCCCCTGTGGAATGGTTTAAGGAATTTGTTTATAGTTTTATCACTTTCTCTGCACTCCAAATGGACATGAGTAACAGCCCCGGAAGGGAAGGGTCCTTGAGAAGGTATGGTTGGAAAACCACAATATATAAGAAGTGTTATGAGCAACAGTCTCTCATCACCGATTATGAGGGGGCTTCTGCTATTCAGTGTTCTTTTGGCTGTGGCCTTCTGCCAAAAGCTCTTTGTGGGGTAAGTACAGAGGGATTCAGGGGATTGGACAGCGCAGATGATTGAGTATCTGATAGGGAGCATTTACCTGTACGTCTAAACCAGCCCATGGAGGAAATATTTATTTCCTGATGATTAGTTGGTGGTCTTTCTGATCTCAATCCATTACCCAGTGGGCACTGCCCTGTCGGTCTCATAATAAAAGCCAAAAACCGAAGACACCCTGGAGAATCCACTGTTCTTTTCCTGTTGAAGTGGAACCTCCAGGTCCGTTGTAAAGGACACTGGCAGAACAACATATGGATGTCTGCACTCCTCTAGCCTGTGCTGTATTTTTCCTGGGGATAAACAGGTGATTGAACTCTTCAGAAATCTATATTGGTCGCCTTGCCCCAGGGCTAAAATAAGACAAGCATATGTCTACCCCCTGCATCTCACACTGAGATTTTATGAGCTACAAAAAGGCTTTGGGCGGGGGGGGCTATCAAACAACATTTCTGACTGTGAATGTAGGGAACAATTTTGGACTTGCGACAGGTGGAATGGGCAATAGATTAGGTGACCTGCTAGTTCTTTTCCAGAAGTAATTTTTCTGGGCCACATATAACAGCAGACCTAATGCAGGACTTCAGTTGGAGTTTTGAGTGTGGGAGGACTGTATAAAGACTTCTTGGAAACATCCCCTCACTGAAGGAGAAAAGATCTGTCCACATGGCCTGTGAAGCCTGGTGGACACTTCTAAAGGTTCTTCTGATGGCGCGTAGGTTTGCTTCTGCAGGTAAAGAAAAGTTTTTGTACTCAAAGGCACTTCCGATGTGTTTTGCAACCCAGCCTGCAGTGCTGGAGTGCGTAAGGTGTCTTCTCAAATACCTTTCTCTTGGCCACATTATTCAGATTTAATTTGGAATTGAGAGCCTCTAAGAACAATTTAGAACTAACGTCTTATTTTAGGTAAACAGAAATTAGAAATGGAAAAGACCTATGGAAAACATCCTTAGCTAATCTAGTCCTTCCCCTGGCAGAGGCACCTGGTCAGCTCCAGTTTTTCACAAAGTCCAGTTTTAAATACAGTCATACCCTGAGATAAGCCCATTTGAGTTATGAGAATTCGACTTTACAAGGAGTTTCATTTAATACCCCTACTTCAGCTTATGAGGCATTTCTTCACATTTATGAGGACTGATCTGGAGGCTGGCGGCTCTGGTAGGCAAGCACTGAGGGGATGGAGTCAGCCGCATTGGTCTTGACGAAGAGGCCGTGCAGGGGGGTGGCGGTGCCCTGCGAGAGGGTGGCAGAATGGTGTGAGGAGGTAGACTCGTCCGAGTCCTGGCAGTAGATGACGCCGCTCTGCGAGACGTGGATTCTGGGCGCGCAGCCCATCCCGGCCCTGGTGCTGCCACTCACCCCCTGGGCGGCCAGGGGGCCGCCGCTGCCCACCCTGCACAGCTGTGCCTCAGGCGCCACTCGCCGTCTGAGGCGCTTCTTCCCATTTAGTGCCTGGCTCGCCCGCCGCTGCCGCCTCGGCTGCCACAGGCGGGGCCTCTGTGCCGCACAGCCCCATATGAGTGAGGAATCGCCCCTCGCCAGCTGGGGGCCCCCTGTGCCTGCCTAGCTCCCCAGGCAGCCAGCCCCTGGCAGCGCCCCCTCCGCGCTTAACCTAAGCTGCGCTCAGGCCAGGCTGCCTCCACCTGCCCTGCTCTGCCCTGCCTGCCCCCTTGCACTGGATTTAATGGGATTTGGTGTTGTTTTAGCATAAATGGGTGTAAATTCTGGGGCTCAGGAACGCATAAAATTTTTTCCCATTGAAATTAATGGTAATTACATTTTCGACTTACGAGAATTCGCCCTAAGAGGGGTTTTTCAGGAGAGAACTACCCTCGTGAGGTGGGGGAAGACTGCAGCTGGAAAAATAATGTTTCCTCCATTTCCCCTGGAAGATTATTAGGAGGACAAGTTTAATTCATCATAACATCTATGCATCATGAGATCTCACTGGCTGTTTTCTCTCATCTTGTTTTTTTCTGCATGCTCTTTAAAGATAAGTTGATATAACTCCCAAAATATTCTCTGGCAGCGGAGTTAAGATGGCTGATTTGTGATACAGGTTCTCTGTGCCTTAAATATTGAGTCTGGTCTGGTCTGGCTATGGTCTGAAGAAGTGGGTCTGTCCCATGAAAGCTCACCTAATAAATTAGTTTTTTAGTCTTTAAAGTGCTACTGGACTGCTTTTTTTTTGATAGTATATAGACTAGCACGGCTCCCTCTCTGTTACTATTTGTCATGTTCCTGAGTCCCTTCTGTTAGATACTTTCTACCTTTCTGAGAAGCTCTCATGACAAAAGCAGGGATTTCACTGCCCATGAGAACTGTATCACTCCTGGGCCGTGAGGGTATGTTTTGACAACTTTTCTTACAAATTCACCCCAACTGTGAGTTCAACAGTAAAATTGAATGCTAGTTCATAAGAAGTCATGATGGCTTGTAACAACAGATGCTGATGGGGAAAGGTATGAAAGGGAGACAGACTGAATTAGTTTAAGCAAACAGGACAACTGATATAACTCAAGGACTGTGTGAAGCTCTTTCTGGTAAACAAGACAAGCGTAGAACCAACTCTCAGTGAACAAAAACTGTTGTGCTGGAAATTAGGCCTACGTTGGTGGAGCAAATAACGAGGATGCCTTGTTTCCAGCACAGCAGTTTCGGTTCACTGAGACCTTGATTCCTTTTGTGGGGCCTTAAAGACTGACAAAGAAAAATTGGCTAGTAGAACAAGCATCACCATCCTAGGTGCTATCCCTGGGTCCCTGGCCCTTTGTCAGCCTGGCCCTGAAAGGCGTCCTGAACAGCTGGGGCCAGAGAGAGGACCCAGGTGACATTATGACCTCTACTGCTTGAATCCCGATGAAACAGGACTAAACTTTAACAAGAGCAACAATATCTCAACTCTAGCCCCATCTCAGCTTTCCTCAAAAGGACAGTTATCAGCATCTGTACTACCACCTAAGAAACTGTCAAATACAGGGGCTTTTCTTTCCAAAAGCTGTCCCCTGCTAAAGAGAAAGGGAACAAGGGATGCTGTTAAAAAGAAAGTCTGACTTAATACTCGTTGAACTTCTCTAATCTGGCACCCTCAGGACCTGACTGGCGCTGAGCCAGAGAATTTTGCCGAACCACAGAAAGTCAATGTTGTCTAGCACATTACCAACACTTCCACTGCTTACTGGACCCTCAGGAGACATTTAGGGGTAGATTACAGCTAAATAACATCATAGAACGTTGAGAGCCAGGATGGGTGGCTGTAAACAAACTTTATGGAGCCACAGAAAACTTGGCCACACCCGTGATAAGTGGACATCCAGCTAACTAAAATCATGCTTGACTAAGGATGTTGCTGGACCAGAGAGTGCCAGACTAGACAGGCTCAATCAGTACTTTACACTTCCAATGCTTTAACTATTCTTTCCTCTTGTCTGTATCTTTATGATGAGGTGAAAAGGATTTTTAATGATGTGTTTGCCAGGTAATAAGCAAGGTAAGGTCTCTATGTACCAAATTCCAAACCTTTTTACCACGGTTAATGTTGGACAGTAGTGAGGCTATCTTAACACTTTGGGCCCATTTATTTCATCTAAATCAACAGAACAAGTTATCTCCATCAACTGTTCTTTCTACCCTCACACCCATTTTGGTCCTCATAATAGATCTCTAGTCTGCTTGTACCATTTTAAAACTTCCATAAATTACTTCACGCCCCACCCTTTGGCTAACCTTCAAGCTCTCCTCATATCAAATTCCAATGTGTACCTCACCATACTGCTAGTATCTATATTCTTGTTGTGCCCCCATCTGAACTGTTCATTGTCATCATTCTCAAATACCTTCTGCCTGTTCTTGTTGCTTTGTGCCCACCAGAGATCAGGTTCTCCGCCTCAGGACCAGCAACGAAGGGCAGATAGCATTACTCAGGGAACTAGGGGAGTTGGAAGACCTGCAGGTAAGAAGAACTGAGAAAGACATCCTCCGTAGCTGTGAACTACAGCCTGTATCATTGTGGGTTGTCAGGTGTTAAGGCGAGTAAGAACAGGCCTTCTCAGAGGTCCAGAAAGGCCCTTTTCATATCCAACTTTTGAGGCCCCTAGCCATGATAAAAAAAATGATGATCCATGAAGACAAAATAAGGTCCCAAAAATGAAACATCATTTGGATTTTTTTAATTTACCAAGTGACTTTCTAGCCTTTTTCTGTGTTAAAGCATTTGTTATTGAGGGATGGGCATAAAATCAAGTTGAGAAACTTATATGCCAAAAATTTAACAAGTGTCTCCATTTGAGGTCCCCTTTGAGATTGAGGCCAAGACAATCTGGCTCTTCTGTCCCTCCTCTGTCACTCCTGGCCCCGCTCTGGAGGGCCTGAGTAAGAACTCAGGAGTGCATGAATAAGAGAGATCCCTAGAAAAGGCAGAGCCTGCAGGAAGCTGGTGATTCCTCCCTCTCTCAATTCCCCGATCCAGTGCCTAAGCATGGAATTAAGGTCATCCTGATGTAGTAACTGCTGTTCTATGGATATAAAGTGGAGATCTTGGCCACATTAGATCACTAAAAACCTATTGATGGTTTCCTCAAGAGTTGGGGACTTAACACCAGAGATTTACCAAAATTTGGATCGTTCAATTCTGCAACCTCAGATTCCCCTCCAAACTGAGATATTATTTATCCTTTTGGACTTTTCAAGTTCAATGATTGTACAATGTTAAGATCGGGACTAATTTTTCCAAAATTATTTTGAATTTTAGAATCAATTTGCTTCCTCTGTGTTGACACTTTTCCAAACTGGTTTCCTGAGAAAAGTTTACTGGCTAGAGCAGTAATTTGAATGCAAACTTTGCAGAATGTGCTTGCAAAGAAGAGTTTAAATGTCAAACTGTAAGTTAAATTAACATAAGAATATAAGAACAGCCACAATGGGTCAGACCAAAGGCCTGTCTAGCCCAGTATCCTGTCTTCTGACAGTGGCCAATGCTACGTACCCTAGAAGGAATGAACAGAACAGGTAATCATCAAGCAATCTATCCTCTGTCACCCATTCCCGGCCTCTGGCAAATTAATCTATCCAGGGCATAGAAAGAACAGTGACTGGCCTGTGTGTTCATTCAAAAAACTCAAGTCATAAACAGTGAACAGTCAAAGGAACACGCACAGCACATGATTCAGAAGTGACTCATAGGCTGAGCTATATTTGTGTAAAACATCCATGGGTTAATAGCGCATGAGGAGCAAATTTGTAAAAATGTTGATCTGTTCATGAGAAATTTGCAATTAGCGAAAAAGGACTAAAGTAAATGAGGATATTATTTGTAATGAATAATTTATCCAGCTCTAGGCGTGTTGCTGTGTTTTGTTAAAAAGGTGCTATGTTCCACCACAGAGATGGCTGCATTTCAGTGGTCACTGAAGTCTTTCTTGTGTGTGAATGTGCCTATACATAGATATAAACACCACTGTGGGATTCTTAAGGATAAAAGACACCATATAAACACAACATATTATTATAATATTAACTAACCTCACTGGCTATGTTACCTAAGCTCATTTGGACTGCTCAGCAGTGCCTGTGGTAGAACAATACAGAGTTCCAGATGCAGCTACTCTTGTGTTTCTTTCCTAAATCAGATTGATTATTGGCTGAGGCCTGCCAAGCCTGGTCTCCCAGTGGACGTGAGAGTCCCCTTCCAGAGCCTCCAAGCAGTCAAAGTCTTCCTGGAGTCTAACTCCATTCCGTACACAATCCTGGTAAATGACGTCCAGGTGAGGACTCCTGCCATATGGCCATGTGCAATAAAGTGACATCACTTCAAGGGATGTGGTTCGAACTGGTTAGGAGTGAGGTGAGCAAAGACAGAAGAAGAAAGGTGATGAGTTGGAAAAACAGAATCTTGTCCCACTTGACTGTCAACTGACTTAGGCTGTTCCAGCAAAGAGGACAAGGAGCGAATAAGGTGGAACTACCATCGCATTCCTGAAATTAGTCCCTCCAGTCCAAGAGTTTAGTGTACATCTCCAGGACATCGAGAGGGACTCTGTTGCTGCCTTTGCTGGTCTTGCCATGTTAGTATATGGAGGTCTTCATCCTCTAGTGCCTTCCATGAGCATTAAATTGTGTAAGACTTTTTATAGACCAGAGACCTGATGTGAAGGGCAGTTAAACACTGAGTTTTACATAAATGGTGAAAGCTGTACTTTGTATATACACATGCTTGGTTAGTGCATGTGATAGGTCTCACTAGTGGTTGCCCTCACTGATTTTAACAACCTACTACTCAAGTGTTAAGGAAGTGATCCCTGCGCTCACTAGCTTGGGGTTTGTACCTCTAACACTGAAGGACTCCTGTTCGATCCCTTTGGGCGTCTGAATGTATGTGGCTGTACCTTCCCTGTGGAAAAGCCTAACACAACTGTTGCCTTCTTCTCTGTCCGTGGTTGTGTGTGTATGCCCATTAAAGGAATTACTGGATGAGGAAAAAGAGGCCATGATGGTGTCCAGGAAGTTCGAAAGAAACAGCAACAGCTTTAACTTCTCCTCCTACCACACCATTGAGGAGGTACTTTCCTTAACAGTGTGTTCTCTTCATTTCCTTGGGGGAAAGCAGTCAAAGGACCAGGAAATATTGTTGCTGCCTCTGTGTCTACAAATGTGAACAAGATACTTCCTCTTAAATACACTGTATTAGATAAACCACTAAAACAAGTTTTTTAACCAAGAGATATACTTTAAATAAGTACACGTAATGAGGCATAAGTGTTAGAAATGGTTGCAAGAAAAGTAAGGATAAAACACTAACTAGTGCCTAACTTAACAAACTATATTAGATTCAAGCAACATTTCTCACCACATGCTACCAGCAAAGTTACTGGTTGAAAGCTTCAGTTCAGGGCCCTCACCCCAAAGGCTGTTTCCTTTAGTGTTTTCGGGGCAGAGAATGGGATGGGCAGGGGGATGGAAGGGCAGGTGTCTTGGGATGTTTGTCCTTTTTTTAATAGTTTCAATCCCCCATTTGAAAAACATTTCCATCTGGGAACTAGGAGACAAAGATTCTGTTTGGAAGGATGTTTCTGCTCTTTTTCCCCACTTGTTTGAACTTCCATTGCTTTTTCCTTCCTCTCTGAGGACTCTGCTGTTTAAATGAAAATTAAGGCAACTTTTGGTCAAGACAGGCCTGCCCAGTTTAGGTCAAATACGTAGACATGTAGGATTGGAGGGGGCCTTAGGGTCATTTAGAACATCATGCAGTTATCATCTTATTCACATAGGCTATTTCTAATAAACAGCCTGAAATATGCTAATGAGGTACATATGTAAATTCCTGATGCCTCATTAGCATAAGGTCACGTGATTTGAAGTCCGGAAGACGGTCTTCTGGATTCCAAAATGGAGTGCAGAAGCGCGGGCCCCGGGGGCGGGTGTCTTCTGGAAGGAAGTCCTCCATCCGTAGGCGCCTTCTTCCCAAAAATTTTCGGGAAGAAGGGGCCTGCGGAAGGAGGACGTCCTTCTGGAAGACCCCCCAGGGGCCGCACTTCTACACACCATTTTGGAGTCCGGAAGAACGTCTTCCAGACTCCAAATCAGGTGACCTTATGCTAATGAGGCACCGGGAATTTATGTACGCACCTCATTAGCATATTTTGGGCTGTTTATTAGCATGCCACTTTCAACAGCCATACAGTGTTGCCACACATGCTTTACCAGGACAATATTGACCAACACTGAGTTTTCAATGATACCTTACAAGGCATACAATGTTTATTACAATGTGTCAGGTGTGAAGAGAGGGGTGTATTTCATCACAGAGCCTCACCAGGCCAGTTAAACATGCATGGGCTGACAGCTCTTCCTTTTAGATCTACAGCTGGATGGATGATCTTGTGGCTGGAAATCCCGCCCTGGTTAGCAAAATTCAGATTGGTCAGAGCTATGAAAAGCGACCTCTTTATGTGCTAAAGGTAAGTAGTGCACATAACGTTAAGTATCAGAGGAGTAGCCCAGTTAGTCTGTATCTTCAAAAACAACAAGAAGTCCTGTGGCACCTTATAGACTAACAGATATTCTGAAGGATAAGCTTTTGTGGGTGGATGAAGCAGATTTTTGCCCATGAAAACTTCTGCTCCAAAATATCAGTTAGTCTATAAGGTGCCACAGGACTTCGTATAATCTTCATTGTTCAAGATGACAGCAAAGCTGCCCAGCATGAGTAATCCCATGGGAGTCAACAGAACCTACCCACATGCTTAAAGCTAAACTTGTACTTTTGTGCTTTGCTGAATTGGGACCAATAGCTGCAGGAAAAACATGTATGTGCCATATAGTGGTTGACACATCCATCTTTCCCCTCCCTCAGGTCTCTCATTAGCACAGTGTAAGAATTTCTAGCAAAGGCAGAGAGTTAACCTGACAAATTCTAGAGCAGGCTGTCCACAGGATAAATGTTTTATCAGGTAAGGGAGAACAGTAATAAATGGTATATAAGGAGGAGTACTGAAGAGCCCTTAGCAGGCTGCTGAAACACTTTTCCTTAAAACCAAAGTAATAAATGTCAGATACAATTTAGAATCCTGCATTGATAAAAGAATTTCTGGGTTGAATCATCAGAAGAGTTACAAAAATTACAACTGACAGGTACTGAGAGATCAATTCAGTTGAGTGCAGGTGAAATTGCACAAGGAGTCCAGATCCTCTGATCCCTGGTTCCATAAAATTTGCCAGACAGATATCAAATTATATTCATTATGTGGTTCGAGCAAACTCCTGAGTCCATAAGGAGCACATATGTGTAAGGGCATATAACAGTCAACAACTAGGCTGCAGTTAATATAGGCGTGTTCTGTTTGCTCACTTCACCTGCAGTTCAGCACAGGAGGAGTTAACCGTCCTGCAATCTGGATTGATACTGGCATTCACTCTCGAGAGTGGATCACCCAGGCAACCGGAGTGTGGACTGCCAACCAGGTAATCGTAGAAACCTAGGCATGTAGGGCTGGAGGGGACCTTGGAAGGTCATTTAGAACAACGCCAGGGCTGGAGCAGTATTAGGAATACCCAGTAGGATTAAGGTTACCTAGTGATGGGGTGGGATAGCTTAGTGGTTTGAGCAGTAGCCTGATCAACCCAAGGTTGTGAACTTAAGCCTTGAGAAGGCTGTTTAGGGGCCTAGGGTAAACAGGTTGAAAAAAACAAAATATAGCCACGTCAGTGATGGTGCTTGGTTCTGCTAAGAGGGCAGGGCGCTAGCCTCCATGACCTCCCAGGGTCTCTTCCAGCTCTTTGAGATGTGTATCTCCATATATGGGTAGTAGTGGTACCAAATATGTCCTGTTCCCAATGATCTGAGAGAGGGCAGGGGTGAGGCAGGAGACTGAGAATGGCACAGGCTCCCAAACACATTGCAATTACAAAGTTGCATGAGACTAATCTCTAAGAATGAAAGGACATAAGGGAACAGCAATCACATGTCATTCATGTGCCGTATCCCAGATGAGCTTTTCTCTGAGATGGCCAAACAAACAGGCAAATTAGCACCAGCTGGTGGTTGTGGGCTGTGGACCCTTGTCTGCTCAGAAGTGGGCTGAGGTCCGCCATCTTAATTCATAGACCACAGGCTGTTGTTATGGTGCCCCTGTATGGAGTTGAAAAGCATGTGTTGCACCAAAGCATGGCTTGTGTTTACATAAATCATCTCTTCCAGAAAAGCAACTGGTTTCAATCTGAAACCTCAAGACATAGAGAATCCACCAGTTCCCCTGGGAGTCTGTCTCAGTTTCTAGTCCCCATCACTGTGGCCGATTCCTAATTTGCATTCATCTGGCTTCAGGAGCCAGCCATTGGCTCTTGGTGCTGCTGGTCTCCCAGTGTTAGGCCTAATCTTATACAATCATGGTGTTTTGTAACGTTCATCTTAATGGGTCAGTTCTAGTTAGTTTTCGTGACCTCACCCTAGGAGAAATGGGAACTCAAGGTCATTCTCTCCATGCAGCTAGCCAGTGAATACGGCAGGGATGCCTCACTGACAGCCATCCTGGACACTGTTGACATCTTCCTTGAGATAGTCACCAATCCTGATGGGTTTGCTTATACTCACAGCTCAGTAAGTACTTCTGGGGGAAGGAGGAAAGAAGGGAGGGAAGAGCAGTTCTCACTTCGTGGCTGGATGGGCAGTGCATCCAGGACTGCCCAGCCCTCTCTGCTAGGACCTGTGGTTTCTGCATGCTGAGATAAAGGCTGAGTTTGGGCTCTGCTGGAGAGCAACTGAGCCAGATTAGACCCAGGGGCTAATAACTTCGTCCATCCCTGGTGAAAACAAGAGTTTATCCTGTTTTTATTTGGGAGGGTAGGTCAAAAATATCTGAGGATGCTCCACAAAGATCCTAGGTTGCATCTTCCATGAGGCACAGCAGCTAGTGTCCACAAACGTGCCCCTTGCATGTTGCATTAATTTCACTGGCCAACTTTTCACCCTTCAGCCAGTGCTGTGCAATAACCCAGCAAAGATGGAGCTGTCTTGAGACCCAACTGGTAGTATCGCTCCATTCATCAAACCACACGGTCCCACTTGTGTTTGTTCTTAGAACCGGATGTGGCGGAAGACCAGGTCCATCAATGCTGGATCCACCTGCCTTGGCGTGGACCCCAACAGGAACTGGGATGCAGGATTCGGAGGTACAGAACAGCCCTGGGCCTATTGGATAGTTACTCATTCCTAATGTCTCTTTACTGTGAGCCCAAGCTTTGGGGTTTTCACCTGAGCTTGTAGGGCTCCTTATATTAAAGACATGAAATATGTATTTGTTGTTCTCTGTTACAGTGGAATAGTAGATCTGTTCTGTTCAGGAAATGGAATCAGCTGCCTGACTGGCAGGAAGTCAGAACATTGATTCTCTAATCAATTTGTTCTCAAAGCCACGTATTAAAAAATGCTTCTTCTGAGTTGCTGAGAACACAATCTTAGTATTACAACACCACATTTCTGCCCCTGTTGCGACACTGCCACTGTTGCTTCATGTTGCAGGATTTATCACTGCACAGCGTCTCTAAAAGGCTGGAACTCTGTCCAACGAAGTGAAACAGATTTTGGAGGGTTTGTGTAACCCAAGCACCCACTGGGTGTGGTTCACTGTCCCATGCAGGAGCACTTAGAATGCCTACAGAGAGAAAGAAGTCTCCTTTACAGCCTTCGCTAAGCGTCAGCTGTCTTTTAGCTCAAGAGACAGAGGCTCACGCACTAAACTAAGCCCCCACTCCTGCCCCTCCCTGCTATATAAACCCTGAATTCTTATTTTGGCTCCAAATCTGAAGAAGCAGGTCTGACCCACGAACTTTTGTCACCTAACAAATGAAATTGTTAGTCTTTAAGGCGCAACAGGACTGCTTGGTGTTTGCAAATGCCAGGGGGGTGGGTAAATTTGATTCTGCCTGTCAGCGGCACATTTGCAAACATAAATTAGAACCTCTAACTTGTCCCGCTTATTACTCAGGAAATAACCTTTTCATGTTGTACTCGCCCATGCAAATACACATTTTTCATGGGTCTGTTGTATTTTGTTTCGCTCCCACATGCTTTTTCCTCACAGGCCCTGGTTCCAGTAGCAATCCGTGTTCAGAAACGTACCACGGCCCCTACCCTCACTCGGAGAGCGAAGTGAAATCCATTGTGGACTTCGTCCAGGGCCATGGCAACGTGAAAGCTTTGCTCTCCATCCACAGCTATTCCCAGATGCTCTTGTTCCCTTATGGCTACAAGACAGAGCCTGCTCCAGACCATCAGGAACTGGTGAGAGCAGCTCTTGTGAGCAAATAGCGAGAGGACTAATAGAGCAGTGTGCTAGGGATTGGTGGGTGAGGGACAGGGCCACCTTCATCTGAGCAGGGACAGAGGGGTAGCTACCCTAGGGCCTGGCAATTTATAAGGGCCCAAGGCGCCAGGCTGCCACCATCACTGCAGCAGTTCATGTCACTCTGGGCCCTTTAAATTGCTGTTAGAGCCCTGGGTGGCACAGTCTGGATGTCACTGAGGGCTGGGTGGGGAAGATTAGACCCCAGCCAGTGTTCCCTGTAAGCCGAGCCCTTGGGTGGCCACCCAGCTGATTAGCAGAGTACCCACCCACCGCCAGCAGCCTGTGTTTCTATTGGTGGTGCACCTCTGCACATGCCTCGGTGCACAAAATTTATTCTGCACTTGGATGGGAAAAATTGGAGGGCCTGCTGCCCCCAGCCCCACCCCTTTTGCCTGAGGCCCCACCCCTTCCAGGAGCCTGGGGTCGAGGCCCTCACCCCACCTCACACAGGGCCTGGTGAAATCTGTCACCAGCCCTGCTCACAGGATGAGTGGGATGCAAGGTTCAGCTGCGCTGCAGCAGGCAGGTGTAAAGCCCAGCTTGGGGAGACATGCGGGTGTGAGCTTTGACTGACTAGCATTCTGCAGTAGCAGTGTGGTCTGCTGGGTAGGCCCACATACAGCCCTCTCCAAGCTCCTAGGCCTGTGTTTTGCCATGGCCACACTGCACTTGTACATCCACTCAGGCTGGGAACTGTACCTCCTAGCTGCAGTGCAGGCATCCCAGAGAGCTGAGCCTCCAAGATGGGCCATGGGGGGTAAGGGAAGCTCACAGCCATCTGAAGCTGACTCTGGAACAGGTGGGGTGCTTGCAGCCTCTTCCTAAGGGACAGGAATCTCTGTCCTGAAAAGCACCTGCCTGCTTCCATGTGTAACCCTTCTATTAATGGCAGGGGGCCAGGTGCAGTTCCTGGGGGATTTAGTCAATAATGCAACCAAACTGGCTCGAGGACTCTCCCCTCCAGTAAGCTGGGCCAATCTCACCCCACCTGCTGGGTAGCTATAAGGGCAGTTCTTCCCCTCACAAGTGCAGAGTCTGAGATAGAAAGGGCTTGTTTAATAACTGTAGTCTAACATAAATTTACACAGCGACACATGCAGTATTGCTAAACAAGGGAAAAGAAAAAAAAGCCATTAAGCAAGGCACCGTCCCCAGAGTCTGCTGAGCCAAGTCCCTTTCCTAGAGCTCTTTATCCACACCTTCCCATCTATAGATTGTACCTCTGCCTTAGCTCTCCACTCACAGCACGGTCTGGTCCCTACAAACCCAGAATTCATAATTACATCAGCATGGAGTCTCTTGTGACACAGGGGCAGGATCACCAGCTTGCCTGCTGCTCCTGTTGGCCATCCCATATCAGCTGCTTTTCCACTGCATGCTGCTGGCCACCCCTACTGGCCATTTGTCTGCTGCTTTGTGGGTTCGGCTCTAGGCAAAACCTTGTGACTTCAGCTCTCTGTAGTTTCAGCTCTGGGGTTAGCCCCAGGAATATCAGTATCCACCAAGGTGGATTCTCACAGAATAACTACAGACCCGATCATCAGTCCGGACTTTAGTTCTGTCTTTGAATAATGTGTGTGTGGGCGGGGGAAGACACAATGAAGACAACTAGTCAAACCAGGCTTCTGGCTGCAGGGCCAGAAAGCTCCCAGCTGGTTCAACCAGCACCCCTTCCCCTCTTCTATTCCACAGTGCTCTGCTGAGGGGAGCCCTGTGTGATCCACATTTTATGCAGCAATGATGATTGTCCTGTAGCCCCACAATAATTTCAAACATTGGTGATATTCCACAGTTCCTACACTGGGTGATAGCTTACTTTGTGACTACAACAATAAGTTGTTTACAATAGGTGAAACACCACTACTTCATCTACTACCCAGCAAGTCTTGAAAAAAAAGCAATTATTTACATATACACACTCTGAAACTCTTCCCATTTCCATGTAAATGATCAGTAAAGAGCACATTCCTCAAATTCCTTCAGGTTGTGCTTCTACATTCCTTATACATGATCATCAGCCTGGCGACAGAACATACGGGCATGGAGACCTCTCTGCCAAAAGCGTGGGTCCTCCAGCTTTGCCCCAGATCCATAGAGGTTTTAGGCTCCTGAAGCAATAGATATTAAGAGCCTAGATACCTTTGTAGATCTAGGACTGAACCACTTGGACAGGACTACCTGGGAGAAGCTGCCCATGATGCACAACTTCTAAGGACTGACAGAGAACTAGATTTCCTCTGGGTCACATCCACTGAGACCTTGAGCTCCTTCTCGGAGCAGTGGGCATTGTCCAGGGTTTGCCGTTTGGTGTCCCCTTCTCAGCCCCCCAGTTTGACTTTGGGACCTACACCCCCATTCCTGTTTGCGCATTTTTTTATGCCCATATTCTCTTCAGTTCAGGGTTTTGTGGCCACTCCCTCATCAGGGGTGGGTGTTATTGTTTTGATGAGCTCCACCCACCACCCCAGGATTTAAATAGGCTATCCCCATTCACCGGATGACAGTGGGCACAAAGGAAGGGCACTCAGTTTTTCCAGCCTTCCACCTCTCACTTTCTTGCTTGCAGAATGATCTAGCCAAAGAAGCAGTGACGGCCTTAGCTGCATTGCATGGGACGAAATACACCTATGGGAGCACAATCGACACCATTTGTAAGTAGCCTGTCATTCAGGCAGCACTGGGCAGAAGACCTATGTTCGTCTTCATACTTCCTCACCATATAGCAAATGATGCCTGGTTGCAGGAGTATTATCTCAGACAGAACTTTGGTGTCATGTCTGCCCACAGTATGTGCCTTAACTGTGGTTGTACCAGTTAAACTCAGCGACTACAGAACACCAGGGCTCAGAATTCATTCTGGGACCATGTGGGCTGCAAAGCCCTGCTTTGGACTGTGAACTAGGCAGGCATGTGGCCAAGGTTGATGTGGGGGGGGCAACAGCCTTGACAGGCACATGAGCAAGGTGGAAGAGATGCTGGCTCCATGCTGTTTTGGCTTCTCTTTTTCCCAGACCGCGCTGATGGCACCACGATCGACTGGAGCTATGACCACGGGGTCAAATACTCCTACACCTTCGAGCTGCGGGATACCGGGCGCTATGGCTTCCTCCTGCCAGCCAGCCAAATCATCCCAACAGCTGAAGAAACGTGGCTGGCTCTAATGACAATCATGGAGCACATCCGGGACGATCTGTACTAATCTAACACATCAGCAGCAAGAGCGGAAGAGGCCTCGGGGGTTAAGCCAATGGTAGGGGCTCAGCATCACATTAAATCAAGGATTCAGCTTTGCACTATATGTGCATGCTTTTAGCCCCTATTTGGATGCTACTATTACCAATAAAGATTATCTCATGCCACTTATCCTTTGTAATGACTAGCCTAGTGGTTCGGGCATTTACCTCTAAAGCCCAGGATTGTGAGCTCAATCCTTCAGGGGGCCATTTAGGGATAGGGGGCAAAATAGGCACAGATTTTAAAAAGGAAGGGGGGATGACGCTTGGTCTTGCCAAGACTGGACTTGATGACCTCCTGAGGTCCCTCTCAGCTCTATGAGATGTGTATTTCCATATATTTCTTGGGGATAGGTCCATCTATGGCTATTGGCCAGGATGGGCAGGGAGGGTGTTTCTAGCCTCTGTTTGCAAGAGGCTGGAAATGGGCAACAGGGAACTGATCACTTGATGATCACCTGTTCTGTTCATTGCCTCTGGGGCACCTGGCATTGGCCACTGTCGGAAGATAGGACACTGGACTTGATGGACCTATGGTCTGAGCCAGTCTGGCTGTTCTTATTCCAGATTACAGCCAGTTGTCTCTTCCCTAATGACTGAGACCTGGGTAGGATGCAGGGAGACTTTATGTGGTTACAGTAAGAAGCACAGGCTATTATTGAATCTGGGAGCTACAGAGCCAGGGAGAGATCTAGGGCCTGTCTATGTCCTTTATAGATAAGTGGCTCATCTTTTCAACAAGGGCATGACACATGTGCTGGAGAAAAGCGATTCCCTGCTGAAGCACTCACCTAGCCATATTACTCAGAATATTCTGTAATACTCATATGACCATAAGAGGAATGAGCGAAGTTCTACTTTCATTTACACTGCTGTAAATATGGACTCATGCGATAGAAGCAACCCTATCATGCCACAGAGTAACCTCGTTTCATCTCCTAATTGTTTTACTTGGAACTCTTTCAGACAGAGTTTTAATGAGGGATCTTCTGCCTGGTCCATTTCAATGGATGGGAACCTTGCCAGATTCCACTTAGGCCTAGTGCCTAGCTACCCCAGCCTTGGCCATATTTTGCTGTCGCTCGCCTCTGCGCTGGTTTTTCAGGCTCTTGGTGCTGAGTACCTTCAGACTCAGAAAAAGTGGGAGGGGTGTTACATAGACTTTTTTGCCTGAGCTCTGGTAGCCACGCGGGAGGTAGGTGCACCAGAAAGATCAGGGGTTCCCCTACTGAGGGCCTCTCACAGGAGATGCAAATAATTATTCCAAAACACTTCTGATGCTGGTCATTCACCTCCCCCTTGGGTTCATACCCCTTTGGTATGGCTAGACATGGAAGGTTTTAATGGTAGCCCCCTAATCACAGAGGGATCATGGAATAAGCACCAGGAAGTCTTTGGTCACTGAGTCTACAGTTGAACCTCTCCCATTTGGTATCTTTGGGACCTGACTGATGCTGGACGACGGAATGTGTCGGACAATGGGAGGTCAGTATTGTCCACTTCCACGGCTTACTGGGCTCTTAGAAGACATGTAGGGGTCAATTACAGCTAACCATCCTAACAGTTAGAAAGTTTTTCCTAATGTCCAACATGAACTTCTCCTGCTGCAGTTTCAGCCCACTGCTTCTTGTCCTGTCCTCAGAGGTTAAAGAGAACGATTTTTCTCCATCTTCTGTGTTAGAAAGCTGCTATCAAGTCCCTATTCAAACTACACAAGCCCAGTTCTTTCAGTCTTCCCTGATAGCCCATGTTCTCTAGACATTTAATCATTTTTGTTGCTCTTCTCTGGACCCTCTCCAGTTTCTCCACATTTTTCTGAAATGTGGTGCCCAGAACTGGATGCAATACTCCAGCTGATGCTTAATCAGCACAGAGTACAGCAGAAGAATGACTTCTCAAGTCCCACTCACAACACTCTTGTTAATACACCCCAGAGCAGCAAACAGGAGCAGCTAATAGGGATTTTGCCTGGGAAAGCAGCATTCACGAGGAGTCAAGTGAGTGTGGAAAGTGGACAGTTGATGAAGGAGGAGTATAAATATATGGCTGGAGAATGCCGGGCAGTAATCAGGAAAGCGAAAGCACAATTGGAACGGCAGCTGGCAAGGGATGTGAAGGGTAACAATAAGGGTTTCTACAGGCATGTTAACGCTAAGGGTGTGTCTACATTAGCCAGCTACTTCAAAGTAGCTGGCACAATGTCGAAATAGTATGCATCACGTCTACACGTGCCATGAGCTATTTCGATGTTGAAATCGACATTAGGCGGCGAGACATCGAAATTGCTATTCCTACCTGAAGATGAGAATAGCGCCCTACTTCAATGTTCAACGTTGAAGTAGGGCATGTGTAGACAATCCGCGTCCTGCTATGTCGAAATAGCGGTGTCCTCCATGGTGGGCATCATCTGAGGGGTTGAGAGATGCTCTGTCCAGCCCCTGTGGGGCTCTATGGTCACCGCATGCAGGAGACCTTAGCCCAGGGCTTCTGGCTGCTGCTGCTGCTGCTGCTTCTGCTGGGGTCCATGCTGCGTGCACAGGGTCTGCAACCAGTTGTCGGCTCTGTGGATCTCGTGCTGTGCAGGGCAAGTGTATCTGGGAGGGGCCCTTAAGGGAGCAGCTTGGGGCTTTGCTGGCCCCTTATTTCGACAGGGAGCGCTTGTGTGTGTGGACGCTCCACATTTCCTTCTGGGGTGGCTCCTTTTGACCTTCTCTGTCACTACTTCGACATTGAACATCGATGGCACCAGCCCTGAAGGATGTGTAGACAATATGAGTCGAAGTAGCCTATTTTGTTGTTCTTATGTCAAAATAGGCTACTTCGAAGTAAAGTGCTTGTGTAGATGTAGCCTAAGAGGGTTATCAGGGAAGATGTGGGGCCATTACTGGATGAGAACGGTAACCTAGTGATGGATGATGTAAGAAAAGCTGAAGTACTCAATGCTTATTTTGTGTTAGTCTTCACAGACAAAGACCACTCCCACACTACGGTGCTACACAATGCAGTGTGGGAAAGTGGAGGGCAGCCCTCAGTGGCGAAGGCATGAGTTAAAAACTGCCTAGAAAAACTAGATGTTCACAGATCCATGAGTCTGGATTTAATGCACCCAAAGGTATTCAGAGAAATGGCAGACATCATTACCGAGTCTTTGGCCATTATCTTTGAAGCCTCTTGGAGATCGGGATTGATCCTGGATGATTGGAAAAAAGGCAAATGTTGTTCCCATCTTTAAAAAAGGAAAGAACGAAAATCCAGGGAACTATAGACCAGCCAGCCTTACCTCAGTCCCTGGGAAAATAATGGAGGGGATCCTCAAGGAATCCATTTTGGAGCACTTAGAAGAGGGGAAAGTGATCAAGAGTAGTCAACATGGATTCACCAAGAGCAAGTTGTGCCTGACCAATCTGATTAGCTTCTAGGATGAGGTAACAGGCTCTGTGGACATCGAGAAGTCAGGGGATGTGATATACCTTGACTTCAGTAAAGCTTTTGATACAGTCTCCCAAAACATTCTTGCCCATAACTTAAAGAAGTATGATTGGCTACATGGACTATAAGATAGACAGAAAGCTGGCTTGACAGTCAGGCTTAATGGATAGTGGTCAGTGGCTCAGTATCTGGATGGCAGTCAGTGTCAAGTGGAGTGCCCCAAGGCTCGGTTCTGGGGCGGGTATCGTTCAACATCTTTATTAACGACCTGGATAAGGGACTGGATTGCACCCTCATCAAGTTAGTGGATGACTCTAAGCTGGGGGAGAGGTAGATGCGTTGGAGGGTAGAGATAGGATCCAAAGTGACCTGGATAAATTGGAGGATTGGGCCAAAAGAAATCTGATGCGGTTCAACAAGGAGAAATGTAGAGTCTGCACATGGGATGGAAGAATCCCAAGCGTTGTTATAGGCTGGGGACCGACTGGCTAAGCAGCAGTACAGCAGAAAGGGATGTAGGGATTATGGTGGGTGAAAGGCTGAATATGAGTAAACAGTGTGCCCATACAGCCAAGAAGGCTAACAGCATATTAGGGTGCATTAGGAGGAGCATTTCAAGCAGAGCTAGAGAAGTTGTTGTTCCCCTCTATTCGGCATTGGTGAGGCCACATCTGGAATATTGTGTCCAGTTTTGGGCCCCCCAGTATAAAAGGAATGTGGAAGTGCTGGAGGAGGTTCAGTGGAGGGCAATGAAAAATGATGAAGGGGCTGGAGCACATGACCTCTGAGGAGAGGCTGAGGGATTTGGGCTTATTTAGTTTGCAGAAGAGAAGACTCGTGGGTGAATTAATAGCAGCCTTCAACTTCCTGAAGGAGTGTTCTAAAGAGGATGGAGAGAAACTGTTCTTAGTGGTGGCAGAACAAGGAGCAATGGTCTGAAGTTACAGAGGGAGAGGAGTAGGTTGGAGATTAGGAAAAACTACTTCACCAGGAGGGTGTTGAAGCACTGGAATGCGTTGCCTAGAGAAGTGGTGGAATCTCCATCCCTCGAGGTTTTTAAATTCCGGCTTGACAAAGTCCTGGCTAGGATGACTTTGAGGGGTTGATTCTGCTTGAAGCAGGGGTCTGGACTCGATGACCTCCTGAGGTCCCTTTTAGCCGTAGGATTCTATGAATCAAGTTTGCTTTTTTTGCAATGGTGTCACACTGTTGACTCATATTTAGCTTGTGATCCACTATGACCCCTGGATCCCTTTTCGGTGTGCTCCTTCCTAGGGAATCACTTCCCATTTTGTATGCAGGAAAATGATTGTTCCTTCTTAAATGGAGTAAGGGAGGTTTTGTTTACAACAAAGTGATTTCTTTCCCTGGTGGAAACTTGTGTTCTGGAGCCGAATTCTATGGCAAATTCACTGGTTCTGGAAATGCTGAGTTTTGGAGACCTGCAGCAGAACACATCTGTCTCAGATGTTCTCCGGGCTCTTTGGGCTGTGGGGGGGAGCAAAAGGGACAGATTGACCTGCCCCCCACCCATTTCAGAGGGACAGAAGGGTGAACAAGCTAAAAGTGACCTGTCACAAGGGGTTGCAAGTTTGGTTCCTGACATGGTAGTGCTCTGAGAGACATTCCCACCCTGGATCCCTCCATCATTGCTGCTGATATCACTTGGATGAACCCACAGCAACCTGCTAGGCCAAGAGCTCAAAGCTTGGAGCAGGCCAAGAAATATTGCTTCACCACAGTTCCGGAAGAGGTCGGACCAGGAGTGCTTTGCCCAAGGTAGAAGCCCCCTCCATCCCTGCAGGGAAGCCAGTGACCGCGCAGGCTTGGGCCTTCTCTGAAAGGGTGGGGGTCTTAATTTCAGATTGTGGCCTTGGCCAGACAAATAGGTCAGGCAGACAAATGTAAGGTCAGGCAGGCAAATACCCCAGCTGGTCCAGCACCAACCCGTTAAACCAATTAAATTGAGTTCCATTTCAGGCAGTGTGGCAAGGTAGGGGTGTAAGCCAGGGGCAGGTCTAGGAACTCAGCATTGGTGCGTGAAGTCCACAGTAGTTGGTGGGGACCATGGGGTGCAGAGTTCGTTCCTGGTCTGCTTCCCCTTTTTTTTGTCTGCCATGCTGGCTGGCTGTGCATCTCTGTTGCCCTGGGAATGTGGGGAACCTGGTTAGAGCTGGGGAAGCGGCCGGAGCAAAGGAGCCATTGGGAGAAGAGTGGCCCCTGGCCAAGATTGTGAGTGCCCCCTCCTCACACTTCCTGCAGTGTGACCTGCCCCGGCACCCACAGCAACCACCCCCGCCTCTGTATGTGACACTCCCCCACCCACAGCCCGTGTGTGTGTGTTTGTGTGTGTGTGAGACCTCCCCACCTCATGTTACTCCACCCAATGTGTGACCCCTTCACCCCATATTACTCCACCCCATTCCCTGTGTGTGACCCCCTCACCCCCTGTATAACGCCCCCACCCCGTTCTGTGTGTGAGACCCCTTTACCCCGTGTTACCCCCCCAACCCCATCCCCTGTCTGTGAGACCCTTTCACCCAATGTTACTCCACTCCATCCCCGTGTATGACCCCCTCACCCCATGTTATACCCACCCCATCCCCTGTGTGTGAGACCCCTTCACCCCGTGTAATCCCACCCCACAGCCTGTGTGACCCTCCCTTACCCCATGTCACAGCACCCCCATCCTCTCTGTATGACCTCCCCACCCCATGTTACTCCACCCCATCCCCTGTGTGTGAGACCCCTTCACCCCATGTAATCCCACCCCACAGCCTGTGTGACCCTCCCTTACCCCATGTCACACCACCCCCATCCTCTTTGTATGACCTCCCCACCCCATGTTACTCCACCCCATCCTCTGTGTGTGACCCCCCCCCCGCCTCTGAATGTGAACCCCCTCAGCCTCTGTGTGTTACTCCCTGGTACCTCCATCCTCCATGTATGACCCCAGGGCCCCTCTAGCCTCTGAGTGTGTGACCTCCAGTAACCCCATCATCCTTGTGTGTGACCCCCCCCACGCTTGTTACCCCCCCCCACCTCACAGCCCCTGTGTGACACCTCCACCCCATCCCCCATGTGTGACCCCCCCCACTCCTGTTTTACCTCACTTTGCAGCCCCCATGTGAAACCTGCACCCCCATCCTCCATGTGTCACCCCAGACCCCCTCCAGCCTCTGGGTGTGTGACCCCCACCTTCCAGCTTCCGAGAGTGTGGGGTTTAAGCCGAGAGGCAGGAGGGGAGCGGTTTGGGGGGGTGCATGTCTTTCCCTACGACAACTCAGATTAGCTACAATAATAAAATAACCATAAACTGTAATAAATAAACATGATGTTATTATTTTATTACTATTAATATATTTTCCCTTTTTCTATGAAATAACTACTATGAATATATAAACATGAGGGGGCACAAGTTTATATTCTTGCCTCAGGTACAAAATTAGCTGGGTATGGCTCTCTGTCTCGGGACAAAACTTTTAGCTGACTGCAGGAGGGACCCCAGTTGCTGTCCTTCATTTTCAATAGATCTTCTCCACGTTGTCCGAGGTCTTGCTCTTTTGCGTTCTCCTTGCAGGTTCCATTTGAGAGCTTGATGGACTGGGCTGGATGAGGGTTGTCTGAGAGTGTGGCCCGGCCATCCCCACTTTCTCCTCTGGATTTGAACGGCAAGTGGTTCTTGTCCCGCTCTGGTCCAAAGCTCCTCATTTGTGACCAAGCCTTGCCGTTGGATGTGCAGGATGCGCCTCAGACATCTGTTTATGAATGTCTGCAGCTTGTGATTTGAAGACCTTTTAGTACCCCAGGTCTCATATCCATACAAGAGCTCATGCTTCACGTTCGTGTTGAAGAGCCACAGTTTTGTCTTTGCACATATTATTTATGAACTCCATATGAGACAGAGAGTCTCGAATGCAGCTGTTGCTTTCCCTATCCTGGCATTAATATCCTTGTCTGTTCCTCCAGCTCTGCCCATCACACTCCCCAAGTAGGCAGGCAGCTGTTTGGGCAACACCAAAACCTTCTTCTCCATTGGAGGACAAAACATCTGAGGCCAGCCCAGGTTACACTGGCTGGATCCTATGTGATGCTGCAATTCCATGATTACCACACGTGCAACAAATTAAAGGCAGCTTCTTTGTCCTAGGGCCATTCCACAAAGCCAAGCCAGGCCAGCGTAGCCAGTACTTGGGCAACAGAACTCTGGCTAGTCAGGACTCCATCCTCCACCCAGCAAAGAGCGAAAAAGAGACTCTCCTATCCCACTAACAGTACTGGGCTCAGGACACATAGCCAGGCTTTGCTGAGTCCTTAGTAAGTCAGCTAATGGGATGAAAGGAGCTGTGAAGCCAGTAAGTAGAGAGAAAATCAACATATACACTAAACCAGGACATCACAGGGTGATGCTGCCCATGTCTCAGGGAGATCATTTGACTCCCTCTTCACCCCATCCTGGCTGGGGCTGATCACAGGCTCTTCCCCTCCTCCAGGAAACTTCCACCCCTTCCACATAGACCCCACCTTCCTCCACCCCCCTCCAGACACCATGTGCCGCTGAGCTGGCAAGGCCTGGGATTGCACAGAGAAGGAGACAAAGAGAAAGGGATGCTGAAGCCCACGGCTGCCGTGAGAAGTGTTGCCTCCATTCCAGATGGCTCATTCCCTGGGAATCAAGCAGCAGGTGTCCCACACACAACCTCAGCACTTTCCCAATAGACAGGGCACCGAGCCAAGGGAAAGAGGTCAGCTGGGGAGGCAGGGCACTGTTGACACATCCTGAGAGCAGAGCTGCCGCACAAGGTTACAGCTGGAGACTGCCCGGGCAAGGGAGTATTTAAAAAGCCTCCATCCGCCAGTGTGCATCCTGCTCAGCCGAAAATGAGGGGGCTTTTGGTGTTTGCTTCTCTCCTGGCCGCTGCCTTCAGCAGGGAGAACTTTGTCGGGTAGGTAGATGAGAGTTTAACCTGTAGAGATCTTCTTCCGAGCATGGGTAGGAGGGTAACATGTAGGACCTGGGGATTACAGTGGAGGAGAAGCTGGATATGAATCAAAAGTGTGCCCTGGTAGCCGAAAAGGCTGATGACATATTGGGCTGCATTAGTGGGGGTGTTGGCAGAAGATATAGGGAAAACAACAAGAAGTCCTGTGGCACCTTGTAGACTAACCGATATTTTGGAGCATAAGCTTTCATGGGCAAGGACCTGCTTCGTCAGATGTGTGAGATCTAAGGAACTGATTATTCCTCTTTATTTGACGCTGGTGAGGCCACAGGTGGAGTATTGTGTCCAGTTCTGGGCCCCCAGGACAGAAAGGATCTGGACACACTGAATAGATGGCAACGGAGGGCAACAAAAATAATTAGGGGGCTGGAGCACACAACCTATGAGGAGAAGCTGAGGGGTTTGGGCTTATTTAGTTTACAGAAGAGAAGAGTGAGGAGGGAGTTGACAGCAGCCTTCAACTTCCCGAAGAGGGGCTCTAAAGAGGATGGAGAGAGGCTGTTCTCAGTGGTGTCAAATGGCAGAACAAGGAGCAGTGGTCTCTACAACAGGAGAGGTGTAGGTTGGATATTAGGAAAAACTACTTCCCCAGGAGGGTGGTGAAGCCCTGGAACGCGTTGCCGAGAGAGGTGGTGGAATCTCCTGCCCTAGAGGTTTTTGAGTCTTCGGGCTTGATAAAGCCCTGCCTGGATGATTTAGTTGGGATTGGTCCTGCTTTCAGCAGGGGTTGGACTCGATGACCTCCTGAGGCCTCTTCCAGCCCTAGGACTGTATGTGGCCTGGCAAGCTGAGAGGTTACCTAAAGGAGCAGTGTCAGGTCTGGGGGATTCACACCTCATCCCATCCCACCAGCTGGAAGGAGATCTGCTTCCGCTCTCAGGGAATGTGCTGCTTGCGTTCAGGCTGTGGAAAGTGTATGTTGGATAAGATGCAAATGGAATGGTGCAGGGGTGAGAAGCTCCAATGTGCATGTGAGCTCCCTTGTGGGTGCTCTGAGGCAGCTGGAGAAGAAGGGATGGCTGTTGAGGCAAAAAGCCAAGTTCTTTTTGCTTGAAGGGGGGATCCAGTTTAACATAGGCAGCAGCTGTTACGAAGAAGCAGCTCCCAGAGCTCCAGTCATTGAGGGATGGTCCAGGGGAAACTGGTCCTGACTCATTTTGCAGAGGCCGGACTAGAGGACCTCACCAGGTCTTTTCCTGCCAGACATTGTCGTGAGTCTGTGAACTGCAACTGCATTAGCGCAGCTGTGGGACATTGCAGGGGGATACTGGTAGCATCAGTCCAAGCACCACCATGCACCCAGATCCCAGGGTGAGGGGCATCTGGTAAAAGCCGGTGGCGGACCTTCTAGCAACGAATGAGCTAGATTATGCTGAGGTGACGGGTGGTCTCAGATAGTGACATAAGAATGAAATGAGATGTGCATTCTGTGCCAGGGTAGGCTTTGGGTGGGCGAGGCTATAAACATAGAAGCATAATAATTATCCCTTGCTCTTACACAGTCTCAAAGCATTTTACCAAGGAGCTCGGCCGCGTTGTCCCCATTTCACTGATGAGGCAAATGAAGGACAGGTAATTGCCCCAGGTAAAATGGACCAAGGCCAGGACTAGCATACAAGTCTCCTAAGAACATAAGAACATAAGAACATAAGAATGGCCATACTGGGTCAGACCAAAGGTCCATCAAGCCCAGCATCCCATCTGCCGACGGTGGCCAATGCCAGGTGCCCCAGAGAAGGAGAACAGAAGACAATGATCAAGTGATTTATCTCCTGCCATCCATCTCCTGCCCTTGTTATGAAGGCTAGGGCACCATACTTTATCCCTGGCTAATAGCCATTTATGGACCTAACCTGCAAAAATTTATCAAGCTCTTTTTTAAACCCTAATAGAGTCCTGGCCTTCACAGCCTCCTCGGGCAAGGAGTTCCACAGGTTGACTGTGCGCTGTGTGAAGAAAAATTTCCTTTTATTAGTTTTGAACCTACTACCCATCAATTTCATTTGGTGTCCCCTAGTTCTTGTATTATGGGAAAAGGTAAATAATTTTTCTATATTCACTTTCTCCACACCATTCATGATTTTATATACCTCTATCATATCGCCCCTCAATCGCCTTTTTTCCAAACTGAAAAGTCCCAGTCTCTCTAGCCTCTCCCCATATGGGACCCTTTCCAAGCCCCTAATCATCTTAGTCGCCCTTTTCTGAACCTTTTCTAATGCCAATATATCTTTTTTGAGGTGAGGAGACCACATCTGCACGCAGTACTCGAGATGTGGGCGTACCATAGTTTTATATAGGGGAAGTATGATATCTTTTGTCTTATTATCGATCCCTTTTTTAATAATTCCTAACATCCTATTTGCCTTACTAACTGCCGCTGCACACTGCGTAGATGTCTTCAGAGAACTATCCACTATAACTCCAAGATCCCTTTCCTGATCTGTCGTAGCTAAATTTGACCCCATCATGTAGTACGTGTAATTTGGGTTATTTTTTCCAATATGCATTACCTTACACTTACCCACATTAAATTTCATTTGCCATTTTGCTGCCCAATCACTCAGTTTGCTGAGATCTTTTTGTAGTTCTTCACAATCCCTTTTGCTTTTGACTGTCCTGAACAACTTGGTGTCATCTGCAAACTTTGCCACCTCACTGCTTACCTCATTTTCTAGATCATTGATGAACAAGTTGAACAGGATCGGTCCCAGGACTGACCCCTGGGGAACACCACTAGTTACCCCCCTCCATTGTGAAAATTTACCATTTATTCCAACCCTTTGTTTTCTGTCTTTTAACCAATTCCCGATCCATGAAAGGACCTTTCCTCCTATCCCATGACCACCTAATTTACATAAAAGCCTTTGGTGTGGGACCGTGTCAAAGGCTTTCTGGAAATCTAGGTATATCATGTCCACTGGGTGCCCCTTGTCCGCATGTTTATTAACCCCTTCAAAGAATTCTAATAGATTAGACAGACACGACTTCCCTCTGCAGAAACCATGCTGACTTTTGCCCAACAATTCGTGCTCTTCTATGTGCCTTGCAATTTTACTCTTTACTAGTGTTTCTACTAATTTGCCTGGTACTGATGTTAAACTTATCGGTCTATAATTGCCAGGATCTCCTCTAGAGCCTTTTTTAAATATTGGTGTTATATTGGCCGTCTTCCAGTCATTTGGTACCAAAGTGGATTTAAAGGATAGGTTACAAACCACTGTTAATAACTCCGCAATTTCACATTTGAGTTCTTTCAGAACCCTTGGGTGAATGCCGTCTGGTCCTGGAGACTTGACGAGGACTTTTTCCATTACGCTACCGATCGTTATGACAGGCACCAACATGAGCAGCTAGACAGCTGGGCCCCACATTGATACTCACCAGAGAAAGGCAGAAAGGCAGGAAGCCCCTGTCAGATTCCCCTCACTGGGTCTGTCAGATGGAATTACCTCAGGGGGGCAGGGGTTTGGAAGGGACGAGGAAAGAAAGCACAAGCTGTCTGTGAGGATAGCTGCTTCTCCTCTTGCCTGGCTATGGGAACCCAGTGAGACCAGGATGGCACTGGCTGGGCCCCAGAGCCTCTGGGATTGATTCCCTTGGCAGTAGCTCTAACTCCTGCTGGTTGAGGAGGGCCTAGTGTTGTAGAACTTGGTGCATCCTTTCCCTCAGACACCGCTGGAAACTCCCTCCCTGGGGATCACCCAAAGGAGGGTGGCCAACTGGGATGAGGGAGCTGGGCTTGGCACCACAGGGTCAAAGTCCCATGCCCTTCATCCTGGTCAGGGCAGGATATGAAGGGAACAAACAGTGCAAATGCTCAACTCCTCCAGGAACTGGCTTGATGATGCTGAGAGAGAGAGAACCTGTCTGAAGGGCAGGGGCATTTCAGATTTTGGAGCAGGGCAGATGAGGCAGCTTTAACTGTGATGCAAGAGCCTTCTTAGACACCTGAAAACTCTAGTTTTTTTGCAAATAATATCGTAGAAATTAGCTGCCGGGGCACTGTATCTAATTCCCGTATTAGGAAAGAAAATTAAGTAAATAATTAATATTCTAACACTAACCTTTTCTGACATTTTGTGTCAAGTCACGGATGGTCGTGGGGGAGTTGTCAAGGGCCCTGTGCCTGGGGCCGTGGGCAAGAGGGGGTTGCTCCCAGCCCTCACCTCCAGATGAACCTGCCCATGACAAATAACAAATCACGACCAAAATCGTTGACTTTATGGACTGGGTGGCTGCAGTGGGATGCACTTTGGTTTGGAATGGGCCTGACCACAGCTGAAATGTGCTACACACCTCCTCATTCCTTCCCTCTCTGGAGCTCAGAACCAACAATGGCCAAACATGGTGGTTTCCACAGCAGGCCTTGCTCTACAACCCAGCCTGGGGCGGAACCTGCCACCCTTTGGGGGTTACAGGAACTTCTCTTATATGACTTTCACCCTCTCCCTTTCTTCCTTCACCCTCCCACCTCAGGGACAGAGTTTCAAAGGTCTGTAGACACCCAAAGGGGCATTTAGGCATGCAGTGGGCAGATCTGTCCTGTCCATAGGATGAGGTGGTGCAGCTGTGCCAAGCCCCATGCTTTCGGGAAGCCCATGATGGCCAGCCCAGCCGCCTTATGGATGTTGGGGGGGACGCTCACCTGGGGCAGGCGGTAGACAGCGGCAGCAGCCGCAGGGAGTCCCCTCCCCTCAGCCTCTCCGCCACCGTGCACTCTTCACATGGAGGGAACAGCGGTCTGCTCCACTCTGCCATGGTCTCATGGCCCACTGTGCTTCACTTCTCTGCCTATGGCTGGCAGGCCTCCACCCCCCATCACCTGGGGAGAAGTGAGTCTCAATAGGCCGGGAGGGAATGGAGGAGTGCTGTGTGGGAGGCTGAGGGAGGTGATTCCCTGCAAACTGCCTGTCCCGTGACCCAAGTAATCCATGGCTGGTGAGGGAAGGAGCCAGGGATTAGGGTGAGGGCAGAGCAGGGAAGGGGCCGGGCCTGTGACAAGGGATGGGGGCATGTTTGGGGCCCTGTTCCTAGGACACTGGGGCTGTGTCTACACGTGCCCCAAACTTCGAAATGGCCATGCAAATGGCCATTTCGAAGTTTACTAATGAAGCGCTGAAATGCATATTCAGCGCTTCATTAGCATGCGGGCGGCAGCCGCGCTTCGAAATTGACGCTCCTTGCCACAGCGCGGCGCGTCCAGATGGGACTCCTTTTCGAAAGGATGCTGCCTACTTCGAAGTCCCCTTATTCCCATGAGCTCATGGGAATAAGGGGACTTCGAAGTAGGCGGCGTCCTTTCGAAAAGGAGCCCTGTCTGGACGCGCCGTGCGCCGGCAAGGAGCGTCAATTTCGAAGCGCGGCTGCCGCCCGCATGCTAATGAAGCGCTGAATATGCATTTCAGCGCTTCATTAGTAAACTTCGAAATGGCCATTTGCATGGCCATTTCGAAGTTTGGGGCACGTGTAGACACAGCCTGGGGAAGCAGAGCCCCAGGCCCCACCCCGCTCGAGACAGCCCTGCTAGTGGGATTTTCAAAGCACCTAAAGGTGCTTTTGGAAATAGCACTAGTTGCCTGAGTCCCTATGAAAACCTCTCAGAGCCCCATCTGGCAATGGGGATTACAGAACTGCTCCACCTCAGGGGGGCTGTGAAGGGAAAGCGGTTCGACATCAGGAGGTGCTCAAACGCAGTGGTGATGGAGCCACATAGGTACCTAGGTGGTGTGGGGCCCTCTCTATGCCATGGCTGTCCCTCCCCTGGGTTTTGGCCCCTTCTTTTCACCTCCTCCCCTTGAATCTCCCTCTTTTCGCAGTGCAAACATGGTGCAGAGATCTTGACAGCTTGCCTCCCCGGCCTTCTCTCTTCAGCACTCCCCACTGCCTGCCAAGGGATCCCTCTTTGACAGGCTTATCTCACCATGCCCTTAATTATTCACCAGCCCCTCCTTAATTAATCGCCCTGTCTTTGCCTGTAAACAAGATACAGACTCCCTGCCCCAAGGGCACACGGCAGGCCCAGCTCCTCTCTGGGAACTCAGTTCACATATCCAGGCTGTGCTGCAGAAAAGGACTCCTATGTGAAACTCTAGGTGGGGTGGGGGTGCAGGTTTTGCCCCCCACAATAGCACCTCGGCAGAAGGGACCAACTCTCTGCAGCAAGGCAACCTGCTCTGCATGAGGAGATCACGGGCTGCCTCTGTTAAGGGGTCCAACTTTGCCAACTGGACAGACCAGGTGCCATTTGCAGCTCTGACAGCTCAGCCTTCTGAACAGGAAAATTGGCAGCTACCAGCCTTACTGGGGCTTAATGTCCACACTGTTATTCATCTCCTGATATATTGGGGGGGGGTTTCAAGCACAGCTGAGAGAGCCAAACCAGGGCAAATTGCTTAAAACAGGGCTACTTAAAGCCCAAGACTGGGGTGCTTTACTATAAGGCACCAAACCAATCATGCAATCACTGTTGCCGTACCTGGCTACTAAGAAGTCATGAAAGAATCTCCCTCAGACACTCCAGCTCCCCTTGTGCCACAACCTGTATCCCTCCTTACACAGATGAGAGGTTATGAAAACCTATCTCACCAAATCCAAGCAGGTTCTTCCAAAGGACCAGCCCCATTCCCAAGTCTCAGCGCTTACCCCACAGTCCACGCTGTGACAGTTCTTTAGAACCTAAAATCTAAAGGTCTATTAATAAAGAGAGAAAGAATAGGGTAAGAGTAAAATTGTTAAAGCAGTCAAATTACATACACAAATTACGTCACAAAGTGCTTGATGAAGGCTTGAAGCTATGGTGGAATAAGCTGATATCTCACAAGTCTCTGTTAGAACGGGTCAGCGATCCTTCTGGGCTCAGTTCACAGTAGAGATGCTCCTGAAGTGATAAGCCGGAGGGAAGACAAAGATGGAGGAGCTCTTAGGGTCTTCTTATACCCTGGCCCAAGTGAAGGGAATTCCATTGTTCCTCCCTGTGTGGAGGCACGTCCGAGATGGAGCCTGTCACAGGAGCAGGCCGCCTGTCCATGTCCTTTTGGGCAATCTGCTGGTGCCTGTCTGCTGGGTTACACATCCACAGCCAAGCTCCTCCAATGTGGATAATGTCCTATCTCTGTCAAGTCCGGCTTCCCTTGGCTGGGAACCCTTTCACAGTATGTTGCCATGCCTCCTACTGCAGTGGGCCAGAAACTAAAATTTCAACTACAAGCCCAGAGTCAATACTTACAACTCCACATACAGAAGTGATGCAAACGTATGAGCAGCATAAACAGATTCAGCAACTCACCAACTCTTGCTAGATACCTCACTTGGCCACTTGGCATAAGCTTTGGTGCAAACAAAGGAGGTTGGTTGCAACAATGGTTTGCCCAGTCATCCTAAACCCAATCATGTCACACACCCCTTCAGGTTCTGGGCCCCTTCCTTATTCAGGCAAAACTCCCATTAGGGCTGAGTAAACTCTGCACCCTGTACTCAGGGTTTAGCCCAGCTGCTGGGGTGGGCCCCTATAATATCCCATGGGCCATCAGCCAGGCAACCGGGCAAAGCCCTGAGTAAAGAAGGAGTCTCTGGTGTCCCTACTGGGATGTGGCCCCCTCATTTACTGAGTTTCACGTGACTTGCTGAAGGGTTGTCACAAGGGAATGCAGGGCATGGGGCACCGCCTACCTCAGACACCCCGAACCTCCCACCCTACACTGTAGGCCCTGCCCTGCCCCTGTTTTGACCCTTCCTGCCCCTTCTCTGCCCCCTTGTCCCCTCTCCTATGCACCATGAGCAGGGGATTACCAAGGAGCCTGGAGTGAGGTGGCAGTAGGGCCCCCCCCGGGCACAGTGTTGGGAGCTGAGCTGGAGTGACCTGGCAGCCTGCTCCCATCTGCCCTCCCGCAACCTGCTGCGCTCCAAGCCAAGTCACACCTAAACAGTGCTGTTCGGTGACCCAGGACAGGAAGCTCTGCTGCGGGCTGTGCAGCCACTCCTTAATAACGAGCACTCCTTAATAACGAGCCACTCCTTAATAACGAAGGGCTGGCATAAGTCATGAAAGTTGATGCTTCCTAACCCTTCGTAACGTGTGTTGTCATTAATTATCGCGCTGGGTGTGCTTGGCAGCCTGGGGAGCGTGGGTGTGTCACATGAGTGCGCAACTCTTGCTGGGAATGGTCTAGGGGATACTCTTCCTTTGCTGCCCAGCCGTTGCGTTGGCCTGTGAAACGACACCTTTGCAAAGTCCTCGTGGAGGTGAGCATGCTGGCGTGCGGTGATGGTGAGTTAAGAGCTGACACTAGATGATCTAGTCCCACCTGGCCTTCAATTCTAGCATTTTATTGCCTGTGGTGGTGTTAGCACCTGCAGGGTCTTATTGAAACAAAATAAACCAGCAGTCATGTAGCACTTTAACAAAATGATTTATTAGGGGATGAGCTTTCGTGGGACAGACCCACTTCTTCGGATCGATAGAATTTCCACTCCAGCCCCAGTGATATAGCACAGAGGTCCAAAAAAAAATTGCAATACAAACTGACAAATCAAATACATAGAACTGAAGGTGAAGTGTTTACTCCTTTTTGCTGATGTACATTTCAGAGGAGCACTGCTGATACATGCCAGCATATGTAATATTGGTCAAGGTACAGGAGAATGAGCCCCGATCTTATAATTTACAGGTTAGGTCCAGTGATGGTTCCCTCAGAATAAATACGTGGACAAAGTTGGCAACGGGGTTTGTTGCAAAGGAAAAATTCCAGGATTAGTATTACTGTGGTGTAGCCTGTGGTTGCTAGTGGGAATCTTCCTTAGGTTAGGAGGTTGTCTATAGGAGAGAACAGGCCTGTCACCTAGGGCCTTCTGGGACTGCAGAACTTCTATAGCTTCTCCAATACCCAGCACACCCCCGGCGCTCAATGAAAGTTTACTTTAGCTTCTGCGTGGTCCACAGCAAGGGTGAGCAAACTTTTAACATCGGGCCCCACTTTTCCTCCCTGCAATTAGCAGGGGCCTCCCAACCTGTCTGTCGTCATCCCAAGTAATGGAAATTTTGCTTGTCTTCATATGAGAAAGAAAAAGAAAAAACACTTTTGGCACGTGTAAGAAAATAGATTTGTAGAATGTAAAGACTTTATTAACTGGAAAATAAACGTGAATACACTGACATAAAAAAAGTAACAAATGTCAACATTTGTACAGCGATGGATAAGCCTGAGACCCGGCAGTCGATCGTGCCACGCCCCCCACTTACAAAATTTCACACATCCCCCTGGGGGCCCGCGCCCACACGTTGCACAGCCCTGGTCCGCGGGCTAGGGCATGGGGCTGAGATTCAAGCTACCTGACCACCAGTCCTGGCTTGGTCACTGAATTCCTAGCTAGCCTAGGGTAAGTCCTCTCCTGTTTAATGTCTCCATCTGTAAAATGGGAGTAATGGCCTTTGCAAAGTGTGTTGTGATCTGAGGATGGGAAGCCATACGTCGGAACTGAAGGGCAGGGTTCCTAATGATGTCCACTGCATAGACCTTGTTCTACTATCCCAGCCTAACGGGCCTGAGAACCCCTCAGCAGTCTATCTCCGGGTCCAGCCTCCCTTCCTTGAGACACTTCTGCATGAGCCTCAGTAACTCCTCTCCATCTACGCAGGAACCAGGTGCTTCGTATCTTCGTTGCCAATGAAGCTGACATGGAGAAGGTGAAGGAGCTGGAGGAGCTGCAGGATCTGCAGGTAAGGGAAAGGCACAGAGCTGCCAAGTCTGAGCCTTCTGTTCGCAAGGGCAGCAAATTCAGGACTGGAGAAACCACCTCCCTTGTACAGCATGGTTGGGACCTGACTGGTCCTGGGCAAGAAAATTTGCTGGACAAGGGAAGGTTCCCTGCCACAGCCCCCCACCTATCATTCCCCCTCTCCTGTCCTAGGGCTGCTCCCCTACCTTCTGCCCCAGGGGGCTGCCAGGGAAAACCGGCTGCAGGGGAAAGCCAGCTCCGGACCCAGCCCTGACTCCATGGGAGAAAGCTGGCTCCAGCCCCAGCCCTACTCGCCCACCCTCCCACTGGGGATGCTGGGGGGACGTGGGTACACTGCAGCCCTGCCCCAGGGCTGCCAGAGGACAAGGACTGCACCCTCCTGCCCAGTTCTCTGGTCCAGTGACATCCTTTGGCCGGATGTTGCCAGACCAGAGAATGCTGGATTCAGGAGTTTCACTGTATTATCACTAGCAAAGGGAGGCTGTATTGAGGCTGGTGGAGATGCTGGTTCTCCCCACCACACAGTGTGTCTATAAGTCTCGTCCCATGCCAAGCCCGCCTATGGGAGTGAGGGGGCACAGAGGGAAGGTGCACCAGGGCCCAGCATTTCAAAGGGGCCCAGAGCACTGGCCGCTGCTGCTGCTAGCAGCAGTGGATGGATATCCAGGCCCCTTTGAAGTGCTGCTCTGAGGGAGGAGGGGAGGACCAGCACCACGGTCTGAGCCACATCAAGGGCTGACTGCCCTAGGTCCCACCCTTCTATCCTTGACTCTGCTCCTCCCAGCAGCATGGAGCCAGGCCCGCCTCCCATTTTGCCCCTGGGCCCACAGTGGCTGTCGGCCCCCTGGTCTATGCTAAGCAGTTAGGAAGGGGCTGTGACATGACACAGCTCCTATGAGTCAGTGCAGCTCTCAATGCATGAGTCCCATGGCTGAGTCTCAGGGGAGGAGAGAAGACCCAGAAGTTGGCGCTGCATCTATTATCTGTACCACGCTTTTGCTAAGAACCCCAAACCTGATCTCATGGCAATTCCACGTAGTGCAAGATGGTTACCCAGCCCAGAGTGCTTCCAGGCTGAGTTAGCGCTCCCTTAGATCTATGTAATTCCTTGAACTGTGGGGGGGTGCTCCTGCTTTGCACAGCAAGAGGGGTGTGGTGGACCCTTGGGTTTGTGGGAAGGGTCGCTGAGACTTACAAACGTTGAATGGATTTAAGAAGCAGCTGATGGTTTCACACAAAGCAAAGGGAAATAGGTTTGTTTCAGCTGAGCTACCCTGTGACTTTGTGGGTGAAATTCAGGGTACATCTATACTTACGGGAAGATTGACATGGTCAGGATCGACCTTCCAGGGTTCAGTTTAGCACACCTAGTGAGGATGCGCTAAATCGAGCCATCAGGGCTCAACAGTTGACCCTGGTATGCCTCATTCTCATGAGAAGTAAGGCAGGTTGACAGGAGATATTCTCCTGTCAACCTCCCTCTGTGAGGAAGGCCTGATAAGTCAATCTTAGATATGCTGATTCCAACTTTGCAATTGTCGTAGCTGGAATTGCATATCTAAGACTGACTTTTAGGTCTAATGTAGACCTGTCCTCAAGAAGTGCAACCCACACATGGACTTAATCTAGAGATAGAACCAGAGCCAAAACAAACCCATGTCCACCCATAGCAGGGAGGTGTTTGGAGCTGGGATTCAGCCGTGACCCATAAAAAAGTAAGGGTTGTGTTAGAAATTGGAATCCATTACTAAGCTCCGCTATCAACCCCCCACCACAGAAGGGACTGAGAATGACGATGGGACCCCTAGGGTGCAACCTGGAACTAGGGGTACTCCTGCGCCCCCTTAACACTTCAGCTTGAGCTGTCTTTCATAAAGCTTCACTAGCCTATATGCATACTGGCAACTGAACATCCAACCTGCCGACAACGCGAACATCACACGTTGAGAGTGGAAGTGTGTTGTTGGCAAAAGAGCCAACAAGCCGTGGCTATGCTGCCTGATGACCCGTGTGTGTCACCACAGCCTGGTTGCTAAACACTGTGAAGAGTAGACAAAGCCAGTGACAAACAGCAAACCCCTCCAGGTGCTGTCATCACTCACCACAGCCGTGTGTGGCACCTCCCCACCCAGCTACATTGCATGAATGTTCCCCGAGCCATATATAAATCACTCAAGAAAGGCACCAGCCTTTCCATGCCACAGGGTTTAGCTGGGTCCCTGGCGTGGGTCTGTGCCACTGAAGGGGAAAGTCAAGCAGCTCGCAGTGTGTGGTGCTTGTGCAATGGTCACTGAATTGTAAATCTCTTGATCGCAACTCCCCTTGCAGATTAATGGTCACTGAAGAGCCTCCTAGGTGTGGTTCACCTCCTTTGTATGTCACTAACCAATTTACAGCATAGTTCACTAACAACCATGCAGCAAAATCTCATGTCTGGATACACACTGCTATCCTCGTATGGAGAGAACAAGCGGCTTCAGCAGATCATGACCTGTCATATGGTGTCTCCATGGCATGATTTGTATAAAATGGGCCATGATTAAAGGTGGGGCAGGTATTGGTTCCAGGGGACTATGCTGAGGTACAGAATGGCACACGAGCCCAACCCCAAACATAGAATCATAGGGTTGGAAGGGCCCGTGGGAGGTCATCCAGTCCAGCCCCCTGCCTAAAGCAGGATCAACCCCATCTAAGTCATCACAGCCAAGACTATGTCCAGCCGGGACTTAAAAACCTCTAAGGATGGAGAATCCACCACCTCTCTAGGCAACGCATTCCAGTGCTTCACCACCCTCCTGGTGAAGTAGTTTTTCCTAATATCCAACCTAGACCTCCCGCTCTGTAACTTCAGACCATTGCTCCTTGTTCTGCCACCTGTCACCAATGCAAACAGTTTCTCACCCTCCTCTTTAGAGCTCCCCTTCAGGAAGTTGAAGGCTGCTATTAAATCACCCCTCAGTCTTCTCTTCTGCAAACTAAATAAGCCCAAATCCCTCAGCCTCTCTCCTAGGTCTTGTGCTCCAGCCCCTTAATCATTTTTGTTGCCCTTCGCTGAACCTGCTCCAGCAAATCCACATCCTTTTTACACTGGAGGGCCCAAAACTGGACACAATATTCCAGATGTGGCCTCGCCAGTGCCGAATAGAGGGAAACAACTACTTCTCTAGATCTGCTGGAAATGCTCCTCCTAATGCACCCTCGTATGCCATTAGCCTTCTTGGCTACAAGGGCCCACTGTTGACACATCCAGCCTTAAACAAGGCAAACGTTTGTGACTGAATTTTACCAGTGAGCGTGTCACTCAACCGTGGCCATCCCTATGAGGGTGCTGGGTCTGGGGCAACACCCCCCCTCAGCCCCAGGCACCCTCCCCCATCCTGCCTCTCCTTACCTATGCTCCACCCCTGCTCCACCCACCCCCTGTCTTCCCACACTTGCTTTGGCCTCTGCCACCCTCATTGTCCCCCTTCCCTGAAGGCCCACTTCCCCTGCCCTGAGCAATGTGACCAAGAGGTTACCAGGGGGCCTGGCACAGGGCAGCGGCAGGCACTGGGCCCTCCTGTACTCACTGTGGCAGCTGGAGCTGCAGGAAGCAGTGTGACCCAGCAACCTGCTCCTCCCCTCCACCACACTCACATTGATCAGGGCTGTTGAATGTGCTGGGGCCGGGACACTCCAGTGCATGAGACAGGCTGCTGGAGCGCACAACTTCCGGCAGGTCCTCTGCCACAGTCTGGGAGAGGGCCAAGCCTTGCTGCCAGCCCCAGCCCCTCCCCCAAGTAAGCCCCCAGGCCACGCTGTCTAACCTCAGTGTGAGGGACCCTCCCCTCCATTTGTAACACTGACAGACCCAGGTCACCAGCAGCAGGGACTGAACCTGTGATCATAGGGACTGAAGCCCTATGCTCTACTGCACGAGCTGAAGGCCAGCTGGCTCTCAGTCTGGTCTGTGGAGCAGAGACTTCACCCAACCTAGTATGAGGTCTCAGTGCCTCTGGGTACTACATGCTTCCCAGGGCTGAGCAAGTGTGTCCTGAGTCCTTTCAGGGGTTCTTCCCACCCAATGCACCAATTAGAACACCACCAGACCCAGGTCACTAGCGGCAGGGACTGAACCTGTGATCATAGGGGACTAAAGCCCTGTGCTCTACTGCATGAGCTGAAGGCCAGCTGGCTCTCAGTCTAGGCGGTAGAGCAGAGACTTGGCTCACCCCAGATGAGGTCTCAGTGTCTCTGGGTACTACACATTGGACAGCAAGGGTGGTCACTGCAAGACCCTCTCAAAACACAGGGCCTGCAGGGAACTGTCCTGAACTGCCCTCTGCATGGGACATCTCTGCCCTCACTGAGGGATAACGTTTGCCAATCACTTCTACACACGGCACTTCTTCTCAGAGGAGACCCCTCACAAGCTTGGTTGGCCCCTTTGACAGCTCCATCCTGTCAAGAGCGAATGGATTCCTTCTTCCCCCACCCACCTGTCCAGAACTAAACTCTGACTTGCGTCCTTTGCTGAGTGGGGACTTCAGCGTCTGCCCCTCGGTGATTTACACTGGGGAAACGTCCTGATCCCATGCTGCTCAGTACCCCCAGAGTGCACTGAAAAGTGCCCCGTCTGGCTGATGGACACAAATATTTCTAAGTCTCCTGACAGTTGTTATTTGTTTTTAATTCACCAGCTGGATTTCTGGCGGCAACCTGGAGTACCAGAGATTCCTATAGATGTCCGAGTGCCCTTCCCCAGCCTTCAAGCCGTCAAAGTCTTCCTGGAGTACAACAACATTCGCTATTCCATCCTGATACATGATCTACAGGTGAGTGCCCGAAGTCCAGAGGACTAGATATTCTGTAGAGAAGGGTGGTGTTGAGGAACCAGAGATATGGTATGAAACTCCTGGTGACCCTGTGAGTTATCTGTATAACTGATGGCCCAAAACCTCCTGTAAGTTAACTCAGCTTGCCTCTTTTGTGCTGAAGCTACAAAGCCATGCTCTGCCCTCTGTTGGATCTATGGCTTCCGTTCCACAGAAGTCAGAAGCCCTATACGGGTGGGTGTGTAACTGATAGTAGGTGTCGGCCCATTATTTTTAAGGCCTGGTGGTGAATCAGGATAATAACAAGTTGGGTCAAGCGCTAAATTCACCTGAACCTAAATGAAATTTCCCAGGCAAATGGGAAAGCTCATTCTGCTGGAACTCCATTCACAGGACAGGCACAACAGAGCCCGAGAGCAAAGAATTGACCCCGTATGGTCACTCAAGTTGGAAACCGAGAATGGTTTGGCCCAGTCATTGTAACTTCTAGTCAAAGTTCAGTGTGTGGGAGGGAACAGCTGCCAGGAAATGCAAGACAAGTTCTCCTTGGTATAAACAATGCTCTTTCTTCTCCAAAGCCTGCCTGGTCTTTGAGATACCTTTGCATGACCTGTGCATCCTCACAGCCTCTTCTCCCTGCCTCTTCCAGACTCTGGTGGATGAAGAACAGACTGAGATGATACGTCAGCGTTCCACGCCTAAGTCTTTGGAGGCTTTTAACTATGCTACTTACCACACTCTGAATGAGGTAACCACCCAGGCTCTCCCATTGGCAAGTGACCCATGAGCATCAGAGAATCACATTCGTGGAAGGCCAAGTGAGGAGAACAGGAGGCAGGCTTTCACCATTGACTAGGCCACGTGTGGTCCTCTCCACTTAGGGGTGGCACGCAAAGCAAAACCCATGGGCGGGCAGGGACTTCACAGTGCAGGGACGGTGAAGTTTGGAATTGGTCTCTGCTGAGGTGCAGTGCCGGGACACCTTGGAGGCTGATTTGATAGGCTCTCACCCTGCCTCGGATTTCTCACCCACCACTCATTGCATTTGCTGTGCAAAAGCAACAAAGAAAAGAGATCTACCAGCCCATACCTCATGCAATTGTCTGGAGACTACTGCAGTCGACATAGGTACCAGGTGTCTCTGTAACCCACACACCGAGGTGGGCTTTGCTGTCCCATGCAGTGGCACCTAGACCACTTACTCAGTGAAAGAATGAATTTCCTTTCCAGCCTTTGCTGAGAGCCAGCTGGATTTCAGCTCAAACTGCAGAAGCTCCTGTACTGAGGTCCCAGGTTCAAGGCTACACCTGTGGGGGACGAACGTGCAGGGAGGCCTTCTCAAAGGAATAAGAAGGGGGCATGAGAGAGCACTCCATCTGGCAATCAAAACTTTGGCAAGAGGGAAGTGCACTTCCTGAGTGTAACCCCCAGGCAACGCAAGGAAAGGCAAATGACAGTCTTGCAGCAAAGATTTCAGCTAGGCTTCACAAAGGTTTCTTCCCAGGCAGCTTTATGCACATGTCTCTGTTTAACATCTGGTGAAGTGCAGAGAAGGGTTGGCTCAAGTTCTGCACCATGTCCTGGCTCAGCAAGCACTGGAACCAAACTAGAAAAGAGTGAAGCAAAGCGACAGCACGGGGTAAGCCAAGCACCAGTTTAGACCTAACTCCAGCATCCTCTTTGTCCACCAGATCTACCACTTCATGGACTTGCTGGTCACTGAAAATCCCAACCTGGTCAGCAAAATTCAGATCGGCAACAGTTACGAAGACCGCCCTCTCTACGTGCTGAAGGTAAGGTCACAGGGAATAGGCACGGGGCTGGAGTCGGATCTCACACTGATTTCTCAATGCTCTACCTCCACTAACCTCAGTGGAGTAACTCTGAACAGTCAGATTCTACTTTCTACACACAAGGCCAGATTCTACGTTGTGTCCAACCAGCATAAATCAGCAGAAACGTCACTGCACTCGGTGGAGTTACCCTGGTCAGAGGATTAGGATAATCTAGTTTCCTGTTAATGAAACCAAAAACCTGTCATGTAGCACTTTAAAGACTAACAAAATAATTTATTAGGCAATAAGCTTTTGTAGGGAAGACCCACTTCTTCAGCCAAGTCTGAGGAACTGTGACGATTTGGTAAATTACGTTTGGACTCCACTCTCGGAAATATTACCACAGAGATTCCACAAAGCATAATCACCCCTCCTCAGCTCTATCCCCTGCCAACTACTGTTTCCTGGAGATTATTTTAATAGCTTTCAATGCCTTTTCTGAGTGCTGGCGGCCAGAGCGATCCCCATGATATACTTTTCTATTATGGCCCATGGGGCCAAGTCAAGCCTTGATTGATGGACCAGCAAGAGAACTCAGGGAACAATATTTGTGTTGCAGTAGGTGATTCCCTACAGCTGGCTGAAAACAGAGATTTCACCTGCAAAAAATGCAGACAAATATGACAAATTTAATTTGAAAATGTTTGGGTTTTGGTAAAAACAAACAAACAAACAAAAAGTTTTGGACAAAACCGGATACTTTTCGTGAAAAATTTATTTTTTTGCCCAAAACCCTGTTTTCAGTTGAAAAACAGTTTTGATGGAATTTTTTTCTGCACCTGAATCAGCGTTAAGCCAGTGTCCTGGTATAACTGTACAGGGCTCTGCGCTGCTCGAGGCGCCATCTTTCGGATGAGCTGTAAAACTGTGGTCCTGACACCATCTGGTCACTAAAGATTCCCACCGTATGTTCTGCGGCAGTACAGTCAGTAACTCTAGGGCTGGGGCTGAATTCCAAGCTGGGTAATTAGTACATTCTACTGATTTAAATGACCCAAAAATTGTTTGCTTCCTGTCACAAATTACAGTCTAGTGGGGTCACCATATTCCACCCTAGAGGCAGCTGCATTTCATGGGTGAGTGATGCCATACGCAATACAGTGTGCCTATCAAGCGCCATGTGGGCTAGTCATTATGGAATAGGGCTCCTATGAGACTATAAGGTATGGTCCAAGTTTTTCTGGCACTAGAAGTTCTACCCAGTGTTGATCGGGTCCTTAACTCAAATTTTGTTTTGCTTCATTTCAATCATCGCTCTGGGGTGGGACTGGGGCTGAGGGGTTCACGATGCAGTGTGCCCCAGGAGAGGACAACCTCAGCCTTCTTTCACCATAGCCACTGGGGCTCAGTAAGAAGTGCCTGCCCATGGCCGCTGCAGCAGGTACAGTTTCTGGAGAGGTGTATAATCTCCAGCTGGGGAACAGAGATACAGACAGACACACAAACAGACAATTAGATATCTGTCCCTTTCTCTGCCTCTGCCTCCTGCAGGCCAACGGTGATAATTGCTGTCCTGGTCCCTCTCACTGGTCCATTGCTGCCCCCATGTGGTCGTTCTGCAGCATAACGGTCCCTCCTATCAGAGCCCTCCCTTTCCATGTTACGAGAAACACTCAGATTCCAGGCACATCCCATTGTCCTGACACAACCAAACCCAGACCGTGCTTTACATTATGATAAAAGAAAGCTGCATGCCAAATGTGGTGGTCCTAGCTCTTACCGTTTAGAAGGCATTCTTGAACAAATGGACTCATGGATGGATGGACAGACAGACACGCAACGTTTCTAAATTATATGGTAAATCCATGACTTCCTGATGCCTTGGTACAATGTCACTTAAAAAGTGGAGGAGGGAGATCTCTGAAGTTCAGAGCCATTTGGCGTGGCATAGAGTCCCTGAGGGGGCCACCATGCAGCTTGCAGATCTGGCGTACGGGAGGAGGGGGGTGAGCTGCACTGCAGAAAATCAACCATCTACACCTCTGCTTTTCCATGCAGTTCAGTACTGGTGGAACCAATCGCCCCGCTATTTGGATTGACACCGGCATCCACTCTCGGGAATGGATCACTCAGGCCAGCGGAGTCAGGTTTGCAAAGAAGGTACTGGCTGTGGTTTCATCTGAGAAGGGCACAGTCCAGGAGGAGGGGTGGAGAGTGATATGGAGTGCGCTTGTCCAAGCTAGAAGCCAGTGGGGTTGGTGATGCTACTTCTGTGAGTGGGATGGGCCTTGCAGAGGCAGGAAGTCTGTACTGAAGCCAGAAAAGATTGGGATAAGCTTCTGCTCCTATAAAACAGACACCAAAAATTGCAGGGTGTCAAGTCTTGGAGGTGGCATGGGACCATAGCTGGTGCAATGTGACAGCAGATTTATGAGAGCTGAAGATCTGTCCCCATGAGTGTAATGATGCACAGTGTTAGAATTACTAATGTGCCTGGGTCTATGGTTTTTTTTTTTCCTTACTTGTGCATCTCTGTTCAGATCATCGATAGTTACGGCACAGACCCTTCTCTTACCTCCATCCTGGACAACATGGACATCTTCCTGGAGATCGTTACCAACCCTGATGGCTTTGCTTACACCCATACCAGCGTATGTCTCTTGGGCCTGGCTCAGGACTTCTAGGCATGGGTGGATGGGGAGTGGCCAGAGGGTTCCCTGCCCCGCAGTGAGCTGTGCATTGGGACCTAATACTTTACTGCATCTGTGCTATGCACTGGCAGCCATTTCCACTCCCTCGTCACATTGGGCCAGGACCACACAAAGATAAAAGGCCTTAGAGAATCTCAGGTGGCCTTAGTACTCTTAGAATCATAGAATCCTAGGGCTGGAAGTGACCTCAGGTCATCGAGTCCAGCCCTCTGCCTAAAGCAAGATCAACCCTATCTAAATCATCCCAGCCAGGACTTTGTCAAGCTGGAAGTTAAAACCTCTCGGGATGGAGATTCCACCCTTTGCTAGGTAACACATTCTAGTGCTTCACCACCCTCCTAGTGAAACTCAGTCTTAACAGGGAAAATTTCTGAGTTTTGGTAAAAACAAAATAAAACAAACAAACAAAAAGTTTTGGACAAAACCAGATGCTTTTTGTGATAAATGCATATTTTGCCAAAAAAACCTGTTTTCTGTTGAAAAACAGTTTTGATGGAATTTTTAGATAGAATAGCCTGCCTGCTATGTGGGTTAAAGACCCAGTTGGGCCCTGCTGGGTAGGTCTTTGACCCGTATTTGCCAGCAGCCTCTAGAGCTGGCTATAGCAAGATAAGTTTTAGCAAGACAAGCATTAACAGGATGTTGTGAGCAAGACATGAGAAGTCATTCTTTTGCTCTACTCTTTGCTGATTAGGCCTAAGTGGGGGTATTGTCTCTGGTTTTAGGGACCACAATTCAAGAGCGATGTAGAGAAATTGGAGAGGGTCCAGAAAAGAGCAACTAAAATAATTCAAGATCTAGAGAACATGAGCTATGAGGGAAGACTGAAATAAATGGGTTTGTTTAGTTTGGAAAAGAGAAGACTGAGGTGGAACATGATAGCAGTTTTCAGGTACCTAAAGGGTGTTACAAGGAGGGAGAAAAATTGTGCTCCTTGGCCTCTGAGGACAGGACAAGGAGCAATGGGCTTAAACTGCAGCAAGGGAGGTTTAGGATGGACACGAGGAAAAACTTCATAACTGTCAGGGTGGTTAAACACTGGAATAAATTGCGAAGGGAGGTTGTGGAATCTCCATCACTGGCGATATTTAAGAACAGGTTACGTAGACATCTATCAGAGATTATTTAAATGGTCTTTGATCCTGCCATGAGGACGGGGGACTGGCCTTGACAACCTCAAGGTCCCTTCCACTTCTAGTATCCTATGATTCTAAGTACCCCTGGGAGAAGGTAAGAGGGATCTGACCTACCCAGGTTGTAGGCCCTGCACTGCAGAGTTTGCCAAACTGTGGGAGGGGAGAAATATTTGCCTAAGAGGAACCAACAAATCAACAGCAGGGCCCTGAATAGAATTCAAGAGTCCCAAGTCCCTGCCTAACACCCTAACCATCAGGGCCTGGCTGCCACCCTCACAAATGGTTTTCCTCTCTGTCCCAGAATCGCATGTGGCGTAAGACCAGGTCCATCAAAGCCGGGTCATTGTGTGTCGGTGTGGATCCCAACAGGAACTGGGATGCAGGTTTTGGCGGTACGGTTTTCTTTTAACCTCCCGTTTTGGGAATGTACGTGGACTCGCTCCTGGGGTGAGGCGCCCAGGGAAACAGCAAGAAAGGGCTTGATGGTGCTGTCCACAGCTGGCTGGTGGGATGAGTTGGGCTTTTTTCTGGGCCAGCCCCTGCAGGGAAGGAGCATTTTCTATTTCTCTGGAGCGACTCCAGCTCCACCCCCTTGAAGTGTGTCCGCTCTCGTGTCCTGCAGGGAGAGGCCGGTGACACTGGCCTTTAGGGATCTAGTGCAGGAGCAGGCGACCTGCGGCGTGCAACCCATCCAGGTAACCTGACTGTGGGCTGCGAGACATTTTGTTGACATCGACCCTCCGGCAGCCCTGCCCCCTTCAGCTCCCAGTGGCCACAATTCACTGTTCCCAGCCAACGGGAGCTGTGGGACTGGTGCAGCTCCCATTGGCCAGGAATAACAAACTGTGGTCAGTGGGAGCTGTGTGGGGGTGGAGCCTGAGGCGCGTCAATTTCCGCAAATTGTCTTGTGTCCCACAGTCAGATTACCCCCATGGACCCTGAGGCTGCAGGTTGCCCGTGGGGGCCCACAGAAAAGTGGGGGTAGTGTAGGACATTGCCAGGGACTGTTTTTCTTCTGGAGAACCTGGAAGAACCCCCCAAAGCGAACAGAGCATCCTTACCTGGGACATTCCTGGGGCACTTTAGCTCGGGCTACACGGCCTACTCAGGCCTTGGACTTTGATTTGCCAATGGGAGAACCAGTGACAACTGTGATGTGAAAACCCAGCCACTCGGTACTGGCAGGAGGCCCCCAAATTTCTTGGGGCCGCCCCAAATCCAGTGGATGGGACGAGCGTGTGATGTCTGCTGGCTAAAGACAGAAAACTCCCACACTGCTTTGAGCCACCCTGTTTCTGAAGCAAAAAACATCCTCTTCCCTCCACAGGGGCCGGGTCTAGCAGCAACCCCTGCTCCGAAACTTACCGCGGCCCCTACGCCCACTCGGAGAGCGAGGTGAAAGCCATCGTGGACTTTGTGAAGACGCATGGGAATATCAAAGCCTTCATCTCGATCCATAGCTACTCCCAGCTCCTCCTGTATCCCTACGGCTACACCAGAACCCCAGCTGCTGACCACCAAGAACTGGTAGGCTCTTCCTGATGCCCTCAGGGGCCCTTTAAGTGTGGGGTGAGGGGCTGGAAGGGGCATGAAGGTTCGAAGCGTGAGGGTGGAACCACACGAAGGTTGTGTGGTCACACGCAGGGCCAGCCTGAGCCCTGCCCCCCCCCCGCCTGTAGGATTTCTCCTCACGTGGGTTCCTCCTCTATAGTCACAGCCCTTTTTCCGCTCCTACGTTTGGTTCAAAGGCCTCTGGTCTCCCCCCGCAGCTGCACCGTCGTGCACCGACTCAGCACAGGTCCTCACCCTTGCCCTCGTGAGGCTGAACCCCAGGGAAGGGCAGAGCCCTGCTACTGGTGCCAGTGAATCAAGATCCCCCATTCGCTCAAGTAGCAGGTGCCTTTGCTCTGCTTCTGGAGCCAAAAGCCGCGTGGCCCGTCAATGTTGCTCACGCGCGTGGCAGCTGACCAGTGCCTCTAAGCTTCCCTCTCCATACTGCTCTGTGGAGGAGATATTTGTGTGGTCAGTGCAAAGGGTGGAGCCTCTGTTCCGATGCCCAAGTACTCTGTAGCAGGGCTGACAGCCCCGTGGGAGTCAAGGCAAGGTGGGAAGGGGGCCTGGCTCTGTGCCCTGCACGGGGTGGGCCTAGGGCAGTCAGCACTTAGAGCTGCCTGGACTGAGGCATCGGGCCACCACCTCAGAGCTGCTAAGGTGCTTCAAAGGGACCCGGAGCGCTGGCTGCCCAAGTAGCCTCAGAAGCCGGAGCTGCAGGCCCCTTTGAAACACTGGGTCTGGGGCTGCTGCCCCTTTTCCCCCCATCACTGGACCTGGGCCCGTCTCCCCTTAGCCTTGTCTTTTTCTCTGTTAGAGCCATTCCTGGGAAATCAGAGTCCCCCACCTTCTTCGGAGGGAAAAAGCATTTGAGAGGCTTTTGAAAGCAGGGCAGAGGCCTCAGGTGGGGTGATGCTGTCTGTGGGATACAGTCCCTGAAACACCACACCTGAGCTCAATAACTGGCCGTGGTTGGGCTGAGGGGCTGTGCTCGTCGCTCAAAGGCAGGAGGGAACATGTGGGGGGAGCCCCTGGAGGGAGGGAGGGGAGCCCCTGCAATGCCAGCATCCTGCAGGGATTGGCAAGCAGGCGTGTGTTCTGCAGGACAGATCCACTCACCTCCTGGAATCTGTTGTATATTCCCAACAAGTCTGTGTTTCTCTCCGCCCCGCCTCCGCCTCCCTCCGCCTTTGTGTCTCTTTCCCCTTGAAACATGCAAGAAGCCGCTAACCCCTTCTGCCCCCATCTGACCGCTTGCTCCAGCCCCCTCTGAGCAACGGCGCCGCTCGCAGCCATGGGATAATGCGTTTTTCTCCTCTTTGCATTTCTTCTGCAGGATGAGATTGCTGAAGCGGCAGTGGCTGCCCTGTCATCCCTCTATGGCACAAGTTACAGATACGGCAGCATCATCACAACCATCTGTAAGTTACCTGGAGCCCTGGCTCCTTTACCCATCGGGAATGACAGCCTGGGCACTCTGTCATACAGCACAACCACTAGGAAAGCCTGTCCCTAGGGGAGGAGTAAGCTGGATATTGGGAAAAACTAATTCTCCAGGAGGTGAAGCACTGGAATGCGTTACCTAGGGAGGTGGTGGAATCTCCATCCCTAGAGGTTTTTTAGTCCTGGCTTGACAGAGTCCTGGCTGGGATGACTTAGTGGGGATTGATCCTGTTTGAAGCAGGGGGGCTGGACTACGTGACCTCTTGAGGTCCCTTCCAGCCCTCTGATTCCATGATATGCATCAGGATGGTGGTCCCCATACCAGCAGCTAGTGGCGCTGCCAGTCACAGCAAGCTATTGGTCTCTGTCAAGTCCATCCCTAGCAGACACCTGACTGGGACTTGAGAGCAACTTAAAAAAATGCCGTCCTAGTGAATCCACCCTGGTTTTCGCACTGACGCCAGGCTATGCTGGTTCGGCGTAACACACACACCTTCTGGGGGCGGTGTCCTGTCCCAGCTAGTGGCACTGAGCCCACTTACACAGAGAAGAATGAGCCTGCTAGTCTCAGTGCCAGAAGCTGGGATAGGATGCCACACCCAGAAGGTGTGGTCCTGCAGTGTGAACACTAAAGCAGTGGTGGTACAGCAGCCCCACCAAAGCAGCATCTTGCTTTCACCTGAGCACATAGTAAGGGATGCTTCCAACCAAGGCAACCTGATCTTCTTAAGACACCTGGCCAATGGTGCTGCGTATGTGAGTGCCCTATTTGACCCCTGCAGTAAGTCCGAAAAAGCCTGTCAAGGTTAATAACTGAATGCCAGAAAGGGCCACCGCCATTGTAGTCATCTAGTCTGGCCTCCTGCATACACACTATTTCACTTAGTGATTTCTGCCTCCAGCCTGTATCTGGTGGTTGAGCTAGAACACAACTTCTCAAAACACATCCAGTCTCCCCCTTGTTTCAACCTCCAGCTGAAACACACCACATCCCCAGGGAAGCTTTAAGTCTGATTTCTCCATTTTTCAATACCACCTTCTAGCCAGGAGGTGGGCTGGTGAAACCTATGTGCTGGGACAACAAGAAGAGTAACTGTCCCCACCCTTGCCAGATGCTGTAGTTTAGTTTTTGGTGGAGTGCCTGGGCCACAAGGCTCAGAGTGAAAACACCCAGCTGTTCGCAAAGTTTATAGTGTGGGGTTTTTGACCACCTCCTCATCAAAGGACCAGCAGCAAGATTTACCGCCCCCCCCCCCCCCCGGCAAAGTTTGGGTGGTAGAGGGTGAGACAGGTCCCAGCTCTTGTTTTATTCATTTAGTGTTAGAAACTGAGAGCCAAACACTCGCCCCTGTTGCAAGAATTTGCCGGTTGTATTTTGCAGCACATTCAAGCGATCTTATAGCTGGTCCCTTCTCTCTGCAGCCATTACTACTGCTGATAGAACAAGTGGTCATTGGTTTTCTTTTGGGTGTGTTTCCCAACTTTAGATCAAGCTAGCGGTGGAACCGTTGACTGGACTTATAACCAGGGTATTAAATACTCCTTCACCTTTGAACTGCGGGACTCAGGACATTACGGGTTCTTACTCCCAGCCAAGCAGATCATCCCTACTGCTGATGAGACCTGGCTGGCACTGATGACCATCATGGAGTACACAAAAGACCATCCTTATTAGAACAGAACAGACTGCAAGCTCCGGTCACTTCTCTGGAGGAAGCCCGTGATGGATCCAACTTGCTAAAAAACGACTAAATTAAAAAAAAAGAAGTGGAATTAACTGAGAGTCTTAATTTTCCATCCTGGCTTTGATCGGTGTTCCCTCTAATCCACGGTTCCCAAACTGGGGGGGGGAGTGCCCCGCTGGGGGGGGGCATGAAGGAATTCCGGGGGGGAAGGGGCGCAAGGTGACCCAGCCCGCCCGTCATTCCTCCACCCCAAGAAAGAGCCGGCTTTTCCTTCCAGCTGTCAGCCCCCACCATTTTACGTGTGCATCCAAGTGTAGCTGCTATAAAAAGCAGGCAGCCGGTGAACACCTGCTTAGAGCTAGCTGCCTCCTGCAAAGATGAGGGAGTGGGGGGGGGAGTAGGATGGGGTTAGATGAGGGGGGGGTGGAGGTGCCTGGCTCGGGGGGGGGGATGAGGTAAGAGCAAGGGGCTAGTGGTGCCTGGCTCTGGGACAAGGGAGGGGCTTGGGCGGGCAGCTTGTGGGGCTCAGGCAGGCAGCTTGCAGGGCTTGGGTTGGTGGCTGGCCCCAGCAGCGTGGGGCTCAGTCAGCTTGGGCAGGCGGCTCTGGCAGCACAGGGCTTGGGCACATGAGCAGCCGGCTTGGGCAGCTCTGGTGGCTGGTATGGGGCTCAGCAGCTGGCCAGCTGGGGCTACACCAGGCACCCACAAGGGACCAAGGAAAACTATTTGTGCTTATTGTTAATTTAAAATAACATTTTAATATCAAGTCTTTGTGTTTATTTTAATTTACAAATTGAAGTTTTTGTTACAGTGGGGGTTGGATGATGGTAAAGAAGAGGTCGGGGGGGCATGGGAGTTTCTCAGAAATCAAAAGGGGGGGCGTGATGCTGAAAAGTCTGGGCACCACTGCTCTAATCTCTTCTGTGTGAAGAATAAATGTTTTAGGTGCACCAAGGTATGGGTGGATGTGCACCATCCACAGAAACACAAAACTCTGCTAATTAGCTTGGCGGGATTTGAGTCTGTCCCAGATGGATGCAAGCACGTGGTTTCCAGGGGACACTGGTTTAGAGAACTTGGATGGATCCCATCCCAAAATCTCTCCAAAGCAAATAACTTGCTTTCCTTAGGCAGGGGCTGAGGAGCAAATAAGCTGTGCTCCAAGTCCTAAATAAGGGTGAAGGTGAGTGAAGCGCTGAACTGGGAAGAAAGGCGGGCTGCTCCTCGGCGATGAGCCGTACCACTGAGATTGATTTTGCTTTTATGAAACTGGTGTAGTTATAGCCGGGGCTTACACCACACTACTAACAGGAGGAACAGGATTACACCCAAAAGAAAGAGAAGCACCCCCTGGGGTTCTTCTAACTCCCAGCAGTTATCTAAAACAGCCCATGGGTTGGTGGAATTCATTGGCTGTTACCTAGCCCCGAGAAGTGTGAGTTTCAAGTTTCAGGTGATGGGACTACTTAAGGGTTAATAGGAGGGTGTGATGTACAGACACAAACGACACTCTGTCCTGTAGAGCACGGAGGCTCAGTGGATCACGCTTCCCAGTGGAAGCAGCTTCTTTCAGAACTTCCTGGTCATTGGGTCAAAGCCTTTTCGGGGGTTCTGGGGTGTCTTTGCCTCAGCCTTACACATGACCCTTACAGGCTCATGAAACTAAAACATAAACACATCAACATATAGACAGACTTGCCACAGGACAGGATGCAAACAGACAGAATACAAACAGAGTTAATGAGAGCATTTACTGAGAGCATATACTTAGATAGTTAAGCAGATACAGGAATAAGATGCACCATTGCATCATGTTACTTCAGCTAGCTATACTACTAATACAGATTTTTGCGGTACCATTAGGTATTCACACCCTACTCTATCTAACTCGTGAGCAGGCAGGAGGAGCAGTGAAGGGTGATCAGGCCTTGTCACAGACAGCATCTGGTCTCTCCAGGATTCGGGAGTTCCTCCCCCTCCTTACGTCGTAGCCCCCCTTTATAATCCTGCCGTTTGCTGGCTCCACCCGAGGCCTGACACATCACAACCTGGTTGCTTCTGCTTCTCTTCGCTTGCAGCCCCTCCCAACTTCCCTCCCCATTTTACACAACTATTTTCACATACTTATTTTTTCCTTTTTAAGGTACACAGCTGGCTCCTCTGGGCTGATGGGTCAGAGGCCATGGTCTTTCCTGTTTTTCAATTTAGGCCGAGAGAACGTGGATGCTGCTGAAGTTACATACTGCTGTTAATGCAGGCTGTATGCAGTCCAGTAAATCCCAGTGCTAACTGGGTTAGACTTGCCCAATTTACTCGGTTCCTCAGTTCTTGTCCTGGGGTTAATGTTTTAGCCATTTTGTGCTGAGGCATATTTCTTTATAGTATTTTAAAAGGGCCTGCGTACCCCGCCTCCATCCCACACACCTCACCATGTTGTTCAAGTGCCCATGCAATTCACCCTACCATGCCTGAGCGTGGCTGGTCACTTAGGGGTCACCAGGTTATTTTGCATAGTGGCCTGCACAAGTAGAGTTCATAATGCAGACACAGAATTATAGAATATTAGAACTGGAAGGGACCTTACGAGGTCATCAAGTGAAGTCCTCTGCCCCCATGGCAGGGCAAGCAACATCTAGATCATTCCTGTTAAATATTTATCCAACCTGTTCTTAAATATCTCCAATGATGAAGATTCTACACCCACCCTCAGCAGTTTACTCTGGTACTTAACCACAGGGACAGGAAGTTTTTCCTAATGTCCAACCCAAACCTCCCTTGCTGCAATTTAAGCCCATTGCTTCTTGTCCTATCCTCAGAGACTGAGGACAATAATTTTCTTCCCTCCTCCTTGAAACACCATTTTAGGTACTATCACGTCCCCTCTCAGATTTCTCTCTTCTAGACTAAACAAACCCAGTTCTTTCAGTCCTCTCTTAGGTCATATTTTCTAGATTTTTAATCATTTTTTGTTGCTCTTCTCTGGACCCTCTCCAATTTCTCCACACCTTTCCTAAAATGTGGTGCCCAGAACTGGACACAGTCCTCCAGCTGAGGCCGAATCGGCACTGAGTAGAGCGGAAGAATGACTTCTCGTGTCTTGCTCACAATATTCCCGTTGATGCATCCCTGCCACTAGTTTTAGACCCATGGCAAGAAAGCAAATGGTGTATTTGCCCTAAGAGCATAGGACTTGCTGTGCCAGGTTTTGTTTCTACTGGTTCTCTGGTGTCCTTCTAGAACAGCCTTCCATCCTTCATCTGCAGCTCTCCAGGAAATCTCCCCTTCATTTTATACCTTAGGCCAAATACACCTCTGTTTTGTGTATGCTGCTTCATTAACAGCAACAGGGATGTCTTAGCCTATAACTCTGCTCCTTGCTGTGCCGTTTCTGCTGCTAGCGACTGGGCAGGTTAACATTAGGACTCAGGCACTACTCGCAAAAAGAATCCAAGATTTACTGAGTTCAGGCCCACTGTCCATTTCTATGAACCTCACACAAGCTTGATCGTGACAAGATACAACTCTCCCAGGGTATGTCTACATTACGTGGAAGATCGACCTGGTCAGACCTGGTAGAGGCATGTGAAATCGAACTATTTGGGGTCAGCACTTGACCCCCATACGCCTCAAAATTGCGAGGAGTAAGGGAGGCTGAAGGGAGAGTTTCTCCTGTCAACCTCCCTCTGTGAAGACGGCCCGGTAAGTCGATTATAGCTGCGCAATTGCCATAGCTCAACTTGAGTATCTGCAATCCTTTGTCATGTCAAAGAAGAGCGATGTCCAGACACTGTCCTGGGAGACAATGCAGAGGCTAATAATGGCCAGATTGGAAGTCTAAACAAAGGTGCTGGTTTTTAATGTATCTGCAGAAAGTCACTCATCATCTGCACCAGAGGAGTCCAAAAGTACAGCAAGGATCGCCACACTGTGGTTGTCATCCTTGCACATTCATCACCAGCCTTCCCCTCCCCCCTGCTCTAAATACATGCCCTTTCCTCCTCCCCCAGAGCCAGGCACCCCGAGCCCACCCCACCCCAGCCCCACACATTCCACTCAACTCACTGGAGTAGCAGCTGCAAGATCCAGGACCGTTGGGGTTGCAGGCACTGCACCAGGCCCTGAGGCCATCTCCAGCAACGGAAACCTCAGCATGCAGGCATGGGAGCTGGCCTGAATGGACTGCAGAGAATTAACTCCCTCTCTGGCCTCTAAAGCAGCGGTTCCCAAACTTTTTGGCATCACGCCCCTCTTTTGATTTTTGAGAAACCCTCAAGCCACCCTGACTCTTTTTTAGCATCATCCAATCCCCCCCTAACAAAACATTCAATTTGCAATTTAAAATAAACACAAAAACTTGATATAAAAATGCTATTTAAAATTATAAACAAGCACAATTAGTTTTTCCTGGCCCCCTGCGAGCCACCAGAGCTGACCACAAGAGCTACCTTCCTGAGACCTGCGCTGTCAGAGCCACCCGCCTGAGCTCTGTGCTGCCAGGGTCAGCCACCCACCTGTTCACCAGCCTCCTGGGCAAGCCACCTGCCCATCTGCTGGCTGCCCCAGAAACAGGCCAGCTGCCCGAGCCGCCCACCCAAGCCCCGCACTGCCAGGGCCAACCGCCCGCCTGCCATCCTGAGCCCCGTTCTGCCGGGGCCAGTCACCCGAGTCCCACGCTGCTGGGACCAGCCTCCCACCCGCCAAGCCCCACACTGCTGTGGCCAGCCGCCAGCCTGAGGTGCCTGAACCCTGTGATGCCAGGGCCAGCTGCCAAGCACTGTAAGTCCCACAAACTGGCCGGCTACCTGAGCCCTGTGAGCTGCCTGCCCAATTGTCCCATCCCACAAAGCCAGGCACCACAAGCCCCCTGCTCTTACCCCATCCCCCTCACCGGAGCCAGGAACCCCCAGCCTCTCATCTAATCCCATTCTCCTCCTCCTCCCCAATCCACACTCACTCATCTTTGCAGGAGGCAGCTCGCTCCATGTGGGTCTTCGCCGGCTGCCTGCTTTTTATAGCGGCTGCACCATGTCACCCATGTAAAATAGCAGGGGCTGAGAGCCAGAAGCAAAGGCCGGCTCTTTCTTTAGGTGGGGGGAATGATGGTGGGCTGGGTTGCCTCATGCACCCCCTGGAATGTCTTCACGACCCTAAGTTTGGGAAACCATGCTCTAAAGAGATGTTGCTATCGCTTAGGGTGGAGGCCCATGGATCTGCTCACCATGAACTCCCTTCTCCCATTTAAAGGTGATGGGTTTTCTGTAAGGGCTAAAGGCTAACCAGAGAGTAGTTTACAGAACCATCCCTCACCCACACCCACTATCAGTTTCCTTGCTGTACAGTGCGGCTGCAGGAAGTGTTCTCTTTAAGCTGAGTGCTTGGACAGGAACAATTCAAATGCCACCCAGCAATTAGCAGAGCACCCACGGCTCGCAGCATGTGGCTCTACTGGTGGTGCACATCTACCATATGCCTCAGTGCACCCAAAATTTATTCCACACCTGGATGGAAAAAGACTAGAAGGAACATTGACTGGGGTCCCATTTCGACAAACCAGTTCTGCAGTTGGCTGCCCCGGGCTGATTTTTTCAAGGAATAATAGAAAGAAAAAACACTCAGCGATGCTGCATCATTTGCTTTTTATTGAACCAAACAATTTAAAAACCAAACGACTCTACAGCAATTTGTTCCCTGCTGGGTCCCCAAAACTAAAAGCCCGCCAGCCTAATGACGTGACACAATTAAGCTAATGTACAAAATATACACACCTCCAAGACAATAAGAGGATAAGAAGATAACGTTGATCAGCTTTTCCTGGGACTAAGATGATCTTACACAACCCCTAACTGGCTCTGACTCTTCCTCTGATGCAGAAAAGAGTTTCCGAGTAGCGCAGAGCAACAGAGCATTTCACATTCTAGCACTGTGGCCGGATAATAAAAAGTCCTGTGTCTCACAATCATGGTTTGATCCCTCCCTTCACCTCCAATTTCAGTTTGTTTTAGCTGTATGTCACTATCCTTTCGAATACTTGCACAGCTTAGAGACCTAGTATTCAAATCTAAAACGCTTTTGTTAAATTCCATTGGTCCCAGTGTTTTAAGCATGCAACTAACAAACACCCTCTTTGCTTTCCTACTCCCGCATTTTAAACATTCAGCAACGTTGGCCAGGAGCAGCAATTTTTTTAGGGCACAATATTTTTCCAATCATCTTACGCAAGAAGCTGACTGGATTCTATAGGAGCTGCCTTTCAGCTCAAGCTTTTATTTCGTTCATGATAGCAGGAAAAAGACTCTCCCCACCTGGTGGAGTGTGAGGAATGAAGCTCATCAAGTGAACATGCAAACCATGATGTTCAAAATTAATTAAATACTTTGCATTCATACGACACTTCTCTAGTATCGAGTAAAATCTTTTTCAAAGTCTGTAACAGACATCAAACAACAAATCACCTCTGCGAGGTATGGAAGGATTATCGGTCCCATTTTGCACATGGGAAACTGAGGCAAAGAGTGGTTAAGTGACTTGCTCAAAGACAAGAGTAAGAGCCAGAATAAGAGGTTCAAAGTTGCAGGCTCTCAGCTTTTGGATCAGACCATCAAACCACACACTGGCCTTCAGCTGATTCACCCTATTGTTGATCAGTAAATAATTAAAATACAAGCTTATCAGAGTTGGCAAAAGCCATCACCCGCCTTGTTCATTAAACATAAATCAAAGCACAAACCAATTTCCCAGAAACCTGATAGTTTGGTTTAAGTTATGTGCCTATGCCTAGATTGCAGGCTTCTGCAGATCTGTTGGCTAAGATCTGCTGGGTGGGGGCATTCTGTCGACATCCCTGTACATTTCATTCCACAAGGAAGGAGGAGTGTCTGCATAGAGGTGGGTTTGGAAGTTATGGAAGTGCGCTGCGCAATTTGCGTATCTTTTGCCAACAATTCTCGGCAATCTCGACACAGCCTGGGAGAGTTAATACAATTGCAAGGCTCACTAAGTAGATTGCTTCCTGTGGCTAGGCAGAAAGGAGAGTGAGCTTGTACCTCACATACACACTCCCAATTCAACTGGTCTTGAAATCCCACCCCTCGGATTAACACAACACACCTGAGACACACAGAAGACAGCTCTGTAGAAATCCATTGCATTGGGCTCTACTGGGATTTGTACAGAGTCAAAACACATTTCTAACTAATTAAAATGGAACATCAGGGATTTCCTTGGGAAGTGGAGAACTGCAATATATAAACTGGGATAGGGTTTGTTACACATCTACTGTATATTTTAGAGGGCATCTGTCTCTCAGTGCTATGTTTGTTCAAGAACTCCTCAAACTATAAGAGCTATGACCATGAAATGTGGTAGGTACCTTCCTCTTACCTTAACTGAAACCGAGGTCAGGGTTTGATTGTGCCTGGAAAGTGGGAAATGCCTGAAATCCCAGGATTTCCCAGAACATGGAGAGGGAGGGGCCCAGAGAGGAGGGATGACATACTTCAGACTCACCACTGGGTGCAGTGAGCACAGAGCACAGCAAGACTGAAGAGTGACCACTGGGGGCAACCACAGCAGGAAAACAGTGGTCATGGAGATGGAGTTCTCAATCCTGCCTGATGCTGGATAGGTAGGTGCCTCCCCTGCACCCCCACAACCCTTCCCCCCCACAATTAGCCCTCCCGACATGCTGGGGACAGGAAACTTGCCCTTGGCCCCCTGCCCAAGCTCATGCTAGGGCAGGGGGAAATTGGCCCAAACCAGCCCCCCCCCCACAAGACAGAAGGGAGGGCCAGGAGCCATAGCCCAAACTGCTTCCCCCACAGGACAGGTGGGATGGGAGGTCACGGCCCAACTGCGGGACAGGTGGTGGCAGTGGGCTCGGAGCTGCAGCCAGACTTGGTCCCCGCAGGAGACAGGTGGCAGAGGCTGGGAGCCATGTTCCAAACTGCCCCCCACCCCCACTCTCCAAGGGCATTTAAAACCCCACCCAGTAGGACCTATATGCAACCTCTTACGCATCTGATCCCCCAGAGGGTGGGATTAGCCTTCAGCATGGGAGCTGTGCATGGAAGGCTACTTCCCTGAGGCTTTGACCGCACCTTTCTCCTCCGGCCGAAGCCAGATCCAGGTGGTCGGTTTACATCCTGCATTCCCGGGGCTGCCAGCAGGTTTTGTGGCACTTGCCTATGTGTAGCACCCAGCCCGCCCATTCTAAATACACACCGGCCTGTTTGGGCTGATACGCTGGCACTCAACGCGTGGAATTTTTGGCATGTCACATGACAACAAAGTCTCTCTCAGAAAGCAACCCCGCCTCTTGGCAGGGAGCTGCCTTCCCTTACACGCTCCGAGCCCATGCACCAACTGGTTCTCTACAGAGGGAAAGAGACGTGAAGCTATTTGCAGTTGTGACAGCACCTGAAGACATGCAATGACCGGTGGTTACAGAGGAGGCAGAAGATCGGGTGGGGCTTTTTCTGCACCATGCCAGAGAGGCGTGTTCTTCAGCATGGCTTTTGGAAGCCACTAGCAACTGCTGAGCACCCTCCAGTTTCCACTGAAGATGACCGGAATTGAGGGCATCCAGCACACTGCAGGGTTAGGCCCTAAACTTTGACAGTACTAATTACACCATCAATCCCTGGCCACTGGAAGGTCACCCAAGCAAACAATTGCTCTTTGGCTGATCATTCAGATTAAGAGCTAGGACAGAATTACTTACATGGCTTTAACCCCCTTTATTTGACACTCAAGAGTCAATATTCATCTGTTAGGTGAGTGCCGACCCCACCCTCGTAACACTCTCTTCCCTTCATCTAACCCGATCTCTAAAACCATAGCTCATCATCCACTACCTCAGAGCCTTGCTGGAGTGTCATTGTGACTTCTGGGGACAGATGTTTCCTGCCCCATGAATGCCAAGGAAGTTATGATGGCAGCTGGCAAGAGCTGGTCATGTGACAGAAGATAACCATTTCAAGACTCCACTAATCACTGAGGCTGTGGAGTCGGACTGCTCAAGCAATCAGCACCTGCTGACACAAGCTCCATCAGTGGAGCTCAGCGGAGCAAACTGAATTCTGCCTTGTAACCATATTTGAAGGTGATACACCTGTATGGTGGAAAGGAGGCTCCTTAACATCTGCCCTTGAGATTCTCTCTAGACTAGTCATCTTCAAGCTTACAGCTCAGAAAAGCTGTGTGCAACACAAAGACCCACAGACTGGTCTCAGGCCGAGCGAAAGAGCGTTGCTCAACCAGCGTGCCCCATACTACTCCAGCACACGGCTTAGCATAATGCAACTCACTGACCAAATGGGATGGGGGAGCCAGGATCCTCTCAAGCATCAAGGAAACACCATCTCCTCCTTCCCACCCAGCCAGCAAGAGGGAAGCAGAAAACACTATATTGACCAAAGAACTGGGAGTCACAAGGCAGTGACAAGACGGGTTGACGTTGCAGGGCTGCGACACAGAACTCACAATGTATCACTGTGTGATCAGTTCACTCAGCGCTGTGATGTCATGAGGAAAATACCACCACAAAGGATCAGGGCATTACTGTGTGGTTCTGTTTACTACTCTGCTCACTGGCTCGGCAAGCAGGAATTCACAGGGACAGACTGGAGCTGGTTGAGCGGGCACCTACAGGCCTGCTGCTCCTGCAGGTGAAGTCAATGGAAGCTTTGCTAAGTCCAGGCCCCAAGTGATTTTCTGATCTCATTTGGGAAACAAGATACACATAGTAACCTTGGTTTGCTCACAACCAGAGCACTACCCCAGAGCATCCAACACAGAACAGAGACCAAAAATTCAAGAGACTGAGGGGCGAAAGATTTCAAACCCAAAAATGTTTTGCAAACTACCATAAATAAAGGGGCACCATCGGATTACACATCAGACTGTATATCCAACACAAGAATGACCTGATTACAATCACATGGGTTGTTAAGAGGCATTTTTGACGTCTTACTCACTTTGCTATTGTTTGCTCCATTTCTGTATTTCAACTAGGCATCCAAACAGCGGCTGCTCTGTCCAGCTTTCAGGTGCTCGTGTGACAGCGCAGTACAGCACAGGGAATACTTGCCAAGAACACAATTGCAGTGGTGGTTTTTTAGAGTTACAGATTTCAGGGACCACTTCTGTGGGTGGGGGCTTGGGGAAAAGGTTAATTTCACAGAACAACTTTATTCCTTAAGGTCAGTCTCAGAAAGTTGTACCTGTACTTCTCCTACTGAATGTCAGCCATCAGGGCTGCTAGACGTCACCCTCTTGCTATTGTAAGACCCCTGGTTTCTATCTCCTCTTTGCAGCTTCCTAAAGTGACAAACAGGATGTACTGATCAGGGGTTCCCAGAACTGGGACATTCATTTATTGCACTGAAAGGGAGAGTGTCTTTACTTCCATGGCTTGTTCTGGAGGTTGCTGCTGCTGAAGGAGCGGGTGGCGAGGGCGCCAGCTGGGCTGGCGGTGGGGAGGTTCTGGCTGCTCCTTACAGCTGTTGCTTTGGAGTCGCGGCCTGAGGAAGCCCGGCTAAGACGGCCTGCAGAAAAGGAGAGAAACCCACGTGACTTTTTGCTGAAGAGATGATCAGCCCAAAGAAGTTTGTTTTAGTTCGCAGGTAATAGGTCTGGGGCTGACACGAGAGACCGGGATCCATATGCAATCCTGCCCCTTTGTTTTTAACTGTGTCCAGAGAGGCAGATCCCGCCCAGGTACCTGATGCCCTTTCAGGCTCCCTCAAAGAACCAGCTGCCTGGTTGTCATGGAGGGTCCGTCTACGCTACAATCAGACACCCATGGCTGGCCCATGTCAGCGGACTCAGGCTTGCTAGGCTGTTTAACTGATGTGTAGACGTTTAAGGGTGACTAGAGTGGAGGCCTGAGGGCCCTGAAAAGTGGGAGGGGTGCAGATCTCAGCCTGCGGCCTTTGGCCCGCATGTCAACCCTGCAAGGTGACAGCCCTGTTAGCCGGAGCAGCTGACACAGGGTAGCTGCAGGTTTCTAACTGCAGTGCAGACATCCCTTGACAGGCAGGCTCTGTGGAATATGCAGGCCCAGCCTGGCGAGAACTGGCCCTATTGCACCATCACTACAGCAAAAACCCTGCCTGCACTTGGGAGCGATGTTCCCCTAATCTTTTCCATCCATGTGCGGAATAATTTTCTGTATGTGCACTGAGGCATGTGTGAGTGTGCACCATTCGTAGACATATAAAGCCTAGCTGTGGGTGCTCTGCTAATCAGATGGTGCGGCATCTGACCTCTCGAGTGGCTGCACGATCACTCAGCTTACAGGGAACACTACTCAGGCGGGGAACGGGATGGGAACTATTATGCATAGATGGTCTGGGGTGGACCTGGCGGAGAAGAGGGAATGACAGCTGCAGCTATGCTTCCTACCACCCATGCTATGTCATCCTCTGTGCCCCTTCTGTACTGCACTGCATTTGCAGTTAACAAGGTTTAATCTTCTCTGACATGCTGGACATGCTTGTTGCAGGGAGCAGACAGCAATCCCTGTTCTGGACCTACAGCTACAGACCTTACACTAGTGCAGCAAGTGACTGGATGAGAAACAAGAGAGCAGTGAAAGGCCCCAGGACTTGGAAAAGCCTGCAAGTCTTCATTAGAGCTTGCAGGTAATTTTCTACAGGACTGTCCTTTGGGTTTATGGGGCCCTGCACAGTACTGTTTAATCAGTGCCGTTACAAACAACAGCAGCCTGGGGGTGATGATGATTTTTAGAGATGTGATTTTATAATCGTCATCAACAAACTAATGCACTAGTTTTAAAGACATTTTAAACTCAGGTCCTGTCGCCTAACAGCAAACTCAGAAACTGAAAGTCTATACCTGGGGTTAGCAAATGCTCACTAGATGGCTTCAGTGGCTCTTGAATAGCTCTTTCACAAGTTCAATGTTCTGCTAATAGCTCTGGCAGGCTTTTTCACTCCTAAGTTAACTAGATCCTCCCCATACAGAAGCAGAGCCACAACAGGAAGAGGCAGATGGGTGGACATTAAGACCCAGGGGTGTCCCAAATTTTTGGGTGCTCTACGTAGCTGCATATTCTCTATATGGATAAGGACAGTCCTGGTTGCAAGTACTATGCAATATTGCAGAGAGCTGCCAGTCCCACTGGTGCCTGGCTTATCCTGAAGTCTTCACTCAAACAAAGCTTCCATGGTCTTCAGTGGGTGTTCGGGTGCTCTATAAATAACACAAGAGAAAGCCCCTGTCCACAGTGGGATCAGCCCGGTACATGAGGTTCGGGGTTCTAGTGGCTACGTGGCCTGGTCAGCGTGAAAATGCATTTCCTCCACCAGAGATCTAGTTATAAAATGAAGGTGATGCCAGCCCTAGGGAAGTCTATGGAAGTTTGCCATGGGGTCTTACTGGCAGTATCTGAGGGGATCTGCTCCTCTTCCAGGTAGTATTCTATCTTTTGTAGATCTTCTGCAGTAAATCTCCATTTATTCTCAGCACGCGTGGGCGTTCCTCTTGGGGTAGCTCTTTTCCGGGCAGATCCAGTGTAAGTTGCCAACTGGCAAGAAGCTGGGAATGAGCCAGTGACTAGCCCTTCAGGGATCTTCTGTGCAAGGACTTTCAGGCCTGGACACAATACAGAACATACGGTTAGTGATGACTAGTTAATTGCAGTTGGTGGTCAGGCTTTTGAACTAACTTTTGTCTCCTGATCAGAAGTGACAGGAGAAGAGCTACTGACAGCACTACCCAGGAACTAGGGGTTGGGGCTCATGAGACACCTATATAGAGGTCATTCTTCTCAAGTGCTAGCACTTTTCAGTAAGTACTGCGCTTCCTTGACTGCCACAGGTTGGAGTGGAAGTTCAACACATGGGAAGATTAGCTCCTAGACTTTGCTTTTGGGAGCAGCAGGTCTCATGAAGGCAGCTGCAAGGCCTAGGCTCTCAAAAGGCCTTGGAGGCTGCAGGATACTTTTTGGGGATAAAAATGCATGATGCAAAGTACAAGAAAGAAAAGACTCAGTGTTCCTCCCCACCACCTTCTCATACACACAGTTCTGGAGAATACTGCTATAGGGGATGCTAATGGAGCTATGAGAGCCAACCTCCACCAGGATTTCTAGGTCCTGAAGTGATGGGCTCTTCACACTTGCTTTGAGCACACAGAAGCTGGATAGCTCTGGCTGTTCTTGGTAAAAGCTATTTACACACAGTGTTGATACTATAACTCATGGAATCAGAGTGGGGCTCCAATAGTGGGTGCCTTTGACACCAGCCTTTCACCGCTGATGAACATAAGAACATAAGAACAGTGATACTGGGTCAGACCAAACGTCCATCCAGCCCAGTATCCTGTCTGCCGACAGTGGCCAGTGCCAGGTGCCCCAGAGGAGGTGAACCGAAGACAACGATCAAGCGATTTGTCTCCTGCCATCTGCCCCCAGCCTTTGACTAAGGGCTAGGGGCACCATACTTTATTCTTGGCTAATAGCCATTTATGAACCTAACCTCAAAAAAATTATCACGCTCTTTTTTAAACTTTGTTAGAGTGCTGGCCTTCACAGCCTCCTCTGGCAAGGAGTTCCACAGGTTGACTGTGTGCTGTGTGAAGAAAAATTTTCTTTTATTAGTTTTGAACCTGCTACCCATTAATTCCTTTGGTGTCCTCTAGTTCTTATATTATGGGAACAAGTAAATAACTTCTCAATATTCACTTTCTCCACACCACTCATGATTTTGTATACCTCTATCATATCGCCTCTCAATCTCCTCTTTTCTAGACTGAAAAGTTCCAGTCTCTCTAGCCTCTCCTCATATGGGACCCTTTCCAAACCCTTAATCATTGCCCTTTTCTGAACTTTTTCTAATGCCAGTATATCTTTTTTTGAGGTGAGGAGACCACATCTGCACGCAATACTCAAGATGTGGGCGTACCATAGTTTTATATAGGGGAAGTATGATATTCTTCGTCTTATTCTCTATCCCTTTTTTTAATAATTCCTAACATCCTATTTGCTTTACTGACTGCCGCTACACACTGTGTTGATGTTTTCAGAGAACTATCCACTATAATTCCAAGATCCCTTTCCTGATCTGTTGTATCTAAATTTGCCCCCATCACATTGTATGTATAATTGGCGTTATTTTTCCCAATGTGCATTACCTTATACTTACCCACATTAAATTTCATTTGCCATTTTGCTGCCCAATCACTCAGTTTGCTGAGATCTTTTGGAAGTTCTTCACAATCTACTCTGAATAGTTTTGACTATCCTGAACAGCTTGGTGTCATCTGCAAACTTTGTCACCTCACTGCTTACCCCTTTCTCTAGATCATTGATGAACAAGTTGAACAGGACTGGTCCCAGGACTGACCCTTGGGGAACACCACTAGTTACCCGCCTCCATTGTGAAAATTTACCATTTATTCCAACCCTTTGTTTCCTGTCTTTTAACCAGTTTCCAGTCCATGAAAGGATCTTTCCTCCTATCCCATGACCACCTAATTTACATAAGAGCCTTTGGTGAGGGACCTTGTCAAAGGCTTTCTAGAAATCTAAGTATTATTATGTCCATTGGATCCCCCCGTCTGCATGTTTGTTAACCCCTTCAAAGAACTCTAATAGATTAGTAAGACAAAACTTCGCTCTACAGAAATCATGCTGACTTTTGCCCAACAAATCATGTTCTTCTACGTGTCTGACAATTTTATTCTTTACTATTGTTTCTATTAATTTGCCTGGTACTAACGTTAGACTTACGGCTTATGGCTTGGGTTAAAGAATTATCTATTTGGGGCAAGTGAAAACAAGGTGCATGATCACATATTATGACCCCCCCAAACCTTGTTTACACCAAAGGTATGGGAGATTTCTCCAATTGTTACTTTAGCACCAGTGGTGCTAGCCATAGCAAGAGCAAGAATATGGGCAGGATGTTCTTTCATCCGCCAAGGAAAAGTGGGAGCACATGGTATAGAACAGATGCCGACTTGAAAAATTAAGAAGATCCCAGGTTCTCTTGACCCACTCTAAGCAGTGTCGGATATCACACTGACTGGAACATTGCAGTCCAGCATGCCCAGCGGGTGGGAGAATTCCTTAAAATCCTCGGCCCAAACAAAAGCTTGGAGACACTTGCCAAAGCTAGGCTAAATGGTGGCAGTTTGGTGGCCAGGACTGTAACACACAGGTGGAGCTGTGTACTTACCTCTGTCCCTGTATCTCGTGCAAGGCTTGCTCCCAGCTCTCAATTTTAACCCAAGTCCCCACATTTACGATGCCAAAAGAAAACCCCTCACCTCCAGATAACATGAATAAGTTCTCAAAGCCCCTCTCACACATGGTAGTGGCTGCCTGGCTGGCTAGTCTCTCATCATCATCATACAGGATGATAATCTTCCCGTGAGCATTTTTCTGCCAGGCAGAGATGTTAAAGAACCTGCATTTTTTAAATGAAATGTTACATTAATTTGATGTCTGATGTCATCTTCTTGTGTCTGTGTACACGGCAGAGACTGGTAGACCTGATTTAAAGGGTCAGGCTTGAACCCTCAACTTGCTGCCTAGAATGCTTCCCTTACCACCATTAAGTTTAGTTTTGCAAGGGGCCAGGACTCCTAGACAGTCAAGGAAAGGCAGAAATCACCTTCTCCTTCCAGGAATCAAGACCTGTGATTAGTCCTAGAGTCATAGGCCTGGTCTACACTACAAAGATACATCGCTCGGGGTGTGAAGAATTCATACCCCTGAGCAACAGAGTAAAGCCAATCTACCCATTGGAGCAGACAGTGCTAGGTTGACAGAAGCCCAGACTCCACCCTGGGGGATATCAACAAGCCCATCAATTTTAAGATCAGAAGGGACCATCCGATCATTCAGTCTGACCTCCTGCATGTCCCAGGCGCCGATACCATCTAGTCCTTGCCACACTCAGACCAACACCCAGAGTTACATCAGAGTCCTACAGGCCTCAGGAGACTGGATCATCATGAGTCTCAGGCAGCGAACAGGAGGCACCAGGGTGCGCCAAGGCCCTGAGTGAGAGATACCCAGAGAATCCCAGCAACTGACCAATACTCCATGTGCAGCAGAAAGGGAAAATCCTCAAGGTGCCTGCCAGCCTACCTGTGCCTGTGCCATATAGAAACACAGAAGCTGGCAGTAAGGGATGAGCCCCTTCCCCTGTTGGTGTGGAAGTCCATAATCTGGGATACTGCCCACCTAATTCTAAACTTTCAAGAGGAAGTCTAAACCCTTCTCTGGGGAAGCCAGTGGAGCTCTGTTTAATGCCTCAGCCGAAAAGTGTGGTGCCAGAATATCAGCACTTTTCAAGCTTTCAAGCCTTAGCTCACACACTAGAACAAAATAGTCTAATCCTGAGAAGGGTGGAGCACACACCACTCCTAAACTGCAGTCAATGGCTTTGCAAATGACAGGTGCCTAGCACCTCTCTCTGACAGCTGTAACACCCAACTCTGACATCAAGTAATCCCTCAATATCAGCGTAGGAAGGCCCCATCCTGCTCTGGTGAAGTCACAAACTCCCATTGACTGTAATGGTGGCAGGAGTTGGCTCTGTGTTCACCCAATGCAGAAAGAGGCTATTTGCCAAAGCATTGCCTCTCTAGAGCACCACACTATAAAAAGGATACATATTCCAGAATGCTGTTCGTATAAGGATTCATGGTTCTGGACAGCGTTGCGATAGGGTAGGAATAAGCTGCAGAGACAAGAGACAAGGGTGAGGGGAGGAACACCTGATCAGATTAGGACCTGTCAGAGTACAGAAGCCCAGTTCGCTGTGAAGAAAGGCTTAATTTCAGTTCAGCTTCTCCCTTCTCCTGCCCAGTGCTTTCAGAAGGGAGAGGGAGAGAGTGTAGAGAGCCTGCTTGGGAGACAGAGTGGAGACAATGTCTTTGGGAACTCTCAAGTATAGGGGTCCAGAATTCCCCCACCCCCGTTTCCTTTCTGCTTGTGTTGGCTTATTTTGCTTTCTCATGGCCAATGCTCAGGCTGCCTCTATTGCTGTTTTGCAGGGACAGGCTACGCTCATAACTAAAAACCCAGAGCCAGAGGGACGACTTCACAGCACAAGTCTTGCCCCATCATCTTGGCTCTCAAGAGATGGGAGCTCACCCTCCAAAGGCCCGCCTCACCTTCAGTGGGGAAAGGACAGTGGCAGGGCTGGCTGGGCTCAGCTGTCAGGGAACACAGGCTGCATGGTTCAGTTTCAATACTGAGTGAAACAACAACATCTGTTACATGCTTTGTGGCAAGAAATGTTGAATGTACTATGCCACCAGCTAACACTGACCAAGGCTCAGGAAATCCTTTGGTGATCGGGGCCTCTCTTACCTCCAACAATATGACATTGGTCATATGCATCTTTATCTCGTACATCAAGCAGCAGGAAGGGGCAGTCAGGATAGGGCTTGTCTTTAGCGTTTGTGTCTTTAGCGTTAGCATCAGATTTCTTCCGTAGGCTTTTGTCTATGTCTAGCTCACCGACGCCGCTTATCACACTACAAAAGGCAAGAAAGCAGACAATGATGTAAGCTCTCATTCTGTAAGGACTTCTGCTTCTCTGAATTAAGACTAGGAAACTTGTCAGTTGTTTTCTGATCCAATCACAGCTGAACACGACAAATTACTACAAAAGGATGGAAAAGGATATTACCGCTTCCTTCAAAATTCATTAATGAACTTAAGGAGTCAAGTGAACCAGTTGGGGAGTAAAATTTTTCCTTCTGACTTCTTCTTAAAAATGTAGAAGATTTATTTTCATAGGTCTGTGCTCCCAGTGTCTGGTTTGGAAGTACTCAGTACCTGTGAAACACAGCAAGGTTTCTGAAAGGTTGTGCCGCATCATTTGTGCTGACAGAAGAGTAGTCAAAAGTTCTAGTACTTCAGTAGGTTACCAAAATGGAGATTTTGGTAATTCATTCACAATTCATGCTGCACAGATTATGCATGCCATCTCTACACTGGAGATGAGGTGCTCAAAAGGGAAGAGCTACATGGTGATTATACCACTGGACTGTGCCCACAACCTACCGGAGATATTACAGCTACCAAGGAACCTGACAACCCTGAATATCAGATCACAGAACACTAGAACTGGAAGGGACCTCGAGCAGCCATCGAGTCCAGTTCTCTACCCTCTCGGCAAGACCTAGCACTATCTAACCTCCTCTTAAAAATCTCCAATGATAGAGATTCCACAACCTCCCCAAGTAATTTATTCCAGTGTTTAACCACCCTGACTGTTATGAAGTTTTTCCTAATGTCTAATCTAAACCTCACTTGCTGCAGTTTAAGCCCATTGCTCCTTGTCCTATCCTCAGAGGTCAAGGCGAAAAATTTTTCTCCCTCCTCCTTGTAATCCTCTTTAAGGTACTTGAAAACCACTATCATGGCTCCTCTAAGTCTTCTCTTTTCTAAACTAAACAAGCTCAGTTCTTTCAGTCTTCCCTCATAGCTCACATTCTCTAGGACTTTAATCCTTCTTGTTGCTCTTCTCTGGACCTTCTCCAATATCTCCACATCTTTCATCCTCCATTAACTCAGACACTTGCAGCACTGTGAGTAGTGGTGTACCCGATGCCCCCTGGTTACAAAAAGAGAGCTCATTTTCCATGGACCAGTCACTGGCTCCTCCATTAAGACCATTAGTGACACATTAGTTTCAGTTTGGTGGGGGCAGTTTGTGATGCAAATTTGTGACCAGGAGGCTTTAGATCAGGGATTCCCAGCCTGTGGGTCGGGACCCAAACATGGGTTGTCATTACATTTTCTAAGGGTCGTCAGCCGGTCACTCCTCTGGCTCCCAGTCCCTGTCCTGCCATGCTGAAATGGAACTCAATTTAATTGATTTAATGGCTTGTAGGGAACTGCCTGTGCTGCAGGTGGGAGAAGGGAGTAGGAGGACCTGAGGACAGGTGGAGCTGAGCAAAGGAGGCGCTGGTGGCCCAGCAAAGGAGCAGTGGGGGGCAGCAGTGTGCTCACGTGAGGTAGGTGCGGGGGTGCTTTGGGGCTGTGAGGGGTTTAAGCCTGGGGGTAAGGGGGTGAATCAAGATATATAAAATTTATTTTCCCGGGGAGAACCTCCTCCACCCCGGGTTTGAATTGCCTTGGGTCACAAAGTCTTCCTGAACTGTCAAAATGGGTTGCCATCTCAAAAAGCTTGAGACCCGCTGATTTAGACTGAGTCACACTCTCTTGTTTCAGGCTGGTCACAGGACAGCCTTCTGTTGGAGGTAGAAGCTCCAGTTGCTACCATCAGGCCAGGATTCAAATGAGAAAAGCTCTGTCTCTCACTGCACCCCAAGCTGTGGCACATGGATTTCTAACCCCAAACCTGGGCACATTTTGCAGCGACTCAAAGTACAACAAAACAATTTGCAAACAAATGCATCTGAAAAGAAATGGTGTCTGAGTAACCAGAGAGCTCTTTGGGATTAACTGTTAATTGATAACAGGTCCATAAAAGACTGAACAGTAGACTTATTAAATGAGACACCTGGAAGGGACAGGTGTTGTATGCCACAGTTGGTGGGGAAGTAGGAAAAATGTAGTAGGTGGGGGAGGAAAGCAGTTCTTTGTGCACTGCTATCAGGTACCTCTGCAGAGTAGACCGATACGATTCCCCAGCCCCTGTGTTGTTTATGAACAGGACGGGACTGGCTGGTTTCTCAGTAGGGCTTCCTTTCCCATTAGTCCCAGCTGTGAGTTCAGCATCAGTCTCTGAAACAACAGTATCACCATCTAAAAAGGCACAAAAGGTAATGAAATTTAAGTTATTTGTGGAGGAATTACCCTCTGATTTGTAAACTCAAAGATCCAACTCCATTCCTTGAAGCACGCGTACCGCAGGATTCAGTGTTTATTAATCTCTTGCATTTAACACAGTGCGCTCTCTCCAAGGAGCCTAGAGAGTCAACAAAAATGCGAAACTGAATCTAAACAGATGGGCCTGGACCAAACCGTGTATCTTAACATGGTTAAAATCTGGGGAATTTTGGACCTAGATCTGAGTTTTGTGGTTAACACTTTATCTCTGCAATTGGTCAAATGAAAACCAGGAGCCAGACATCTCGGAACACTGGGAAAACAGCTGGATTTTGTAACTCAAATCCATTCCTACTAGATAAAGATCCTTCTTCCACAACTGAAGAACAGCCACCTAAGGCAAGCTGCAATGCTGGTGGAGGAGGAGCACTTTATTTATTTGTTTATGTATTTATTTTAAGGAAACGAAAGGTGTAAGGAAGCACATAGCCAATAGAAACTACCAGGAAAGTCAGCCAAACACATTCTGTACTAGAGAATTATGCTTAGAATATTAGGGCCAGCACCCTAATCTTTGTAACAGAGGTCATGTAATCATTAACGACTCAAGTCCATTAACTGACCAGATCCAAACCCGCTTAGCTTAATGAGTTCACAGCCCAAGGCACAATAGCTGTGGACTGAAAACATTTGTTTTTCTCTCCAATTAGACAATATTCAGTGAGTTCACTGAGTTTGCCCTCCTGGACTCTAAAACAATGAACTTGGTTGCTAAGACACCGAACCCTGGAATTGGAGGACAGAGCTCAAGTTCATACACTGGCAAGCAGTGCATCTCATCATCCCTACAATAAAGATCATTACCTTCCAGTTTTTGGATCTCCTCAGCTGACACTTCTAATGTTTCATCCGAGAGAGAGGCAACCTGAATGACCTGCAGGAAACAATAATAAACCTGGTACAAGTGTCTTGGAGCTGCGACAGAAGCACTGGCTTTGCAAAGATTCAGAGCATTCTGCAAATCAGAACCCAGGCAAGGCAGGACACTCACTCTGTTAGGCCCACGTCTTGGATGTGACTCTATGCCCCATGTCACATAGATGCCTTATCTCTTAAGTAAAATAAAAGGACACTCAGCTTTAGAAGAAAGAGACCCAAATATTTGACAAAAGTATCCCTTAAAAACACTGAATGTAATAAAAATCATAGTGTGTTCTGACATTTATAGAACTTTACCCCAAAATTGTGATCTACACTTTGCAGAGTCTACACTACCTTAGAGGAAAAGAGTTACAGCATTAATCTGCAATTGTGCAAGATGCTGTAGTTAATATAATATAGTGCTTTCATAAATTAGAGCCCAGTCCTCACTCATGCACGTAATCCTAATGAAGACAGTGGAACTAATCCTATGTAAGGACTGAAGGACGGGGCCTCTACTAAAGCAAATGTATGTTCTACTTTAGGAAGGAGAGGCAAAGGAGTCTTTTCCTTTCAGGTTTTTACCAGTTACCTTGACACAAGGTAGTTCCAAGCTCTTGGCCTTCTATATTTTTAAACCATGGTTTGTTTCACTTTTTAATATTTTGCTTCATTTGACATGTTGTGTTTTTCCACTAAGAAACGCTCAAAATGCCCTTAACTTAAAGGTTGGCGGGTTGTTATCATTTATGATTCAACCAGGCATTACATGCTGGGACTGATTTGTTTAAACCAGCATCATATCATATTCAAATGATATTCCATACAGCCCCATTCCTTAGGGAATCTCTAAGCACCTTACTAAGGGTGAGAGCATTCTAACACTAATTTGGAATCCCCACTTTAGGAGATCTAAGTGTTGATGACACAGTTTCCACTGACATCAATTGAAGTAAAAGGTGTGCAGCACCTCTGAAAATGATGGCCTCAGTGATTTACTTTCTATAAAACACAAATGTGCAGAGTGGGGGGAAAATGACAGTCTGTTTGCCAGACCAAGCTTCAAGTGCAATAAAAAATAACATCAGACATAATATAAGAGGCATGCTAACAAGAACCTAATCAGAAACAGCCAGGGGAAAATAATCATACGTACCAGTTGGGCAAAAGTAGTCACTTTCAGCCTCTTGAATAGCTCATCTTTTTTATATCTGTAATCTTTAATGAAAAGAAAGAGAGTATGTATTTTCCCACATCTATTTACAGCACCTAAATTATGAGAACTAGCAAGAGCCATTATCATAGCACCAAACATGTGAAGTGACTAGATTTTCTGGGTGACGCGGGTTGCTGTAATGGATGGAAAAGTTGGAATAAACTTGAAGAACCAACAGAATTTACACCTAGGACAGATACTGTCCTAATATATACTTCTCAAGGGAGACTGGGCTGAGCTATTTCCACTACCGCAGAGCAGAAAAAGTTCACAAATTCAGCACTCCTCCAACAGGTACGGTAAGACAGGACACTGCACCAGCCAGACTCCTTCCCTGCAGCCTCCCTTAACTCTGGTGTGCTAATCTCCCCAGCTATTTTGTTTCAAGCCCATTGCTGCTGCAAAGCCTCTTAAGTTACAGACAAGGCCTCTATGACCTGAATTTTTATCCCACGTACTGTTTATAGCAATTAGAATATAAGTATTCTGAGATGGACCCATTCCCAAAGTTTAAGAAGCTGCTGTGTTCAAGTAACAAATTTGCATACTACAATCAGCTGGTTAAAATGCTTCAGGTCATTCTACTTCGTTTTGAATAAAAGTCAAATCTAGGACTCCATTCCATAGTCGTACAGGCAAAACCACAGAGAAGTGTGATTCTCACAAGGCACTAGATTACAGGTAAGTGTGAACACTGTACAGTTCTGAAGTGGATATTGCATTCATGGATGGAGCCCTTGTTACCAGAAAGATATTGTACTAATTGTGTGGAAGGACTTGGAAGGCAGACAAATAGAGACAAAAGCGAGCAGAGGTATTGGCTTACAGAGGAAGATTAACAGAGCTAAACATAGGCCATCTGGAAAGAGATGACTGAAGACAGGCAATGTACCAGTAGACAGACGTGTGAGAAGTATCCTCAACAAGGAGAGGAAGAATTCTTTAGTGTGATACCAGAGAAGTAGTGGGGTGAAGATAAGAGTGGAAAATGTAAGAGGAATATCAGGAAAAACACCTTGCTGTGAATCTGTTAAGATGTGAAAGTCTCCCAGGTGAAGCTGTCACAGCCTCATTCTTTGGGGCTGTGTCTACACGTGCCCCAAACTTCGAAATGGCCATGCAAATGGCCATTTCGAAGTTTACTAATGAAGCGCTGAAATGCATATTCAGCGCTTCATTAGCATGCGGGCGGCAGCGGCGCTTCGAAATTGATGAGCCTTGCCGCCGCGCGGCGCGTCCCGACGGGGCTCCTTTTCGAAAGGACACCACCTTCTTCGAAGTCCCCTTATTCCCATGAGCTCATGGGAATAAGGGGACTTCGAAGTAGGCGGGGCCCTTTCGAAAAGGAGCCCCGTCGGGACGCGCCGCGCGGCGGCAAGGCTCATCAATTTCGAAGCGCCGCTGCCGCCCGCATGCTAATGAAGCGCTGAATATGCATTTCAGCGCTTCATTAGTAAACTTCGAAATGGCCATTTGCATGGCCATTTCGAAGTTTGGGGCACGTGTAGACACAGCCTGGGACATTTAAAACAAGACAGAACAGGGCACTGGAGACTTTGCAATATGGAACAACCCTGCATTGGCAGAGGAGATACAATAGATGCCCTAGTAAGGCTTCACCATCTCTAGAATTTGCTACTGTTAAAAGTGATTCTGCATGTGACTTTTTATCTTTTTTATTTACCTAGAGCATAGTTGGCTTGTGGAACTCCTTGCCAGAGGACGTTGTGAAGACCAGGACTTCAGTAGGGTTCAAAACAGAACTAGATAAATTCATGAAGGTTAGGTCCATTGATGGTTATTAGCCAGGATGGATAGGAATGGTGTCCCTAGCCCCTGTTTTTCAGAGGCTGGAAATGGAGGACAGGATAGAAATCACTAAGTGACTACCTTTTCTGTTCAGTACCTGGGGGGCATCTGGCATTGACTACTGTCGGAAGATAGATAGAGATGGGAGAGGAGGGAAACCTTGCATTACCAGTTGCCTACAGAGACATCATTCTCCAGGTTATCTTCAACCTGAGTGTCACAGGAAACAGACCCAATTTGCACGCATAATTGAAACATCCCCTATTGCTGCTATTTGCTTTCTCTCAAACACGCAGTTTCTGAGGGAGCTTTGGCTGAGCCATTTCCACTACCATAAAACAGGAAGAGTCTACAAATTCAGCATCCTGCCCTATTGTTAAACATGTTAAACAGGTCTGTTCAAACATGGAGAGTAACTACAAGGTGTTAAGAGCCCCATGCTGGTCTGTGCCGAAGTGGAGCAGAAAAACAAAAAATGCAGATGTAAAGCTTTGAAACCCTCTTACAAAGGTGACCCTGGGATTCATTAACGTGCCTTCAACACATTGGGTTTAAGGTTTCACACAAAAGATCTGCACACAAGCCCACTCCTGTACAATGAACTGCCTTGGACACATGAAAGATTAAGAATGACCCTTGTGAGACTTTAACCTGTAGTTCCAGCAAAACTAGATGTTTCAAGCTTTATTCCTAGACCATAAAGCTGTCTCCTGCATCTCCATTCTAATTAGCCAGTGCCCCAAAAACCAACGTGACTCTGAATTAATGGAAACAGCTTTCTTCTGAACAGCCCACTTCTCTTGCCAATACAACAAAACTCAAAACCCCTAAAGACAATGTAATTTGTCTCTCCAGGCTGATATCCTCAGCCATGGCTCTGAGACAGAATGTCAGAATCCATTACCTGGATGAAAGAAGCAAAAATAACAAAGCTCAACTATAGTCCTAAGAAAAACACTACGAAAACTTATGTATAAAAGTCAATGGCTCCTCATATTTTTATCCTAATGACTAGCAATTAAATATTGCAACTACTGGATGTTTAACCTTCTTCAAACTGGGTTTATTTATACAAAGAGCTATCACAAATCTTTATGATTTCATTCTACCCCATAGCTGTTAGACTTCCTGTATGAATTCAGAGGATTATCACTTTTACCAAATCTGTATTTAAATTAGCAAATAATATCAAATATTTTGTTGAGGACTTACCCAGAACATTAGAAAGCTCAGGAAAATGCTGCTTCTCATTGCAATAACAACATTACATACCTGGTTCCAACTGGGAAGATCCATTTGGACTTTCTGACATTATGATTCAAGGATTTGGTATTAAACTGTAATTTTTCTATTGAAGATTCACAAAGCCTAGTTTCCCCAGGCTTCAGCAACAAGAGAAACAAGATATATTTAAGAAAGGATCAGATCTTGCACCTACTTCTCTCAAGTCTTTGCTCCAAATGACTGAAATTAGTGTCAGCTATCTTATTAGTTTTGATTTTCCAGCAGGTGTACAGCCTGGCTCTCTCAAATTGCACAAAAGACAGAGAATTGACTGTAGTAGGCATCTAATGCTGTGTCCAACTGGTGTCATCTATCCATGAGAAATCAAGGGAAAAAAATTTCTAAACTGCCTGGGAACACAAGGTACCCATTCAGCACAAATGTGATGAGAAAACATCTACTGTGCTCTAGAACTGGGATTTAAACAAGAAGCCTTCAACAAAAAAGGATTCACAACAGAGTTTAAAACTGAAGACAGCAACACAATAAGATCTGTAGAATAGATAACTACTGGACGGCCATTGCTTTTTACATAGTGAAATCTTAGTCAATTGATCAACAAAAGATGCCATGAAATAAGGTAATTTTCCTTTTCATTTTACCAAGAGACTCACAACTACAAACAAAGACGAGGGAACAAAAAGCAAGAAAACATTTTTTAACCAACTCAAGCTCACTTCTGTGTTACAGAAATGTGATCCCCCTTGCAATGTGAGCTTTAGGATGTCAAAGTGATGTTAAAGGGACAGCATGAAACAGATTTTAAAAACCTGAAAATGGGCATACAAAATCATAATGGCCTTAGTGTTTTGTGATTTTTATTTCATCTCTCAATAAAAGCAGGGTTATATGGAATTAAATAATTTTCCTGACTTCCAATGCACTAACAACAGTGCTACTGACTAGCTTCACTGGAAAACTGAGCGAAATGCAACAGAAAGATACTAATCGGTTAGGCTTTCATCATCTTCAAAATCTAGAGAGTTAAAGAGTTAAAATATGCTGAAGCAAATCCCCCCATCATAATTCCACTCCTTCCATGTTGTTAAAACATAAAGGCGACATGTCCCGCTAAAAGTCTAACTCGATCAGAAACAAGGCTTTAAGTTCAAACACCTAACTTGCTGAAGTAAAAGCAAAAGCCATTTAATGCTAAAGATATAGATAGCAAAAGAAGGTCTCTTAGGCTATGTCTACATGAAGGAAAGTAAGTCAATTGCAGATACCCAGTTCTAGCTACAGCAATTATGTAGCTAGAATTCACGTACCTGTAACTGACTTACCTTGATGTCCTCGCTGAAAAAGGTCGATGAGAGAGTTTTTCCTGTCAACCTCCCTTACTCATTGTGAGATACGAGGAGTACAGGGGTTGACTGACTACCCCAATAAGTCAATTTTATGCATCCCTACCAGATGCGTGAAATCGAACCCTTGAAGATTGACCCAAGCTAGTGCAGAAATAGCCTTAGGTATGCCATTTGCAATTGGCTTAGGTTTACTATGTATAATATAAGTGCATCCTACCACTGCTGAAGAACAGTTTGTCGAGCCTCACTAGCACTGCCTTTGTTGCCCAAGTGTGTGTGATGACACCCTCTAGTGGCCATGGTATACAGATAACTCAGAAAAGAAAGGGCACAGGAAGAACAGAAAAGGTACGACTTTATTTCCAAGATTCTGGGGACAAGCGAGAGCAAGCCAACATATGCCTAAAAACAGAAATTTGGGCATAAATAACACCGGGCCTTTTAAATCAGACCAGGCCGGCTTTAGGATTAAATTTAGACAGCACAACAGGAACAGTGCTGGATTACTAAAATCCCTCATCATCATGTGTGACAATATCAGATTAAACTATGATCATACAGTAACAAAGAGATAAGAATTTAAAAAAATTGGAGGAAGAAATTTGTTAGTTGGAATTCATCTTCAAATTCGACACATTAACGTGGTATAAACAGAGACATCAATTACCACATGCATTACAAGGACCGCTTCCCTTCTTTTGATGCTTGCAATTATCTCAGGCAAGACAATTAATTTCCCCCTGCTCCTCATCCCCCTGTGTCAGTTTTTATTGTAATTTTTTTTGGGTTCTCCGTACTTATAAATGTCAGTTTGTATTGGAAATGGGACAGATCTGATGAAGTGGGCCTTTCCAGCAAAAGCTCATCACCAAATAAATAATTTGATTAGTCTTTAAAGTGCTACATTTCTGCTGTTTTGTTTTGTATGACCATACAGATCATTGTTGCAACCGCTGCTCTACATTTGCCCCAAATCTTGTACAAAGGTGGGCCAAGTGAAGTGTCTATAAAAAGCTTATGATTTGCTGATTCTCTTTATACTATATACAAGCAAGTATCATTTTTGTATTTGAAGTTATGAGCAGTGGCTTTTACTTGTATTTCAAATGTTTGCTCCTGGGAAACATCAACAGGGGGCTTGGCCAGTCTATTGTGAAAGGACGGCTAGTCAGTGAATAGAAGTACTTGACTGAAACCGGGCTTTGGGAGGTCCCTATTTACATCTGGTAAGCTATTCTGTGAATGTTCAGACCAGCATGGGAGCAGTAGCTGCTCCCTGCACAGGACTGAGTCATGCATGGACAGGTGACTTGCTCATGTAACAAACTCAATTTTGTAGCTGTATTTTTCCCATGGAGACCACCAATGAGAGTTCCTTCACATGACCGAGGACACAGAAAGGGCCCTGGAGTTTCCTCCATTTTATCTTCAATCCAGCTCATCACCTCTGGAGGATCTTTGCTGGTGACTGAGGTTTGACAGGACTACCAGCTGATGTATTCCACAGACTTAAGTTAAACCAATAGATTATTCCACTCCTGCTACAAGCCTGCACCAAGAACTTTGCAACTGGCGTATGTATTTGATTCCTTAGAAATTTTAACTCTCATTGTGATGGGGCGCACTGAGCAGGGGTGTGACGGGCCATACCAACCCCGCACTGAGCAGGGGGTTGACAGCCAAGCCTATCCGCTGGAAAAGGCCACGCCCCCAGAGCCCTGCTGGGCATGCTCCAACTGTAGGCCAGGTAAAAAGGCTGAAGAAACCTGGCAGCTGGGGCTGACCAGCAGGGGGGAAGGAGCTTCTGCAGAAGCCCAGGAAACGCGGCCATCCAAGGAGCAGCCCCAGCGACTGATTGGGCGGCAGCAACCGCCTGAGGGGCAGCAGCAACAGCGGTGGCAGCCCCCACTGGAACTGCAGTCCACGGCAGGTACAGCTGGAGGGACCTGAGCAGAGGCGACAGACCATGGGGTAGGAAGCAGCCCAGGGCTGGGGAACCGAGACGGTAACGTGAGTACTCAGCGTGTTGCGGTGGGGATCCCCACTGAGGCTTGTATCTTGCAGCCACCACCAACAGGGCCCTGGGCTGGAGCTTTGTGGAGTGGGTGGGCCCAGGCTCCGCTACCTCCCTGTGAGCTTAAGGCAGGGAGAGGTCTGACTAGGCTGCCGAGGCCTATGAACTGGGACTGGGCCGCCGAGGCCTGACTGGGCTGCAGGGCCCCGCGAACTGGGACTAGGCCTTAGAGGCCTGAGTTGGCCAGGAAACCTGTGAACTGGGACTGGGCTGCAGAGGCCTGACTGGACCGTGGAGCTTCTGAGGAAATTGCTTGTAGGAGGTCTTGCTAGCCAGAGGGGTGAACAGAAGAGCTCTTTGTTACTGGCTTGGTGTGCCTTATAGTGGAGGACCTCCATTCTTGGCGATAAGTAATTTGCCCTGAACTGACACTCTCAAGAATGCCCACAGTTCCCGCTGCATTGTACCAAACCAATCCTGAAATGATCTTTTCCTTCTGCCTTGTACCTGGTCCCTCTCTCCCAGAATCCATCTTCATTTCTCCTCAGTAATGTGGTACGCACCAAACACCTTACTGTTTTTGGATGAATTCCAGGAATTCTCTGCACTGATGCTTTAGTTAAAAGCATAGCTATAGAGGATTTGGTAGTCACAGTGGGGAATTAAAAGTACTCAGTGTAGGAACAGGGTAGACATCCAAAAGAGATTATGGTACACTGTCTCTGCACCACACCCTCTGCACACTTCCAGCTCCTAGGTACAGTTAAGGGATTTGGGCACAGGGTCTCAAGAGCAGATTACACCACTCGCTTCCAAAATGAAAGGGCCAGGAGTCAAACTCACTCTTTGGTGTTGGTGCACACCTTTCAACAAACCCCCTTGAGTTAATCTCCATGTCCCATATATTACTCACTTCTCTTGATCTCTTCCAATTTTTCAATGTATTTGGTCAGGCTGTGTCCTACAACAAAGAACAAACACTTTATAACAGATTATTTTTATACAGTGAGTTTTCAGAACATGAATGTTTGCCTTAAGTAACACTTAAAAAGACTAGATTTTACCAGCCTAGAAACTCCAGCTCCTCTCTTATGATAAGTCTGCCCAATACCAAAAGCAACAAGGAAGGAGTTTCTCCTCTTAATAACTCGCTCTCCTGAGGAGGGAGGCCAGCTGAACAGCGAAATCAGACAGAGAATGGGCTGAATTGCCTCAGCCACAGTATGGGCAGTGCTCAGGAAGTCCAAGCATGTACATATTTGGGAGGGAGAGACTTTGGGAGGATCAGTGACTAGCTCTGATTTAATAGCTGTGCAGTAAGCCAGCGAGCATTCCACTTTGTTTATTAGCAGGATCTGCAGTAAAGTGATACAAAGGCAACAACAGTCTGCCAACCAAAACAGCAGCACGCTTGGAAGTGCTGAGAGGGCTTGTTTGCTGTCTACTGGTTCCATGCAGAATTCCCCTGCCAATTGAAAGCACATGTGGCTTTGGCAGTGCTTTGCAGAATGGAGAAACAACCTTCACAAAAAGATGTTATTTAGGACATCTACAATGTGATTAGCAGAGGAGACTGGGAATCAGAACTTTGGGGTTCTATTCCTGGCTCTGACCCCTACTTAGAACTCATTTTCTCTCTCGTTACTTCTGTGACACAGTGGTAAGTAGGCAGAGTAACTTTTTGACTTCCAGAGTTATTCTTGATTTACACCAGTGTAAGGGATCAGAATTTTCTCCAATACTACTTACTCCTACCTCACCGAGGGACTGAAGCTTAGTTGTTTCACATTTCAATTTAAACTCTAAGGTTTCCTGGGAAGGACTTCTGCCTTTCCACATGTTTGTTGAGTATTCAAAGTGTGTTGTTAAATCATAGAATACTAGAACTGGAAGGGACCTCAAGAGGTCATCGAGTCCAGTTCCTGGCCCCCTTGGCAGCACCAAACACCATCTAGATCATACCCGATAGATGCCTTTCTAACCTGCTCTTAAATATGTCCAGCGATGGAGATTCCACAACCTCCCTACGTAACTTATTCCAGTGTTCAAACACCCTGACAATTAGGAAGTTTTTCCTGATGTCTACCCTAAACCTCCCTTGCTGCAGTTTAAGCCCATTGCTCCTTGTCCTATCCTCAAAGGCCAAGGAGAACAATTTTTCTCCCTTGTCCTTGTAACCATCTTTGAGATACTTGAAAACCACTATCGTGTCCCCTCTCTTCTCTTTTCTAAACTAAACAAGCCCAGGTCTTTCCATCTTCCCTCATAGCTCATGTTCTCTAGATCTTTAATCATTCTTGTTGCCCTTCTCTGGACCTTTTCGAATTTCTCCACATCTTTCTTGAAATGTGGTGCCCAGAACTGGACACAATACTCCAACTGAGGCCTAATGAATGCTGAGTATAGCAGAAAATTACTTCCTGTGTTAGGGCGAACAGGTGATTGCAAACAGGAGGGGTTTTGAAAAGGGAGTTTAGAGGAGAAGTTGAGAGAGGAGGTAGTTCCATTTTTGCATTGTCTAGAACTTTTATGCAATAAGCTATAACCCAAACTACCACATTGAGTTTGCATGACTGTTAACATTTTGATTTCTGAGTGCAGGTGATTTCAGTTTCAATTACTGTGGCAGTTGAGACTGTGTGTCTGAGGGGGTTGGAATCTTTTTGATCCCTTGTTCCCTTGATTGCCTTTGATCAGACTCAGGATCAGCCTTCTCCTGTGTTACTAATCAGGGGGAGGCCTGACTGAGGTTTGCAGGCCTTAAAAGCCAGAGTTGGAGCAATCAGGGGAGCAAAATGGGCAGGGGCTGCAGACAGGTCAGTTTTAAGAGGAAATTTGACAGAGGGGTTCCATTATAGTTAGGAAGACCCACAACATGTGTGTCAGCACTGCTTTGGTCTCCTCTACCTGCACCATAGTCAGACAGACCTCCTGACCAGGGATTTCTCTACCCAGACCCTGGTGTGGTTTTGCAGGGACTGTGATTTGCAATTCCCACCTACCGAAGTCCAGGGTGGGGAGACCATCCAATGTGGAAGGTGTCTGACAAAAGCTCTCAGCAATTTCTGGATAGTATTCATGTGGCAACAGCTGAGGTTAAGATAGCTGTCCCACCACAAAAGAGTGCTGACACACCATCAGTGGAGATGGCTCGGGGGGACATTGGCAGCTGATCACTTTTGGCAGCAAGCAATGCACTACTTCTGCTCCCAATCCTCCCACTGTGGTACTGGGAAACCGTTACGCATTCTGGATATGGGAGATACATGAGGAATCACCCCCTACAGGTGAATCAGAGAAGCCTTGTACCCCCAAGGCTGGGAGGTCTACTGCTACCACTGAGAGAGAAACGTAGGGTCGTGGTGGTAGGAGAATCTTCTGAGGGGGACAGAGGCACCCATCTGTCCCTGGACATGTCATCCTGAGAGGTATGCTGCCTGCCTGGAGCCTGTATCGGAGGCGTTGACAAGGATTATCTGGCCTACTATTACCCCACACTACTCATCCATGTACGCACAAACGATACTGCAAGGTGTAACCTTGAGCAGATCAAGTGTGACTACAGGACTCTGGGAGTATGGGTTAAGGAGTTGAGAGCACAGGTGGTGTTCTCCTCAATACTTCCCGTCCGGGGTAGGAGCCCAGGGAGAGACAGGTGCATTCTGGAGGTGAATGCCTGGCTGCGAGGATGGTCTTGCCAGGAGTGCTTTAGCTTCCTTGATCATGGGATGCTGTTCCATGGAGGACTGCTAAGCAGGGATGGAATTCACCTTTCAAGGAATGGGAAGGACCTATTTGGATCGAGACTGGCTAACCTAGTGAGGAGGGCTTTAAACTAGGTTTGATGGGGACAGGTGACCAAAGCCCACAGGTAAGTAAAAGACCTGGGAGTTGGGTTGGAAATGGGAGGGATGATGGGCTATAATAGCAGAGAGAAAAAGAGGGACTTGGTGAACTGGGGGGCAAAAGCAAATCAGTATCTTAGATGCCAATATACAAATGCAACAAGCATGGGTAATAAGCAGGAAGAACTTGAAATCCTAATAAACACAACTATGATAACTGGCATCACAGAAACTTGGTGGGATAATACACAGGATTGGAATATTTGTATAGAAGGGTACAACTTACTCAGGAAGCATAGGCATGATAAACAGGGAGGAGGTGTTGCCTTATAGATCAAAAATGTGCACACCTGGACTGAGGTGAAGATGGATGCAGGAGGCAGACGTGATGAGAATCTCTGGGTTAAGTTAAAAGGGGTAAAAAAAAAAAGTGATGTTGTGACAAGGGTCTACTACAGACCACCTAGCTAGGTAGAAGAGGTGGATGAGTCTCTCTAAACAATTAACAAAAGTATCCAAAACATAGGACTTGGTGGTGATGGGGGACTTCAACTATCCAGACATATGTTGGGAAACTAACACATCAAGGCACAAAATATCCAGAAAGTTTTTGGACTGCATGGATGATAATTTTTTATTTCAGAAAGTGAAAAAAGCCACTGGGGGGAAGCAGTTCTAGATTTGATTTTAACAAATAAGGAATAACTCATTCAGAATTTGAAAGTAGCTTGGGAGAAAGTGACCTTGACGTCAGAGTTCATGGTTCCAAGCAATAGTGAAAGGGAGAACAGCAAAATAGAGACAATAGATTTCATGAAAGAAAATTCTGAACTCAGAGCTGGTATGTAAGGTCCCATGGGAAGCAAGATTAAGAGAAAAAACAACTGAAGAGAGTTGGCAGTTTTTCAAAGGGATATTATTAAGGGCCCAAAAGCAAACTATACCACTGCGTAGAAAAGCTGGAAAGTATGGTAAAAGACCACCTTGTCTTAGCCACGACATCTTGCATGATCTCAAAATCAGAAAGGAGTCACATAAAAAGTGGAAAGGAGGAGAAATTACAAAAGATGTATATAAGCAAACGACGCCTGTATGCAGGGGAAAGATTAGAAAGGCCAAGGCACAGAACAAGCTCAAATTAGCTAGAGACAAAGGGTAACAAGAAGTTATTCTATAAATATATTAAAAGCAAGAGGAAGACCAAGGAAGACCAAGGACACTACTCAGTGAGGAGGGAGAAACAATATTAGGAAACTTGGAAATGGCAGAGGTGCTCAGTGACTTCTTTGTTTCGGCCTTCACCAAGAAGGCCGATGCAGAAATGCCTAACATAATGAATAGTATCGGAGGGGTAGCCGTGTTAGTCTGGATCTGTAACAGCAATGAAGCGTCCTGTGGCACCTTATAGACTAACAGAAAAGTTTTGAGCATGAGCTTTCGTGAGCACAGACTCACTTCATCAGATGCTGGACAGCATCGCAGGGTTCAGGCGGCTCAGGCTGGCAGCTGGCCCCAGCAGCGTGGGGCTTGGGCAGTTTGGGTGGTAGGTGGGCAGCTGGCCCTGGCAGCGTGGGGCTTGGGTGGGTGGCTCAGACACCTGGCCCACAGCTGGAGCGGGTGGGTGGTGGGTGGGCAGGTGTTCCCAGCAGGGCAGGGCTCAGGCAGCTGGCAAACAGGCAGGCAGCTGGCCCGGGCAGCTGGTGGGTGGCTGGCTGGCACCAATGGTGTGGAGCTCGGGCGGGTGGCTCTAGCAGTGCAGCTCTGGGGCGGGCAGGCAGCTGTTGCGGTCAGCTCTGGTGGCCCACAAGGGGCCCAGAAAAACTACTTGTGCTTGTTTTTAATTGTAAACAACATTTTATAACAAGTGTTTGTGTTTCTTTTTAATTATGAATTGAATTTTTTGTTAAAAGGGGGTTGGATGATGATAAAGAAGAGGTGAGGGGCATGAGGTTTTCTCAAAAATCAAAAGGGGGGGGCATGATGCTGAAAAGTATGGGAATCACTGGTTTAGAGGGTAAAATACATAAAGAGCAAGTTAAAAATTAGTTATAAAAATTAGATGCCTTCAAGTCACCACGGCCTGATGAAATGAGTCCTAGAATACTTAAAGAGCTGATAGAGGAGGTCCTGGAAGTCAGGAGAGATTCCAGAAGACTGGAAAAGGGCAAACATTGTGCCCATCTATAAAAAGGAGAAAAAAGAACAACTGAGGAAACTACTGACCAGTCAGTTTAACTTCTATGTTGGGAAAGATAATGGAGCAAATAATTAAGGAATTCGTCAGCAAACATCTGGATGAAAATAAGGTGATAGGTAACAGTCAGCTTGGTTTTGTAAAAAACAAGTCATGCCAGATCAATCTGATAGCTTTTTTGACAGGATAAACACTTACCATGATCCACCTAGTCAACTAAATAGTTTAGAGAGTTTCTGTCTGTTCAAAAGCTCCTTCTAAACAGTAAGAGCTAGGACCACCAAATTTAGTATCTGACTTTCTTTTATCATAATTTAAAGCAAAGTAAGGTTTCAATTGTGCCAGGAAAATGGGATGTACCAGGAAGGGATTGCTTCTCCATAAAACCATACAGAAAAGAGACAATCTCCAGGCAGTTGAAAAGGGCTGGCTGGGGTTGTGTCCCCTATTACCTTCAGGGTCTGCCCCAGTCCTGAGCCTCCCACCCCGCCAGGAGCCGTTTTAGGAGAGGAGGGTTAAGGGCTAAAGCTCCTCCTGCTCACCCCCAATTCATATGGGAACATTTTTGGCTGCTCCCCTTCATCAGGAGTGAGGGAACAGTGCAGTTTGATCCATTCATCACTCTGGCTGGGGAGTGCAGGAGGCAGATGAACCTGGACCTGCTCCAGTGGGGAACATGTATCCCTCTCCCAGCCATGCCCTCTGTAGCTACCACAACCACAGAGGTGCTCCTCAATTGGTTCCAAGCTGCTGCAGTGAGAAAGGTTTGGGGTCGTCCTCTCTCCCCAGGGCAGCCTGCATACTGAACCTCTATCACCCCACCCCCATCCCACAGCGATGATGTAAATGAAACACAAATTATCACTTTATTTTCCAAAAAACACAACATTAATTGAGTTAAGGACCCAAGCAATGACAGGTAAGTCTTCCAGTTTATAACAAATATCTAACATGTCTGGAACTCCTCAAACAGTTACAGTTTATGCCATCATGGTGAATAGTCTCAAAGAGGTCGCCATGTTAGCCTGTATCTTCAAAGATATTCATTAGGATTCTTCAGATCTGCAGTGAGTCTGTCCCACAAAAACTCATCACCTAATAAATTATATTGTTAGTCTTTTAGGTACTACAGGACTGCTTTTTTGTTTTGAGTTTATACCATGACAGCAAGAGCAAGCCTGATCTCCATTAGGAGAATATTCTCAGGTGGGTAGCTATGTTAGTTTGTGGCTTCACAAATAACAAGCAGTCCTGTAGCACCTTAGAGATTAACCAGTGTATTAGGTCATGAACTTTTGTGGGTAAGACCCACTTCCTCGGAACCAAGAGAATGGCTGCATCTACACTTGCATTCCTCTTTCGAAGGAGGTATGAAAATCAAAAATGCAAATGAGGTGCAGATTTGCATATCTGGTACCTCCTTTGCACATTCTTCTTTCAAAATAGCTTCATATGAAAGAAGAAAACCAGTGTAGACACTGCTCTTTTGAAAGTAAACCCCATCTTCAAAAGGATCCTTCTTCCCATAAAAAAGGGAAGAGGGATTCTTTTGAAGATGGGGTTTACTTTGGAAAGAGCAGTGTCTACACTGGTTTTCTTCTTTCACAAGAAGCTATTTTGAAATAAGAAAGGCAAATCTGAACCCTTTTGCATTTTTGATTTCCTTCATTTCCATACCTCTTTTGAAAGAGGAATGCAAGTGTAGACACAGCCAATATGTTTTAATTTCATTCAGAGGGCTGGTCTCCACTTAAACCATTGGATGAACCAATTACGCTGGCTAGGGTATGAAAAAATTCACATCCCCTGAGAGACATAGTTAAGTTGATCTAAGTTTGCGTTGTAGACACCAGAGAGTCAATAGACATAGCAACTGCTTTCTGAGGGGATGGATTAACTACAGTAATGCAAACCTCTTTCCACTGCCATACCAAACATCTACAGCAGATGCAGTGTAGACAGACCCATAGGGTGAGGGCTGGTCCTAACTATATTGCCCAGGTTTATGAAAAATTCCATGTCCTATGCCATGTAATTGAGCCAACCAAAGCTTAGGTTTAAGAACTTCTCAGTCAATGGAAGAACTCTTCCACAGGGTTCCTGAGATGGAAAGGGAACTACTGAAGGTTAAGCAATATAGTCCTGTTTCCATGATAATCAGTGTAACTTGGGCTACGTCTGCACTAGGCATAGCAGATAACAGCTGATATGCAATTTTAGCTAAGCCAATTATGTAGCTAAAATCGACTTTTCAGATGTTGACTTCCATGCCTGTCTTCATGGAAGAAGGTTGACGGGAGCATGCCTCCTGTCGACCTTCCTTAATCCTCGCAGCTCAGGAAGAGTTACAGGGCCAACACTGACCCTGGGAAGCACTGTTTCGTACATGCACAAAACGGCGCCCTGGAAGGTCAACCCTGAGTGGTCAATCTTCCATGGTAATGTAGATGTAGGCTTATTTGCTGCTTTCTAAATCCTTCAGAGAAGTGAAAGTAAGACTATTATTATCTTGACTGTTGAAATGCCCTGTTAAGCAAACAATAAAGATACAAAACAGGCTTAGGTGAGAAAGGCCTCAAGAAGACGATGACTTCTGGGAGTACATGGAGGTTCTGATGGGGGGAATTTGAGACAAAAGAGATGAGATGGCAGAGGAAAAGAATTGGGAGGTGTGGTTAGGCTTTCGGATTTACTCCCAAGACAAGATCTGCAATGGGCTGAAAAGGTAGATCAAAAGGGCACTCATAAAAGTTCAGTCTTTTATGCATTTGTTAACTGAAACTAGCATGTGGTCAAGAAGTGACTGTGAAATCTGGGTTGCTTTAACACAGCAATAGCTGAAGAAATTGAAAACTCATTCCCTTAGCTTACCACTTGGCTAATTCTTTACCTGCCGTTTGTTGCTTAAATTGTATTGCTTTTAACATTCCTACCTATTATACTCATTTGAGGGAGAAGCACTGGGGAGCATCTGCCATGGAAGCAGCATCCACGACCGTTTAATAACACCAAAAGATAAGAGGACCAAGGATAGACTCTTAAGAATCCAGAGGCGGCTAGTTCCACCATTAGCTATTAGCCAAAATGGTCAGGGATGCAACCTTATATTCTGGGCATCCCTAAGTCTATGAATGCCAGATGGTGGAACAGGATGGATGAGTTCATGACTGCTCTGTTCTGTTCATTCCCTTTGACAAATCTGGCATTTGCCATTGCCGGAAACAGGATACTGGACTAGATGGACTATTGATATGCCCCAGTTTGGCCATTGTTATGTTCTTATGAAAGGGGAAATGAAAAACTGGAACACAAGACCAGGAATCAGGAGATCTGGGTTTTAGTCCCAGCTTTGCTTCCATTTTACTGTGACCTGAATGTTCTGTGCCGCAGTTTCCACAAAACATAAAATGGAGTATATGCACACCTAGTACAAATGCAGAGTTCTAACAGGACGTGTTTGGGCACCTGTTTGAGGATGTAAACAGCTAAAAGGGACGTATGACCATAACTTGTATAGTCAGCGACATGGTAACTTATCTGCCCATCCCCTTTCCCCCAGCTGTGCATTTACTTTAGAAGAAACCACTGTAATCTAGTTTGACCTGCTGTTCTAACACATGCCACACACAGAACGTCTCCAGAACAAATCCTGTTTGAACTTGACCACATAGATACACTAGCATTATAGCTACTACTCCAGAGTTTTCAAGAACCATCACTCAATAGTAACAGAGAGGTAGCTGTGTTACTCTGTACAGTAAAATGTCAAAATGCGTGATTTTGAGTTGCGCTTAATTCGTATTAATGAGAGTTAAGCACAACTCGAAGTCTCACTTCTCCCTGGCAATGGTTCAAACCCCACTTTGGTTCACCACCTAAGAACAGCTCCGGCTCACCACCCCCACACGTGACTCCGGCTAAATCTTCCCCAACCTGGCTCAACTCCCCCAGCCCCGGTTCAAACCCACTGTGTGCAGCCCCAGTTCACAAAGCGAGCACAGCTCTGGCTCACCAACCCTGCGCGTAGCTCTAGCTTACCAACCCCTGCCATGCGCAGCTCCAGTTCAGCTACACGCCCCTAACGCACACCAAGCTTAACCCCCCTGCCCACTCCCACCACCTCAACCCACTGTGAGGCTTAACCCGCCCCAACTACCCCCTAACCCCAGGACTTACCTCTCAAAAGGAGCTCCAGGTGCTCCTGCTGCTTCCCTGGCTGCAGAAGGTGTGTTCTGCCAGGGGAAACCCGCCCGTCCCCCACCAGCTTACACAAAATTCGAGTTAGGCAGGGGTGTGTAGGAATTCAACCCTCATGTAAATCGAGGCACTACTGTATTCTAACAAAACAAAACAGCAGTCATGTAGCACTTTAAAGAAAAATAAATAAATCATTTTGTTAGTCTTTAGAGTGCTAAATGACTGCTGTTGGGTGGATCATGGCTATTAAATGACTGCTAAGATAGAGCAGAGGGTAACATGACATATCTACAAGTATTCAAATGGTGAAAAAACAAGACAAGAAAATAATTTTGGATGGTCCGCTGGGACATAACTAGTGGTACTGGAATGAAAATTAGGTAGCAAAAGCTTAGTTTGTATAATCAGGAGAAACCCTAATAGGCACTTATTAGCTGGTGGCATAATTTACAAGGGAGAGTAGTGGAAACATCATTATGTAAGACACTTAAAAAAATTATTAGACAAGTCACATGAAACACACAAAAATAATCTTGTGCAAGCAAGGAAAAGGGCAGGGAAGTGGAAGGGAGAAATGCAGCAGGTGCCTTTAAAACACTAGCTTTAATTCCAAATCACAGGTAAAACAATAGGTTTTATAAAAAGGATACACTAGAAAACTCAGGCCCAAGAATTTTACGGGGCATTGTTAGCTCAGGGGTCTGACATCAACTGCAGACAGGTGAGAGGTTCCAGTTATGACCAAAGATTTGAAGTTATTTCAGTGCACAATTTAAATAGCTGGTTGAACACAGGCACTTTAACGCAACACACTCTGGTACAATTTGACATCTGATTAGCTGACTCTCACACAAGGCGATATTTTCACTTACCTGTGTCAAGGCGAGATTTTATATGTTGATATTTAGGATTCTGTGGAATTCTTTTGGTTAAACACTGTTTAGGGGGAGAAAAAGAAAAAAAAAAGAACAGGTGTTGACTATGTAGCCATGTACTGGCTGAAGGTGCTGCAGCCCCTTAGAATATTTCAGCGAGTCACTCTAGAAGGGGCCTGAACAGCTGCAGAAAGAAAATATGCATAGGGGGACAGAGACAAACAGAGAAAGCCAGAACTCATTTTAAACAGCCTCTGTCAGCAGGCAGGGTTATTTGATAGTGAAACACCAGGCAAGATTAAGTTTTCTAAGGGCTGGATAATGAGCAGTGGCTTTAGCACCTGCAGGCCAGGGCCCTAGGCAAAGGGGGCCTTGTAAAAAGGGGTTTTAGAGCCTGCAGACCAGGGCCCCAGGCTGAGTGGGCACTGCAAAAAGATGTAGACTTTTGTGGCCTGGAGATCTTTTTGCAGGGGCCCCTTTAGGCCAGGACTGGGTTACAGCCAAGAAGGTCCCTTTCTTGCAGGTATATCTTCACTACATGGAAGACTGACCCTGCTGTGGTCGATCTTCTGGAGTTTGATTTAGCATGCCTAGTAGGGATGCGCTAAATTGAACTTACGGGGCACCTGCAGCAGTACTCCTGTTCCCCATTACGAGTAAGGGAAGTTGACAGAAGCACATGCTTAGCAGAGGTGGCACAGAAAGCCGAATTAAGGTATGTTGACTCAAGCTATATAATTAACACACCTGGAATTGTGTACAGGTTGAACTGCTCTCATCTGGCACCCTTGAGACCTGACCGGTGCCAAATGAGAGAATTTGTCAGAGGACAGGAGGTCAATATTTTCTAGCAGCATTACCAACACTTCCACTGCTTACTGGGCTCTTAAGTATCAGAGAGGTAGCTGTGTTAGTCTGCAGCTTGGAGAACAACAAGAAGTCCTGTGGCACCTTATAGACTAACAGATATTTTGGAGGATAAGCTTTTGTGGGCAAAGACCTGCTTCATCAGATGCATGAGTGGGGGGTGGTTTCAGAGGGGTATTTACAGAGCGGGGTCCCAGTAAAAGGGAGGGCCAGAGCTGACAAGGTCTATTCAGTCAGGGTGGAAAAGGCCCATTATCAGCAGTATGTATGAAGAGAGGAAAAAGCAGGTCAGATAAGATGGGGGGATATGGCCCATTGTCAGTCAATGTGGAGATGTTAACACCAAGGGCAGAGAAGCTCCTTTTGTAAGGTAATAGAGAGAAAGCTGTGCTAGTCTATATACCATCAAAACAAAAAAGCAGTCCAGTAGCACTTTAAAGCCTAACAAAATAATTTATTATTAAGTGTACAGTCTGTTCTGATATGGCTATGGTCTGAAGAAATGGGTCTGTCCCACAATAAATTATTTTGTTAGGCTTTAAAGTGCTACTGGACTGCTTTTTTGTTTTTCCTTCTGTAAGGTGCGAGCCACTCCCAGTCTCTGTTTAATCCTTGGTTAATGGAGTCAAATTTGCAAATAAATTGCAGCTCAGATTTCTCTCTCCATTTGATTTTTGAAATTTCTTTGTTTCAGGACTTAAATCTGCTACCAAGTGTCCAGGGAGATTGAAGTGCTCTCCCACAGGCTTCTGTACATTGCCGTTCCTGATGTCTGATTTATGGCCATTTATTCTTTTACACAGAGACTGTCCAGTTTGGCCAATGTAAATTGCAGTGGGGCATTGCTGGCACATGGGCTCTTAAGGGACATTTGGGCGGAGTGAGAAAATTGCAGCTAAATAACAGCACAGAACACGCAGAGCCAGGACTGGTGGCTGGAAACAAACTTTATGGACTCACGGGAAATTTGGTCACACCCATTATAAGTGGTTGTCTGGCTAACGAAAATCATGCCAGATTACAGAGTTTGCTGGATGAGAGAGTTCCAGATTAGAGTGGTTCAACCTGCACCTTAACTTGACCTTCTGCTGTAGTGGAGACTTGCCCTTAATCTGGCCCCGAAGCCCTGGCATAGAGGGACAACCCTTTAACCTCTCAACTTCTATGTCACCATCCCCTTGCAATGTAATTTGAAAATCTCTAAACTGAGTTTCTCCCCCTCATCCCTGCATAGCAGCAGCATGGGGCCCTCTCCCTTTAACTTGCATCCCACCTCCAACATTAGGGCTGGCAATTTTCATCTTCCTTCCCCTCAGAAACCTCTACTGGCTCCCCTACGGACCCCCAGGATTCCCTCCTGAGCCTACCTGCACTTCTAACTCCACCCCCCCCACCCCATCACCCCGCATCACCCCCTCCACCAGCTCCACCTCCCATGGGCTTCGTTTCACACTCCCTAGAGCACCAAACCAGGACTAGCCCCCAGCTCCCAGGATTGTCCCCCCACACCATGGATTAATTTCTCACCACCCAGGATTGTCCAGAGGTGCCCCTTGGACCAGACTCCCCCTCCTAGGAGAGCCCCACACACATGGGCTTAATTACTCACACCCTTTAGGAAGGTTCAGCAACACCCCCGGGGTCAGCTCCTCCCCCCCAGTTCATTTGTTACCTCCCCTGATGATCCAGCATCAACTGTCCGGACCAGCCCCCCCCCATTCACTCCCCCTCCCCGACAGTCCAGCCCCTTGCCTGGGACCAGCTCCCACAATTCACACTCCCTTCGGTCCAGCCCCACCCCCGGACCAGCCCCCCCCCATTTACCCCACCCCCATCCCCGGGACCAGCCCCCCCATTTACCCCACCCCCACCCCCGGGACCAGCCCCCCCAATTCACACCCCCCCCCGTCCAGCCCCATCCCCGGGACCAGCCCCCCCCCCAATCTACCCTACCCCATCCCCATCCCCGGGACCAGATGGTCCAGCCGCATCCCCGGGAACACCTCCCCCCACTTCGCGCCCCCTCCTGCAGTCCAGCCCCATCCGCGGGACCAGCCCCCCCCCCCATTCCTTTCTCCCCGCGCCCCTCACCTCCGGGTCCCCGATGCGCCGCCTTCCCGACATTTTTTCAAACTGGCCCCTAAGCGGTGACACCAGCCCTCAGCACCGCCCCCTCCGCCCCGAACGAGCCCCTGCAGCAACCCGCACGCCCATTGGCCGGCCGCCGGGCCCTGGACCAATCACGCCGCCCCTTGCTCCGGCAGCGGGCGGCGCGGCCCGGCACGCGCGGAGAGCGATCAATGGTAACCCGGCAACGCGTGACGCCGGCGCCGGCCGCATTGTGCGGCGGGGCCGCCTCGCGCCTGAGCGGGCGGGTGTCTCGCGCCGCAGCGGGAACTGTTCCCTGCAAGGCCTCCCGCCACTCCCCCCATTGCAAACCCGCCTCCCCGCTGGGGGCTGCTCACCGCCACTCCCCCCCATTGCAAACCCTTCTTCCCAGGGGGCTGCCCCCAGCCACTCTCCCCATTGCAAACCCACCTCCCACAAGGGGCTGCCTCCCGCCGCTCCCCCCATGGCAAACTCCCCGCTCCCGAGGGTGGGGCAGCTCCTCTTCACAACCCCCAGTGCAAACCTGCCTCCTCCCCAGGGGACTTCCCCATTGCAAACCAGCCGCTCTCTCCCCGCGTTTTAACCCCGCCTCTCCCCCGGAGGGGACTGCCCCCTGCCGCTCTGCCCATTGCAAACCCGCCTCCCCCGAGTGAAGGGATGCCCTCCACCAATTCCCGCCCCCCATTGCAAGGCCACCTACCCCGGGGGGGGCTGCCCGCCGCCACTTCCACCATTGCAAAAACATCTCCCCTGTGGGGTGCTCTGTCTCTCTCCATTTCATTGCACCGTCTCCCCATGTGGGGACTCCCTTTGACACTCCCCTCACTCCACCTGGGGAGCTCCTTCGTGCTGCTCCGCCCTATTACTGCTCCGACCTCGCTGCAGAATCCCTGCTTTCACTGCCGCTGCGGGTGGGAGGAGGCTACAACACAACCAGAGCAGCCCCTGTCCATAGCATCCCAGCCCAGAGCAACCTCAGTTCTAAGAAAAGAGATGAGAGGCTTTACAGGTTACAGCCAGCAACATAAGTACATAAAGACTCTGGGGTTCCAATAGGGACAGAGATGCAGTATTGTGTCTTCTAGCGCTATCACACGCCAAGCAGCATGCGAATTTCTTTGTTTGTGTCTGGGAATCTTTGCACCTCAGGCTCCAGAGAGCATAACAGTGAGATGGAGATTTTTCCTCTCTGGGTCTTTTATCTCCATCTCTCCAGAGACCAAACTGATGGGTTGATTTCCTGCACAGGTCTCTCCTTCCTGCAAGCAGTTAGGAACGAAATCAACAGGGCCTCTTGCCTTTGGTGTTACACAACCCACTAAAACTCTGATTATTCACCACTCCATTTTCTGGCTCTTTTTATCAACCAGTGCACACATGTCCACGAGTGGGTGATCTCTCACATGACTACCACACAGAGCGGCAGACTTTCACCTTCTCATTCCAGGTTTTGATTATCCCATCTGTACCTGATCTCTATGAGAGGATATGAACAGGCTTTTGCTGTACCTCATTTGCAGGGATGCCATCACAGAAGACAAAATTCCTTTGCTTTGCTTGCTGTCCCACCTCTTCTCTGAAGCCCCACCCCTTACTCCTCCCTCCACTGCTCACTCATTTTCAGAGCTAAGGCAGGGGTTAGGGTGTGGGGAAGAAGGGAGAGGTGGTTCTGAGCTGGGAATGCAGGATCTGGAGCAGGGCTGGAGCTGAGCAGTTTGGGCTACAGGATGGGCTCTGGGCTGGAGCTGAGGGGTTCAGAGTGCAGGATGGGGCTTGAGGCTCCAGGAGAGGGTTTGGGTGCAGGGGAATTCTAAGCTGATGCAGGAGCTTCGGGTGCTGGAGGAGGACTGGGGGGTGGACTCTAGGCAGCTCCAGCTGGTGCAGTTTGTGGGTGTTCTGGAGGGTACTAAGGTGGCCCCTTAGCAGCTGAACCAGCAGAAGTCTGCAGCTCACAGGGAACACCAGCATGTCCCTCCAACTCCTAGGCAAAGGTGGCTGGGAAGGGCGTGGTTGTTATAGAATGATAGAACAATAGAGCTTGAAGAGACCTAAAAAAGCCATCGAGTCCGGCCCCCTGCTCTAAGCAGGACGAAACCCATCAGATCAGCCCAGCCAGGGCTTTGTCGAGGCAAGACTTAAACACCTCCAGGCATGGAGACTCCACTACTTCCCTGGGGAGACCATTCCAATGCTTCACCACCCTCCTAGTGAAAAAGTTTTTCCTAATGTTCAACCTGGACCTTCCCAACCGCCACTTGAGACCATTGTTCTGTGTTCTGCCATCCATGACCACTGTGAACAACCTCTCTCCAGCCTCTTTGCAATCTCCCTTCAATAAGTTGAAGGCTGTTATCAAGTCCCCCCTCAGTCTTCTCTTCTGCAGACTAAACAGTACCAATTCCCTCAACCTTTCTTCATAAGTCATACCCTCCAGCCCCCTAATTATTTTGGTCGCCCTCTGCTGGACACTTTCCAGTGTATCCACATCCTTCCTATAATTGGGGGCCCAGAACTGGACACAGTACTCCAGATGCGGCCTCAACAAAGCCGAATAAAGGGAACAATCACTTCTCTGGATCTACTGGCAACGCTCCTCTTGATGCAACCTAATATGCCATTAGCTTTCTTGGCTACAATGGCACAGTGTTGACTCATGTCCAGCTTCTCGTCCAGTACAACTCCCAGGTCCATTTCTGCAGAACTACTACCGAGCCAGTTGGACCCCAGCCTGTAATAATGCTTGGGATTCTTCTGGCCCAAGTGCAGGACTCTGCACTTGCCTTTATTGAACCTCATCAGATTTCTTGTAGCCCAGTCTTCCAATTTGTCTAAGTCAGTCTGGACCCTGTCCCTACCCTCCAGCATATCTACCTCTCCCGCTAGCTTAGTGTCATCCGCAAACTTGCTGAGGGTGCAATCCAGCCCCTCATCTAGGTCATTGATAAATATGTTGAACATCATGCCCACAGGTGTCACCTTAAGTGTCAGCTTTGCAGCTTCCACTGGCCATGCAGAGCCAACGCTTGGGATGGTGCCTGTGGGTGGGGGCAGTGCATGGAGCCCCTCAGTCACTCCTCCTCCTAGGAGATGGGGGGACATGCCACTACTTCTCGGGAGCTGGGCAGGGAGCCTGCCTTAGAGATGTTGTGGTCAACTGGACTTTTGGCAGGCCCAATGGCTGAGCTGCGATGGTCCCTTTACAACCAGGAATTCCAGATGAAAACTGGACATCTGGCAATCCTACTCTTCAGCCTTCAAGTAGGCTTGATATTAATAAGGGATATCAGTCCTTATGCTTTAGTACAGGGGTTCCCAAACTTTTCGGCATCAGGCCCCCTTTTGAGTTTTGAGAAACCCTCATGCCCCACCATCTCCAACCCCCCCTTTTAACAAAAACTTCCATTTAAAATAAACACAAAGACTTGATATAAAATGTTATTTTAAATGAAAGATAAGCACCAATAGTTTTTCTTCACCCCTTGCGAGTGCCTGGTGCAGCCCCAGCTGGCCAGCTGCCTGAGCCCCACGCCAGCTGCCAGAGCTGTCCGCGCCAGCTGCTCACCCGCCCAAGCCCCGCGCTGCCAGAGCCACTCTTCTGAGCTCTGCGCTCCTCGGGCCAGCCAGCCGCCTGGGCTACGCACTGCTGGGACCAGCCACCCACCCGCCAGCCACGGGCCAATCACCAGAGCCTCGTGCTGCCAGGGCCAGCCACCCACCTGCCAGCTGCCCCAGCCAGCTGCCTGAGCCCCATGCTGCCAGGGCCAGCTGCCCGCCTGAGTCTCATGCTGCTGGGGCCACCTGCCCGCACACCAGCCACCAAGATCCATGCTGCTGGGGCCAGCCACCTGCCCGCCAGCCTGAGCCACCCAAGCCCCATGATGCCAGGGCCAGCCACCCACACCTCACAAGCCCTGCATTCTGGTATTCAGCATAATGGAGGGTTCGAATAGGAGAGGCAGACCCCACAGAGAATGGATAGATGATAAAGTAGACTGGTGCGGAGCCAGGAAACTAAGCCACTCCGCACTGGGGAGGGAAAGATGGAAGGAAATAGTGATGATGATGATGGACTACTCAAGCAAATTAATGAAAACAAAAAGCAGTCAAGTAGCACTTTAAAGACTAGCAAAATAGTTCATTAGGTGAGCTTTCATAGGACCCACCCACTTCTTACTTGACAGCTTTTTGTTTTGATAGTGTATAGACTAGCACGGCTTCCTCTCTGTTACTATGCAAAATTAACGGTATTCCTTATCCCAAGTGTTCAGAAATCATATATCAGGACCCAAACATTACGCGATTGGCTTAAAAGTTACACCATTTCAAAATATATTAACTTGTTGAGCTCTCCTTTTGCTTCCTACTTTCTGAGCTTTTAGTGTACGCTCAGGTCATATTTTCAATCTGTCCCCTGCCACCATAAGAACTAAAAAATGAAGCTTTCCTTTTGAAATGAAGGCAGAGCTCCTCATGTAAGTACAGGAGCTGTAGTTTTAAGAATAATGACCAAATATCATGCAATTTATGTTAAAAATCACGAGTACAGGTTGTAACTCTCTAGTCCGGCACCCTCAGGACCTGACTGGTGCTGCATGAGGGAATTTGCTGGACCATGGGAAGTCAACATTGCCTAGCAGCATTACCAGCACTTCCACTGCTTACTGGGCTCTTGGAAGACATTTAGGGTAAATTACAGCAAAATAACAGTACATAACACTGAGAATAAGTACTAGTGATTATAAACAAACTTCTTGGGACCACAGGAAAGTTGGCCACCCCATGATAAGTGGACATCCAGCTAACTAAAATCATGCCAGACCATGGATGTTGCTGGACCACAGAGTCCCAGCCTATACAGATTCAACCTGTAGACAACATCAGTGGGAATATTCATGTGCAAACATTCAAGCATGTGCCTCACTGTTTGCCGAACATGTTTCTTGGGCCTGAGACTGTGTCTTTGCATGTGTGTGTACAGAGCACACCACAATATCTCAGGGTGCTACAGTAAACATGAATTAATCACCTGCTATTTTCCACTCCATCTTTTCCAAGGCCTTACCCATGAAAACAGCAAACCAGTCCATCATTAAAAATGTAATGCTGCCGCTCCTCATTTCAAACATCCACAGTAGCGTGCACACATGGTTTTAGACAAAGTGATCAGGCCCCATTCGATCGGACATCTCTGATATTAAAGTATATTTCAGAAAGAAAATTTGAAAAATATGTCCTTAAGGCCTGATTGTTACTCCCACTAAAGTAAGTCAATACAGTCTTTGTTTGCAGCTGCTGACAGATGCATTCATGCAAAATGGAAACAGAGAACAAAAGTCTGCAGACCGGGTGCAAACACTTGCATCAGGCGGCAGCTGCAGCAAACGACCCCCGTGTCCGGCTCAAGGAGTGGCACTCGCAGTAACAGCCTGCATTCCCCGTCCAAAAGGCTATTACCAGCATCAGGAATTCGGGATGCGCTCATTCATCTACCTTGCAACCAGAACGGCAGAAACCCGCGCAGTACCACCGCGCCCCACTAGGCGCCGCTGGTGTCCGACAGGCGCTGCGGGACTTTCTAGGCACGCTGGGAGGCTCTATGGAAAGGATGCGTTGCGCACGCGCACGTCGTCTGCCTTGAGTCGCTCCGCAAGCGATATGGAACCCGCTTGACACGCCGACCCCTGAACTCCAGGTAACGTGCGGAGGGCGCGAGGCGCGCGTGCGCGCTCAACGGGAACGAGGCTCTGCCCTTGGGGCGGGGGGCTCCCTGGGGTATCTGAGGACAGGCTGAGGGGCGGGGCGGGGCGGGGCGGGCACTGTGCCTTTTGGGGGGGGGTCTTCTGCCCCCTAGAGGTGATGGGGCCTGGGGGGGCTGCTCCTCTTGAAAGGGGATGTGGAAGATGGGGGGAGGACTCTGCCCCCAGAGAGGGAGGGGTGTGGGTGAGGGGCTGGAGATGCTCTGCACCCTGGGCGGGGGGGTGAGGGGAGGGCGGCTGGGCCCCCTGGAGGTACTGTGTACATGGGGGGCTATGGCCCTGCCTCCAGAAGGTGAGGGGTTTGGGTGGGCTGTTCCCCCTGGAAAGTGGATGCCCGAGATGGGGGGGTGATCTCTGCCAGAGGGGGAGAGGTATGGGGGCAGGGACTTGGTAAGAGGGATGAGGTTGGAGTGAGGTGGCTGGGTCCCATGGAGGCACTATGCCTGAGGGGGGCTAAGGCCCTACACCCTAGAGGTGAGGGGGGGGCTGTGCCCACTGAAAATGCGGAGCTGTGGCCCTTGCCCCAGAGCAGATGGTGGGGTTTTGGGGTCCCCCCGGAGTAGGAGATGAAGCTTTGCCCCTGCCCAAACTGTTCTGACAGCTGTTTGTTTTGCTCTCTGGTGAAATACTCAGCCCTTGCAGTTGTACAGCGTTGTCTGCTGGGACCTATCATACAGTCCTGTGCTGGGAAGACTTGGGACTGACTGGTGACTAATTGAATGCTATAATTGCGTACTTACACTATCATTCACAGGGAAACTCCTGCAGCTCTCTCTAGCAGTCACTCTAAGTTTGTGTGGGTTTGACTTGTGGGGGAGTCCGTGTAAAATTAATTATGTAAGCTTGTGTTTGCCTTTTTAAGGTGCTTGTAGATTCTGCTGGATTCACATAACCAGTGCTTTTTTTTTTTGTGCTGGTATGTCAACAGTCTCAGCATGGGATTGGCTGGGTGGGAGGAAGCAGGGAGCAGCCCCTCCTTCCTTTCTTTTTTTTTTTTTTTTTTTAAAAACAAAAAAGGCACTGCATGTAACACTGAATAATGTTATAATGAAAGGTTAAAGGTCACGTTGGGAGCTGAATTAATGCTTTGGCATTTACAAGAACACGTGGGGAAAATTAAGCTTACATGCCGTGCTTGTCATTTTTGGCAGCTTAAAGTTTATAGCCCTAACATTTTGTTGATGGCTTAAATAAAAAGATAAAAATTACATTTCTTTTTGTGTCCCATTTTTGATGTGCTGGACTTTGTGCGCACTTAAGTGAAGGAAAACAACACTTTTTGCTTCACACTAAGTGCACATGGATTATACAATGGAAGCTTCAGGAAAAAAAAAACCCAATAGCCCTGGAAAAAAGCCTGCAGGGAAAAGTTGGTTAAAACTGATTCTCTGTTGCAAGCCCTCTACTTGCAGTTGTTTGCTTTGCTTTCACAATGGAAATTGGAAAGGTGCACAATAAGAAAAATGAAATAGCAAGGCATTTTGTAGGTCAACCTTACAGAGGCTTTGAAGGAACTATATTGTGTGTGTGAAATCCCAGAGGTGAATTAGCAAGGGCTCCTGCCCCGTCATGTATTGCAAGAGTTATGAAGCTGGACTGGAATAACAAAAGTGCTACAGAGTCCTCTGGGTTTAGGTGAATGAGGAAAACTCTGTGGGGGACAGTATTTGGAATAACATCAAGTGGAATAACATCAAGATTAGGACTGAGATGAACATGTTGTGGATTCAGGATTGGAGTGGCAATGGCTGAATGCAGGTCAGGACTGAGGTGCATTGACAGTGGGGGGGTGAACTGTGGACCCTGAAATAGCAAAGGGTATGTCCCTAATCATAACAATGTGTTCTTGGTGCATTTTTTTCCCTGTTTCTGTGTGGTCTGTGACATTCAAAACAGGAGGCTCTGCACTGTTGTAAGAATGTTTATTAAGAGGATTATCTTTAAGTGTTGTGTACATGTAAATTTAGTTCTCACGCCAGTGAGGGAGCTGATCACGCTGACTGGAGGCAGTCATAATGATGAAATTCATTAATGTTGCTTTCTATTTGTTAAGATCCCAAGGGATATAAATCATATCCAGTGATATTTACAAAAAATTTAGTTACGCAAGATGGTCACACCATGTTGCTGCATCTCTGCTCCTAATGAAGTAATATTTCCATTGACATGGGAACAAGCAGAAATGCAGAGATCTGAGTATCAGAGAATTGAGTGATCCACAATCTGTGTGTGAATTTAATGTATGTGGAAGCTCATGGTTTGACAGCCTTGGAATGGAAAGTCCTCACTTTATCCCAGACCGAAATACAATTGGGATCAGTGTTCCCTCTATTTTTTTCCATACAGGGGCAGATTAAATGTGTTATGTGCAGATGTGCACGAACAGGAGAAACGTGCTGCCAGCTGTGGGTGCTCTGATAATCAGCTGGGTGGCACCTGAATCTCTCCTGGGCAGGTGTCCAAGCACTCATCTTACAGGGAGTACAAGGTTATTTAACATGATTCCACATGTGTGCCTTAAGCGCCTGATTTGGAGGCACCGGAAGTCAGCGGACAGTTTAATCTCCATAGCACTTTGAATCCTTGGTCTGTAGAATAAAGATCAGCACTTCTCTGGATAAGGCCAGTTGGCAGGAGGGAATGAACCTGCAATCTTACGGGCTAAAGCCACGTGCTTTACAGCACGAACTAAAAGTCAGCTGGCTCTCAGCTAAGGCTGTAGAGCAGAGACTTCATTCTACCTTCTTCCAGTTCTAGGAGATGTGTATCTCCAATTATAATAATATCAATGGTCTTGGTGCCTCGAGGATTACATCTGGTTTGTGGATTTTGTAAGGTGGTAGAGCTATGTGGACGCTTGAGCATTAGTAACTTGACTGACACTCATTGGTATTGAAGGGTACAGCCTGCTTAGGAAGGATAGACAGGGAAGAAAGGGGGGAGGTGTTGCCTTATATATTAAATATGTACACACTTGGACTGAGGTGGAGATGGACGTGTTGAGAGTCTCTGGGTTAGACTAAGAGGGGTAAAAAAGAAGGGTGATGTCCTGCTAGGCGCCTACTACAGGCCGCCTAGCGAGGTGGATGAGACTTTTTTTAAACAACTAACAAAGTCATGCAGGGCCCCAGATTTGGTGGTGATGGGGGACTTCAACTATCCAGATATATGTTAGGAAACTAATACAGCGGGGCACAGACTATTCAGCAAGTTCTTGGATTGTATTGGAGACAATTTTTTATTCCAAAAGGTTGAAAAAGCTACCGGGGGGAAGCTGTTTTAGGTTTGATTTTAACAGATAGGGAGGAATTGGGAGAGAACTTGAAGGTGGAAGGTAGCTTGGAGGAAAGTGATCATGAAATCATAGTTCACAATCCTGAGGAAGGGTAGAATAGTAAACAGCAAAATAGAGATAATGGATTTCAGGAGGGCAGATTTTGGTAAACTCAGAGAGCTGGTAGGTAAGGTCCCATGGGAAGCAAAACAGGGGAAAAACAGCTGAGGAGAGTTGGCAGTTTTTCAAAGGGACGCTATTAAGGGACCAAAAGCAAGCTATCCCGCTGTGTAGGAAAGATAGAAAATATGGAAAAAGACCGCCTTGGCTTAACCAGGAGATCTTGCATGATCTCAAAATAAAAAAGGAATTGTATAAAAAATGGAAACAAGGACAAATGACAAAGGATGAATATACGCAAACAACACAAGAATGCAGGAGAAAGATTAGAAAGGCTAAGGCACAAAATGAGCTCAAACTAGCTACAGGCATAAAGGGAAACAAGAAGGCTTTTTATGAATATATTAGAAACAAGAGGAAGACCAGGGACAGGGTAGGGCCATTGCTCAGTGAGGAGGGAGAAACAGTAACAGGGAACTTGGAAATGGCAGAGATGCTTAATGACTTCTTTGTTTCCGTCTTCACTGAGAAGTCTGATGAAGGAATGCCCCACATAGTGAATGCTAGGGGGAAACGGGTAGGGTTAGAAGTTGAAATAAAAATAGAACAAGTTAAAAATCACTTAGGAAAATTAGATGTGTGCAAGTCTCCAGGGCCTGATGAAATGCACCCTAGAATACTCAAGGAGCTGATAGAGGAGGTATCTGAGCCTTTATCTATCATCTTTGGAAAATCATGGGAGACAGGAGAGATTCCAGAAGACTGGAAAAGGGCAAATATAGTGCCCATCTATAAAAAGGGGAATAAGAATAACCCAGGAAACTACAGGCCAGTCAGCTTAACTTCAGTGCCAGGAAAGATAATGGAGCAGGTAATTAAAGAGATCATCTGCAAGCACTTGGAAGTTGGTAAGGTAATAGGAAATGGCCAGCATGGGTTTGTAAAGAATAAGTCTTGTCAAACTAATCTGATAGCTTTCTTTGATAGGATAACGAGCCTTGTGGTTAGGGGAGAAGTGGTAGATGTGGTATACCTAGACTTTAGTAAAGCATTTGATATAGTCTCTCACGATATTCTTATAAAAAAACTAGGCAAATACAATTCAGATGAGGCTACTATAAAGTGAGTGCATAACTGGCTGGATAACCGTACCCAGAGAGTAGCTCTTAATGGTTCTCAATCCTGCTGGAAAAGTATAACAAGTGGGGTTGCACAGGGGTCTGTGTTAGGACCAGTCCTGTTCAATGTCTTCATCAATGATTTAGATATTGGCATAGAAAGTACGCTTGTTAAGTTTGCAGTTGATACCAAGTTGGGAGAGGTTGCAGCTGCTTTGGAGGATAGGGTCATAATTCAAAATGATCTGGATAAATTGGAGAAATGGTCTGAGGTAAACAGGGTGAAGTTTAATAAGGACAAATGCAAAGTGCTCCACTTGGGAAGGAACAATCAGTTTCACACATACAGAATGGGGAGAGACTGTCTCGGAACGACGACAGCAGAAAGGGATCTAGGGATTATAGTGGACCACAAGCTAAATATGAGTCAATAGTGTGATGCTGTTGCAAAAAAAAAGCAAATGTGATTCTGGGATGCATTAACAGGTGTGTTGCGAACAAGACACGAGAAGTCATTCTTCCGCTCTACTCTGCGCTGGTTAGGCCTCAGCTGGAGTCTTGTGTCCAGTTCTGGGCACCGCAGTTCAAAAAAGATGTGGAGAAACTAGAGAGAGTCCAGAAAAGAGCAACAAGAATGATTAAAGGTCTAGAGAATGTGACCTATGAAGAAAGGCTGAAAGAATTGGGCTCGTTTAGTTTGGAAAAGAGAAGATTGAGGGGAGACATGATAGCAGTTTTCAGGTATCTAAAAGGGAGTCATAAGGAAGAAGGAGAAAACTTGTTCTTCTTGGCCTCTGAGGATAGAACAAGAGGCAATGGGCTTAAACTGAAGCAAGGGAGGTTTAGGTTGGACATTAGGATAAAAGTTCCTAACTGTTAGGGTGGTCAAACAGTGGAATAAATTGCCAAGGGAGGTTGCAGAATCTCTGTCGCTGGAGATATTTAAGAATGGGTTAGATAGATGTCTATCAGGGATGGTTTAGATAGTACTTGGTCCTGCCATTGGGGCAGGGGGATGGACTCGATGGCCTCTCGAGGTCCCTTCCAGTCCTAGTGTTCTATGATTTCGCATGGGTTACCTGTGATATGAGGCACAGAAGTGAAGATGATGGTAAATGCCTAAAAGTACCCATCAGGCAAACCTTTAATGGTTGCCAGCCTGAGCTGGATTTGAATTGGTGATATAGCCAGTCTCTGCATTAGCATTTATGAGAAATCTCGCACCATTGCATTGGTGTTAACTTGAGCAGGGGACAATTCCTGAAGAATGCTAGCGAAAGCAGGCTGCCGACGGTAGCTGAAGTATTGGCCATAAGTGGCTTCTTGAGAAGTAAGCCCCATTTCTGTAATATCCTCAGTGCTGAGCATGAGGGGTTCAGGACTTGACCGACACTCCAACTCTTGGGTAACAGCGGGCTCTTCTTCAAGTGATTGCTCATGTGCATTCCATGTTGGGCTTGTGCTGATGCATGCCCAGTCGCTGGAAGCTTTTCGTAGCCTTAGGTTGCGTGTGGCACCCCCTGGAGTGGCGCCAATATGGTGACCAATATATGCACTGCCTAAGCCACCCTCCGCTGAAGTTTCTACTTGCTGTGCTGCCGGTCGTTGGAGCTCTTGCCTTTTTCTACCCAACTTATTAGTTAGTAGCCTGTTTTTATAGTGTAAATAGTTCGTAAGTATGTGTAAATAGTTTTATTGGTAAATAGTTCTCTCACCTTAACTGATAGCTGAGGCAGGGCTTCTTGGCATCAGGGAATGCCTGGCTCTGCAGGCTTTAAGACTTACTCCAAGTGTGGCATAGTGTACCCAAGGGCAACCTCCCCTGTTCAGCTTGCCTGACTTGCTTGTGGGGAAGGACACTTACATGACCGTTGCTCGATTTGCAAAGCCTTTAAGCTGAGGACTTTGAAAGATAGGGCCCAGCGCCTCAAAGTCTTTCTGATGGAAGCAGCTCCTTGGCCCCAGGGGTCTGCAGCGGGAGCAGGGAGTGGAGACTCTTCAGTGCAGAGTGCATTGGCACCATCTACCATGGTGCAGACTAAGGACTCCCAGCATTGGGAGCAGGTGCAGGCACTGTTGCCCTCTCGGCACCATGGGAATCAATCTCCAGTGCTGAAGAAGAGGAGGAAGCAGGAGAAACACAGGTGGCCGATGTCAAAGCGCAGCAGTCACAAGTCCATGGGGCCATCACGCCCAGCTGAGGGGCTGGAGGTGTGTACATTGAAGCCTGCGTTCTCTGAACTTGCCATCAATGCCAGAGGTGTGTCAAGTGTCCCAGGGCCTTTTACAGATGGCAGTGCTGCAATCTTCTCTGTCCATGGAGGACCGGTGCCCTAGCATCGAGACAGAGGAGCCTCCAGTGCATGTGGACATGATGCGGACGCCAAGTTTGGCACTGACTTTGACACTGGCTTCAGTGCCGAGCACTCCGGTTCGGTCCAGGACTGATGGTGGGCCAGTTCCAGGTGCCCTATGCTCCAGGGCTGGCACCATCGTCGACGCGGTTGTCCTTGGCACTGACACCGGTGGCTCCGCCAGGATCTTTGGCTTCTGACTTGACGTCAGAGTCAGGCTCTTCCTACTTGAGCTCTGGCCGTAGTGGGAGCATGAGTGTCATGCAGAGCTGTCACAGGCACTGTAGTCGCTGTTCGGATGACGTGGTTTGGCTGCCAGCTTCGCAAGGTGTGCAGTAGTGGACCTTGTGGACCCCGAGGGCCTTTCATGAAGCACAGATCCAGGGCGCGGGAGTGACGTCCAGGGTGTCGGGGTCCTGCCGATCCCACGCTCGGCACCATCGGTGTCTCTGGGTGCCCCACCACCAGAACAGCAGGAGAACCTGGCAAACATCTCGGAGCCGCCTGCCTCCATGTCACCAGCATCGACCTCGGTGCTGTTGTTGGTGCCATCACAAGAGGGCTGGATCCCAGTGGTGCCTATCCCTTTGGTGCAGGAAATCCAGGGACCAGCCCAGGTACCTGATCAAGCCCAAGGACAAGGACTACACCAGCACTGTATCAGCCACCAGCCATGGGGTTTCCTGGCCAGCTGGCACCTATGGCTATGCCAAGCATGGTGCTACCCAACTGCCCTGTAATGTTATCAGGGGGGCCAGTTGCAAGGACAGGTCCCTGCTACCCTCCCATTCCAGATGGAGGCCCAGGGGTTTTCATCTTTATCCTCCCTGGATGAGGCAGTAGAGGGTTCTTTGGCCTCACCTGTGTTGGAGGATGGCAGGGCCTTCCAACAGCTCTGTAGGAGAATGGCCCAAAACTTAGGGGTGCAGGCAGAGGAAGTCTGTGATGAGATGAACCTGGTCATGGACATTTTGTCCTCTGCAGGGCCCACCAGGGTGGCTCTGCCCATAATTAAGACAACTGTCACCATGACAAAGACAGTCTGGCAGACCCCTACTTCCGTCCTTCCTATGGCTTGTAGGAATGAGAGACAATACTTTGTTCCATCCCAGGGCAATGAACATTTGTTCACCCACCCCCACCCCTGCGTCCAGCTCCCTGTTAGTGGACACTGCAAATCATAGAGAGCACCAAGGGTTCCAGGGTCCCTCCCCAAAAAATAGAGACACTAAGTGCTTGGACCTCCATTGGAGAAAAGTTTATTCGACGGGTGGGTTACAGATACGCTTATAACACTGTCAGTCCCCTCTCGAGGTTCTCTGAATTGGTGCCACCTGAAGCCAAGCAGGACTTCACAGCAGTGCTGGAGGAGAACAAATTGGTTTCCAGGGTGTCTCTACAGGCTGCAGTGGATGCTGCAGATGCTGGCACTCGAGTTATGGTGTCTGGAATTGCCATACATAGGGGAACATGGCTACAGGTCTCGGGCCTACTGTACGAGGCCCAAAAGACAGTTCAGGACCTCCCGTTTGACGGCCCAATGCTGTTTTAGGAGAAAAACGATAAAAGACTCCATAGTCTAAAGGACTCTAGGGCCACCCTGCATTCACTGGGTCTACATATGCTGGCTAAGCAGCGCGGGCAATTTAACCCCTGTCTGCAGCAGAGACTGCTTCTTCAACTGCAAAGGGATGGTAACAGAAGGCGGAACAAGATGGGCAGTTACCATTCCAGCCAACAGTGTCAGGCTCTGGGCTATTAAAAAGGCCCTCAGGGGCCCAAGCCACCATTTTGATGGCACAGTCGGAGCATCGAGCCAATTACACCCACTGCAGCATCCCCCACATTTTTCATTCCATCTATCCCCCTTCTACCCTATGTGGTGCAGCATCACCACGGTCCGGAGGGTCTGTTGTATGGTAGAGAGGGGATACGCCATTCAGTTCTTTGTGCCTTCTTTCCAATTCCCCTTCTCTGTCCCTCTTCAGGGACCCCCTCACGAGACCCTGCTACATCAGGAATTATAATCCCTCCTTGATTCTGGGGCCATAGGAGACGTTCCTCCAAGGTTCAGGGGACAGGGGTTTTACTCCCATTATTTCCTAATTCCAAACCCTAAGGGGGGTTTGAGGCCTATTCTAGACCTAAGAGAGCTCAACAAGGCCATAAAAAAAATAAAGTTTTGTATGATATCCCTGGGTTTCATACTCCTGATGCTGGAACACCCCTGTAGGTTCACCGCTTCTGACTTACGAGACACGTATTTTCATATTTCAATTTATCCTCCTCACAGGAGGATTCTGAGATTCATGGCAGAGGGAAACCATGATCAGTTCACAGTTCTGCCATTCGGTCTGTCTGCAGCTCCCAGGTTCTTCACTAAACGTATGGTGGTCGTAGCAGTGCACCTATGCAGGCAAGGGGTGCAGCTGCTCCCGTACCTGGTGACTGGTTGGTCCAGGGCCATTCTTGGGAACGGGTGCTTCAGCATGTGCAGCTGATTCGACAAATGTTTTTAGGCCTCGATCTCCTGATCAATGAGACAAAGTCCATGTTGCTCCCATCCCAATCCATAGAGTTAGTAGGAGCCCAGGTGGACACCAGGTGTTCCAGGGCATTCTTGCCCACCGACGGGTTCAGAACCATGGGGGTTGTTATCTGCGACATCTTGGCAGTTCCCACCGTGATGGCCAGATGTTGTCTGTGCCTACTGGGTCTCACGGCAGCATGCAACTTTGTGGTTCAGCACACCAGGTTGAGAATGCGCCCCCTATAATTGTGCCTGGCATCAGCATATCGCCCTGCAAGAGACAGTTTAGAGTTGGTGGTTACGGTGCCACCACAGATTCTGTTGACCCTGTATTGGTGGTTGGGCAAGCAGGTTGTCCTCACAGGAGTCCTTTACACCTCCCAGCAGCCCTTCCACTCTCTAGTAACAGACGCTTCAGACCCAAGGTGGGGAGCGCACCTGGGTCAGCTCCAAACGCAGGCACTATTGAGCGATTCAGACCTTTGATTCCACATAAATGTGAGGGAGGTCAGGGCAGTGTCACCTTCAAGGCCAATCTGGTGGGGCATTGCATTTCAGTCAGTACAGACAACATGACGGCAATGTATTCTATAAACAAGCAGAGGGGTGCGCATTCCTCTCCCCTGTGTCACAAGGCCATGATGTTCTGGGGTTTCTCCATGCAGCACAGCACCCTGTTGCAGGTCCATTACACAATTCACTAGTGGACCAGCTCAGCTGGTCCTTTATGGATCACGAGTGGTCGCTCCACCCGGAGGTCGTTCTTTCCAATTTTTGGAAGTGGGGTCATCCCCAAGTGGACCTGTTTGCCTCCCACCTCAATGCAAAGTGGAGGACGTTTTGCTCTTACCGCAATCAGAGTCCAGGGTCCTAGGTGGACACTTTCGGTGTTCCCTGGTCAGGCCTGCTGATGTAGGTGTTTCCTCCAGTTCTGCTAGTCCGCAGGGTCCTCCTCAAGATTTGGTCAGACAGGGCATTGATCATCTTGGTGGCACCGGCATGGGCGCACCAGCACTGGTGCTCGAGCCTCCTGCACCTGTGGGTTCACAAGTCGATAACATTCCCAATCCGCCCAGACCTGTTGGCACTGTCAAAGTTAGACTCAGACTCACAATTTATCAGACCACTCTGTTTTATTAGCAAAGCCGCTCTGCTAATACATTTAGAAGTGAGCCCCCCGAGTGGGGCTTGTCTCTTAATTTATACAGTTTTTTGGAGAACAAGTTACAGACAAGTTACAGACAAAAGAAGAAAAAGAGTTTAGTCACCACCCTTCGAGATCCCTGAGACCAGTCACGTATCTTCAATTACCTGCCACCCTTAACAATCTCCTTGAACAGCTTCCAGTTAACTTAACTAATTGCCCTTCACACCTTCCATTCTGATGCCTGCTTCTTAGACGCGCTGGCTCCATCTTAATTGCTTCTCCATTCAAAAGCTAACTGTCCCTACGTGTGCTCCCTCGGATACTTTGTAACATGTTTGGCATGCCCTCTCATATACAATGTATCCAGCATGTCCCCTTATACTGACGTTATACTTATACAATGTTATACTTCCACAATCCCCCCTTTTGGTCAAGGCTACGCCCATGACCAACGACTTACTGGATTCCATACATCAATCGTTCTTTTTCATTACTTTCACTGGTGACATTTAACAACATTAGATTAGCACTCTGGTTAGGGGTAACCTGATGGATGGTGTGTCTTGTGCAGTTTTGGATACAACAAGAAATCAATTGAAAACACACAGAGATTATTAGAATTCCAAATAGGATAGTCAGGATTCCCTGAAACAACCGGTTTCCCAGACTAGAGAAATTGAATAAGTTACTTATCCATTTCCACAAGGAACTTGGTTCTTCGTGGGGAAGGTATGCAATTTGCTCCAGATGGCTAGCACAATTTATTACCTCATTAGTATTATCAGGTATGTATACACAGCATTCTGTTCCAATTAGAGCACAGGTCCCTCCTTTGGCTGCCAGTATTATATCTAATGCCCGACGGTTTTGGAGGGCCAATTGTCGGACCGCTCCTGCTTCTTTGGCCGGAGCTTTTAAGCTCTCTCCTGTTTCATTGGCCATGATCTCAACCACCGCTTGTAACCTTAAAAGCCTTTTTGCATGGTGAATTACGCCCCCTACTGGGATTAAAGAAATGCCAACAGCTTCTTCCCAAGTTAGGGGGCTTATGTTATCTACATACCATTTAGCATCTGGCAAGTCCCTCCTTTTTTGCCTGAAATTACGGAGGCGATTTCGTGGGAGGGATTGAAGCACCCGGAATTGTGGGAAAAGCTGAGCAGGATAACAGATACCTGACCAATTTGCTGGTAACACAGTGTAAGCATTTTCCCCACAAACCCAATGATGTCCCATTAAAGCTGGGAAGGGTTGACTGCAACCCTTTGACATGTAAGAATTTATGAAGGAGGAATAGTATCCCCCAAAGGGCACAGGATGATTTTCACTGGGAGAAGAGGTAGCATTTACATGACATTTGTATATGGTGCTGTTTTTCTCAGGGAGGCTGTAGGGGGAGCAAGAGATTGAATCTCTGGTTTGATCCCAGGTTGAGAGGAAGTGTATCTTTCCATACCCGGTTCGCCATTCTCCAACCTTGTTTGAATAGTCCCATACACCATGGGACACGATGTATTGGAGACAGCTGCTCCTCCCTAGATTCAGCCCTGTCCCATTACACACCCAGCACCAGTGGCCCTTTCCTTTCACCACACTTGTAAGTTTAGGAATATATGTTTTTCCCAGCCCCCGAGTGTCATTTTCCTTCCATGTCCTTTTAAGTGGATAGGGTTCTCCAGCAAGCTCTGAGGAATTCAAAGGGATTGCCATGGTGGGGATACTAGCTTGTGAGTGAGCTGGGATGTGGCTGCAGACCCAGCAATTAGAAATATTCAGGATCTGGGCTATCTGCACCTGTTGTTGGATGAAAGAATTGTCACTGTCACTCTGGATTCCCCAGACCCTCAGGACACAGTAGCTGAGGATTAAGCTTCTCAAAGGACACATGTTGGAAGCAGGACCCTTTCTGGTTCCGACAACCCCTTTCGAGGGAACCGCAGTCACGGTTTTATGTCCACCAGGCAGCAGGCACTAGGCTCACTACTGCTTCTTGTTTGTTGGGTCCTGCTGTCTGCTTACCCTCTGCTTCTGGCAACCCTTACGAGAGCGCAGATTGTAAGGTATTGCAGGCTGTTCCACTTTGTCTTCTGGGGTTGAAGCTGGTTCTGCGTGGTCTTGCAGAGGTGCTTGGTCCCCTGGAGGTGGCGCTGGCTTACACTGTGAGGCATGGATCCATGCAGCGATGCCGGATAATTTCACTGCTGTCTGGGTGGTGAGCAGTACCTGGTATGGACCCTTCCACCGGGGTTCCAAGACGTGCTTCTGGAGGTGGTGCCGCAGGTAGACCCGATCACCAGGCTCAAGAGTGTGACAGGCAGCAGAGGTGGGTTCCGTCGGCCAAGCTGCTCGCACCTGCGAATGGAAGGAGCTCACCGCTTGCATTAACCCTTTGCAGTACTGGAGGAGCGTGCTGTGAGTTAGGTTTAGGTCTGGGACTGGGGTAATAGTAGCCATTGTTCGCATAGGGCGTCCCATGATGATTTCAAATGGACTCAATTTGTGTCTCTGGGATGGGGATGACCGAATTTCCATAAGGGCCAGTAGTAAAGCAGCTGGCCAGTTTAACCCTGTGGAATTACAGATTTTTGCCAGCTTATTTTTAAGCACACCATTTCGCCTTTCAACGGCCCCTGCACTCTGTGGATGGTAGGGGCAGTGCAACAGGTGGGTGACATGTAATACCTGGTTTAGATGTTGAACAATTTTTCCAGTAAAATGTGTTCCCCGGTCACTAGACAAAGTGGCAGGAATTCCCTTGGTAGGGATAATGTGGTTTAACAGACATTTTGCAACGGACAATGAATCAGCTTTGCGACAGGGAAAGGCTTCAATCCAACCCGAAAATAGACATATTATAACTAAAATAAATTCATATTTCTGACACTTTGGCATTTGTACAAAATCAAGTTGCCAGTGTAGGAAAGGTGCTTGAGGCAAACCCCAGAACCCTTGTGTTACTTTTACAGATTTGCCTACATTGTGGCTTTGACAAGTAACACAAGCGGCACAGTGGCAGGTTGCAAAGGAGCTGAAATGGGGAGCCCACCACCCCACCTTACTCATAGCAGAGACCATCCCCTCCTTGCCGACATGCGAAACACCATGTAGCAGGGCGGCTAGAGACGGGTAGAGTGAGGGGGGGCTACAAAGGTACCGGTGGGCGATCGCCAAAGGGAATCAGAATGCAAAGAGCAACCCAAAGCACTCCAGGAGTCTTTCTCTGTTTCTGGGGCAGAATCCTGGAGCTGAGTGAGATGAGACAGGGATGGTGGCGTTACAGAGACAGAGAGGGGACCAAGAAACGCTTCTGGTGAAGGTTTTATAGTGGCGGCATGTTTTGCAGCAGCAGCAGCAAGTGCGTTACCTTTTGCCACCTCGGTGTCTGCTGCTGAGTGGCCAGTACACTTAACAATTGCCAAGGCAGACGGTAGTAAAACTGCATACAGGAGGGCGGCAATGTAGGGGCCATTCTTGATAGGGGTACCAGTAGAGGTAAGAAAACCTCGAGCCTGCCAGAGGGTGCCAAAGTCGTGCACAACCCCAAAGGCATACCGAGAATCAGTGAAATAGTGGCAGAGAGCCCCTCGGCTAGAAAGCAGGCACGGGTTAGGGCAATCAGTTCAGCCACCTGGGCAGAGGTCACAGAGGGTAAAGGCGCAGCTTCTATGGTTTCAGAGAGAGAGACCACAGCGTACCCTGCAAGAAGGTGGCCTTGGTCATTTCTATAACAGGACCCATCAGTGAATAATACCAAGTCAGAGTTAGGGAGAGGTACATCTGAAAGGTCGGGGCGCGGGACAGTGATAGCAGAGACAGTTGCAAGGCAGTCATGGGGGTTCACCATCACTAGGTAAAGGAAGGAGGGTAGCAGGGTTTAACCGGGAGCAGCGCTTAATAGTGATATGTGAGGCTGAAAGCAGCAAAAGTTCATACCTAGTGAGGCGAGCAGCGGAGAGGTGAGCAGTGTTGCGTTGCAGAAGGAGAGTTTCCACAGAATGGGGAACCATGAGAGTGAGAGGAGAGCGGAGGACAAGGGACTCAGGCATCTCGACCAGGCGCGCTGCAGCAGCTACAGCGCGTAGGCAAGGGGGTAAACCCTGGGCTACAGGGTCCAAGGTTGCAGAGAAATAAGCCACCGGACGATTTCTGTCACCGTGCTCCTGAGTAAGAACCCCGAGGGCACAAGCAGATTGTTCGTGACAGAAAAGGGTAAAAGGCTTGTCATAGTTAGGTAACCCTAAGGCAGGGGCAGAGGCTAAATTCTGCTTATGGGAGACGAAAGCAGCATTTGCTTCAAGTGGCCATGGCATGGGGTTAGGTACAGAGGATCGAGTGAGTTCTTGGAGTGGTTTAGCCAGAGAAGCATATTGGGGAATCCGTTGCCTACAGAACCCTGTCATGCCTAAGAATTTTCTGACCTGGCGTGGAGAGCAAGGCTGGGGAAAGCTAAGGATGGCTTGGACCCGGGCTGGAGAGAGTGTACGGGAGCCCTGGGAGAGAAGGAAGCCTAGGTATGTGACAGAGGTTTGGCAGAGCTGCAATTTTGTGCGAGAAGCCTTATGACCCTTGTTCGCTAAAGCTGTGAGAAGTGTTAGTGAATCAGTTTCTGAGGCAGACAGAGAGGGGGAGCACAGGAGTAAGTCGTCCACATATTGGATCAGTGTGGATCCTGATGGGAAAACCAGATCAGCGAGATCCCTGGCTAGGGCTTGAGAAAAATAGGATGGACTCTCTGTATACCCCTGGGGAAGGGTAGTCCATGTATATTGCTGACCCTTGTAGGAGAAGGCAAAGAGATACTGGGATTCAGAGTGAACTGGGACAGAGAAGAAAGCGGAGCACAAATCTACAACAGTAAAGTGGGTTGCATTTGGAGGAATAGACGCTAGTATTGTAGCGGGGTTAGGGACCACTGGAAAAGAAGGTATGACAATACGGTTAATAGCTCGAAGGTCTTGAACAAATCGCCACGATTTGCCATCAGCCTTTTGAACTGGGAGGATAGGGGTGTTACAGGGGCTGGAACAAGGGACAATAATTCCTTGTTCTTTTAATGCGGATATAACTGGAGCAATCCCAGCCTCTGCCTCAGGATTCAAAGGATACTGAGACAGGCGAGGCAGAGGTTTGGAATTGTCTACAGTAATCCGAACTGGGTCAGTATTTAATCGGCCCACTTCAGATGGGTGAGATGGCCATAGGGAGGAAGGAACCTGAGAGATTAGGTGCTCTAGGGACGGAGTTAAGGGACAGCAAGGGACCGGAGTGGAGAGGGAAGTTTCAGACAGCAGGGAGGCTACAGAATCACATAAGGAAGACTGAGGGATTTGCAGATAGACACCATCTGGGGAGCAGTAAATAGAACAGCCAAGTTTGCATAGCAAGTCCCGTCCCAGAAGGTTTGCAGGGGTGGAATCAGAGAGGAGGAACGCATGTTCCTCAGAGAGGGGACCGACCTGAACAGACAAAGGTTCTGAGAGGGGAAAAGAGGTAGGGATCCCTGTAATGCCAACAGCAGACACAGATTTTCCAGATCGGGGAACCACAGGCAAGTCAGTGGTGCAGATTGTAGAAAGAGAAGCTCCAGTATCAACAAGGAAAGGGAGACAGAGATTTACAGTCAGGACACATTCTCCAGTAGGGGACAGAGGTAATAAGGGAGCTAAAACTCCAAATTGTCAAAGTTAGACTCAGACTCACAATTTATCAGACCACTCTGTTTTATTAGCAAAGCCGCTCTGCTAATACATTTAGAAGTGAGCCCCCCGAGTGGGGCTTGTGTCTCTTAATTTATACAGTTTTTTGGAGAATAAGTTACAGACAAGTTACAGACAAAAGAAGAAAAAGAGTTTAGTCACCACCCTGAGATCCCTGAGACCAGTCACGTATCTTCAGTTACCTGCCACCCTTAACAATCTCCTTGAACAGCTTCCAGTTAACTTAACTAATTGCCCTTCACACCTTCCATTCTGATGCCTGCTTCTTAGATGCGCTGGCTCCATCTTAATTGCTTCTCCATTCAAAAGCTAACTGTCCCTACGTGTGCTCCCTCGGATACTTTGTAACGTGTTTTGGCATGCCCTCTCATATACAATGTATCCAGCATGTCCCCTTATACAACGTTATACTTATACAATGTTATACTTCCACAGCACAGAAAGGAAGGCGACCGCAGCACCCCAATCTCCAGTTGCTGCACCTCACAGCGTGGGTGCTCCGTGGCTGAGCGATATGGAGCTGGCATGTTCAGACCCCATAAAGGAAGTAACTCCTAGAATCCTAGGGCTGGGAGGGACCTCAGGAGGTCATCTAGTCCAGCCCCCTGCTTCAAGCAGGGTCAGCCCCAGCTAAGTTGTCAAATAGGAGAAAACCCTCTACGAGGGTGACCTGTGTGGCTAAGTGAAGAAGGCTTTCGGTGTGGGTGACTCACAGAGGGCTATCTCCCTTGCAAGCCCCCATGCCCATAATTTTAGGCTACCTGGGGGGCTTAGTACAGGAGGGCTTTATCCCTCTTCTCAGTCGGGGTGCACCTGACAGCCATCTCGGCCTTTCACCTCGGTCCTGGAATGTCGTCTGTGTTCTCAGACCCCATAGTCAAAAGGTTTCTGAAAGGTTTGGAAAGAATCAAGCCCCAGGTCTGCGCATCACTGCCCCTGTGGGATCTCAATTTGGTGTTAGCGAAGCTCATGGGGGCCCCCTGGGAACCCTGGCTACCTGTTCCCAGCTGTTTCTGAGCTATAAATCAGCATTTTTAGGGGCAATCACCTCAGCCAGAAGGGTATCTGAGTTGGGAGCACTTTCATTGGAACCGCGATGCAAATTTTCTGGGACATTGTAGGGGCTCTTTTGCATACTTGGCTTAATCTAATTCTTGACTCCCCACACCCTCTGCTCTCTGATTTGCTCGCCTTGATAATTTTTTTTTTCTGACTACTTGATTACTATTTTTGGTTCTCTGTGCCTTAAATATTGTCTGTTCTGGTCTGGCTATGGTCTGAAGAAAGTGGGTCTGTCCCACGAAAGCTCATCACCTAATAAATTATTTTATTAGTTTTTAAAGTGCTACTGGACTGCTGTTTTGTTTAGGTGGGTAATAGGACAGGATAAGTGAGTATGCAGACTCACCAAATAGGCAAGAAAAGGTAAAGTGCCGGTTACAGGTCTTTTCACATTCCTTTCCTCATGGCTTACTTTATTTCCAAAACACAAACCCAGGACTAACCTATGTAGACTGCTGAAGTAATAATCACCTGAGGCACTTAGCCAGCTGAGCAGGGAAAGAAAACACCCCTTCCCTATGATAGCTTTGCTTGTCCTAGCTTCCCCTTTCCTTTCATAGCCCCACCCAGCTAGGCAGTAACCTCTTATGCGCCAGAGTGCCTTTTATCCTTTGTCATGCACAGCACTACTTTGCCTCAGCAAAATCCTCTGGCATAGTCTAGGTTACTGATGAATTGGTGAATTGTTATCCGTTCATGGACATGACAATCATGTGAAGTAAAAACACCTCTACCATTGATAAGGAAATGCTTGTAAAGTCCTGGGAGCAGTCAGTCTAGCCTGCTTACTTTTGGTCTGAGTTGTGATGCCTTTGCTAGTAGTTTTGTGACAGGGTTTCAGTTTGAACAGCAGCAGAAGCAAGGTTTCAAGACTAATGTGTCTTGGCATCTTGAGAAGGTATAAAACAGATCCTGGTGGAAAGATGTGGTTTAAAAGTGAAATTCCTAGTGAATGTTGGGTAATCAAACAACCTGTGAGCTGCGTCTACACGTGCACGCTACTTCAAAGTAGCGGCACCAACTTCGAAATAGCGCCCGTCGCGTCTACACGCGTCGGGCGCTATTTCGAAGTTAACTTCGACGTTAGGCGGCGAGACGTCGAAGTCGCTAACCTCATGAGGAGATAGGAATAGCGCCCTACTTCGACGTTCAACGTCGAAGTAGGGACCGTGTAGACGATCCATGTCCCGCAACGTCGAAATTGCTGGGTCCTCCATGGTGGCCATAAGCTGGGGGGTTGAGAGATGCTCTCTCTCCAGCCCCTGCGGGGCTCTATGGTCACCGTGGGCAGCAGCCCTTAGCCCAGGGCTTCTGGCTGCTTCTGCGGCAGCTGGGGATCTATGCTGCAGGCACAGGGTCTGCAACCAGTTGTCAGCTCTGTGTATCTTGTGTTGTTTAGTGCAACTGTGTCTGGGAGGGGCCCTTTAAGGGAGCGGCTGGCTGTTGAGTCCGCCCTGTGACCCTGTCTGCAGCTGTGCCTGGCATCCCTGTTTCGATGTGTGCTACTTTGACGTGTAGACGTTCCCTCGCTGCGCCTATTTCGATGTTGGGCTGAGCAACGTCGAAGTTGAACATCGACGTTGCCAGCCCTGGAGGACGTGTAGACGTTACTCATCGAAATAGACTATTTCGATGTCGCAACATCGAAATAAGCTATTTCGATGTTGGCTGCACGTGTAGACGTAGCCGTGGTGTGTGTCATGACAAAGCAGACCCAGGGAGGCTGATGCACCTGTGCAGTCTCTCAGATGGGCAGGTTGTGCTGTGTTTGCTAATTCTGCATTTGTTTTCTCCTTCAGGATGAAAGAGTGGTGGATTCAGGTGGGGCTGCTGAGCATACCACTCCTTGCTGTCTACCTGCATATCCCTCCTCCTAAGCTGTCCCCAGCTCTTCACTCATGGAAGTCGTCGGGAAAGTACTTCACATACAAGAAACAGAACGTCTTTTACAGAGGTGAGGTATGTGATAGGATGGGGTTTCTGGGCACAGCTAGAGTAATCAATCCAGGGTATCTTTGCTTAAAATCCAGGCTATTTACAGCCTCAGGTTGGGATTTTCTTCTCACTAAGGCATATCCAACCAGCCACAACAGCACCTCTGCCAGCCCCTCTGGCCAGCCAGAAGCTACACAAGCAAGCCCACAGACTTCCCAGCTGCTGTACCAACCTAGACCAACAATCCCTAAATTCAGGTGAGCGGTTATTAAACCTGTTTCACCAAACACCGCACAAATTCTTCTGGACCCCAAACGGCCCAGCCCCAGACCCCCGTCAATATATACTTGGATCGTATCCAAACAACACGCTCACCAGTTCTTTAGATCTAAATAGCTAGAGATTGATTCATAAAAAAGAACAGGGTTGGAGAGAAGGATTGTTAAAGCAGTATTTTATGTACATCAGTCATAACTACTGAAGCAGCAAGTGATGTTAATTGCTGATTCTCGAAAGTCTCTGGAAGTTCATTTCGGGTTATATGGGTTCAGTTATCAAAGCATTGTAGATCCGTCTGACTAGGGCCCACGTGCTGGGACATGGGCCCTTGTAGACCACAAGACAAAAGATCTAAGATGGATATTGCTAAGTCCATGCCATTGTTCACTCTTGTTGTCTCTTGTCTTTCACTTTGTCCAGGGACAAAGCCCTTTTTTCTTCCCTTAGTCCCTTGAAGGTCTGCCCCCACCTGACTCAGGTGGGCTGTTGTGGCAAACTGCCTTTGGATGAATCCCAGGAAACAGTCTCAGATTTCTGAAGTGGACACGTTCCTTTGTTTCAGTTCAGATCACTTGCCCATTGGGCTGCATCCCATTGACAGGTCCCAAGCATCTGGAATGTGGATTTGGTGCCTGAGCACCTGGTTTCCACCGTATTGTTCAGTCCAGTGTCCTGGTTGGGGCTGAGTTCAGATCTCCTATTGTGAAGCAAAAAAAAAAAAAAATTTAAAATAAATACATGGAATGTAGAAAACATCCACAAAAATAATTAATAGACCTGGAAGGGACCTTCAGAGGTCATCGAGTCCAGTCCCCTGCACTAACAGCAGGGCCAATCACCATCCCTGCCAACATTTTTTTTTTTTTTTTTTAAATCTATTTGTCCCAGACCTTAAGTGGCCTTCTCAAGGATTGAGCTCCTAATCCTGGGTTTAGTAGGCCAGTGCTCAAACCACTGAGCTATCCCTCACGTCCAGCAGGACCTATCACTATGCCCAATAGCTTTCCCCCACCCCCATTTGCCCAAATGGCCCTCTTCGGCATTGAGGCCCCTGCTCAAGCCACTGAACTACCCAAACCATTGAACTAGTCTATTATTATTTAAGAGTGAGATTAATCACATGATTAATCACAATTTTAATTGCTTGGCAGCCCTATAATAAATAAATGTTGAGGCTTCAGCGTTATGGGCAGGGGGAGCACACGGATACAGAGGTGGGCAGTCACCTGCAGCTGCCTGTCCCACCCTGTGACATGGACGCGGTGGAGAGGCTGCATCTGACCCTCTCACAGTGCAAGGTCCTAGCCTACCTAAGAGGTCTGTGTCCTGGTTTTGGTCTGGGGAGCATATGGATGCTGGGGGTGAGGTTCGGCAGGGTGGGGGTTTGTGTGCAATAGATTGAGGCTCAATGGGCAAAGTCTGGGTATGTGGGAACTGGGCAGAGAGGGGCGCGGTGCATCTAACCTGGCCTCAGCTGAGATGCCCGGCCTGCTCTGTCATAGTGATTTCTCTCTCTGCCAGCTGCTCTGGTTGCCTGAGACAGCGCGCCCCTGCTGCTGGGGAGGGAAATGTGACTGCTGTTGTGGCTTCTCTTTGCTCCTCTGTCAGCAAATAAATTTTCTGCGGGGAAGCAAAGAAATGTGCTTGGGGTATGAATTTGGCACGTTTGCAGTGGCCCAGAATTCCCCCAGGAATTAGATGCATCTGAGGAATAGTTGGGTCCCAGAGGACGTGGAAGTGGTGGAATTATTTGAATTGTACACTTGCCTTTGTGGACATTCGGTGTTAGGCAGCACCACGTAGTTGGAGGTGCTGCCTTTTTGGATGAGACACAAAAATGATGTCCTAGTTGCTCATCATGGAAGATCCCACAATCTCTTCTCAAGAGCAGCTGGGTTATCTCCAGTGTTGGTGGCCAGACTGCACTTTTAAGTATAGCTGCAAACCTGCGTACGACACACTGACTCTGTCTTCCCTGTGCCAGTTTTAGTTGGGAGTATTATGCCTGTCTTAAACCTGCTACTGTGCCCTGTGAAACAGCCATCTTGTTTTGTATCAGAGGTGGCTGCATTTGAATGTCAGATTTGGAGTTTCCTTGTCAGTTTCAAATTAACATAGTGCTTTGGGGTCATTCAGAATAAACGGTGCTATGTAAAGGTAAGGTCACTCTCATTCCCAAACTGTCTGTGTACATGACTGCCTACGCTGAAAGTCCCCATGTGGTGCTGTTATGCCAACAGTGTGACCTCTCTTTTCCACGAGGCACCTCTACCCAGCTCTTAAGGAACAAACAATCCCAGTAACAGGGTTTTGTGCAAGCTGCCAAGTCTCTGAATGGCAGAATCTGTGGGGCTTTGTCTGTGTTAGGCTCTCTAAACGGTTACTGTGAGAGAGTCTCTGTGGCTGGAGAGCTGATTTTTTTTTTAAGTGATCAGAAACCAACAAGACTCTTCTCTGGAGCATGGATGTTATTTTGGGTTCCTGATACATTATCCTGTTGAGCTACTTTCAAACCTAAAGTGTCCTTGGAGTGGTCACATGCCTTGTTAATTTCCTGTTCTCTCCTTAGATTCAACAGGTGCACTTGGCACTTCGGATATGGTGGTTCTGTTACATGGCTTCCCAACCTCCAGTTATGATTGGTACAAGGTGAGGGGACCAAGTAATCACAGAGTGTGGACTGCGTGAGTAACGTCCGTGATTCTCCTTTCCCCCAGGAACTAGAGGCGAATCCCCCTGAGAGGAATAAATGGGCCTGTCTGACTCGGGGATCATGGAGTAGAGAGTGATGAGTGACAGGGCTTCCTGCATGTCCTTGTCTTGGCTTCTCCAACCCACTTAGCTCTTTGTTTTCGTGGACAAGTAATTAGCACCTCAGACTCTGTCCATGGTTGAGACTTGGCCCAGTTTGTTGTAGCTTTAGAAGCATGGCCAAGTCATCACCTGCAAGACTTGACTATGTAAACTTGTTTCCGCCTGCCTATGGCTCTTCTGTCAAATCCTCTCCCGAAATTCCTTCCAGTTCTCGCCCATCATTTCCTCCTTCATCTCATGCTCTTGGAGGGGGACTAGATCGAATAATCAGAAGTTCGGATAGTCCAGAGAATGGAGGAGCACGAGGCTGCAGTGCCATCTGGTGGCCACAGGAGAGACCACCCACTACTGGATCAGCGCTGGTGGTTCAGTGCACACAGAGCCCTGGATAATGCAGGGTTGGATGAGCAGGGTTTCCGCTGGGCTTGTAAAGAACAGTGTCAGTTTCCGGCACCACCTAAATGCTTGGCAATAATAAGCATGACATTCCTGAACTAGATGCTGGATTTTGTAAACTCCAAAGGGAGCAAAACTAATTTCTATTTACATGCCGATTTCAGGATGGTACCAGGTTGCAGCTTCTTCTAACTGGAATATATGAATATTGGTATTTTCTTTTCAAAATAACTCCATATAGGTTCCTTGCTGGAAGGAGATTCAAAATGTAAATCCTTTTGAATATTCACCTTTTTTGGGGAGTAGGGACATCTCCTTTGTAGAGGAACATAGGGGGAATTTGATTTATCCTGGTGTGAGTTTGACGTATTCTGAAGGCAGTTCCATCTGGCACACCTGGGCAGAGGACAAACTACAGAACTGGGTTTTATACTGGATGGAGATGCAAACCAAAGGAGATCTAATCAATATGGCCTTTGCAGGAAGAACCCTCTGTCCCCCACAGTGCATGAGGAAATAACTTTTTAGAAGCTCCGTTGGCTTTTGCTGTCATGAATATAATGGTTACTATGGCACTTTAAATACACTACTGTTCACCATGCATTTGCAGCATGGGTGTCTGAGAGGTGCTTTAAAAAATGATAGTGTAGAGTTATCCATCTTGGTGCATAGGCCAGAGAGATGTGTGTGTTCTTATGATCTCTTCCTTTTCTTTTACAGATCTGGGAGGGGCTGACCCAGCGGTTTCACAGGGTGATCGCTCTGGATTTTGTAGGATTCGGGTTTAGTGACAAGCCTGTAAGTGGTCCCAACAGACAATTGGGTAGTTCTTTTTGAAAAGGGAAATTAATAACCAAAATGCACCCACACAAATGGCATCATACATGAACACGCCTGGGAAGATGGATTTTTATGTACTGTGGGTTGTGATGGGCTCTGTATATTTCCAAATTTGCTTTGTGTCTTTATCTGCTTGCATTTTTTTCAGGATGCATTGTTGTTGTAGCGGTGTCATCCCTAGGACGTTAGGGACACAAAGCGGATGAGGTACTGTCTTCAATTGGACCAACTTTTGTTAGAGAGACAAGTTTTCAATCTACACAGAATTCTTAAGTTTGAAAGTTTGTCTCTCACCAGCAGAAGTTGGTTCAATAAAAGCCATAACCTGAACCACCTTACGCCTCTAATGTTTTTCCGTAACAGAAATACAGATACAGTTGTTAGAATGTGACTTGTGTAAATACCAAACACCCAAAACAGGACATGATGCAGTATTTCTAAAATGACCATACTCCACTGGAGTGTTGGCTCGCTTCTGTAGAACAGTTTCGCTTCACCTGCCACATTAGGCAGCTCTGATACCGTTAAAATGCTGGTGAAGGTTTACTTGTTTGTTGATTACGCTAATGTAGTGTTAACCTTGCAAATAAGTCACTGAGTTTGATAGAACTTAGCTCTTCATCTTCGAAGAGCTCTGCACACACTAGCTTATCCTCACAGATACCCTTTATTTCATTGTCTGCAGTTTATAGATGGAGGAACTGAGGCATATGGCAGTAAAATGATTGGTCCAAGAACTAGAATGTTTTTGGCTGTCAGCTCTGGGCTTACGCTGTGCTGCTGCATTTGTCCACGAACCCCTGTGCTGTGCAGGCACTGAACTTGATCAGACTGGAACTGCCAGGTGCGCTGTTCCAAAGAACCTTCCTAGGGATAGCTCAGCTGCCTGTCACTAACATGATGGAGGTGTCTGGCACTGCTCTCATTGGAGCTGCTCTCTTGCTTTGCTTTTTAAACAGAGGCCCCACCACTATTCCATTTTTGAGCAGGCCAACATCGTCGAGCATCTGCTGGGGCACCTGGGCCTCCGAAATCAGAGGATCAACCTCCTATCTCATGACTATGGAGACACGGTTGCACAGGAACTGCTCCACAGGTCACTGGAACCACAAAATCTCTGAATCCTCTTCTCCTCCTCCTATGGTTTAGTTCCCTGAAGCTAAGTACAAGGAAATGGTGCAGAGCCCCCCCCACCTCCATCCCATGCCTGAAACTCAAGGTGACAGAGGAGGTAGCAGTGGGATACCATGCTGATTGATGCAGTAATATGAGAATCTCGGTAATTAGATGGAGGCAAGCTTATCTGCTACCATCATTGACTTCTGTGGGAATGGTGTGTGTAGATACAGTGGAAGAGGCTTGTCTAGCCATTTCTAAACCAGATGTGACATCTTTGCCTTTTGGGGTCTGGAGGTTTGTCAGCGCTGTGAGGATTGAACAAGGCAAGAGCATCTTCTCTCGCCATTGACCAGGGTCTGTGTGCAACCGCACAGGGTGGTTATTCACGGATGGAAGGACTCTGCCTAGGTTGCAAGTACCAAAGAGGTAGTCAAGTTATTCTATATCTTCAAAAACAATAAGAGTCCCATGGCACCTTATAGACTAACAGATATTTTGGAGTATAAGCTTATGTGGGCAAAGACCCACCTAGGTTAACCTTTTTCCTCCTGTCAGAAATGTTGCCAGCAGATATTAATACTTCACATTTCTCTTTCTCATCTCAAAGTATGTGGCAAATGTTAAAGATTTGGCCTTGTAACCCCACTATGAGGAAGGAAGCAGATAGAACGCCCATCTTACAGATGGGGGAAATAGAACCAAAGAGTGGCTGAGGGATTGGTCCGAGGGAAAGTCACTGGCAGCAGAGGGGTCAGAACGTAGGTTTCTTAGTGTGCACTCCCTAGTTCTAGTAACACCGAGGTAGCCGTGTCAATCTGTATTCTAACAAAACAAAACAGAAGTCATGTAGCACTTTAAAGACTAACAAAATAATTTATTAGGTGATGAGTTTTCATGAGACAGACCCACTTCATCAGATCAATAGCATTTCCAGGACAGATTAGTACAGACATCAAAAAAATAAAAAAGAAAAAGAAAAAATTCTGTTCCTCGAAAGCTCATCACCAAATAAATCATTTTGTTAGTCTTTAAAGTGCTACGTGACTGCTGTGTGTTTCCCTAGTTCTAATCACTGGACTGCCTCCTTGTGGTTGGAAAGTGTCACAAGGTGTAACTTCAACCCAGATTCCTTAGCAGGGGTTGGTGTGAAATCTGTAGCTACTGAGTATGTGTGAGATGTGTGGCTGCGTCTACACGTGCCACTTCCCGTTGGAGGTGGCATGGTAATGAGACAATTCAAAGCAGGCTAACTAGGTGCTAACATGCACATTCAGCGTCTCATTAGCACAATGGTGGCCAGGCGAATTTCAAAGTGCAGTCTTCGAATTGCAGATTGACAGTGTAGACGGGGTTGACTTTGAACTAAGCTCCTCACTTTGACATTCCCTTACTCCGCTCTAGTTTTGTGGGAGTAAGGGAATATCAAAGTGTGGTGTTGATTTCAGAGCTGTCCCCATTTACACTGTCAACCTGCAATTCCATGTCTGCACTTTGAAATTCGCATGGCTGCCATTATTCTAATGAGGTGCTGAATATGCACATTAGCACCTAGTTAGCTTGGTTCAAATGGCCTCATTACCATGCCACCTCCCACGGGAAGAGGCGTGTGTAGAAGCAGCCTGTGTGTGCAGTGGATTGGCGTTTCAGAAGGCTTTTTAAAAATTCTCTCTAATTCAAAAACTTAGCAGTGTACCTTGGTGCTCCCAGTCTAACCCATTAATGAGACGAGTTGGGGAGGGCAGTGCCAACCCATTGTGCCTGTGGTCTGTATCCCTCTTGAGGTCCTGGGAGAGAGGACTTCCTCCAAATCTGCTTGAGATACTTTCGTAAAGCATGTTAGCGAAGGTCCTGTTGACCTTGTTAGCTGTGATTATTGCAGCATGTTTGAGTGGTACAGTGAAGGAGAGCTGGAGGGAGTACTTTGACGTGGCCGTTCCTATGCTGCTTTTGAAATCACGTCTCCCAGGTTACTTTGCACCTGGGATTACATTTTAATAAACAGCAATGGAATTGGCTGGGAATCGCTGCAGTTTAACTCATCTTTGTCTTTTGTGCTCTGTCTGCAGGTATGAACACAACAAAACTGGATGTGTCCTGATCAACAGCCTCTGTTTATCCAATGGAGGTAACTGTTCAGCTTAGAGTAACGTGATCTCTGTGAAGTGAATTGGTGGGTCTAGATCCACTTCTCTGATATTGGTGCCTGCGTCTCCACTGAGACTAACTGCCCTTTGTTGCCAGACTCATCACAGTAACAAGGACTTGAATGGGCAACAGAGACTGACTGAGCAACCCTCTGACCTATAGAGGGGTCCCTCCAGGCCAGGGATAAGTACACCAGTGGAGCAACAGGGGAAAGCTTCCCCTGCTCTCCCTTTGCTATGGGTTAGTGGAAGGCTTCAGTCCCAGGGGCTGTCAGTGCAGCACCTCTCATAATACTAAAATTCACTCTGCAGTTGGGGAGGTGAAGGGGCGTGACTGGTAATAGAGGTTGATTCAACTGGACAACAGATATGTCTCCTTCAGTGGTTTTCTTAGGGTACTTCTATGCTTATCGGGAGATTGAAGCCCGGAAGATGGATCAATTTCGCGCACCTATTGCGGATGTGTGAAAATGAACTACCAGGGCACGACAGTCGACCGCTGTACTCCTCATTATTGCGAGGAGTGAGGGAGGTCAGTGGGAGAGTTTCTGCCATCAGCTTCCCTCAGTGAGGATGCCTAGATGACTCGATCCTAGGTAAGTCAATTCCAGCTATGCAGTTGTCACCGCTGGAATTGCGTGTCTAGGATTGACTTTTAGGTGTTGTGTAGACCTGCCCTGAGTAGCAGATTGTCTGGAAGGGTAGACATTCACAACAGTGGCGTGTTTATGAACAGTGCTGCCCCCGAGAAGGAAAACTTTCTTTCCTTCTTTATGACGTGGTGTTTGGCCACTCTTTCTGAGAGTAGGAGCCAGTCCTGACTTGGCTGGTTCAGAGCCTAGATAGCATTTGAATTCTATCACAGTGACATCTCCTCCTCCTTGCTGTGCACAGAAATGAACTCTGTCGAGAGGCGCGTCACAAAAAGACACAGCCATCCATCCCCATGCGAGACATGGTAGCTGGTTGCCAGCATGTGCAGTCACAGAGGGTGCACAAGGCAGGGGAGGGAAACTGCAGTTAGGTGATTTTGCTCTGACGTTTCCCAATGTCTGTTTTCTGAACACTTTCAGGTATTTTTCCTGAAACTCATTACCCCAGGTTCATTCAGAAGGTGAGTTGCTTTGGTCTCTAGTTTTATTAAACTGGGACTCAGGTGTCAAGAATAGTTTCCAGGCATGAGTTTGAGCGTGTGCCTTTCTGTTGTCCTTTTCTAGCTACTGCAATTTGTTGGCTTACTTTAAATGACCGCGTGTGAATATTTTGTGCAGTTAAGGGGGGAGCAATTATTCAGGCCATGGCTATGCTGGCGAACGCACAGTTGGACACCTGTACCAGTAAAGCTGCAGCGCTGTGAGATCGCTCGTGTAATTACCTGCTGGAAACACCGAGCTTGTGGGGGTGCTATTCCGTCTGACTCTGCCCAGAGGCAGGGTTCTCATCTGGGGGTAGTATATACTCTGCTGCTGGAAGAGCAGCCATAAAAGCGATGGCCGCAGTTGGTGTACTTTAAACTTAAGCTTCCCTTTAAAAAAATTCCTGGACACTAAAAATGTGCTCAGCATATTCAAGACATAGTAGCCTGGTTACAGTCTGGTTTTGAATTTCTGCTGCTGCTCAGCGTGAAGGCCAATGTTCCCTCTAATTATTTCCATTCATGGGCAGAATAAATTTTATGTGTACCAGAGCATGTGCAGATGTGAACCACCCATAGGAACACACAGTGCCCAACATGGGTGGCTGTGAGCACTCTGCTAATCATCGGGCAGCTCCCGAATCTCTCCTGGGCAGCCGCCCAAGCGCTCAGCTTACGGGGAACACTGGTGAAGGCTGAGCAGAGCCTGTTCAACTTTTCTTGTTGTTATTGGGAAGCCATTGCGTCCAGCTCTGGGCATCACATTTTAGGACACTGACCAAAATCAGGAGAGCTTCATGCTGCTGGTGCTTTTGGAAAGCTTTTCAGCAGAATGGAGGCAGACAATGACATTCGCTGGAGAGGATCCAGAAATGGAGGCTGCTGGAGGCATGAGAGAAACATATGTACTCTCCATTGTAGCAGCAGGGGGAAGAAGTAGACTAGAAAAACACCTTCACTTTTTGCGGTAACTAGCAGGTCCTGGGGTGGGAAAGAGAGACTGGAAACAGTCCTTCTCAGTACAGTAACAAGCACAGGTGGAACTTGGAAGGGGGAGGAAATTCAAATTTATCAGACCAGTGACTGTCCAGATGCTGATGTGAAAGACGGAGCCTCCAAGAGAAATCCCAGCACCTTTCCTGGTCTCATTAGTGATGGATGAACTGCTTATCCCAGCAGGGTGCTTCTCTTTCACTGAACCTACTTCCAACCCCTCTTCCCCTCCCTGCCCCACACACACATTTATTGCCTTCTGGTTACAGGGTGCCTAGTAGTCATTTTCTCAAGTGGTCTTACTGTCTTTGATTTGAGGTTCCTGTGGCCTAAAGAGACCAGTGGCTGAAGGTGCTTTAGGTCAGTGTATTAAGAACTTCAATGAGGCAGTAATGGATTTATGTCTGTGGTCGTGGGGAAATGCTGGGTTGTAGGGCCTGCTAGCTCTGTAGTAACAGCCCTTTGAATAAGCAAGGGCTATTGTTGATGATATGATATTGAATGTCATTTTTCTTCTGCCAAAGATTCTCAAGGATGGCGGCCTACTGTCCCCCATCATAACACGGCTAATGAACTACTTCCTCTTCTCAAGAGGGTGAGCTGGTATTCTGAACTCTATACACACCGTAGGGGACAACCCTGTGTGACAAATCTGTAGACTAGGTAGCAGTATAACCCAGAAAACACTGACTTTTTTTAAAAGTATTAAGTCAGGCCTCTTCTATCAGCTGTAGTCACTTGGTGGCTACTTACTCACACACATGAGCATGTTCCATCCAGCAGAGGACACTAGCTCATTGTAGTTCCATCCAGTTCATAGACAGTAGGCAGATATACTATATTATTCTGAAGTGGAGGTAGACTTCACTTGGAAACACTGTTAACGGCTGAACAACTTATTTACTTTTCTGACTCGTTGCCTTATACTTGATCCCAGAACACTGTCCTCAGAAAACCATGAAAATATGGTTTTGAATAAATTACTATAAAGTGGGTGCAAAACTATTTGAAAAACTATGTTAAGCATCATCATCAATAGCTCAAATGGGGGTGGATAGGGTTTGTTAGGGTCCTGTAGGAGTCCAGTACTATCCAGTATTTTCATGCAATTGCATAATGGAGTGCAGAGTGTTCTGATTAAATTTGTGACTGATACCAAGCTGGAAGGGGTTGCAAGGACTTTGGAAGACAGCATTAGAATTCAAAACAACCTGGACAAATCAGAGAACTGATCTGAAATCAACAAGTTTGAAAACCAGTAAAGAAGTGCAAAGCAGGGAGGAAAAATCAAATGGCTAGATAGAAAATGGGGACTAACCGGCTGGGTGGTAGTACTTCTGAAAGATAGCCTGAAGCTACAGTGCCTCACAAACTGAATGAGTCAGTGGTAACAGAAAGGTAGCGGTGTTAGTCTGTACTCCAACAAAACAAAATAGCAGAAATGTAGCACTTTAAAGACTAACAAAATGATTTATTCGGTGATGAGCTTTCGTGGGACAGAGGAAGTGGGTCTGTCCCACGAAAGCTCATCACCGAATAAATCATTTTTGTTAGTCTTTAAAGTGCTACATTTCTGCTGTTTTGCTCTGAATGACTCAATGTTATGATACAGTTGCAGAAAAGACTAATACCATTCTGGGGTCCATTCACAGAAGTGTCATAGGTCAGACATGGGAGCTGATTGTCTGGCCTCATCTGGAGAACCATATCCAGTTCTGGGCACCACACTTTAGGAAAGAAGTGGGCAAATGGGAGAGTCCAGAGGAAAGCAACAAAAATGATTAAGGCTTAGAAAACCTGACCTGTGAGGAAACAATTAAAAAAGAAGTATGTTTACTCTTGAGGGAAGATGATTGAGGAGGACCTGGTAATAGTGGTCAAACATCTTAAGGTCTGTTATGAAGAGGACAGTGAACTCCATGTCCACTGAAGGCAAGACAAGAAGTCCTGCAGCAAAGGAGAGTTTGGTTAAATATTGGGAAACACTTTCTAAGGAGTCGCCATCGTTGGAAGTTATTAAGAACAGGTTGGGCAAACACCTATTGGGGTGCTCTAGGTTTATTTGGTCCTACCTCTGTGTACAGGGCTGGAGTAGACAACTTTTCATTGTCCCTTCCAGGCCCTGTATTTCTATTATATTCTTAAAGGTGCTGCTTGCAAACAACAAATTAACTCCTTTTAAAGACACACCAGTGAAACAGGAAGCAGTGGAGAGGGGAGTCCCAGGATTCCCTTATCTGCAGCCATGCAGATATATGGTTTAAGCATTAGGGGTGAAACTCTCACCTTCCTGACAGCAATGGTAGTTTTGCTATTGACTTCATTAGCCAAGATTTCACCCTAGGTTCACAATGCCTAGATGCACTTGCAGTCACTGGGATTTGACTTCAGACACCCCTGTTCTGTGCTGGGCCCAGTGCAGTTCACTGGGGTGAAGGTTTTCAGAGGTGGCCTAAATAAATTAGATTTCCCTCTCGCTTTTCTCCTTCCCCACCAGTACTCAGCATGGACGTTAGTGATCCACATTTGGCTTTACAATGGTGCTGTCACAGTTTTAGAAAACCAGCTACATGGGGAACAACAACAAAACCCTGTCCCCACCCACGAATGAATCATTGACTTCAGAACAAACACGTATGTTCATATTAGATGTGAAACACCTTTCCTTCCCCACGTTGGGATCACAGCTAAATTTGACACTCTGTCTTTGATTTGGATAATTTGGGGTGCTCCGAAATTGTGTATTTTACAGATGACTCTTGTAATCATTTGGCACTTTTGCCTTAAAACTAGTTTTGTCATCTCAACAAGAGGCTATAAAGCCACTTAATATATCTCAGGATGGGATGCTGTGCTGCAAAGAGCTTCATGCCTCTCTGAATTTATTTTTCAGACTTGGCGCAGTCTTTGGACCCTATACGCAGCCGTCAGAGGCAGAATATTGGGACATGTGGACAGCAATCCGGACAAATGATGGAAACCTTGTTGTTGACAGGTACGCTGCTTTCTAATTTCTTTGTCTGTTGATGTCTCGCATCAGCCCATCCCCGTAATTCCAAACGGAGAGCCATGAAGAACTTACTGGTTGTCTGCAGAGAGCTCCCTGGTCACACAAGAACACAACAGTGGCCCTGTTGTGCTAGACCAATGGTACATCTAGCCCAGCATCCTGTTTCCTGACAGCAGCCAGTGCCAGGTGCTTCAGGGAAATAAAAAATAGGGCCCTGTGGTCCTACTGCAGCTTCTATTAGTCAAAGCCATAGGGACACCTGAAGGTTGGGGTTTGTCACTGATCATCTTGGCTAATAACGGTCCTCCATGAACCTACCTAATTTTTTTATGCTAGTTTTACTTGTGGCCTTCTCAACACCTCCTGGCAATGAGGTGCACAGATTGACTGCCTTTATGTAAAGTAGTATTATCCACTGTAGAAACAAAGGGTCAGTTTTTCTCTTTTACCCAGCCTCTGATCCATAAGAGGACCTTCCCTTTTCTCCCAAGATTGCTTACTTGCTTAAGAGCCTTCAGTGAGGGATCTTGTCAGAAGTTTTCTAAAAGTCCAGGAATGCGGCGTCAGCTGGATCACTCTTATCCATATGTAATGCCAACAGACCTGGGTTGCTGGCCCCAGGGACAGAACCTGCGAGCATAGGGTCTAAAGCCCTGCACTCTACCACATGAACTAAAGGCCAGCTGGCTCTCAGCTGAGGCTGTAGAGCAGTGACTTCACTCACCCCAGATGAGGTCTCAGTACCCCTGGGTACTATACATATATTTGTAGAAACCTTCAAATTATTCCTGTAGATTGGTGAGGCATGATTTCCCTTTACATAAGCTGTGTTCGTTCTTCCCATCATATTTGTACCCATCTTACATGTCTGATCATTCTGTTCTTTAATATAATTTCTAGTGATTTGTCTGGGACTGATGTTGGGTTTACCAGCCTGGGATTGATAGGATTGCCTCTGGAGCGTTAAAAAAAATTGGTCTTACTTTAGCTATCTCCCAATCATCTGGTACAGAGGCTAATTTAGTTGAGAATTTACATACTGCAGTCAGTGGTACAGTCAACCCATGGAACTCCTTGCCAGAGGATATTGTGAAGACCACGACTTTAACAGGGTTCAAAAATGAGCTAGATAAAGTCATGGAGGATAGCTCCATCTGTTTATCAGAAGCTGGGAATGGGTGGCAAGAATGGCTCACCTGAGGATCACCTGTTCTGTTCATTCCCTCTGGGGCACCTGGCACTGGCCACTGCCAGAAAACAGGACACTGAGCTAGAAGGACCTTTGCTCTAACCCAGTATGGCTGTTCTTAAGTAGTTCTACAATTTCTTATTTGTGTTTCTTCAGAATCTAAAGTGACTCCCCTCTGGTCCTGGTGATTTATTCCTGTTTAATTTATCAGTGTGTTCCAAAACTCTGTCTGGATAAATTGGAGGACTGGACCAAAAGAAATCTGATGCGGTTCAATAAGGAGAAGTGCAGAGTCCTGCACCTGGGGCGGAAGAATCCCAAACATTGTTACAAGTTGGGGACCGACTGGCTCAGCAGCAGTATGATGGAAAGGGACCTAGGGGGTTATGGTGGATGAAAGGCTGGATATGAGTAAACAGTGTGCCCTTGTAGCCATGAAGGCTAACGGCATACTAGGGTGCATTAGGAGGAGCATTTCAATTAGATCTAGAGAAGTAGTTATTCCTCTTTATTCGGCACTGGTGAGGCCACATCTGGAATATTGTGTCCAGTTTTGGGCCCCCTGGTATAAAAAGGATGTGGATTTGCTGGAGCAGATTCAGCGAACGGCAACAAAAATGATTAAGGGTCTGGAGCACAAGACCTATGAGGAGAGGCTGAGGGATCTGAGCTTGTTTAGTTTACAAGAGAGAAGACTGAGGGGTGATTTAATAGCAGCCTTCAACTTCCTGAAGGGGAGCTCTAAAAAGGAGGGTGAGAAACTGTTCTCAGTGGTGTCAGATGGCAGAACAAGGAGCAATGGTTTGAAGTTGAAGAGGGAGAGGTGTAGGTTAGATATTAGGAAAAACTTCTTCACCAGGAGGGTGGTGAAGCACTGGAATGTGTTGCCTAGAGAGGTGGTGGATTCTCCATCCCTTGAGGTTTTTAAGTCCCAGCTGGACAAGGTCCTGGCTGGGATGACTTAGTGGGGGTTGATCCTGTTTGAAGCAGGGGGCTGGACTAGATGACCTCCTGAGGTCCCTTCCAGCCCTGTGATTCTGTGTAAAGGAGGATGTTGCACTGCTGTGAAGGATGTTGGATGTGAAGGATGTTGCGCTGCTGTAAATGGGATTGAGCTCTGGGCTGTGCAGTTGTGAATGGAGAGGGGGAGTAGGTGGTCCACAGAAAGATCTGAGGCATGGTCAGGATGGGGAGTTTGACAAGCTCTGCTCCATAGGAGCGGTAAAGTTCGCTGCAGGAACTCTTCTGTGGATGATGGAAAATATCTAAGTTTGGTCAGGGGATTGGGAACGCCTGAGTTCCGGCTCTGCTACGGACTTTTTCTGTGACTTTGGACAAGTCAGTTTAAATGTCCCAAGGGGAAACCAGGCTTGATATTTTTCTTCAGAATAAGTTGGGAGTTTCCTGCTTGTGGTTTCCTTTGAAATAACAGTGCCGAGTTTGGTTCTTTCTGATTTGGTTGGAGGCTTCTCTTTGGCAACACAGATATGTGGTGTGAGAGCTCTCTGGACCTTTACTTGAACTAGAAATGGGGAAGTATTAAATAATCAAAGCCTGAGCTTCTCTTCCTGCTGTTTGTTCAGCTGGCATTTGAATTAAACAAGTATTATTGAAAGGACATAAGCTATAATCAGCTGGCATAAAATTCACTTCCTTGGAAGTTAATTGAAATTCACTGCTGCTTTATCTTTGGCATAAATCTGCTATTTCTCCAGAACTCATTATCTCGAATGTAACCTCCTCCCCCTAGAAAAAATGAACAAGAAAAATATCCTGTCTGTTAATAGGAGTCATAACAATCCCTTTCTGGTCTTCACTGTACATGGTGAGTAAACAAAAGGGAAGAAACCCAATGATTTTTTTCCCTTCACCTGCCCCTCTTTAACTACTAGCTCATTTTCTGCACCCAAAGGCTGGGGCTCATGCATGCAGGAAGGCTGTGATGATGAACAAGTCAGTTTCTGCAAGTCACTGTGAAGAGACACTAAGTAGGATGGTAAGAGGGTAGAGTTAAAACAAGCCAAAGGACACCTGAAAGGACACTGTTCATGGTGCCTTTCAGACTCAATCACATCTGAGCAGAACTCGCTTGAGTGCTTGCACACCTGGAGTGCTGCACGCTCATCACATGCATTGCAATATAATCCTGTAGCATCTCCTTAGCCTGTGAGTAGTGGGGAGGGATGGCTCAGTGGTTTGAACATTGCCCTGCTAAACCCAGGGGTGTGAGTTTAATCCTTAAGGAGGCCACTGGGGGGGGTCTGAGGCAAACAGATTAAAAAAAAATGCCAAGGACGGTGCTCAGCTGTGCCAAGAGGACAGGGTGCTGGACTTCGTTGTGGTTGATCATGCTTGAAGCAGGGGGCTAGACTAGATGACCTCCCAAGGTCCCTTCCAGCTCTATGAGATGTGCCTCTCCATATGTGTATGACTTCAGTCAACACTCTAACAAGAAGTTTGGCATCAAATCTCTCCTGTAGCATTCCAACTGAACGTTCATTGTGCGCTCACCTGTCCGGCTGAATGCTGCTTTGTCACAGTGTCTATGGTGTGTTGTCTGCCTCCCTTGCTGGAGGACAGAAGATTCAGACTAACTCACTAATCACAGCCCCGATAGATCACCTTCAGTGAACAGTAACTCGCTGCATGACAAGTGATTATTACGGCAAATCTAGTTTTGTTTAGTAGGATTTGAGCCTGGACCAAATGAGGAGCGTGAAAGAGGGGGAGCAGAGTGGGTCTGAGCTGGGTTTATAGCCTAGAAACCCCTTTCATCTCTCTGGCCCTGCATTAGGCTACAGAGGACTTTCTGTGTAGTCTGCCTGTTCGTGATGTGAACGTTGTGCTCCCTGGCACAGGCTGATCAGTAAGTATAATGGGGACATCCATGCTTGGATGAATCTCTGCAACCAGAGCAACTGGGAACCTTGTGTGTTTTTTGTTTTTTTAGTGCAAGCCTTAGTTCCTATAAGGAAATGTCATCGCCCTCAGAAAACAGCATTGCAGCCCTTGCGGAGTCGCCGCTCTGCATTGCTGGCTGTCACTGAGCAAAGGGGAAACATAGAAGTGTTTGGAGTTAAAGTTGCAACAGTTGAGAGGGAGAGAGCCAAATACTGTGACTTGTATTTCTCCTCTCATACGCCCTCTCCCTGGGAAGGGGCCTTACTGCTGTCTCCTTTTCTGTAGTAAACTGAAAGCACTTCCTTCCTAGGTGAAGAGGCAACACAGAGCCCGGTGTACTGCCTGTAACATGAAGACGGTAGTTCTCAGATCTGCCTGCGACTCAGTTTCCTCCATTCAGACAGTACAAGAAAGTCCTTGAGATCTCCCCTTTCAGATACTGGATTTCTAATTTTGCATTGGTGGCTGCAGTAGAGCAGGTTAGATTTTACAGCAGTCTAGTGGTAACCAGCAGCTGTGAGCAGTTACTGCGCTCTGCCTTCAGCCTGGGTGTTGGTTAGGAGGGAGTGTGCGCTTCATCATGGTTATCATGCCGAATGTGCAGATACAAGAGTTGTATTGTAGATTTATAAGCGGGTTTGCACTTCTGTAGAGCTGAAGCAGTTCAGCAAGGTAGGCTGCCATCTGTAGCCATGTTTACTGATAGTGTTAACTGAGGCCCAAGATCCCGTCCTGTGACTCAGGCCTGGTCTACATCACAGTTAGGTCAATGTGAAGAAACTTATGTCCACCTAATCATGCCAGTGTACGCGCTACAGCCTTGCTTCTGCTGATGGAAGCGTGCAACTGTGCTTACATCCTAACTCCACCTCCACCAAAGGTGTTGGACTTTTGTCGGGGTAGTTAGAACCACAGAACACAAGAACTGGAAGGGACCTCAAGTGGTCATTAAGTCCAGTCCCTCAGGGCAGGATGAAGCATCATCTAGATCATCCCTATTGGATATTTTTCCAACCTGTTCTTTAATGTCTCCCATGATGCAGATTTTACCAGTACCCTAGAAAGCAGGGCTCCATATGAGACTTGAACTCATAACCTCAGCATGTCTATTTGCAGTAGTGCGCTACAGGTACTGTGCGCTAACCCACTGGGCCTTGGGAGCCCTAATTAGTTAGGGTGACCTAGTACAGTGAGGGTATTGTTCCCTGAAGGCAATCCAGCTGTGCCATGGTTAGCACGTTAGTCCGAGTCTTCTGTCCTCCAGCAAGGGAGGCACATGATACAACATAGACGCTGTGACAAAGCAGCAGTTTGTACAGTGGGAGACTGTGCAGCCTGTTTGGTAGGTTTTACTTTTTCTAGCAAATTGTTGGGCTCCTTTTGAAGGGCTCAGTAAAAGTACTCTCCGGGACTGCCTTAGTGGGAAGAAGGGCACTCTTATGGCTCAAACAAAGAGCTGGTGTGAGGACACCCCAAGCTCTGCCAAAGAGCAATTTTGTCACCTTGAGTGAACCACTATGACCTGATGGTTCAGAGATTGCTGAGCACCTGTGCCCCAGCCCCTACTGACTTCGATAGGATGGAGTTCAGTGTGAAATGTGGGAGCAAATGCGTACTTTACATGGGAGTGTGTGGCTGCTTGTAAAGAGCTTCATGGTCCTTAGCTGGAAATGAAAAGCACCATCCTCATTATGGCACATCCCTGCAGGCAGACAATACAGGGGACTCTTCCTGGCCTGGGGAGCTAATGCTTGATGTGGCTCAGCAGAATTCAGTGTAGTGCAGCTTTGGTCTCAGTCTAGTCCTATTGGACATATGTCCACAGCATATCACGTGTCATCTCTGATGGCAGTGTCAGCAGAGAGACCAACACCCTTGTGGCCCTGGAGACAGAAGTCTCATCTCCCCTTTAGAGCTGGTTTCTCCATGGTGGGGCTGAGGCATGATTTGAGCAGCATGGGGGAAGCTTGTACCTGTTCTGGGGACAGATTTCCATCTCCAGGCCTCTGCATCCATCAGCTGTCACCAGTGCTACAGATTCACAAGGAGATGCCTGCTCAGCTGTTCTGTTTTAAGCAGCCTGGCCAGGTCACTGACAGATTGCAGTCTGACTTAACTGCTGCTGGATAATATGATTTTGTATTGCTCATCTTGTTAAACCTATTCTGCAAGAAACAGCGAGGTAGCTGTGTTAGTCTGTATTCTAACAAAACAAACCAGCAGTCACGTAGCACTTTAAAGTCTAACAAAATAACGCATTAGGTGACGAGCTTTCATGGGACAGACCCACTTCTTTGATCTGAAGAAGTGGGTCTGTCCCATGAAATTTCACCACCTAATGCATTATTTTTGTTAGTCTTTGCAGTGCTGTGTAACTGCTGGTTTGTTCTATTCTGCAAGTCCAGGATTCCAATCTCACTTTGATTGAGCCCTGTTACCTCTCTAATGAGTCACTTGTTCATTAGTGTTTTACAGTACATAAATCAAAGAAAGAAGCACAGAGACCGTTGGGTTGGGGCTCTGACATCCACCTCTGTTCCATGTAAGTAGGAAATAGGTTCCTTTGAGTTAATATTTTTGGTCATTTCCTAGACCAGCATCAAAGTCTCCAAGCACAGCCTCTCCTCGGTCACATTGGGACCAGCCAGATTAGTACCACGTGACACTGTCTGTCTGTCCCCTTGCAGGACTGTCCCTTAGAGCTGGAATATTTTCCCCTATACATCCTTCTTGAAGCTGCCAAATGCAGGGGCAGGGATCCAAGGGCTCCTGTTGGCAATGAAGGTTGAGTTGTTGGGGTATCAGCCTTGCTTGCTGTTTTACGGCTAGCGGTAGATGCCAGGGCAGAAGTGAGTTCTTGGATGGGATTTGAACGAGCCCTGGGTGTGGTTTGGGGAGGGTTGGTAGTGTGGAAGAAGAAACAAAGGCTGGCAGTGGTTCAGGGAGGGGACTGAGAAACAGAGCCTGGAATATGAGGATAAGGAGCTTGACCACGACCTGCAGGCATTGGGAAGCCAGCACCAGCATTGTAACCAGTGTAATTCTTGGGTAAGCTAATTCCTTTGAGGCACCTGGGAGCCTATAGCAGATCTCAAATCTCCTAGGGGTTTCAGGTTTGCCCAGAAAAGCTTAGGCAGCCCATCAAATGTGGGGGAGACTTCAGGCCCACGGGGAAAGGTGTTTGGGGTGGGGATGTTCATTTCAAAGGAACCTGCCTTGAAAATCAAGAACCATCTTCTGACTGTTCATTTTAATGGACTGATCAGACGCTCTAGGGAAAAGCTCCTATGACCTGACCTCTAGGACATCCTGTGACTAACACAGGTCATTTGTTTAATCTGATTGTACACAAATGAGCATGTGCTCAAGAAGGCACCTTTATACCAGTAACTGCAGCCAAACTAAGGAGGTTGTAGTGCTTTAATTAAATTGGTAGGGAGTGTTTACTATCTGAGTGAGCATGTAGGGGGCCTGATATTCCTCTAAGTGTGTGAGGGTCTCCTTGTCTTCACGGGTGTGCTTGGGTAAAGGTATTTGTGGCTTGTGGACCTCCTGGTGGCCACCCTCCTGCTCTGGAGGACCAGAGCTCCAGACTTCTACACCTCTCCCCTCCCTACCAGTCATAAATTCCCTAATTAGCGCTCTGTCCCCACGTCCCCCTCCCGGCCAGAGCTGGAATGCTGCATATCAGCTGTTTGCGGTGTTCCAGCTCTGGGAGGGAGGGAGAGGTGCAGAGATAGGGTATGAAACAGAGGTTTTGCATGCTCCAAAAGTACAGGGCAGGAGGGGGAACGGCAGAGAAGTGTGGCACTCTGGTGCACCGGGGGGGTGGGGAAGGGGCAGCTGAAGGACCTGTGGGGCCAAGGTGGAGCTTTAATGGGCCCCAGGCTGCTACGGCCCATTGAAGGAGGGCCACTCATCTGGCCCACACACTGTTCAGGGTTGCTCAACCGTGCCTTAAGTCTTTAGAGCTAGTCTGTGCCCTTGTGAGAATGTATTTCCCAGACAAAAGGTTCTTACCTCTCCAGCGGCTGCTGGCTTTGAGAAGAGAGGCGGGTAAAGGTATTTGTGTTCTTCCTGTTCCAGTGCACCTAATCTATGGGCCTTTGGATCCTGTGAATCCACATCCTGAGTTTCTTCAGCTCTACAGGTAAGTTTCATTGCCACATTTTAAGGACTTGATGCAGTGAGTGCTTTATTGACACCAGTGGGAGCTGCTGCACTTCTCAGAACACTGCTCAGTTAATGACTAGAGCTTGGAATATGAACTAATTGTATAGTGCTGTCATTTTCAAATGGACCGAGATCTTGAAGTCATTAAACTATTGAGTGTTTCAGTACCTAATGGGATAACCGGAAATCTCCCCCTGCTGAATGGGAATTTAATTTGGAGGAATCTCTCAAGGGGAGACGAGTTCCAGCTGGGCATGGAATTAAGGAATAAGTTTGGGGTAAACTATGGTCTGAGCAGGCTCTTACATTTGTAAATGATCTAAGGGCTAACATTGTTTCAGACCTCCCTGGTAATGATCATGTAAAATATGCCTTACAGGCTGAGACCTTTGCTCTAAATTGAAGCAGCAGCTCTCTTCCTGGGCTTGTTTTCTGGCCGCGGAAGCTTTAGTTGGGACATTGTGACACTAAACCTTTAAAAGGTATCATCAAACCATGCTCCGTTTGAGTAGTTCTCAACGTGGGGGGCTACATGCAGCCCAGCTGTGCGCTAAAAACCACTGGGCCTGCCTGGTGTGGCACAGTCTTGGGCCCCCCTGTCTCACCAGGCAGAGGCCGGAGCTGTGCTGCGCAGGCCAGTGCTGCTCGCTCTCACCTGCCCTGCTGCCTAGCCCCATCCATGCCACAGGCTGGGGTTGCCATTGCTGCTCTGCAGCTCGGCCCTGTGCACAGACACCCAGAAGGATAAATAGGTGGTTAGTTTCCCAGAGCTGAAGAACTGTGTCAGCTTGTATTTGTTTCAAGTTAGGATTTTTATAAGTTTCTTGATTCTTTGTTAAATGTCCCAAACAGTGTAGAATTTTGATTCAGGTAGGCACAGTGCCTGGCACAGACTAGAAAGCACGCAAACTACATGGCAACAACTAAATGGGTATTAAAATAGCCACACACAATCACAGGAGGCCTTGTAGGGACCACTCCACCTCTCAAAGCAGCCTAGTCTGATTATCATTTGGTCCCCTCCTCTCTTGAGCACATGAGTTATCAGCTGTTGTATTTGTTCAACAGGAAAGTGCTTCCCATGTCTACGGTGTCTGTTTTGGATGACCACATTAGCCACTATCCACAGCTTGAAGATCCTATGGGCTTCCTGAATGCATACTTGAATTTCATCAACTCCTTCTGAGCAGCTACCTGGTCTTCCCCTGTTGGGTTCTGGCTCTTTGGTTTTCACATAAGAACCAAGTTTTCAGGGAAGGATGCTTTTATTTCCTGACCTGACTCTTATCATACTGTCTGGGTATGTTAGATGGCAGCATCTGGGTAAGGAACTGATCCCCCTGAACACTGGGAATGATTAGCTCAGGAGGGAGGCATGACATATACAGGACCCACTAGTAAGGAAAAGTGTGGTCATATGAAGGAGGGCAGTGCCGCTAAAGAGAGCATTGGGAGGTGGACTGAGTCCCTGCTTTTTGCAAGTGACCTTTTCTCTCATTCCTAGCCTCCCTTCAAGAGGAAATGTCTTTTCACTGCAGGCTTCTTGTGTTGTAAGGAACAGAGATTTCAGTTGTCATCCCAGCTGGCAGAGTATTCTCCCAAATGATCAACACTACACTAGCTGTTGCTAAGGCAAAACTTTTAAAGACTCTATTTTATTAACAATTGAACTAAAATTTCACAACTTGAAACTGGAATGATCAATGTTTATTTTCTGTTAATAAAAAACTGACAAATCAGCTTCCAGTTTGTTTTTATCCCCGAGCAAGTCTTGGAAAGTCCACCGATGCAGTTGGTCAGAGGACTATGTAACAGGTGACTAGGGGAGCAGGTGAAACCCAGCATTAAGTGTATGTTAGAGACCAGCCAGAGCTGCCATTACTGCAATATCATACAAAATGATGAATAAGAACTCCATGCAGAAGGTCAACACACACAGGCTGTTTAAGATCCTTGAGGTGAAATTCCCAACTGGGAGGTACCAAAAATAGCACGACTTAGCCTACAGAAGCCAAGATGACATCAACAGGTGTTTCATCCTTGCTCCTGACAGTCACCTGCATGGTCACGCCATCTCCTAAGGCCAGCCTGGATCTCACCAGCACGTCATAGCCACCTCTGTACACACCTGGGGACAAAGCAGGATTTGGCAGAGTAGATTAACAGTGAAGTCGCTCCAGTAGTTACTTCCCTGACACCAAGCCCAACTTGTGAACTTGACAGCTGTACAGTTGATCTGGATTATTCAAGAATTAGTTAAAGCTGTGGCCACCTACACAATGGAGCAAATGCTTCTGGCTAAGTAAGGATTCAGACAGATGCCATCCTTAGAAACTGCTAATGTCAGATACAGTCTTACATTGCAAGAGGGTAGATTAAACACAGACCTAGCACCTAAGAACCTCTCAGGATTCACCCAAGTCTTTCCTTTTAACACTGTGCTCTTGGCAACATTAAGACAGTGCTTGGGAATTAGCCAGTTTAAGGGTTAGGTTTCCCCACACAGAACTGTGAATTGTGTTCCAAACTATCCCTGTGGGCTCATTGGGAATTCTGAGCATGGAGCAGGGAATCTGAGCCCGCAGGACCACATATGCATCTGCCACTACTTTCAATAGAATTGTGTGTTTTACCATTAATAGAATAATAAAATGAGTAGAAATATTTTCTAGAGTCTTTCCTCCAGGACTCCCAAAACATGTAAGGAACAAGGAGTGTGTTCACCAAGTGTCAGTGCACTAGGAAACTCGGAAGTGCTCTGGGCGGGTTCTGGCCTGCTCTGGAGAGGGGCAGGGAGCTTAGTCTAAACATCTTGGCTGCAGGTTGGGCCTTACACAAAGGGGCTCAGAACTCTTCTTGCTGAGAAAAAGCAGCAGGGAAAGAAAACATGGGAAGTTGGAGCTGCAACACATAAAGGCAACATGTACAAAGCTCTGTTGTCTGTTCTCTCAGTAGGTGAAAATGGTGACAGGTAGCTGTGTTAGTCTGTATCCTACCAAAACAAACCAGCAGTCACGTAGCACTTTAAAGACTAACAAAACAGTGTAGTAGGTGATGAGCTTTCATGGGGCAGACCCACTTCCTCCAATCTGGAGAGAGATCTGTTGACTCCTGTAATTTCAGAGAGCCGGGAAAGTGCACAGTGCTCCCTCTATTTTTAACATCCATGGATGGAATAAATTGTGTGCACTGAGGCAGGAGCAGATGTTTACCACCAGTCAAAACACATGCTGTTGGCTGAGAACAGCTGTAGGTACTCTCTGAACCAGATGAACAGTGACCCAAGCACACAGCTTACGGTAACACTAGCAGTGTAGTAAGTTTATATGGAAAACAAACTACACTTACCAGCTAGACACAGCGTGTGGGAATTCTTGTTCTCTGGTACTTTATCGGACCTTTCACATGGCTGCATGCCCAGGAACTTGATGATGTTACCAACAGCTTCTGCATTTTGAGATTTAAAGATGAGAGGTTATGGTCATATAGTCTGTTTACACTGTGATAAGTTTCCTGTGAAACTAAGTCACAGTTAGGGAAGATGTTCTGAGCAATCTCGCCTATTACCAGGGGTACGAAGCCTCAGGGACTTGCCAGTCTTTCATTACCTCTGCCCCTAACTTTCCCTCAAGTCTCTACTTTTCAAGTGGGAGGTTTCCAAACCCTTCATGCAGCACTCAGCCATGCAGCTGCCACTCTAGGGGCACTCAAATTTACCAGGCTGTAGAAGGATCTTTCTGAACTAGCTTAAAAAAAATCTTTCCCGAACACCATACACTGTCCCTGCCTCGGGAAGTCCCACGTGGATTACCAAACAATTAGGGAAAAGGGATCCTCTCACCATCGAGTGTTTTAATTGAACTGAGAGCAAAGGTTTCTTCTTTCTCAAAGTCATCTCCCACTTCTTCCCAGGCAGCTGCGAAGTTGGGCTTTAGGACCTTCTGAATATGATCTGACACTGTTACCTCCAGATCTTCCAGCTGGCAGACAAACAAGGGAGAATTTAGGGTGCACGCAATCTCACATAAAAATATCTTCCCTTTGAACCGGAGGGGTAATTTTCAGCTCAGACAGATGTATGCTGGCTCAGATTCAGTTAGTGCACTAAAAATAGCAGTGCTGCCTCTACGGCAGGGCAGAGTAGCTGCCTGCATATGTCTCTAGGATTTCAGGTAAGACCGTACTCAGTGTGGCTGGCCCATCCTGCTGTTCCCCTCGCTACAGCCATGCTATTTTTGTCACTCGTTTGACTAGGGCTAACGCAGATACATTTACCACAGTTGCAGAAGTCACCTCCAGCTTGACGCGTGCACTTAGCGGGGAAAGAAGACAACAGTACAGGATTAGTTACTACTGGCCCTGCCCCAGGGCACTAGACTCGGTTCAGAGGACAGCTGCAAGTTAACATAGGAGAGAGGCCCTGGAAAGTAGAAGCTAAGTAATGCCTGTGGGATTTATTAGAAAGGGTTAAGACTTTTAAACAAATGTTAGGTACCTGAGTTCGCTAGCTGATGAGCTGCCCACGAAGCATACTCGCAATTAGGTTAAATTCTAGACCCTATTATACACCTAGGATTTCCCAAACTTTATACAGTTGGGACCTGTTTTTTTCAGTACTCCTTTTCGCAGCCCAAAAATATAATCGTACATAAAAAAAAAGTTGAAAAATGAATGATTGTTCACTGTTTATTATTTATTCACAACAATAATAGTGCATAGCAATAATTTGTATACAGTAAACCTTCGTTTTACATGGCTTAACATTGTGCAAAGCTCACATAAACGCGAGTTTCACACAGTATGAAGCTGTTGGGCGCTCAGTTTGCCTAGCTTCCCGCAGCTGCAGGCAGGCAGGCTAAGAGCCCCTTCCCCCCTGCCTTCCCAGAGCAGTGGCTAGCACCACTCTGGGAAGGTAGGGGGAAGGCTTTTAGCTTGCCTGGCTGCCTACCACTGCAGGCAGTCAGACGAGCTAAAACTCCCTTCCCAGATCAGTGCAGCTAAACACCCTGCCAGCTCAACGCCCCCAACTCCTCTGCCCCCGTTACCCCAGCTCACCTCCCACAGAGAGGGGCTCCAGGCACAGGAGAGGGGCTCCCCTCCAGCCCCAATGCCCCAACTCCCCCCAGCTCACTCTCCCTGCACACTCCAGTTCAACCCTTCCCCCACCCAGCCCAACCTGTATTTTCTAAGGACCGGTATTTTTTTCACCCAAGGACCAGGACTGGGCCGTGGACCACACTTTGGGAAATGTTGAACTAGAGGAAGTGACTCTGCAAGAAGCCAAGAGCTCAAGAGAAGAATTCAACCCCCACAAAACTGGAGGAGTAATTATATGCCAACACGTCCATCTTGCTGTACAGAGAGTCATGCTGCAGGGAGCTGCTAATCTAGACTGCAGACATGACACAAGAGCTCTCTGCCACTTTCAGGCAAAAAAGGAGGGTTGGAAAGGGTCACACGAATAAGCGTGCATAAAAAGACTTGGGAGAAGTGAGGTTTTAGGAGAGATCTTATTAAGGCAAAGGGTGACCAGCCGGGACAGTTTTAGGATGGGCGATCCAGAAGTAGGTATTGCAGAAAGGAGTGGGGAGCAGCAAAGACAGAAAAGGAAACAAGGGCAGAGCCCTCAGCGTCCCACAGGGACAGGAAGACACTTACACTTCAGTTGTGTCAACCAAGACAACTTACCACATATTCATCATCATAGCCATCATCTTCTGGTGCCCCTGTGTTTGGGTTGCAGTCTCGGACTGTGAATTTCATTGTGCAGCTGAAAGTGCAGGCGACTGGGAAAAAGGGAGAGAATCAGAAGTGTGCAGTTTCTTTTGTCTAAACTGAGGGCTGAAACCCTCTCTTTACCCTGTATCACAAGACCGATCTCCTCCCCAAGGTACAGAAGCAGCCTGGGAATTAACGCCCCAATTTACAAAATTTATTGGGGAATATTACACTAAATTTAGAGCGAGAGCAGGTTCCCAGACAGGGACTGTGCAGAAATTAAACAGCACCCCAGGACCCTCCAATGTCCTTTAAGACTTTGCAGTCAGATCCGATAGGAGTTCCTAGCCATCAGAAACTAGTGCAATTGCTGCAATGTTCTTTTGCCAGATGACACTCTACAATCCTCAATTCCACTTCAGTGGTCCAGCCCGATTCTAAAAATTCCCACTGACAAGCACAAAAAGTCCAACCCAAAAACACATTTAACCAGGTTAAACTCACCTCAAACCCAATGGGACTTCTAATAGGAAAAAAGCAAAAAACTGCTGCCTCTACCCTGGAAAAAAATGCTCAATACCATATGTCTGTGCTTTTAACCCAGTGCGTGAGACAGACGTGCACCAGAAAAAACTTCTCAGTCTCTCTCACTTCAAGCGACTGAGCAGCCCAGGTTGCCAGCCAATTTCTTTCTTTGAATTAGCATTATGAGCTAGGTCAGTTTGACTCTATGCTTAATACAGCTAATGACAGAGGCTATTCTAATCCGATTCATTGCCTGATTGAGCAAACACAAAGCTGAATTCTATTAGTAGAACAAGGGAAATTGTCCATAATGCAACAATTAAAGAAAACTGTTCAGTTACATGCTGGTGTCATGGGCCACACAAAAAGATGACTGTTACAAATTTAAGGCAGGCCAAGACAGAATGTCACACGTGTCTAGGGTATCAAAACAAAAAGCAGTCAAGGAGCACTTTAACGACTAGCAAAATAATTTATTAGGTGATGAGCTTTCATGGGACAGACCCACTTCTTCAGACCATAGCCAGACCAGAACAGACTCAATATTTATTTATTGAGTCTGTTCTGGTATGGCTATGGTCTGAATAAGTAGGTCTGTCCCACGAAAGCTCATCACCTAATAAATTATTTTGCTAGTCGTTAAAGTGCTACTTGACTGCTTTTTGTTTTGATACTAGACTAGCACGGCTTCCTCTCTGTGTCTAGGGTCTCTCTCTCTCCCAGGTCAGGAAAAGGGGATCACACCAGGCTGAAGGGGCAAAGCTTGTTGGAGGTACAAAAGTCACCCCATCCCGTCTCCATTTAGATCTGGGCAGTTCAACAACAACAACAACAACGTTTAGCTTATTGAGTACATAAAAGGAACCATAGTGTGCATAGAAAAAAAACTAACACAGGTAGCACAGTAAAAAGCCTACCGAATAGGGGATCTGAAACTGAACCAGCTCATTCATCTTAAATGGAGACAGGAGCCCTTGTCCCAGTCACTATCTGAAAATTGGGTCTGAAGCCTGGACCACTGGAATTCAAATGAGACGTGAGTGGCTGAACCAGTGCACAAGCTAATAACTGGCTTGCATTTCCTTCTGGCTAATACCTAGGTAATCAGTGCCAAGAAGGCATCCTACCAATTCAGCCTATGAAAAATACAAATACGGCCCAGAGGAGACCAATGGTCTTCAGGCAACTGGTTTGCAGAGAATGAATTGTTCTGCTGCTGGGGGCAGAAAGAGCTGCATTCTGTGGTAACTTTCCTGCAAAGGAATGATAGAGGGTCATTAAAACCTGCTTTGAGACCCCGGGTTTTGGGGCATCTTCACCGCTGAAGTGCCTGTGGGTCTGAAACGAGAAGTGAGCCGTTTGTTTCCAGAACGTTTATGGCAAACAGAAGAGTGAAAAGAAAGAAAAAGAGAAACCATGTCAGTCATCAGTATTATGTCTGCACCTGTCTTGGCTTATCCTCCTCATATTGGACACGGACACTGCTGCTGATTAGAGCTTGGAGACCCCTTGGCTACCTCCCCTGTGAAAGTTGAAGCTGGAAAAGTTCCAGAGTTGAATTCACCCATTTGAATACAAATGCCAGTAAATCACATAGAAACAACGTTCCAGAGGGGCTAGCTCAAAAAAGGGCCTACTCCCTTGCTCCCTGACAGTGGTAAGAGCCCAGCAGACAGTAAAATGTCTAGCTACTGCTTGGTTCTGCTGTGTGAGTGCAGGGGACTGGACTTGAAGAGCTCTCATGGTCCCTTCCAGTTCTCGTATCCTCTAATTCCATGATCCCATGGGGGGCTGGGTGGAAATAAGGCTGATGATGTGAAAACCAGCTTGCTAGAAAGACGCTGCCCAGGTGTAGATAACTAATCATGTATCATTTGTTGAAGTTTTTGTTTGCAATGGGTCGTGGAAGGCATTGTTGCCATTTTGGGCACCAAGGGGACAATGGACAGAGCTAAGATAGATGCTGGGTCTGTTATGCTGAGACATATAGGTAACTGCATTGATCACAAACTTCTTTGAGAATGGGTGTCCACATACCCGGAATAACTCATCCTGACAGTTATGTTTAATCAGAAGTCCTGCACCTAAGGGCAGGGGGGACGTCAGCTTACTCAGGTGTTTGGATGGAGTGGACAGAGAGCTTTTGATGAGTTGTTTACACTAGGTATGTGAGAAGGAAGGCAGAACAGAGACCAGAGAGAGTAAAGACAGAGGGAAAAAGCAGATGGAAGAAGCATCTGAAAGCACAGCATCCAACCCCAGAAAAAACGTGCAGAGAGGGTTTTGGGTTAGGGGGATGTGGACAAGCCAAAAAACATTCTTGGTGCTGCTAACAAAAGAAACAGTTTCTTCCTTTTGATTCCTTCTGCACTCAGAGACACCAAGCTTTGTACATTTGTTGTAAATAAACCAAGCTGTATCAAAGAAATACCTATCCACAATTCCTGTTCCCATCACTCCCCAGGGCCTGAGCCCTCACTAGCCACTCAAATTAGAAAGGGGCAAATTTAGACTGATTTTGCTCCTGTGTTTCAGGCTGTGCCCACCTGGCTGCTTTGATAGCCTCAAGACAACAAGAAAAAAAACTCACTTTCCCCTTGTTATTAACTGATTTGCTCCACCTCCTTTAACATATTTTCCTTTCAATCGCTCCATGTAGTTGTATGTATTCTGAAGTGTAGACCTTATTTTGACTAACTGTAGGTCCTACACCAACACTAATGGAAAGTCACTTGAAAATTAATGCACTAAATGCAAACCCTAAGCATCATGCCAGTCGTCTTTGAGAATTCATTCAAGTGACCTACATGGGCAAAACACTATCCTTCCATGGGGTACCTGCAGTGGGATCCTCCTGGGGGAGTCGGACGAGAGTGTAACATATGCCCGGCTGGTTGTAAGGAAGGCTGGCAGCTGGAATACAGCGAATCACATCGTAAGCATCCGACGGTTCCATCTGCACCGTGACCCTCTCTAATAACTGGTCGTTCAGGGTGTTAGTGCAGTCAAACTGCAAGAGTGAAGCATAAAAAAAAGGAGACTTGAAATATCTAGGAAATTTTCTGAATTCAGCCACTGTATCGCCCTAAACATGGAGAACATCCTACATCCTTACCAGCCATGCTCTCTGCGATCTCCTTGGTAGCGGGAACACTACAGATTTACTCATACCCCCTCCCCCGGCCTCCTTCTCTTCACTACCCAGAAGTAGAAGACTGGAGGTCTCCTGATGTCACACACGCTCGACTTGTTCGCAACTATGGCTCACGCTCGGACATGATGTTTGTCTCCAGCACACCCTAAACACCAATGCACCTGGGTCCCGTTGGGATTCCAGCACTTCCCTTACCTGGAAAACCATGTGGTTAGTGAACACATGCTTAGTACAGCAAACGAAGTATTCGGTTTCTGCCTCCGTAAGCTGCACAGGCTCAGATGATTTGAATAAGGGACCCAAGCTCTTAAACTCGGGAATGGCAGCCAGTTGTTCTGCACAGAAACAGACGCGGTGTTAGATGCCTTTTGGGGGTGGGTTTGAGACCCACCACCTTCCCTACCAGTGGGGAAACACCAGGCAGAGCCACACCTCCTTCCACTGGTCTTCACGCACTAGAGCGCTGGCGCCAAACTTCCTCGCTCGACCCCCCCACAACCACCGACGGAATGTGCCCACACCGCCCAGGCTGGGAAAGGCATCACAGCCAAGCTGGGGGCTAGAAACAGAGCCGTAGCCAGAGGCAGAGGTCCAAGGGCTGGGCGCAAGGGCCAGATAGCAATGACTTAGAGATGGAGCAGTGCTGAAGGGGTGCTCCCCCACATGCCCATTATGAGGGCTGGCCTGGGCCCAGCTGTTCCCTGGGATGTTCCTCTGCGCACCAGCATCCCCCCGCCCCCCAACACACAGTTGGGAACCGGACTGGTCCCCTCTTCCCATACCTTGGAATATGTCATGGCGGGACGGAGCAACTTTCTCAGGTTTGCTGGCAACTAATGCTATTTCTGTAAGAAAAGAGGCAAAGATTCTGTGTGGTTCTGAGTGTCATTTCGGACCCCATACAGTCATCCCCTATAACTGCCCGTTTTTTGCACACACTGATCAAACCCTCACCTCTTCTCCTCCCAAGGGAAGAGAGATTAATGAATCACAGTAACAGAGCCACACCTTCAGTCAGGAATCAAACACTTGCCTTCACCGAGCACGCTAGGAATGCAAGTCTGATTTTGAATCCAGAACTAACCCAGCTGTTATGCACAATACAGCAGCTGAGCTCTGTTGCATAAACACAGTATTTCACAAGACACCCTACCACTTCTCATAAAGCACCACTTTACAGTTTATTGTAAAGAGACCATGTATTTAATCTGACACTAAATCATTAAATTTCCCCCAGCCTGCGAGATCTAAGGGATGGCTCAAGAGAAGGATGTCAGTGTCATTTCTAAGAGACCAGGAGATCAGAAGTGCATTAAGCATGAAACTGAGAACTGGTAAAAATGAGGTCTAATTTTTTTTATTTATATCACTCCTCCAGTCCTCAAAAAGGTCCAAAAGCTGGCTCACAAATTACACACATGGCAGCTCTGAAGCGCCAGGACCTCCAGGGTAGAAGGCAGTAGAAAACTCTGCACTAGAAGAGGAAAGCCAAAGACACAGGGGCAAGCCACTTATGGAAAATGTCCTGCGCTGCCCTATGTCAAGCAGAGGCAAACAGCACCTCATCAGACCACAACACCAGTTGCTATGTTGTATTAAATGTATCTGTCTCTCTAAAGGGCAATGGCTGTGCTGACCCTGCTATGATTAGAGGATGCAGCTTCAGAAAGTCTAAATACTGAGCTCATAACCCTGATGCGTGGCCTACAAAGCCAGCCCTTTCCCTAGTAGGTGCTAGAGAAAGGAAGCCAGAATATTACCTGCTTTTGGTTCAAAGATGGGTGCAGTAGCTAATGGAACTGTCTTCATGTCAAAAGGCTTCTCCGAAGGCTCCAGCGTGTACTGATGCAACGCCTTCTCCATCCCAGGAACGGAGACTGTCAACCCTGCAAAATACAGGTGATTAATACAAAGGGTGTCTGCTTCACATCTGCTTCATGCATCTGACAAAGTGGGTCTTTGCCCACGAAAGCTTATGCTCCAAAATATCTGTTAGTCTATAAGGTGCCACAGGACTTCTTGTTGCTTCACATTAGAAGCTGTACAAGGTCTGGGGAGAAAGCATAACACAGTGCTCGCTACAGTGGTAGGATTTAAGGCTGCCCGCTTCACTGAAAGCTGCCGAACAGTCTCAGAGTTTGATAGTCAGGCCTGTGTCCCAATTACTTCTCTTCTGAAGCCTCACAAGGAAAAGCTTTGGAAAGGGCTTGAAGTGCCTCTCCATCCTTTCTGATGCTGTGTGTCAGTAAGCTGACTGCATGGAACAGTCTGGCACAAACACAGTCCAGGTTTAGTTTAAGAGAAGATGGCAAAACATAAAGCTCCACAAGGCTGCTCTGAACAAAGGAGTGACAGAAAACTGGCACACAGAGGGCACCTGAGATTGAAAGTGTTGATGTGCAGCACAAATACATTCTCCTAGGAGAGGCAACAGGTCTGCAAATACACAGTGGCTACGTCTACACTATGCCAAAACCTCAAAATGGCCATGCAAATGGCCATTTCGAAGTTTACTAGTAAAGCGCTGAAATAGAGCCCCGTCTGGACGAGCTGCGCAGCAGCGAGCCGGGACAATTTCAAACTGCCGTGGTCGCCAGCATTCTAATGAGGCACTGAATATGTATTTCAGCACTTCATTAGTGAACTTTGAAATGGCCATTTGCATGGCCATTTCGAAGTTTTGGCATAGCGTAGACGTGGTCAGTGTCCTAATAATAAACCCCCTGCACATGTAACATTTCATCCAGGGACCCCACAGCATTCCACAAGCAACCCCCAGTGGCTGCACCAAGATCACAGTTCCACCTTACAGCAAGACGGGGAGCTAAGCCATGTACAGAGTCAAAGAGCATAACAGTGCTGGAAACAGAACTCAGGAGAGTCCTGACTACCACAGCCTGTGCTCTAACCAGTAGGACATACTCGCCCCCAACTATAAATGACAGAGATATTCAAATAGTTAATTCAGCCATGTTCATGTCAGACAGCATTTAGCGCTGTCCATTCCAAACATCCCAACCTAAAGCTATCAAGACAAAAAAGCAGTCAAGTAGCACTTGAAAGACTAACAAAATAATTTCTTAGGCAAGCTTTCATGGGACAGACCCACTTCTTCAGACCATAGCCATATCAACTGAGTCTGTTCTGGTCTGGCTATGGTCTGAAGAAGTGGGTCTGTCCCACAAAAGCTCGCCTAAAATTATTTTGTTAGTCTTTCAAGTGCTACTTGACTGCTTTTTTGTTTTGATAGTATAAAAACTAGCATGGCTCCCTCTCTGTTACTATTAAAGTTATCAAGGTTACATAAGACGACCACATCCTAATGTGACCCACTGTTACCAGATAAAGAAACATCTCAAGACGGGTAAAGAAAACTTAGTTAACAGCTTTTCATCTGGCAAGCAATGACTTATGAATAGCCGAGGTTGTGGAATCCCCATTCTATGAGGATTGTCTTCACTTTTCTATTGTTTTCTGTAGGATCACTGGTTTGTAATTGCTTTCATCTGCTGCATAACTGATTTTGCTAGGTGTAAATCAGTCAAGGTGGTGGGTTACGATTGGTTAGGTAATTCTGCTATAGTATGTTGTTTTGTTACTTGGAAATTACTGCTGCTTGTAACAGACTCAATCCAGAAGATGATGCAACATACAACGAGCAAAGTGCAGTTTCCCAGGAGGATCAGTGCTGAGTTCACATCTGTTACTGACCATTAAAGATATAGGCAGCGTTCAGGGTGATCTGTCTCTGCTGCAGCACGTTTAGGTAGAATGTTGCTCTGTCACGAACTTCGTCGTCGCTGTCCATCATACACCTGTTAGGGGAAAGGAGAGCTTAGGGAACACTGGCTCCAAACGCTGCAGCTTTTGTGGCCCATTCTCAGAGCAGCTCATGACCTCTGGAGTTATTTAAATGCTTTGTGGGTCCTTCATAAAAAGCCAGGGTGTTGAACTCGTCCTTAGAAGATTCAATGGGGACAGCACACCTAGGGGTGACTTACAAATGTTTATCCTCTCATGCCCCAGGAAGCAATTGTTGAGCACACTGGTTCGCTCCCATTTCAGCACTGACATGGCTCAATGCTGTTTAAAGCATTACAAGAACAAAGCACGCACCGCGGCCTTTACTCTGCTCACCTCTGCAAAAGCACCAGGACGCTTGGAAGAAGGCTCTCGTTCTGGGCCCCAAACTTCGCTAATGCGCTCACCGCAGCTGGAAGAGGAAGCAAAGGGGCGGGAAAGGTGTTCGATCTGCAGTCAGGCGTCTCTTCCAAACCACGCACAGAGGATTTTACAACAAGCAGGTGTGCGACTGTCCTGATCAGGGAGGTTTCTCTTCAAATCTGTGCCTCACCCATTGTTGACCTTCACACAAATGGAGAAGCTTCCTCCTAATTCTATTTAAGGGATGCTCCCTTACTACTAAAAAGGCACCTGGCCAACACTTCTGGGGCCTGGCCCGCAGTAACAGAAGGATAACAGGGTGGGCAGGAGCAATTCAATCCTCCTCAGGATCAGCACTTTGCCTCATACCAGTTCCGGGTGAATTATCTAGCAGAGAGGGTAGCATAGCCTCCATGGTGCAATCCAGGCCTTGGCCGTTCTGGCACTTGCTGTCACAGGTGCAAACACACACACACGCCCAGTAGACAGGACACTAAATGAACTCATTGGCCATGGATGGCCTTGACTTTCCTCACTACTGACCTGGGCCACCAGATTGGAACCAATGAACTTGCAGATGAAAGGTTCTGTATCCCAATACCTAGCCCCTAATGCCACCAGTCCAAGCTAATGTACCTCAAGTCCCCAGCTTAGTCTTACTTCAGTGCTGGCTGTGTGGGACCTTTACGTACACAAAGGGGAAAACGCAGCCCTTTATTAAATTTCACTTTTGAAGATCCTTTCCATCGGCTCTGTGCCTACTATGTTGAAGTTTCTGTAACAGGTGTTCATCCCACACAAGGCCTGATGGGGGCTATCTGGGCCAGTTAACTGCGCTGGCTGCACCTGGTGGAAGAAGGGAGTTAGATAGGAGGCTTGGCTGGACTGGGAAGGGGGACGTAGGGCTGTTTAAAGCCCAGGAGCTAAGCACCGACAGGGCCACAGGGGAGTAGTGTGCAGTCACTCCCTGGGAGAAGGGAGGTATGTATGGGGCTATCAAGAGTAGTCTAGAGTTACTGCTGGAAAGGCACAAGTCTGGGCTGGCAAAATTCAGGGAGGAGGCGGTGAGAAATACAGGAAAGAGACAGGAGGAAATGCAGAAAGGTTAAGAGTAGGGCCATCTGAGGCTGCTGCCGAGAGAGTCCTTAAGTGGGAACCTGGAGCAAATGCGGGCCTGGGTTCCCTGCCAGCCAGTGAGAGAATAGCACTATGAAGCACTGAATGGAAGATGGCCCAGGATTACTGCAGAAAGGCAGATTTTGGTACCTTCCAAGTGAAAACATGTGAAATGACCTGGCTGGATGGCAGAGTCACAAAGAGGCAGCAGCAGCTCACGGAGCGGGAGTGGAGCCACAAACTCAGGGACAGAGAGGACAGCATGTAACTGTGGACGTGGCATCAACCTGGCAAGCTATTCCCCAGAATGACCAGGAGGCGGCACCATCCTAGCAATGAATGGGGCAACCAGTGACAAGGTCTTTACAGCTCCCATTGGATGCTGCATCCCTGGCCCCAGACCTCAGTGCTAAACCCAGTAGTATTCAGAAGAGCAGGGATTCAATACAAGGCAATCTCGCTCACAACAGAAATGTTAAGCACCCTTTTAATTTTCCTTCTGATCATATCAACTCCTCTACTCTCTCCAAGTGGTGTGTTCTACGACATTCCACTCTGATCGGATTGCAGAGAGAAGGTCAACTGCTTTTAAAGACACTGTCTGAAGATTCTCTGTGTGGGACAAGGAGTGCAGCAAATTTCTGAAGAGCGTTCTTAGATGAAAAATACCTCTGTTTCTATGGAAACATGCATGCATTTCAATTCCTTACTAGCGCCGCTTTCATGAGGCCAAGTCTGACCTGAACATACTCCTACATCAGCTTAAGAGTGGGTAACATTTCTCCTCCCGACTCATTACCACCACTTAACCTGTAACACTGATGCTCACTAAGGAGGAGCCAGATGCTAACAGCTAGATACAGCAGGTGATAATTATATCCTCCATAGAGCACTAAGCATTCATGCTAGCAAGACACGAGAAGAGTTTGCGCCAACCAACCCCAGAGCAGGCACGCTGGGAGACCACTAAGGACTCTTCCCACCTCAGCACCTTATTCCACACTTCAAGTTTGCACACGTGCAGCCAATCAGGTGCTTAACTCTGCAACTTACCAGCTCTCACTGCTTCATTCTCCAGCACTACCCTGTTGAAGATGAAGCGAATGTACTTTGATGGGGATGGAGTCCTTGGTCCTTCTTTGCCCAAGAGGTGGAGTATCTTTGTGGCTAGAACAGTGTGTTCGCAGTCTTCAATGAACTCACAGAGGTGAGCCAAGCCTGACTCCTTACTCTCAGGGTTCTCCTCAATGATGCTGATTATGCAGTCCACAATGGCACGCTTGTACTCAAAGCCACCCTAGGAGAGAAAAGGAAAGACTCACCCTTCAGGCACTGCTCACTGTGCAGGAACAGGTCTTCATTTGCCCTTATGAAATGATTACAGTAGTCCCTGTAAAAGATCTCAGCAAACTGAGTGATTGGGCAGCAAAATGGCAAATGAAATTTCATGTGGGTAAGTGTAAGGTAATGCACACTGGGAAAAATAACCCCAATTACACATGCAATATGATGGGGGCAAATTTAGCTACAACAGATCAGGAAAGGGATCTTGGAATTATAGTGGATAGTTCTCTGAAAACATCCACGCAGTGTGCAGTGGCAGTCAGTAAAGCAAATAGGATGTTAGGAATAATTAAAAAAAGGGATAGAAAATAAGACGAAGAATATCATACTTCCTCTATATAAAACTATGGTACGCCCACATCGTGAGTACTGCATGCAGATGTGGTCTCCTCACCTCAAAAAAGATACACTGGCATTAGAAAAGGTTCAGAAAAGGTCAACTAAAATGATTAAGGGTTGGAACGGGTCCCATATGAGGAGAGGCTAGAGAGACTGGGACTTTTCAGTCTAGAAAAGAGGAGACTGAGGGGCGATATGATAGAGGTGTATAAAATCATGAATGGTGTGGCAAAAGTGAATACAGAAAAGTTATTTACTAGTTCCCATAATATAAGAACTAGAGGACATCAAATGAGGTTAATGGGTAGCAGGTTCAAAACTAATAAAAGAAAGTTTTTCTTCACACAGCGCATAGTCAACCTGTGGAACTCCTTACCAGAGGACGCTGTGAAGGCCAGGACTCTAACAGAGTTCAAAAAAGAGCTCGATAAATATTTGGAGGTTAGGTCCACAGACAGCTATTAGCAAGGGGTAAGGCATGGTGCCTAGCCTTTTGTCGAAGGCGGGAGACGGATGGCAGGAGACAAATCGCTTGACCATCGTCTTCGGTTCACCTCCTCTGGGGCACCTGGCATTGGCTACTGTTGGCAGACAGGATACTGGGCTAGATGGACCTTTGGTCTGACCCAGTATGGCCATTCTTATGTTCTTGGGGGGGGGAAGGACACAACGACATTTGGGGAGAGTTAAGCCTGGTAGTGGGTTGGGGCCATGGGACAGGGGCAGGGAGTTAAACCTGGGGTGGGTTAGGGCTGCAGGATGGGTGGCGGGGTGGAATTGAGCCAGGGCTGTGCCTGGGGTGTTTGAACCAGGATGGGCCGGGGGGGCGGGGCGGTGTTCAGCCAGAGCCGCACATGGGGGTAGTGAGACGGAGCTGTGCTCAGGTGGTGGTGGGGTTTGAACTGGACCATGTAGGGGTGGGTAAGCTGGAGCCATGCAGGGGAGTCTGAACTAGGGCCGGCGGGGGGGAGGTAGGTGTTGAGCCAGAGCCACACACAGGAGGTGGTGAGCCAGGCTGCGTGAGGGCTGGTGAGCTGGAACCAGGCCAGGGAGGTTAAGCCAGGGCCGCGGGAAGGAGGATTTTGAGTTGCGCTTAACATGCGTTGATGTGAGTTAAGCGCAACTCGAAATTGTCATTTTGAAGGTTTACTGTAGTTTCCCTCTATTAAGGAAACAAAAAAAGAGTTCACATACACACACAGAAATGAGATAGGAAGGACCTAGGACAATCCCCAGCCTAGGACCATGAGGCAAATGTAGGATTGCTCTTGAGAATTCAACAAAAACATTTACCCAGGCCACTTTCTGAACCACCAAGCAATGATGCTGCCTGATCTAAAACGTGGCAAATTCACAGATCACGGAAATAAGCAAGGCCTTGTTCAGAAATATCTAGCAAGCTTTACTGATGTTGCACAATCACCAGTGGAAGAAGCTAACAATGCACGATTCCCCCATTCCTCTACAGCTATGTACAAGTAGCTGTATAAAAAAGGCTTTAAACCAGGCGTGTCCAACCCGCGGCCCGCGACAGCTAGTAATGTGGCCCCACAAGATCTTAAACTTTTGACATTATTATGTGATTTATATACATTAACTATATTATATATTTTATACGCGGCCCAAGACAATTCCTCTTCACTCAATGCGGCCCAGGCAAGCCAAAAGGTTGGACACCCATGCTTTAAACTTACATCGTCCCTAAGCATGTTGGAGAGGAAGGTCATCATTACGCTGTGTTTCCGTGGATATTTCTGGCACAGAGCACTGATTGCTTGCACTACCACCACCTACAAGACAGAAGAGGATGTAGGACTTCAGCATTATGCATTAAATTCTCTAAGAGACATAGGAAGCACCTTGCAGGCACATCCCTTCCAGCTGTGATCTTCCTAGCTATAAGCTTGGCATTCAGACAGGTAAACTGGCGCTAGCAATAAAGAATGCAGCAATCTTACCTCCAGCTTGGTACTGAGCAGGCGTGCTAGCCTGGGGATGGGCACTGTGATGCTGCATAACTTCTTTTCAATTGTAAATCACAGACCTCTATGCTTAGTAAAGGGAAATACATGAAGCTTTTGGCAAGGCCAGAGATGATTTTCAGCGTATGCACGCATGAGTGCATCCCAACCTATCAGTGACATTAACAGGAGCATCTCCTGAAGATCCCTGCCTCGTTCTGGGAGGCACAAGAATTGTTTGTGATATTATTAAAGAACGATCCGAAAGTACACACGGCACAGAGGTTAGTATGGGTAGGCAGCCTTCACTTGCCGTCTCCTGACTTTTGTATGATCAGCCGTAGTAAGAATTTGCTGGACTGCATTATGGTTTAGAATTATTAATAACAGAATAAAATTATTATGAAGTGTATTAAGGGTACACCTAGGACACATGCACTGCATATGTGGAAGGATCACTATCGAAGCAACACCACCCTTCCTCCCACAAGACAGTGAGAATCAACTGTTCCTTGTTAGAGCGCACCGCGATGCTGTTGGCTTCTTATTCCACGTGGCGTTTGGGGAAAAAAGAAGGGAAGCAGAAATGCAGTCCTCTGCTTTCAACAGCCTGCGTCTCAGGAAATGCCAGATGGCTTCATGGGACAAGACAGTCTCTGAAGGCCTCTCTGCATCTGGAAAAGCTTCACAAAGCAAACCTGCAACTGTAAATGTCATAGGCCTCCAGCACCTCACCTTAAACTCGTCCGATATTTCTGACACAAAGGAGGAGATCTGTTTCATGAGCCTGTCTACGCTACTCTCGCTCCCTGTTTTCAGGAGCGTGGTGATGGCCAGGGTAGCGATGCTGCGGTTTGAGTCAGTAATCAGGTTCTCCAGGTCCAGATTGCAGGCAGTTACTGCAGATGGGTGCTTCATGGCCACCTAGGAAAAAAAAAAAAAAAGCAGCCTGGCAATAATATTCTAGAGCAAGAATCAGATCAGAACATTTGCTTTGTGTTCACTCATTAGGGCCTAGTGTTTCCAAAACTAGCTGTATAAACACATGCCCTGGTTGTCAGCAAGGGCCACACCAGAGACCCCCTTGAGCTTGAAGCACACAAGACTCAGACTCTCACTTAAGCTGTAGAAACCATAGTTATAGCTTATGGAGTTGGCAGTAGAGGGAGACATGGTTACATGCCCTATGTCAGCCTAGGGCATTTGGAAGGGTTGCTTGGTGCTGTAAGCACTGGTGTAGCTCTATAGGTGGGTTCCTAGCTCTTGCAGTTTGTCAGCTCAATATCAGGTCACATTCCTGTTTTACTCACCCCACGCTCTTCCACGTCAGACACCTGTACAAGCAGCCAAACCACCAGTTTGACATTAATACTTTGTACCCCGAACTTCAGAATCTCAACTTGCCTATGGTAGAAAGCACTAACACACAGATACAGCAGATCACAAGTTATCCAACTGTGAAGTGTCATGAGTATCATCAGCACGACTACTATCGGACAGTTTTTTGTGGTTATGGAAGGCTGATGGACAGCATGGAGAGATGACTCAGAGTAATCATGTGAGTAACAGCCCCACTTCCTCAGGAAGCCCCTTTTGGCACAGAAGCTTGGTTTCCTTTTAGGCTCTCCTTTGCACACTAAGATTTATACCTTAACACCAGTTTAATCCAGGGGTGAGCAAACTTTTTACGTCAAGGTCCCACTTTTTGTCCCTGCAATTAGCGGGCCCTCTCCCACGACCTGTCTCATGTCATCCAAACCGACAGAAATTTCAGTTATGTTCATATGAAAAAAAAAAAACCCAAAAAGCAAAAAAACCCTTCCAGCACGCATACGAAAAAATCAGTCCGTAGAACATAAAAACTTTGTTAATCAGTATATAAATGTGAATACACAGACATAGAAACAGGAACATATTTCCACTTTTTTAATGAGACGGATGAGCCTGAGACCCTGCAGCCAATTGTGCTGTGCCTCCCTTATGAAATTTCATGCCCCTCCCCGAGGGGGTCCACCCACCAGTTTGTGCACCCCTGGTGTAATCCGAAACACTCACCTTGTTCAGGGTCCTTACAGCAGCATATCTCAAGACAGGTTTGGGAGAACTACAGAAGAGCTGCAACACTGAAAATGAAGTGTTTAGAAAAGTGACTTATGATGTAGGTGTTTAGAGTGTTTCAACAGATACTGGTTTCTAATGCTGCAAATCCAAAACACTAACATGTCTGCGAGAACAGACCAATAACCCCTTTTACCGGGATAAACTTCAAGAGGACAGCAGAGAAATACTTCAGCTGACACACCAGGGTAAACAGTTTCTGGATAATGCAGGGGAACTGTCACACTCCTCTAATTTGATAAAGAATGAACCACAGAACACACAAGCATTAAACAATTCAAGTCAGTTTCACCCACAGTAGATGCTGAGAAAGAAACACCACAAAGCAGCAGCAGCAGCGAGAGAGAGAAGAATGTCCAGTGGGCCATACACATAGGTCAGCTTTACCGTTGTGGCATTTAAAAGTTCTGGTCAAATATATATCGCTATTTAACTCCTCACACTGGCACGTTCACCATCCAGCAACAGTTTCCTAGTCTCACAATTCAACATAAATGTCACATCCCAGTTTTCAGCTTAATGACACGACGTATTCTACCACCTGTAGTTCATAGCTACCAATTCACCACCCTCCAAAATCTTACTCTGTCTCCCTCACCACATCCCGAGTTCCCTTGGGAAGGGAAAGGATAGAGTACTCTAACCCTTTCTGGTGACTCATCTCCTGACCGCTCTCTTTTTTCATCCAGAGCCCAAGTCATATCCCATCCAATTACTTCTAACTTAGGAGAGTCAAGAAAATTAGAGTTGCAGGTATGTGAGGGAAAATGTATTCTAAGCAGTTGCTAACATTGTAATTTATGGTTTAGCAGAACTTATGCTTCAATTTCTTCGTTATGTGTTCTGCCACATTGCTGCCTATCCTTAGTCCTACAGCATGACAAACCAAACATAACTGATCTCCTCTACCTTTAAAATATTTTAGCCAACAAATCTTGCAGCAATAAAATGTTTCCAGAACACCCCAGCAGCAGAGCACACAAAAGCCGTCTCTACACAGGCCACTTCCTTCGGAAGTAGCATGCTAAGACACGGAATGAAAGATGCTAATGAGGCGCAGATGCACATTCCTGGCACCTCATTAGCATAACGGAATGTGATTTGCGGTCTGGAAGACCATTCTTCCGGACTCCAAAACGCCTTGTAGAAGCGCGGCCCCAGACGGAAGTCCTCCTTCCGGAGGCCCCCCCAGGGCCGCGCTTCTACACGGCGCTTTGGAGTCCAGAAGAACGGTCTTCCGGACTCCAAATCACGCGGCGTCATGCTAATGAGGCACGGGGAATTTGCATCCGGGCCTCGTTAGCATCTTTCGCTCCGTGTATTAGCATGCCACTTCCGAAGGAAGTGGTCTGTGTAGAAACGGCCAAAGGGTTTGCTCCTTGACTGACCTGAAACAGCAGGAGCCAGCTCCCTCGGTGTGCAGTTTGGAAGATGGATGATTGCAGAGGCGGCTTCGTAAATAACCATTTCATGCTTATTTCGCAGGCAGCTCTCAATGAAATCAAACAGTGGGCTTTCATGCCTGCCAGTGACATGATGCACAGTTTCAAACAGAGGCACTCTATTTCATAACATGATGAAATGTGTATAAACAAGCTCTGCTGTGACACTACATAGATCTCTTACTTGGGGACAGATATTCAACCAGATTTATTGTTTTAAGCTGAAGTAATAAGTTACTACAATGACTCTGCTAGAACACAGCTCTGTAACTTACAACTTTGCCATCTTTCCCCACTTGTAATAGAAGACTAATCCTTGGATATGCAACAACTTACTATAATATGGCTCTGTTAGCTAGTGCATGCATCTCTGAATTTGTCTAGACACCCATTCAATCTTTAACAAGTCAGAAGGCATAACAATAAATGTCTTGATGTTTCTTGTCTAATGTATGTCACATCCAGTTAGCCAGTTTTCATTGATAACACACTTCGTAACAAATGTGTACAAGTCTTAACAGCATAACCTTTATTCTACTAAAATGGGAAATCAGAGAGGGAAAGAGATCTGTGATCAACAAGTCACTCTCTCTGCCAGGACAGATGCATTCTTAATTTTTCTTTCTAATTGCTGTCTGGTCTTGTTTTAAGTGTCCCAAATAGCAGAGGCTCTCAAATTCTCTTGGGAGACTCTTCCACAGTGGAAAAAGTACAAGGTCAGGAAGCTTAATGCTGAATTTCAAAAATCTACCATATTCTATCAATCTACTCCTAGATGCACTCCTTTGCAGTTTCCCCCAGCTGTTTCTCAATTCTTAGTGTTTTTAGATGGTTGATTCTATTAGAGTCAAACTATACCACTATAGAGAGTTTTATGTTTTGTACACACACAAAGCTGCTTACCCCTCTTCAGACTCTTTCAGGAGCCGACTGGCAATTCGGATCAGCATGCAGTACGCAAATTGAGATTTCAGTCCAGATTTAGTGAATTTATTCAGCATCTTGGAAACTGCAAGGCGATCAGTCTTCCTTAGGTGGTAAAGCAGCCCCAAAGCATGGTACTACAAAATCAGAGGGAAAATATAAGTATCAAGACCATCCCTAACAAAATTAAACATGCATTCCCTTAGGAACAATTCATGATTAGCATGTTTTCCAAGTGCCAGAAATAACTTGACCAGCTATTTCCTAAAAGTACCTTGTTATTGTTACAGGAAAACAAGTTACTCACAAAATGATTCAAACTACAGTTCCAACTGTTTGCATATGGTCCTCAGGGTTTAAGGCTGTCAGAAAGAGATACTAGAGAGGGAAAGAGCTATAAAACTAATCTGTCCACCACTCTAATGGGACTTTCCAGGTGAACTTCATATGTACCAATTTACAAAACTAGGCAGCCTAGAAATGCACTGTGCATTTCCGTTTTAAGTGCTCTGCACTGCTTTACAACCAACACAACCCTGCAACCATTCCTGAGGCAGGCAAGTATCATCCTCCTTTTCTAGAGGGATCCCAAAGTTAGAATGTTTTATTTTACCTGCTAATTACTGCCCTTGCTCCTTCTCCAGAATAGATTAATTTATAATCTATGCTTAATAAATAGCTAAATCTGGAAAGCCACAAATCCATATTTGTAAGGTGTGTGTGTTTGGGTAAGGATCTAAGTACCAACTGTTGTCCACTCAATTATGCCCTAAGCAGTCAATGATTATTTTTAGATTTCCTAGCTCCCGGAGACACTTATTGAAAAACTGTCCCTATACAAACACAACAGATCTCTTAAAAAGGTTAGACATAGTTCTTCCCACTAGTTCCAAATTTTCTTGACAAAAAGAAGAAGATGTAGGCATTTTTTTTGGTTTGACCTGCTAGGATCAATTCCTGAGGATGTCTCAAATGCAAAACAAAACTCCTAGGTTATGAATTTTAGGAAATAGCATCCCAGCCAGCAGAGAAAATGAGTGGGGGAAAGATAACAGGATAATATGACAGATAATACGTCACAGTGCACATATAATTAAGGAGCTAACATTGTAAGCGTGGAGAATACTCATTATTTATACTCATTTTTGCTTCCTATTATATAAGCATTGCCCCATCAGCTAAATTAAGCTCTGAAAGACAGACTCCACGGACTTATTTAAAAACTACAGAAAACCATAAGCATGGTATAGCCTATTTACAGCACTTTATGACACATCCAGCCTTATGCTCTGAAACATACCTGCACCATGATGTTGTCACTAGAGGCAGCTTCTTGGGCTTCATTGATCCACCGTTTGACCACATCATAACTTATCTTCATCATGTGCTAGAAGCAAAACCAAACAACATTACAAATTAACCAACCTCACTGACTTTTACTAGCAGCTTTTTAATTTTTAAAGAAAAATTGTTAGCATAAACCATGATTTATATATCTCAGACTTTGCTCCAAGCCACTGAGACAAAGAGATAAGATCCCCTGCTTATATTTTGCATCCCGTTAAATGTTGACACCTGTACATAAAAGCACCTAAGAACTAGGGACTTTTATTAATGTTGGAACAAAAGAGGAGAAAGTAATAAAACTATCAGCCTACCCTTTAGCCCCATAGGAAGCATTAAATATAATTTAAACACAACTTTTTGTTTTAACTCCCTGTTTTAACTTTAACTCTGCACAGCTCTACTCCAACCTGCCTACTGGGCCCATGTACCATGCTCTTCCTCATCCTCTTTGCTCTACTTATGTCATCAGCCTTACATGTCTTCCTCAGGTGCATCTCCCAACCCCAAGGACTGCTGCACTGGGCTGAGGGAGTACAGTGGGAGCCAGGTAGGGGTGCCGCTTCCCAGAGCGCACAAAACTGTGCAACGAGACCCTTCAAATTTTCTGGCACTGGTACCCGGGTGACACCTCTCCATCCCACCATGTGAGTTGCTACGAGGAACCAACCAGAGAGTCCAGGTGATAGAGGCAGAACTGCCCAAAACCTTTGCACTGTTTGTCCCAACTTCTTCCTCTCTGTGTCTTCACCTCAGCTTCACTCAATGCCTGCCTGTTAGCCTCTTCTCCCCTGCCCTGTCCTTCTCAGCAACCTTCCCTAATGTAGTAATGAGAGGCTTGGTATAAGGCTACAGGCCGAGGACAACAGTCAATGCTTTGTTAACATACAGCAAAGCTAAAGGCCTCCAACCTGAACAACAGTAGGTTAAAGCAAAAACTGTGCTAGGTAGATTCTGCCCCCAGGAATGCAGCAAGAGAAAGAGCTGATAAGTCACAGGGTCTAAAAGCACCCAGAGCCAGGCACTTAGTAATACACAAACACATTGTGCTTAATACCATGCATTCCCCATACCCTCCCCATAGACAACAGCTTACCACCAGGTACATTCCCACCCAAGTTCAGGAACAGGTCGTAATGACAGTATAATTGATAATGTTGTTTTCATGGCATTAAGGGGTGTCTATCTATTACAATGAGGGGGTTGTACCTGGATATGTAACTTGTTTATACCTGCGTACAAAAGTGTGTGTAACATGGGCTGTGTGAAGTGACTTAGGGGATGACGGAGCCCCTTTGCCATCAACTGAGTCACATCCATTGGTACATACGTATGCTGTGACAATGTAAACTGGTGAGTCATATTGGAGACTCATGAGGGTGTTCGAGACCATACATCAACGAAAATAAACCTGGCTCCAGTGCCTTTGTACCTCGCTTGATTTGTAGTTCCTGGGGGCTCTCCAAGGTCTGCAGTGTTGCCTAACTAGGAGTCTACACTGCTGTCCAAAGAGAGCACATGCCTACGGCCAAAGTGATTGATATCAAAGGGACGTCAGAGCACCATTCCGGTAGAGACGCCCGACCACACCTTCCACTTCCTTTCCATTTACTGAAACTCCTCCTAAGTAAAATTACCTATAAAAAAAATGCTGGCACTAACATGCCATTTCCAGCCATCACACCGTTCACTCTGCTGGTGTGTTCTAACTCCCTCCACACAACCCATCTTGTCTCTCAGACTGTATGCTCCTGGGGGTAGGGACCACGCCTCATTCTGCTGACACAGGACTTAACACAATGGGGCCCTGGGTTTAGGTGGCCTTTAGTAACTGCCACACTAAACATGCTAAATACAAAATACAATACGAGTCAGGCCCTCATGCTCATTTTCCCCTTGTATTTATAAAACCCTAATCCATGCTGAGTACCTTCTCTCACCCAACCTTGTTTAAGAGGAGTAAGTGAGATATAAATTTAATTCCTTCCTCCTGGACACACAAGGTATCTTGTCCTCTCTGTTCATCTTAGATTAGAAAGTCATCAAGGCAGAGACTGGCAGTGCTTGTATAGCACCAAGTGTGGTTGTTGGTACTTAAATAATAACAGAATTGATAAACATTTCTTATTTATACAGAAGCGCAGGTGAACATGGCACTTGTGATATGCAGAGAGAGCAGGTTCCTGCCCAGAGGAGCTAATGCTCTAACGAAACTGAAATGAGCTATTAAGTTCTGGAACAGGAGTAGGTGCACTCTAAGCTAAGGGTAAGTCATTAGTGCTGAGGAAGGAGCTTGATGTGAGGGAGGCTGCTTGGGCCATGGAAAGTTAAAGGCAGAAAGCCCAAAGTAGGAGAAGAAAGGTTTGGGCAAGAACAAAGGGAATAGGAGGAACAATAGCTAACAGTGGGTAGGGCAGAGATATATACGGAACAGACAACCCTTCCGCAGTCATAACCAGATTTATGTAGTAGTATTTCTGCACTTACTAAGGAAGACACCAGAGCGGAACTTGATACACTGGGGACTTTATCCACAATGGCCTGCTTCATGTACCTCTCAATGGCCTGCAACATTGTACCCTATGAAAGGAAAGAAAAATCGACCTGTGATGTTCATCTCTGGAAGCAGGAAGCGACCAACACACTAACTAATGTAATTCTAAGAGGAGATGAAAATATGTATAGTATTTGCACATATTTATAAATATAACCAGGATACAGAACACACACCTTGAAAATGGCACCTTCAGACTGCTCATATGACATCAGGGCCAACCCTTGCAACATGCACTTCTGTGAGGCAGCCAAACAGAGCATGCTTGCTCCCTAGAAGTTAAGTGACTCGACCAAACCAGCAGAGCAAGGCAGTATTGGAGATGGAATTAAAACTCCAAAATTCTTACCTCCTAATCCTACTACTACTTGACTGCTAGCCAAGATGCTTCTCTGAGGAGTTAGAGAAGTTTTGGCACGTCATTTCAAGAAGTAAATCTAGATCTAAACACACCTTTGTCCAAACAGGCAGCTCATTGCTGCCAGAGGGCAGCCTACAAAGGACAGTTTTCCTCTCTAAATCCCCCTAAGCTGATTCTCTCCCTTACTCATGGGAGTTTCTTACTTACATCAGTGATCCTGCAGAGAGCTCTAATGGCTGGGCCTCGGTAGACATCTTCCTTCCCAGTCATGTCCTTGGTCAAACTAGAATAATTAAAACAGACTGTTAAAATCACTGTTGTGTACATTATGGTAACAGAGCCCTCCTAAAAAACATAGGTTATTTTTATAAGCAATAATTCAAATTATTACAATGCAACTGTGAAGACCCACTATTGGCTAGCCATCATCTGAGAGCCATTTGGAAATTATTAACATTTGGTGCTATAAAACAGAAGTACACAAATCCATAATACAGAGCCTAAATCAGAAGATTCCACTATCATAAACCTAGGGGTTGACAGCCAATTTGTTCCAAAGCTATCCTACTCTATTTCTGTTTCCTCTGGCTCCCTGGATTTTGACACTAAAGACAACGTGCTTGATGCCTAATTTGCTAAGTTTACTAGTGAAAAATATGACTTGTTTCCAACTGGCAGGGCTACCAGTTCTATCTTGAATCTGAAAATCTGGCTCTTCCATTAGCACAGTAACAAAGAATCTGTGACCAAAACCTGACAGTTTACACGAGTTCAGACTATAACTCAGTTCAGTCTTTGCATCGTTTCTGCAGATTGAACAGGAAAGTATAAGCTTGTGTTTAGTCATAACTGCTTAATGTTCCTGACAGGAAGAAGCTGTGCTTCATAAGTAGTAATTGTTTTATGCTTTACTCCTTTTTCTGTCTATATCCGCAGCTTAAAGAGAAATGAATAGCTCACTTTATAGATCGGATGATGTACCCGATTTCACAGAACATGTTTTGTTTTCCTTGCTGTCCATTTTACATAGATCAGGGACCCAACCTCATGAAAAATACAGCAGCTGAAGTAACAATACAGTAGCATTTATATATTTGCTTAGAACCCAGAGGTGGATTCTTCTAATACCTGCTAGTGACAATGATGACATCCTCAGAAATGTTGGCCATCTCTTTGATTGTAAGGTAGCACATTCTTCTTAAGGTTTGCTGTGGGAGTTTATCACAAAAAACATTAAGAGTTCCCTATTTAGAAGCAATATTTAAATCTAGTTACTATCATAGACACATACTCCTCCCTCATTATATGATCTTAAAAGTAACACTAACCACTCTTGCAACTTTCATAGAAAGCTGTCTGGGCACTTATTAGACATTTGGAAGCTGCACACTTCTGCTAACAGGATTCCTGTCATGTTACTATGCAAATCCACAGAATACTTTGTCTAGTATAATATGCCTGTCCACACGGGTGAGGGAAATGAGGCTAGAACCCCGTTAACAGCACTGTAGCTTGTATTCTTCTGATGCTCGCACAGAATTTTTCTGAAACTTGGTAGGGTGCAGCTGGACATTGTGTTTGAAGAACACCATGGCTATGTCTACACTAGCCCCAAACTTCGAAATGGCCACGCAAATGGCCATTTCGAAGTTTACTAATGAAGCGCTGAAATACACATTCAGCGCCTCATTAGCATGCGGGTGGCTGCGGCACTTCGAAATTGACGCGGCTCGCCGCTGCATGGCTCATCCAGATGGGGCTCCTTTTCGAAAGGACCCCGCCTACTTCCAAGTCCCCTTATTCCGATGAGCAGATGGGAATAAGGGGACTTGGAAGTAGGCGGGGTCCTTTCGAAAAGGAGCCCCGTCTGGACAAGCCGCGCCGTGGCGAGCCACATCAATTTCAAAGTGCCGCGGCCACCCGCATGCTAATAAGGCACTGAATATGTATTTCAGTGCTTCATTAGTAAACTTCAAAATGGCCATTTGCATGGCCATTTCGAAGTTTGGGGCTAGTGTAGACATAGCCCATATGCTGACGCTCTGATATGAGGGCCCTAATCTCTAAAACCTCTAGTTGAAGTAATGGAAACCAGGATGGCCAAATTCCAGGACACAGAGAAGAGTCCACATTGCCAAGGGCTCAAATGAGGGGACCATGACCCTTGCCAACACCAGGTTAAAATCCCAGGCTATGTCTGCACTACATTACTCTTTCAAAACAGGAATGCAAATGAGGGAAACTGAAAATGCAAATGAAGTGCTGATTTACAAATCTAGCACTTCATTTGCATAATCTCATCCAATCACCTTTTGGGAAGAGATTGTTTCAGGAAAAAAAAGTTTAGATGGGGTCTAAAAAAAACCACCACACTCCACTTTTTAGAAAGAATCCTATAAATCTCATTTTTTCCCCAAGAATAAGGGTTCTTTCGAAAAAGCATCCGTCCCCTCCTCCCACCAAAGAACCTCATTTATGCGGTTTTTTTCTCCCAAAAAATTGTTCTGAAAAAGAGACTGACAGATTATGCAAATGAAGTGAGAGATAGGTAAATCAGTGCTTCATTTGAATTTTTGATTTACCTCAGTTGCATTCCTCTTTCAAAGAGTACTGTAGATCTAGTCCAAGGGCAGAACTGGTCATCGCACCTGGGAGTTCAGCCAGTCCAGTCCCTTAAGGAAACAACTACAGAGTTTAGAATCAGTCTGAAACCACCAGACTGAGGGGTTTTCAGCATTAGGAAACAGCCAGAGCAGAACCTTGGCCCCTTGGTTCTGATGGAACCTCCTCTACTTTCCCTACCATTTGAAGTGACTACATCTCCTGGCTTAGACGCTGCTTCTGAGAAGGGTCTCAGAAAAGGGATGGGGAGGCAGGGTGTGAAGGACGGGGTACAACAAAACTGAACGGTGTATCCCAGGTGCTATGCACTGATCCAAGGTGATACAGGCCCACGCCTGACAGAAATGGGATAAACAGACCACAAAACTGGATCCAAGCACTTTCACACGTTGTTCCCCAGTGTCCCACCAAAAACACCTGCTGTGACCCTGCCAAGTCTGTGCAAGTACAAATGCAGACAGAGACGGTGTTGGAAGTTTCCTCCCCTAGCTCCTTCTCTTCCTATTACTATAGTCCTGTTGAGCAGATCTGGGGAAGAAGCAAACTGCTGGCTGTATCCTATACCGCTTCCTCGCTGGGGCTGGAGCATGAAGGCACAAGGATTTTTAAATGTTGCTCTTGAGTCCTTCAAGCTGTGTCATTTGGAGCTGGTCTGTTCAGAAAAGTGAGATGTGCTCTCAAAGGGGAGGTCCTGCCGAGATTGTTGAACCATGTGTGGCAATCCAGAAGATTGTGTGCAGAAACTCATGGTTTCGATTTGCCATGGAGCATGCTGCCAAGTCCACCAAAACCAGGGACGCCTGCTGGATATCTTTCCTATGGCTTTGCTTTGCTATACAAGAGCCACAATTTCTGGCTTGTTTCCCGAGATGCCAAACGCACTAAATCTTCGCCTGGAGTCCCAAGAGTTGAAACTGTCCTGCTCAGGAGTGCCCACTGCTTGGCAATCCTGAACTGGAGACCTCCAAAAAGGTCTAGCTTTCTGGCGTCCTCGGCCTTTGGTGTTGGTCCCTATTTGCCCTGCCTTTCCTGCTTCTTCGCAGTTGAAACCACTAACGGACCTGATGGTAGGTGCACGTACTGGAACAAAAAAAGCCTAAAAAGACAAAAGATTTCCTCCCTGTCCTTTTTGCCAAGGGAACTTGATGGGGTCCATGATGGCACTGTTTGGGGCAGTGTCACTCTTGCAGGGCCCATTGCTGCCAATATGTCCACAAGAGCATCAGCAAGCTCTTGAAAAAACATGCTGGATATTAAAGAGATTCTACATACATCTTAGACAAAAATTTAACCCAAGGCTTTGAGGATGTTCTGATCCCTTTACTTTGACCATGTTTACCTGTGAGTTCAAATGCCTTCTAAGGAAGGCTGGGGCTCTAGTTTGTAAACAACTCCATTGTAATTTGACAGGCAAGAAACTAAGGGCCACATTGTGCTTTCAACCTGAGCACATTCCTTTATCTAAGGTACTTATATGGCCTCATTACTATGATATATAAGCTCACAATTTTTGCTATTAACAGAGGGCTTCCCAAGATCACACTTAGGGTAGAATGCAGTCAACAGCATGTGAACCGTTATTATATGAACAAAGAAACTTACATCATTAGACTGAAATAATCTGGTCATTGCAAAAAACGCTTCAGTGGCTTCCGTAGTACCAAAATGTTCACCCTAAGGTTAACAAGTGCAAGTTAGAGACCAATCAAAACTTAACCGCCCAGTACTTTTCTATTTTTAGCTCTCTCTCATCTAGAATACCCACTTAGATTCTTGGACTCCATCTTCTGTCTCTAAACCTTTTCCTTTTTTAAAAATCTTTTCCCCATCTTAGAAACACTCCCTCCCTCACCTTGCATTCCTTATAGCGCATACAACAACATAATTATATTTTTTACATAACTAATTTGAACAGGAGCATCATCCCTGATACCGAAGTGGCAGGAATAGGTTTTGTTAATTAATTTGGGCTCCCTCTGATATTTTACTAGGACAAGAAGAAAATGGCTTAAATTGCAGCCAGGGAGGTTTAGGTGGGACATTAGGAATGACTTCCTGACTACCAGGGTGGTTTAGTCCCTGAATAAATTGCCTAGGGTGGTTGTAGAATCTCCACCATTGGAGATATTTAAGAACAGGCTGGGTAGATATCTAACAGGAATGACTCAGATGGTGCTTGGTTCTGATGATTTCTTGCGGTCCCTTCCAGTTCTAATATTCAATGAGTCTATCTTTACAGCAGCACAGGTTATAGTTTTTGGGTTAAGTTTTTGTCAAATGAGAAGAGGATTTTCCCAGGATCTTCCCAACACAAAACCCAGATGGCTTAATACAGCAGAACTCACTGGACTTTGTAATTACTGGTGATCAAAACTCAGTATTAAATACTGACTCACTCAGGCCATATTTCATGTAATCACAGACATTTAGATAGCTAAGCCAAACATGTTTCCGCAACATGTGTTCCTGTTCTCTACATGGGCAAAGAACCACAAGACAGACATGGCTATTTCTACAGTATAAAAGAGGCTGCCTGGTCCTGGCTAACAAAGTGCCATGTAAAGGGCATAAAGTAGATGCAGCTCCCAGAAGTCCTTCATAAAAAAAATCTTAAAAGCTTCTGTCAGCTATGTCTTATCTCCACCATGTGTAGTTGGGTGAGGAAGGTCCACTTACCTGGTTCAGTAAGTAAAGGATCTTTGTAAGTATATGCAGACATCTTCGTGGATTTATGGGGGTCTCATTAAAAATACGAGCCTGCAGACATATTGCATAAAACAATGGTAACAATTTACCCTCTCACCCATTGGCTCAGGGTAACTCATTTTGTCCAGGCAGTCTTACCATACACCACAGCTTAATATGGATGTCAATTAATAAAAGCACTTAGCTGAAAAATGTTCATTTTTAGCCTGACGGCTGTGCAATGATTTGAACTAGGAATCAGGTTTCATGCTTCTGGGTTCAAATCATATACCCAGTAAAATTTGGACACATCTATTAATATTGAATACCTTTGGGTTTTCTGTGTGTCAGTTTAGCTTTCAAAAGCTTCCATCCCAGCATCTGCGCTCAAACACTGCAGCATTGTAGGATAAGGGAACTTGACAATGAAATTAACTAGGCCATTTTCACATTTAACATCTGCATCCAAAAAGAGCCTCAAACACTTTGCAAACCATATGCCTATAAATGCTCCGAAAATCAGCTAGCCACCTCTACAATGCATAGACGTAGCCTGGCAAAGAACTACTGAAAAGCATGTTGCATACCAGAGACAGAAAAAAAACAAAAAGAAAACCCCACCTCTTCAGTATGGGCCACTGGATCTTTAATGGCCATGCAGAACAAAGAGGTCCTCTGTGTTCCTGGGTCTGATCTAAAATATCTCCACACAGTATACAGCATGTGCCCTCAATTTAGTTAATCAATCACGAAAAATATTAATTGACCATGCAACAGTTTTAACTACTAGCTTCACAAAGTCCAGATATTTCCAACCTGTTGCTTAGCATCCAAACCACTGTTACAGCAACTTACACAATATGCTTTCTGTTCATACCTCTTGAAGGACAGCACTCTTCTCCAAATGCTGGAAAGGATTGGAGCCACTGCCTAAATAACGAAACAAATCATTTAGGGTTATCCATGTACTCATGGATCTGTGTCCCCCTGGCTACAAGCTCTGGAACTGAAAACACAAAGTAAATTCTTAGTTATGGAAGTGTATCTCATGATGAACTATACACAACAAGTTGCTAAGTGGGCTCTTAATGCTGCTAAGCAGCACTGCAATATGAAAATCTGATGCTCACCAGAAGCTAGAGTAGTTTCAGGTGCTACATTTTTATGGTGCCAAAAAAAATCTTCAAACCCATCATTTTTGACTCAGCACCTCCAGCCAGGCATTTGGTGAAGTTATCGTATCGGTGTCAAGTGAGGATGCTCTTTCTTCACAGACCACTTCTTTAGGTGCATTAGATATGACACAGGGAAACAACTTAGGAGAAGGCTGCTCCTTGTCATTGGAAACACTCATGTATTGGTTGATACGGAGCACAAACCCATAACCTGCCAAACAGCATTGCCATTACACACTGCGTAATCCAGGGGTGGCCAAATTTGCTGACCTTCCACGCCACATACAAAAATCTTCAGAAGTTCAAAAACCACAAGACATGCACAATTTTCCATGCTGGGTGGCACCTGCCAGGACCTGTAGCTAACGCTCCAAAAGCCCACTCCACACAAGGCAGAAGTCTTTAGTCCTATTATCCCACTGAATTCCAAGTTCCCTTCCCCCCAAGCATGGCAGCTGTAGAACAGGGGGAAGGAATTGGGGACTAGTAGACATGCAGTGGGAGTCCAGTAGCCACACTTTAGCCGTAAAACTGCCACATGCAGCTCATGAGTCATGCTTTGGCCACACCTGATACAACCACTACCACTGGTCAGCTTTAGGAAAGCATTGAGGGCCTAATGAAAAAACTGCCCTTAGAAAATGAACAGGTACATTCCACAGTATATACCTAGGCCCTGAGAAGACACTAGACATCTAGGAATCAGAAGAGTAAACCTATCTGCCACAATTAGGTATGAAAACTTGGAAGAGGAACTTCAGCAGCAGTGTCCGAAAACAATGATCTGATGAATAACCCAGCTGGTTGTCACCTCCAGCTGCAGGAGGGTAATGGTGCTTGCCTTGCGACCATGGTGCCCATCACTCGGATACTGTTTGTGGGTTCTGTCTTTTGTATTAACTTTTAGGTAGCACATACTTGGCAAATTTGAAACCCTAACCCCTTCTACCTGCTAATATTAAGTTTTCTGGTACCTACCACCCTACTCCCAAGACTTCTGGTTGCTACAAAAAGGGGAGAGATTTCCACTCTTCCACCACCACAACCACTTCTTAACCTCTACTTTTTTGATCCTCTTCTCTGATCAATCTTTGCAGTTCCCGCTTTTATAGCTACTAAGGGTATGTCTACCCAGCTACTAAACAGCCAGTTAGCCTGAGCCCAGTGAGCCAAAGTCAGCTATTGGGCCAGCTGAAGAAGTCTAACTGCCCTGTAAGTATACCTTTGGCCTCAAGTAGCAGCAAGCAATTGACAAGACATTCAACAGTTTCACTGCTGTACAAGGGATTATGAACAACAGAAGTGAAACTGGAGTTTTGTTAGTTCTACTCTTTTGTTTGCTGACAAAGTTCAGAGGAACAGTAGCAGCAAGGGAGATGTGTTGTCTGCAAAACAAGGAGGAGAACAGTTTCCAATAGGACAGTTCCCCATTGGAAAATTATCTTAAGAACTAGAAGAATTTGCTACATTTTAAAAATTTAAATTCTGATGAGACTCCTGACTCAGCTCTCCTTTGCCACACATGAAAGCTTCCCACTTATGAGCAGATCCTTTTGCCTGCAAACTCTAGCATAATAAGTCTACTAGACCACAAAGAACACAACATCAAATGAATTCAGTGTAATCTATAAACATTACCATGGTAATGAGCAGAAGACTGAGTACTTTAATTAGAACAGTGAATGTGGTCTAGATTAACCAGGTAATCTGGCCCCAAATCATTTCCTTCTTGGCCTTACTGTGGAGGAACTGGCAACAAGATTGCCTACATTTGCGACTCTTGTTACGTGCTAGGTATGATGTTGACCTCTACCCAGAAGACACACAAGATGAACAAACCCAGAATCTCCACTACATGCATCTGATGAAGTGGGTCTATGCCCATAAAAGCTCGTGCTCCAAAAATATAATCTTTTAGTCTATAAAGGCACTACAGGACTTCTTGCTGGTTTTTAAGATGAACAAAAATATTTTTATTGGGCCCACTTATGTTGGTGAGACAGACAAAGTTTTAAGCCAAACAAAGAGCTCTTCTTAAGATCCAGGCAAGAACTGGGAAGATCTTTCAGCGTCACAACTACATACAAGGCAGAACAGGTGCAACACGCTGAACACCTTTCCCTGGCCTGATGACAAGCTCTGTGTGTGGCACAAAAGCTTGTCTCTCTTACCAACGGAAGCGAGTCCAATAACAGATACTCTTTTCCACCGTGACAAGTGTCAGAGAGGTGGCCCCGATAGCCTGTGTGTTTAGCCTCCAAGGTGCCGCAGGACTTCTTGTTGCTCTTTCCCATCTCGTCTCTGTCACCCCCGGGAGCTCACACAGCTACAACGCGCACCCACCCCACAGCCGGGACAATCGCTCCCCTGCGAACGCCTCCGGCTGCTCCCGAGGGGGCGATGGAGAAACCGGACTGCACAGCTCCTGCACCCCGCGGGGCGGGGAGAGCGCGGCCACGCGGGCTCTGAACGCCGGCCCAGCGCCCTGCCCGCCCACAGCGGCGGAAGGGAGGCGCAGCCCCGGGGCCAGCGACTGAGCGCTCCGCCCCGTTTGCCGTCCCAGGGGCGCCCAGAGCAGGGGCTTGTCCAGCGCGGCTGGAGGCAGACCCCGCACCGGCTTCCATTGCTCCTGGGCCAGGCAGCCACCCCCCGCGGCGAGCGGCCTGCTCCGCACACGGCGCGGGCGCGAGCTCTGCGACAGGCCGGTTGGTAGCGCCCCGCCCCCCACCGCCTCAGGCCAGCCCCCCCCCGGGCGGTGCCCCCCCCCCCAGCGGCAGCCCTACGGCTAGTCCGGCCCGTTCGCTCCCCGCAGCAAACCCGCACGCTCCGCCCGTGCCCCCACCGGGGCCCCCGTTAGCCCCTCCCCCCGCGGGCTGCCGGCGGACAGGGGCGGGCCCGCCTGCGTCCCGGCCCAGCGCCGTGCCCCTCCCCCGCACCTGTCTCCTCGTCCTTCTTATCGAACTTCTTAATCATATCGGCCCCGCTCGCTTCCCTCAGAGCTGCCGGAGGCCGGAGGAAGCGCTCGCCGGAAGGACCGCCCCCAAGCCCGAGTGCTCACGGCTTGATTGGGCTGCAGCGCCGCCATTCATCACGGCGCCGTGGCCCACGGCGCCTTCCGCCGTCATCCGCGCCCGGGGCACGCCCCCTTCGCTCGCCCGGGCAGGCGGTGTGGGAGGTTCCTGTTTAAAGGGACCGCGCCTCTTTTTAGCAGGGTCGTCTACCCAGCCTAGCCCCGAGTGTCAGAGAGGGAGCCGTGCTGGTCTGCAGCTTCGAGAACAGGAGCGGTGCGTCTGCACTAGCCGGCTACTTCGAAGTGGCCGGCACAATGTCGAAATCGCACGTGTTGCGTCTACATGCGCCGTGCGCTATTTCGACGTTGAAGTCGACGTTAGGCGGCGAGACATCGATATCGCTGTTCCCATCCGAAGATGGGAATAGCGCCCTAGTTCGACGTTCAGTGTCAAAGTAGGGCGTGTGTAGACGATCTGCATCTCCCTACTTCGAAGTAGCGGGGTCCTGCATGGCGGCCATCAGCTGAGGGGTGGAGAGATGCTCTGTCCAGCCCCTGTGGGGCTCTATGGTCACCACATACAACAGCCCTTAGCCCAGGACTTCTGGCTGCTGCTACTTCTGCTGCTGGTGCAGATGGGGGTCCATGCTGCGTGCACAGGGTCTGCAACGGGTTGTTGGCTCTGTGGATCTCATGCTGTGCAGGCCAAGTGTGTCTGGGAGGGGCCCTTTAAGGGAGCGGCTTGGGGCTTTCTTGGCCCCTTATTTCAACGGGGAGCACTTGTGTGTGTGGACGCTCCGCATTTCTTTCTGGGGCGGCTCCTTTCGATGTTCTCTGTTGCTACTTTGACACTGAACATCGACAACACCAGCCCTGGAGGACGTGTAGACAATACGCATCGGAGTAGCCTATTTCGATGTCCTTCGGTCGAAATAGGCTACTTCAACATAGTGTGCTAGTGTAGACGTAGACGAAGAGGCCTTGTGGCACCTTATAGACTTTGGAGCTTATACTCCAAAATATCTGTTAGTCTATAAGGTGCCACAAGACGTCTTGTCATTCTCTAGCCTAGCCCCGTGAGTGTCAGGATCACTGGAACCTAAATTATTAACTTTTAGTTCTGCGATCAGTTCCTCTTTACGGCTGAGAACAAGGTCAAATTTCAGAGGGGTTGCCCTGTTAGTGGGGTGAAATTCTAATTTAAAATTTCCCCATTAGGAAATTAAGAAAATTGTCATAATGGTTAGAAATGTGGAGACTGTTTTTAGCGCTGGTAGCATGAGACCTCCAGCATCTGTCACTCAAACTGAAATCCTTCAAGATCACAATTTATTTCTGTAGTCATTATAGATAAGTGTATAATCTGTTCCATGACGTGATCCAGGCATCTGTTGTAGACACCAACTAATACTACATGTGTAGTTTTTATGCTTCTGGTAGAATGTGTCTAAACTTGGACTCTTGGTCTGGCAACATCCTGGGTCCAGCAGGACCACAGGTGTTCCTAGGCCAGAGAGCCAGAACTACTAGGAGTCTGGTGGGAGGAGAGTCAATAGATGGGAGCCCTGCCAGGCCTGGGAACCTGACCAGGCCAGAAGCAGCGGAACTGGCAGCCTGGCTGGGGCCTGGAGCACAAACAGGGTGGAGATGGGGGAGGTTGTTTGAGGGACCCAGCAACCACGGCTGGGAGCAGAGCCGGTCTTGAGGGCTGATGGCAAGAGGGCCAGAACTGATCTCCCCTGGCCTGGCAAACTCCCTTGTTTGGGAATGGTCAGGTCCCGTCAGTGCAGGACTAAGAAGGTCCAACCTATAGAACATTTATCCAGAAGCATTCCAGATCATTTTCATGAATGTTATCACTGACTGGAAAGCAAGCAGTGCCATTTTTGACAAACCCTCTTCCCAAATTGGTCCTCTCTACATATGTTATAAACCATTCATTTTAACATTCCGATTATGTAAATCATCGCACCAGGTAATACCAACCACATCTAACTGAGGCTCACAAACAAACAATACCAATTACCCATGTTTATTGTCCAGGATCCTAGCACTGGTATAAAGGCAATTCAAAATTTATTCTCTTCCTCTCCTTTATTTCCTCGATTAATTTTCTCATCATCTTGATTTTATGCTAACCAAGTACTCATATGTTACCCCTTTTTACCCTCCTCTTTTGCTGTTAGTAACAGAGAGGGAGCTGTGCTAGTCTACATACTATCAAAACAAAAAGCAGTTAAGTAGCACTTTAAAGACTAGCAAAATAATTTATTAGGTGAGCTTTCGTGGGACAGACCCACTTCTTCAGACCATAGCCAGACCAGAACAGATTCAATATTTAAGGCACAGAGAACCAAAAACAGTAATCAAGGAGGACAAATCAGAAAAAAATGATCAAGGTGAGCAAATGAGAGAGTGGAGGAGTGCGGGGAGGAAGGTCAAGAATTAGATTAAGCCAAGTACGCAGACGAGCCCCGATAGTGACTCAGAAAATTCCCATCCCGGTACAAACCCCGTGTTTATGTGCCAAATTTGAATATAAAAGCCAGCTCGGCTGTTTCTCTTTGAATAGTGGTGCGAAATTTTTTTTTCAGGAACACACATACTCTTAAGTCATTAACAGAATGCCCCAATTCCATTAAAATGTTGACTAACTGGTTTGTGGATCTGGAGTGTTTTGATGTCTGTTTTGTGCCCATTAACCCTTTGTCTAAGGGAGTTAGAAGTCTGTCCAATATACAAAGCATCTGGGTATTGTTGGCACATGATGGCATATATGATGTTAGTAGAGGAGCATGAGAAAGTGCCCATGATTCTGTGAGTAACCTGGTTAGGTCCAGTGATGGTATTTCCAGAGAAGACGTGTGGATAAAGCTGGCAGCGGGCTTTGTTGCAAGGAAAGGTTCCAGGACTGGTATTCCTGTGGTATAGACTGTGGCTGTTTGTGAGGATCCTCATAAGGTTGGGAGGTTGTCTGTAGGACAGAACAGTCCTGTCACCTAGGACCTTCTGGAGTGTGGCATCCTGATTAAGGATAGGTTGTAGGTCTCTCTGATTTGCTCACGTTTATCTTTTTTTTTCTGATTTGTCCTCCTTGATTACTGTTTTTGGTTCTCTGTGCCTTAAATATTGAGTCTGTTCTGGTCTGGCTATGGTCTGAAGAAGTGGGTCTGTCCCACGAAAGCTCACCTAATAAATTATTTTGCTAGTCTTTAAAGTGCTACTTGACTGCTTTTTCTTTTCCTATTAGTTTAACTCCATCCTCACTACTCTGGACAGTGTGAAACCAAGGATAGGAAGGATTTTAGAGACATTTCCTTGGATATTCTACTTCTTAAGTATGCTTTCAATAGTTAAGCATATGCTTTACAGGACTGGGGTCAAATACTCCCTCCTGATTCTCTCTCTTGATTGGTTTATTCATTCTAGATTTATGGTTACAGTAGCCAAAAAGAAATGTTTTATTAGATTCTGGAGTCCATTCTTCTAGAGGATTCAGTCTCCTCAGGAGTGATGATCAAATTAAGACAACTAGCCAAAAAAGCCAAGCTTCTACCCTTTATCTAGGAGGCTATTATACAGTCAGAAGATACCATGTTCAATGTTGTCAGAGAATTATAGAACTGGAAGGACCCTTGAGAGGTCATCAGGTCCAGTCCCCTGCCCTTATGGCAGGACCAAGCACCATCTAGATCATCCCTGTTAGAGATTTATCTAGTCTTTCTTAAATATCTCCTGTGATGGAGATTCTACAACCATCCTAGGCAATTTATTTCAGTACATAACCACTCTGAAAGGACGTTTTTCTTTATGTCCAACTTAAACCTCCCTTGCTGCAACTTAAGCCCATTGCTTCTTGTCCTATAATCAGAGGTTAAGGAGTATAATTTTTCTCCATCCTCCTTGTAACTCCCTTTTAGGTGACTGAAAGCTGCTGTCGTGTTTCCTCTCATTCTTTTCTTTTCCAAATTAAAAATATCCATTTATTTCAATCTTCCCTCGTAAGTCACATTTTCTAGACCTTTAATCATTTTTAGTGCTCTTCTTTGGACTTTCTCCAATTTCTACAGCTCTTTCCTGAAATGTTTTGCCAAGAACTGGTCACAGTACTCCAGTGGAGGCCTAATTAGCACAGAGTAAAGTGGAAGAATTACTTATAATTTCTTACTTACGTAGCTCCTGCTAATTCATTCCAGAATCATTGCTTTTTTGCAACAGTATCACATGGTTGACTCACACTTTACTTAGTTTGTGGTCCCCTACAATCCACAGATCACTTTCTTCAATACATTTTCCTAGGCTGTCATTTCCCATTTTGCATATGGGCAAATGATTGTTCCTTCCTAAGTGCAGTACTTTGCCTTTGTCTGCATTGAGTTTCATCCTGGTTACTGCAGACCATTTCTCCAGATCATTTTAAATTTTCCTTTCATCTGTCCTCAAGTGACATTTTCTTGATTTCAGCTCCTTTTCTCTTTATTCAGTTCAGAGAAATATGCAGCAATGTGCACTGAATTCTCTGAAGAATGATTTCAAGTATCTTGTTACATCAATATTTTTGTGGTAAAATTTGTAATATTTCTATGGTCACACAGAACTTTGGACTGACAGTAAGTACAGAATCCAACCTTCCTGTTTCTAAGACACTAACACCTTTTCTAACCACCAAGCTACAGCAAGACTTACCTGTGTTTTGACTAAAGGTAGCATGAGATCAGTAAGAAATCTTAAGTTTGTATCGTTTTGCCACTGGCTGTAGGAAAGGATGCAATGCTTTCACAATTCTTGAACCAACTATAGTATTTTTATGCTGCATTTTTTTGGGAGTTGGGGAAGGCCAGGGAAGGAAATAAGAGTACTATTCACAAATTCCAGAGCAGAAGGGATCATTGTGATTATTTAGTCCATCAAGGTGTCTCAAACTTTACTGCCCAGTGACTCCTTTTGACAACAACATTTACTATATGCCCTCAGGAAGGGGGACCAAAGCCCAAGCCCTGCCACCTTGGAGAACACCAAAGCTTGAGCATCACCCCTTGGTGACAGGGCTTGGACTTTGTCTTCAGCCCAACATTGTAGAAGTCTAACACCAGCTCTGGCAACCTGTAAGCAGGTGGGATTCCCAGAGGTGTTCCTCTGCCTCCGGGTCACTGGATGACCTCTCTGCCCCACTACTGCGGGTACTAAAACAAAACCCTCAAGTCGATAATCTGATAAACTCAGCCTCAATTCAGGATGGGACAAGAGGCAAAGCGGGTGATGAGTAGACAAACCAGTTCAAAGGTTGTAGTCCTAGGTCTGTGTAGGCAGCAATCAATACAGTTAGTTCACATGCCTGGTCTAAGGTCAGCACAGTTATAACAGTTCAGAGTGTCTGGACCCTGGATCAGGGTGAGGCAGTGGATAAACACAGTTATGATCAATTCAGAGTCCCTAGGCCTTGGTTCAGGGTGGGGACAGTGGATAAACTCAGTTCCCCCTGGTTCAGGGCAGGGCAGCTAATAACACACACAGGCATACCCAGGTAACTCGGAAAACAGTCTGTCTCCTTGTTCAGGAGCGGTGCAGGCAGTTCGCCAGGATCCGTGGAGCGGTGGAAGGCTACCACCTGGTAAGTGACAGGTGCGGGGAGGCGCAGGCCTGCCCATTCCACTGCATCTCGGTCCAGGGTCCTGCTCGCAGTAGAGCAGTCTGCTGCCAAGGGTCAGCGGGATCCACGCAGCAAAACACTGACTTGAGATCCATAACAGTCTTCGCTATTCTCTGGGCCACTTCCCTTTTCCCCTACCCCCTCACTGTGTACCTGGGTGTCAGGCTGGTCCAGAGGGGGTTCAAGGGATTCCAGGCCCAGCTGGGGTCCAGGTGGTCCAAGCCAGTCCTCAGCCGCTTGCAGGTCTAGCGGTCCCAGCCAGTCTCGGAGTGCAGGTGTCCAGACTGATCCTCTGGGTCACACACAGCTGGCAGTCCAGGCCCATCCTCTAGGTAAAAGACTCCTGGGGGTCCCAGCCAGGCCTCAGCCTCCCAGACAGGGAGCACTGGGCAGACCTCTGGAGGCTGGAGGCAGACTGAGCCCTTGGGCTGGGCTTTTATAGTCCTGGCCCCACCTCCTGGCTTCTGCTTAGGTGACTGGGAGGGGTTAGGCTTGGCCCAAAATGGCTCCCGAGGAGGTTCCTCTGCCTCCGGGTCAGTGGGTGGCCACTCCGCCCCCCACTATGGAACCCCATTAAAATGAGGTTGTGATATGCTTTACGATCACAACCCACAGTTTGAGAACCACTAGTCTAACTTCCTGAGTAACTCCTCCTACAGGATGCCTTTGAATTAATTCCCTTGACCTAGACAGACCACATCATTGAGAAAACTTGCCATGGCCTTAGTTTAAGTTTCTGCCAATGAGAATCCACAACTAACCTATGTCAATTGTTTCAATCACTAAACAATGAGGTTTATTAAAACAGAAAACCACCATATTTGTGCCCTCAGCTGAATTTCACTAGCTTCAGTGTTCACCCCCTGGATGTTATAAATTTTGGTGTTTGATTGTCATCTACTCCAACTTTTGTTAGGATCTCTACAGCTGCAGATGTTCTGGAAACAAGAGGGAAATGTGTTGACTTCAGTGTTGCTAGTTTTTGAGGTACACAAACACTCTCTTCTCCCACCTACAAAGTCTTGGAGGTCTGGAGGACTAGGGCAATAGGGTGAAACTGGAACACGAACAAATGCCCTGGGAGTAGAATCTTATCAAGAGAGATTCTATTGGGAATCCTGCTAGTTATGGGAACTCAGTTGGCTAAAGAAGTCAATATAATCCCAACGGCGGACTGTTAACAATAACACTAAAGATGGCATTGACAAGGCCTCCTTCTAACCTAAAGCAATGTTGTGACAGATGCTTCCTTCTCTGCTCTTTATGGAGAATGTGTTATGAATATAAATATGCATAACTCAGAGATGCTTTGAACAAAACATGTCTTGCGATCTACTGATTTCAATGGACTAATCTGCTGGATCTGTCAATCCTACTTTTGTGCATGTGTGATTTTTGTAGTTCGAGTTAAAAGTATTGCCTAAATATTTGTGTTCCAAATGTCTAACTCTGTGAAGACCTCAACAGGGGGTGTGGCTGCCCTATTGTGAGAGCGTGACTTGTCAGGGGATAGCAGTACTTAGCCAGCAAAGGCTGCATCTAGACTAATCTTGAAGGTCATTGGCTTTCTATGTGATTTTTGGTATGCCAATTGCGTACCAAAAATCGACTTTGCAGCCATTGACTCCTGTGCCTGTCTTCGTGGAAGCACATCAATGGGAACGCTCCTCCCATTGACCTTTTCTTACTACCATGCAGCTCTGGAGGAGTTCTGGGGTTGATGTTGACCCTGGAATGCACCGTTTCACTCGTGTGCGGATTGGCATCCTGGAAAATCAACCCGGAGCAGTCAATCTTCTCCAGTAAGTGTAGATGTAGTCAAAGAGCCTTTAATGGGTGACAACCCACTTCTGAAGAAATTTTCCGTCACATTCAGACCAGTGAGTAGGCAATGGCTGATTGCCTAAAAAGGGCAAGGACAGATGATTTCACTCATGTGACAGTCTCCATCTTGGAGAATACTTTTAAACAAAGAGAACAATGGAATTGCTGCAACAGTGGGAAAAGAGCCCTGGTGTTCCTCCATCTTTTGTCTTTAGTCTGCCTTGGAAATTGCCTATCACACCCTAATGAGAAAAAAGAAAGTACTTTACAGCTTACTGGATAATCAAGTCAGGGTCAGATCATTCCTGACTTAAAGCTTTCACCTGATACAAAGACAGCTGTTTAGGGTAAGAACTCACAAGAACAGAATTAGTTATGCATTTTCTCTTTTGTTTCATTTGGTAACTCACTTTGATTTCCCTGTTTTTATTATAATCACTTAAATCCTACCATTTTATTTAGCAAAAACTAATTTGTTTATGATCAAGGCCACTGTAAATTGTTATTACCGGGGGAGGACTACCCCTGTGCACATCTCCCTTTCATTGATAAAGGGAGCTTACCTAATAAGACCCAACCCCTCTGCAAATCTTTTGCACAGAGAGGGACGGATTTATTTGAGATTTTGATCCCTTCTGGAGGTTGATTTCCTGCCTGGAACTGTGCTTAAGCAGCGTCTGCATTGCTCTGCAGGGGGGTTGATAGCTCCAACTCTGTGCCTTGGGTCAGGGAGACAAGAGGATCTGGCTCAGCAGGACAGGGTAGTGGGGAGCCCTAGAGAGCAAGAATGTGGGGGTCAGTGGCATGATCAGCACATCAAAGAACATCCCAAGGGGTCTTCTGTGACTGCATCCCTTCACAATGGAGTTCACTTGGCTGAAAACAAAATCAATATAATCCCCAATGACCGACTGCTACCATCACAGTAAAGGTGGCACAAACAGGGCCTCCTTCTAAGGCAGTGTTCATAGCCCAATTACTTGTTCCCCTAAATACTTTCACGGCAGTGTCATTCTCATGAGTAAACACCAAACCATGCAACCTCTGTTAAAAGTTGACTTCCACCTGCCAGCTGACCTTCTTGGACTGTAGCATCCTTGACTTCCTGGTTAGCTGCATTCATGCAAGAAGCAGTGAATCAATGGTTGGCTTTATTTGGTACCATCAACAGAAGAGTTGTTTATGACCCACTGTGAGACTTTCCCATGTTTGAAGTTGTGTTTCCCAGGGACAGTGACAATGGGTTTCGCTTCAAACAGGCAGGACAGAGTTAACGGTTCCCATTGGCAGCTTACTTCTCTTGCGGGCTTGCTGCCCTTTCTTGAAAGGGATTGCACATCCTTCGGCTCTACAACAAAACAGAGTTTGTTTCAGAGGGAGACAGAGCCCAGGAAAAGCTGCTATGCAAATTTGCTCCCCTCTTCTCCAAGTTATTCAGAGGCATGTAGCTTTTTCATGCCTCTCTCCCTCCCCTCAAATAAACATCTAAGGCAGTAGACTACACCGGGAGTCAAGAGCTTGCTGCGCACAGCTTAACCAAAGTTGCTTAAATATACTACCAAGCCATAATACTTTGCTTGGAAACGTGCATTTAAATTAGCCTGGCAAAGTTCTAATCAGACATCTACTTCCACTGTGATGTGTGGGGAGGATGGTGGGAACAAAGGTGTTTCTTTCCTCCGGCCAAGTCTACACTAGGAAACTAAGTTGATTTCAGATACACAGTTCTAACTACAGCAACAGTGTAGCTAGAATCAACTTATCTGAAATCAACTTACCTGGCCGTCCTCACTGAGGAAGATCAACAGGAAAGTTTCTTCTGTTGGCCTCCCTTACTCTTTGCATCTCGTGAGGAGTACAGGCAGGGGTCAATGCCAACCCCTGATAAGTTGATTTTGCATGTCCTGACCAGACATGCAAAATCAAACCCCAGAAAATCGACCCTGAGTGAGTGAATTTTCAGGGGTAGTGGAGATACAGCCTGACTGAAAAGAAACAGATGCAGAGTGGGTGAGGTGAACTCAGCAAGGTTGAGTGACACAGAGCGAATGTGGACTTAGCAAGAGCATAGCATTCCTCATTGGCAATGTGCCCATGCTACCAATGAGCATTAAGGTGCCTTTTTGTACTATTCCACCTCTTTTAGATCCCTCGTTAAAAGACTATGAGATGCCCCTCACTCTTCAGTGTTCCTATCCTCACAGCCTATGGGAATCTGAGGCACAAGGCGACTAAGTAATTTGTTCAGGACCTAAACTCAGGTCTTCCATCTCTCTGACTAGTACCTGAGCCAAACATCAGCCTTCCTCTCTCCTTAGGATCCTACAAAATGCACGGCTGTGTAGGCCACCACAACAACATCTGAGGGACCAAACTGCCTCAACCTTCATGGTGCCTGAGGCAGCTGCGTGATGGATATGCAGTAGCGCTCGCTTTGGTAGCCAGTGCCACCCCCTACCCGGCCCCCTAGTGGGCTGCGCTCAGCAGGTCTCTAGGGAGGTGCGGGGCCAGGACATCCCTCTGGTCTGCCTCTGCGTTACCCCTGCCCCGCCCTGTTGGAGTTGAAAGTTTTATTCTCTTTAAAACTTTGAATTTTAAGCTTAACAAGGTAGCAATGTAAGGTAACATATTAGCACATGTAACATTTATTGATTTTATTGATTAAGTTCTTTAATTGAATATATGTCTCCTGTTTTAGAGTTTAGTGAATTTAGTAAGTAAGTAAGAGACAGAGTTTTGGTATTATGTCTATGTTAATAAGATTACAGGGTGATGTTGAAGGCTGAAGCCTTAATTGTTTGATTTACAATGCCCTTTACTCTGCGAGTCCTTGTAAGAATTGTTTACGTGTGAAAGTGATATGTCTGTGTTGAGATAAAGGTGTGAAGGTTATGCCCAGAGCCTGATGGCCAAGGTGGAAGGGGCGAAGCATGGGTGGAGACAGACTTAACAGTGTCAGAGAAAGACCATCAGTGCGTGCCCCCGGTCAAGAAGTGATTGGATGGGCAGATTGACAACTCTAAAGCATGGAGCAGGCACCCCTAAGGACAATTGATTACAGGATGAGCCTTTCGGAGATGTTTTGAGAACGATTGGTATCAAAAGATAACACACCAGTCACAGACTGACACAGCAAACCTCAACGGAGGAAAGGATTCTAAAAGCAGGGCGCTTTGCCATGGGACTTTGGGTTTGTCTTGCCACCAACTCAGGAGAGCATTGGATCGCGACCGACAAGACCCTGCTCTCCCTCTTTGACCAGTCTAGCTGGCCACTAGATTGATCCAGAGTCTGGATTGGTAACTATAACATCATTTGGCGGGACTGTGTGCATGGTGTGTGTATGTGGGTGTGACTGAAAAGCATATGCTACTGTTATATTCTCAATAAGTGTGGTGCACTGCCTTTTCCCCATAAAAGATCTTGTGCTTTGTTTAAAGCATAACAGCCCCGCCCACACTCCACCTCCTTCCCTAAGTCTGCCACCCCTCCCACCTCTTCCTGCCTCCATTCCACCCCTGTCCCCGGCAATGCATCCCAAGGGCTTATCATGGGGCCTGGCACCAGCACAGGGGACAGGCCCACCCTGCCACCACCAGAGGCAGTGGGAAGCAAAGCGACCCGGCCCCAGACAGATCCACTCCAGCCAGTTCCCAGCTGCATCACTCCACTTCCCAATGCCAGTGGTTGGAAGCCAGGGGAGTGGAGTGGTCTGGGATCAGATCACTCTGTTTCCCATCACTGTCAGTGAGTGAGGTCTTGAAATGGTACCTGAATTTCTCTGAGGTGGCCATCCGAGCACTCAACTTACAGGGAACACTGGTAACAATGCCTGTGCATATGCCAACCCCCTAATAAGCATGTTACACAGGCTCTTTCTCGCTGCCTCTCTCTTTGGCCATACAAGAAGTAGTTCAGCATATCACAGTAAGATCACTTTGTTTGCAAACGTCAAGTGGATATGGTCAGTTCCTCCTGAAAATGCTGCTTTCCCTCCCAGGCCAGTTGCCACTCCTCCAACCTTCACATGGTGCTGTTTCCCAAGGATTTTCCATCTTAATCCAGATCAAATTATTGTCCATGTGAACATAAAGCCAACCAGCAACTCTGGGGAGCCAAATGACCAGATGTGCCTCCCTCCCCGACACATTACTGTTGCTCCCACCCCTTAGGAAATGGTAACTTCTTACTTAGTCTAGGGAAAACTTGAAAGTGGAGATGGGGGTATCGCCTTAGCAAGCGCCTCTCTGCATAGATTTTGGAAAACCATCCTTCAGTCTTGAAATCGTTGTCTGTGGAAAACCTGCTCTTTGGAATGGAAAAGCTTACTCAGCAGAGCTGTGTCAATTTAACCTCAAAGAACTCTGTAGACAACAAAAAACATTCCATGGCCCAGTAAACTCTATTATGAAGAATAACCCAATGTGACATTCCTCTCTAGTGTGTAATGCATTAAGGGGTAACAGCCTACTACTGCTGGCAGATGATGATACTCCGTTAGCTTAAGTGCCTGTGGACCTGAAGGTCCTTAGTAGAAAACCTCTGGACGTCCCATTTGTTGGGTGGACAGGGTACCAACAAAATTGTAAATACCAGAAAATGTTCTGTAGAAAATAATACTATGCTAGCCCAGGGTGTGAAGTACTGATGATAAGAGGTCCCAATAGCTGTGTCTACACGTGCACGCTACTTCGAAGTAGCGGCACGAACTTCAAAATAGCGCCCGTCACGGCTACACGTGTTGGGCGCTATTTCGATGTTAACATCGACGTTAGGCGGCGAGACGTCGAAGCCGCTAACCCCATGAGGGGATGGGAATAGCGCCCTACTTCGACGTTCAACATCGAAGTAGGGACCGTGTAGTCGTCGCGCGTCCCGCAACATCGAAATTGTGGGGTCCTCCATGGCGGCCATCAGCTGGGGGGTTGAGAGACGCTGTCTCTCCAGCCCATGCAGGGCTCTATGGTCACCGTGTGCAGCAGCCCTTAGCCCAGGGCTTCTGGCTGCTGCTGCTGCAGCGGAGGATTCATGCTGCATGCACAGGGTCTGCAACTTGTTTTCGGCTCTGTGTATCTTGTGCTGTTTAGTGCAAGTGTGTCTGGGAGGGGCCCTTTAAGGGAGCGGCTTGCTGTTGAGTCCGCCCTGTGACCCTGTCTGCAGCTGTGCCTGGCACCTTTATTTCGATGTGTGCTACTGTGGCGTGTAGACGTTCCCTCGCTGCGCCTATTTCGATGTGGTGCTGTGCAACGTCGATGTTGAACATCGACGTTGCCAGCCCTGGAGGATGTGTAGACGTTATTCATCGAAATAGCCTATTTCGATGTCTCCACATTGAAATAGGCTACTTCGAAGTAGTCTTCACGTGTAGACGTAGCCAATGATGTAAGAATGCAGAGCCTGGAAGTAATGACAAACTGTGTCAACAGGACCAAAACATATGTGCAGAATTATTCTCATTGGCCAACTTGATTCATGCAAATAATTTTTGCTGATGACTAAATTTAACACAAATTTAATCTTCAAAATATGTTTCCTCTCTATCCCACAGCAGTTCATAGACTTGCTACCTGTACTAGACTTGCTTTTAATCAGTGAGTCACTGAAACAAAATATTTTAACTGTTCAATCCAACAAGATCTATGCTTGACCCTAAGCAACTCTGTATTCTTACCCTAAACACTACAGCAATGGTATTTATATAATCTGTGCCTTGTGATATATCCTTTGAAAACGATCATCACACCGATCAAGAATATCAGTGAGGGATAAGTGCTACATGTGTCCTCTGATATTATGCCTTAAAGTTTGTATTTGAGCAAAGTAGAAACAAGACTACCTAGGTCTTGAATAATAAATGAAGTTACATGCCCAGTGACAATGGAATTACAATTTACACAAGTGGAAAGCAGAAACATCAAAGAGCACAAGAAGGTTGGAAAGTCAGCAAGTCTTGATCATAAAGAGTTGTCCATTTGCCCATCTAATTATCTTGATCACCTTGCTGACACAGTGAAGGCACATTTACATAAAAGATAAATAAAGCCATCAAGCTAACAGGGTTGAGGGGTGGGCATAATGACTCAGTTTTCATTGGAAGATGGAGACTCCACCTCCGTGAAGCCTTCCTGCTCCTTGAAGCTGGATCTCATGAACTTTGAGAGAGACGGTTTTCAAAGGTTTCTGGACTATAAAGCAAGGGGTAGTGAACCCTAAGTTTTCTTTCACCAAAGAAGACACAGGAAATTGGTATCTCATACTTCTATGGGAGGTCCTGAATGAAGGATAAGCAGCCATAGCAGACCAAAAGTAGTTGATAAGCAAAACCCTCACACGGACACTTAGTACATTCTTGCATGCTGGTGGCGAGCATTCAAACACACACCTCTGACTGATCTGGATTGCACCCCAAAATGTGACACCATGTCACTCGACTGACAAAGACCAGCAAGCAAAGAAACGGGGCTTTGACTTCACCTGAACTGCTGTGATTTCCCAACCTTTCCTGCAGCAACTTGGGTGCCTGGTCCAGTCAGCTGGTTCTGTTGCGTCTTCAGCAGGGGTAAGTGAAGTTGACTCTTTGAATCGATCCCCTTTGTGGGAAATGGAAAAGAAACCACATCTGGCTAAATGGAGGTTGCAAAGGGAGTCAATTTTGGTCAGTTGAGGAAAGGCAAATGCCGTGCAGTCAGCGAGGAGAATTTAAGTAGGTCATGAGCCTGGGAAGAGAGGTGTGGTATGCAAGAGTCTCTCAGAAAATGTACAAGCAAATATATTGAATGCTCAGAGGTGAAGAACAAAAGAGGGCTAATTTGTTGTGAAGAAATAGTGTATTGCTAATGTCAGCCTCTAAAATAACGAGTCAGGCTGCCAAAAATCATGGGATTGAGTTAAACCCATGAAATTTAAAAATAAATAAATGTTGAGTTCTCTTTAATCTGTCTTCTAGTTTGAGCTTTTGGGAGAAATTTGTTACATGTTTCTAAGGCTTTCATTTGCATCCCTGAGGGCTTGACACTTATGTTTTGAAATATGAAAGATGAGATTTTTATGTAATTGGACAAATCAAAGAGCTGGGGGGCTTTAAGAAAAATGCCATTATTGTGAGATTCATGACAAAATTGAAGATATTTCCTTCTAACTCCTTGTCCACATTGCAGTCCAACACCACAGGTGCATCTACACTTGCATTCCTCTTTTGAAAGAAGTATGCAAATGAGGTACATCAAAAATGCAAATGGTGTATAAAATTGCATATTTGGCACCTTATTTGCATATTCTAATTTCAAAAGAGCTTCTTTCAGAAGAAGAAAGCCAGTGTAGACGCTGCTCTTTCAAAAGTAAACCCCCTCTTGGAAAGAATCCTTCTTCCCATTAAATAAAGGGAAGAAGGATTATTTCGAAGATGGGTTTCCTTTTGAAAGAATAGCATCTACACTGGCTTTCTTCTTTTGAAAGAAGCTCTTTTGAAATTAGAATATGCAAATGAGGCCTCAAATACACAAATGTATACCTCACTTGCATTTTCAATGTATCTTATTTGCATACCTCTTTCGAAAGAGGAATGCAAGTGTAGATGCACCCCACAAGTTCAGATAATAATTCTTGGCTCCTTCGTGATGCCTTTCACAATACTCTCAGGCCCAGTCCTCAAAGGTATCTAGGTATTTTAACTTCTACTGGCATCTACGTCCCTTCTAACCAAAGGAAGTTAGCGCACCTGTCTTTGAGGATCTGGGCCGAATCGTTCTCCAACCAAACCACTGGTTTTACTCATTTGCTGTCAATGAACATTGAATGTAAACATGTGAATCTCCACAACTGGTCGTATAGGCTATTTGCTGTCCTAGTGTTGAACTACTCACGTAGATCACATGGTGTTGTTTCTGCTCCCTGATTGGAAGACTGTATCAAATGAATAGGCAGGACATCTACATGAACATAAACCTAGTCACGCCAGTATTTATCAACAGTAAATAAGAACAAACATAGATACCATGCAAGAGAAAAAAGTGCATCCACTCAGTTTTAATATTAATATAATATTTTAGATGTTTCTGTATTATAAATATAACCCACAGGTTGCAGCTACACTACCCTTCCTTTTTGGAAGGGGCATGTAACTAGAGCTGTTTGAAAATGCAAACGAGGCATGGATTTAAATATATCACACCTCATTTGCATATTCCTTCAGGATCTCGATTCTGAAAGGGGCTGGTTTTGATTCACAAACAGCCGTGTAGCCGGGCTTCCTTCAGAAAGAAACCCTTCTTTCGAAAGCACTATTCTTACCAAAAAGTAGATCCCAAGAGCCCTGACTACCCATCCTCTGCCCTCATCATACAAAGCTGTAACCCTAGACCTCTAAGTCTAACCATTACAAGGGCCAGAAGGAGGGAAAAAGACAGGAAGAAGAAGAAGAGGGGAAAAGATCTGGAAGCAGAACTCATCTCCAAGACACGTCTGAAGACTGGAGCTGCCTCTGCATGACCGTGATGTGTGGCAGCCAACATCCAGAAAGACCAACCTTGTCTGGCCAACAGGGGAAGTCTGCCTGTCTTTACCAGGATTGGTGAGCATGACACTGAGTGCTTAGCATGTATTCTGCTTGCTTGGTAATTGTCAATAAATAAAGAGTAAGAGTATTACTGTGTAAGGCTTTTCAGTGGCACAGATCCTGCATACCCACAGCTAGTTGCACCCTAGGAACTGGGTAAGGTTGGAAGTTTAAATTAACAGGGTCATGCCTTGGGCCCTAGGAGTTGGGTAAAGTGTGGAAGGGATAAAGAAATTTGTGTGGGTAACACCATCCTTTCCCTGTTTAAAAATCAGCAGTGAAATGTTTTACCTTTCCTAAGTGCTCTTTGCAAAAAAACTTCATAGGAGTGTCTTTTCTGTGATTGGAATTCAGGTCAGGAAGAGGATTATTAGTCACAATCAGTGTTGTCTTGTCTTGATTGAGCTCTGAAGATCTGCTCATAAGTTGAAGGTATCTCTTGCGCCCATTGAGATAGTCTTGAAATTTAGCATCAGTCAGTGGCAGAAAGTATTTCTCCTGTAAAGGTGCAAAAGGGGCTTCTTTATTAGAAGTACAATCTCCATGTATCTCAGGATAGAACTCTTGTTAAAAGCAATGAAAACTGTATTTCAGAAAACATGTATTGGACTACCCCAGGTTATATAAGGGAGGGATAGCTAAGGGGATAGAGCATTGGCCTTGTAAACTGGGGTTTGTGAGCTCAATGCTTGAGGGAGTTTTTCAAGGTTCTAGGGCAGGTTAGATTTAAAAATGAAAAAAAAAATCTGTGAGAGATGGTGAGCAGGCCTGCTGTGAGGGCAGGGGATGGGACTTGATGACCTCCTCGCAGGGGGAGGGCTACCTTAGTGGGTTGAGCATCGGCCTGTTAAACCCAGGGTTGTGAGCCCAGTCATTGAGGAAGCCAAGTCTGAGGTGCATTGATGAAAAAAAAATCTGTCAGGGATGGTGTTTGGTCCTCTTGAGTTGACAGGGGTATGGACTTCATGAGCTGTCAAGGCCCCTTTCATCTCTAGGAGACACACGTCTGGACAGAATGAACACATCACAATACAGACCTACACCTGAGAAAGCCACCAGCTGCCTCTTTATGAAAACCACATGTCCTCATTTTATAGGGATAGTCGTGTTATTTGGGGCTGTGTCTTATATAGGTGTCTGTTACCCACTCCCCTGTCCCAATTTTTCACATTTGATGTCTGGTCACCCTGGCCTTATGTGGATTGACCCAAAATACAACCCCATCAATGTCGGGATCAATGGGGTTTGAACCTCAGAATCTCAGTACTACAGCACAACAGTACTGGAACAAACTGCCAACAGAGGTTGCGGAAACACAGTAATTGGAGATTTTTAAGACAAGGTGAGACAAACACCTGTCAGGGACAGTCTAGGTATTTACTTCTGCCTCGAGTGTAGGGAACTGGACTATATGGCCTCTGGAGGTCTCGTCCAGTCCTAGGATTCTATGATACAGCAGAGACCACTTAGCTAAGGAAGAAACTCCCTCAGCTGAGACCAGTAACTGTCATATCGACTGGTGAAACAATTAATAGAAGGGGACACAGATCACACAGAATCTGAACCAGGGGAGCAGAGCAGGACGTGCAATACCATATGTGAGACTATAAAGGTAACATCCATTTTTGTCAGGTTGACTGTGAGATAAAGTTAACGTTCAATTGTGTCATGTTGTCTGTGAATATATCATGCTTGACCTACACAGCTATATTTGCTGCAAGAAGCTACAAGATGCTTTCCATCTTTGGCACAGTGATTCACCCCGGAGTTCTGCCAGGATTCCCTGATCTTTTGTTCTAGCATGAAGAAGTTCATGAAACTGCCCTCTTCCAAGAGTGCCCATTGTATCACAGGCACCAGTTCATGTGCAGGAGATCTTACTTTGGAAGGCATCTTCATTTCTTTTTTTTTTATTTCTTCTGTGGACTAGAAAATAACACTGACTTCAGTGCTACAGAGCATGGTCCTGTCAGTCATCTTGGATATCAGGTATCTCCTGCCCCTCATGTCTTATTTCTAGTTGTCTAAATATAGTACTGGTGAAAGGACGTGATTGATGACCATGGACAAAGATGTCTTACGTCCATCTGAGAATACCATGGGGAGTGGCAACACCTGAATTCTGCTGCACAACTAAAGGAAAGCCTCTGAAGTAGCAATGAAATAAGCCCTCATGAAAATATAGCCCTCGGAGCCTATGCTAAAACTGACAACAAAGAGGGCACTTAGCATCAACAGTGTTGATGATATTTGTGCTGTCAGCACTTACCCAGGGAGACAGGACTCTCAGCCATAGGCTTATAGCGCTTGGACTGTAATGTTCCAGCAGAAAAGTAGTGTTGATTCACTTACCAGGTGGGGATGTTGACAGTACTCCTTCTCATATTGTAGAGAAAACTTGCTCATGTTCTTCTAACTCTAGATATGAAATGAAATAATATCATTTATTGTCTGGATCCCAAAAGCCCTCTTCCCAGCAGGTAAAGCAGTTCTACTTTGACAGCCTTCATCTTAGCCAACAGACATGGAACTGAACTAGGGCTTCCACCACAGAACATCTGAGCTGCTTCTGTTCGAGCTATAGAGTCAACACTTTGTACCTGCTCTTTGCAATGACTCAGGCACAGAAGGAGATCTGTAACATACACTCACTTGTAAGCTAGTAACAGAGAGTAAGCCGTGCTAGTCTATACACTATCAAAACAAAAAGCAGTCAAGTAGCACTTTAAAGACTAGCAAAATAGTTTATTAAGTGAGCTTTCATGGGACAGACCCACTTCTTCAGACCATAGCCAGACCAGAACAGACTCAATATTTAAGACACAGAGAACCAAAAACAGTAAGCAGTAAGTTTTTGGTTCTCTGTGTCTTAAATATTGAGTCTGTTCTGGTCTGGCTATGGTCTGAAGAAGTGGATCTGTCCCACGAAAGCTCACCTAATAAAGTATTTTGCTAGTCTTTAAAGTGCTACTTGACTGCTTTTTGTTTTCACTTGTAAGCTTTGTGGCTACAGCATTCAGTAGACCAGGCTAGCCATGTAAACATGTCTACTTAAATTGCCGCCAATGGTAAATATATTTTTTCACTTGTTTAAGAAAGACTTTGGTTACGCTGTATGTTATGGTTTCCTTTATAAATAGATTATGTATGGTTCATAAATAATTAGACGTTTAAATAAATGATTAAGCAATTGTTATAAATAAATTAATTGACCAGGGATTTGCAACCTATGGGTCTGGACCCAAACGTGAGTTGCGATTAGATTTGTTAAGGGTTACCAGCAGCTCGGAGCTGCACATGAGTCTCAAAGAAGCCATTTGCAGCTCCTTAACACTGCCACATCCAGCGGCTATCGCTATCAATGGAGAAGAATTACACGTTACAAAGCCAGCTTCTCCATCTTTGATATTTGTATCCACCCCAGGCAAGCCACTTAATAGACTTTTGCAGTACATAATTTTTGCCCCCCATCCACCCTTGGGTCACCAAGTCTTCTTGAATTGTCAGAATGGGTCCCTGCCTCGAAAGGGTTGGGAATCAGTGCTCTTGACCTATGCTGGATGTAAACTTGTGATCTACGGGCTAGATCAGGGTCAGCAACCTTTCTGAGGCAGACTGCTGAAATTTGACCTTCTGACCTCTATGTACGGTGCTGATGATACTTTTTAAAGTCACGAATAGTCCTAATTACAACAGCTTAATTAATAAATTAAGATGCAGCGCTTTACCATTGGGGTGATGGTTGGTAACATTAGCTTGTCTTTTGTCAATCCGCAGATGGCCTGGCTCTAAGCAACCTCCCGGCTGCATGGGGGGAGGAGGGACTTGGCTGAGCTCCCACCTCGTGTGTCAATGAAGATTGGCTTGCGTGCCACTCTTGACATGCCTGGGCTAGATTCTGTGCCTCCTGAAGTCAATTATAAGCATCCATTGACTTAAATGGATCAGCTGTTGTAAGTGAACCATTCTGTAACCCATCACAAATCCCTTGAGCTAGCCAGTCTACTTGTTTTTTATTACACTTCTTTTATTTCCCACAGTGCTACAATTCTCCATATACTAAAAAGATCTAACCAAATTACAGCTGACTTTGAGGAAGGGCAGGGCATGATGCTTCAGTCCCAGACCTCATTGCTGGGGACTTGTCCATTTTGAAAATGTTTATGGCTAAACCTGTTGCAGATTAGAGGCAAGGGATGTGAACACTCGTTATCCTAATAGGCCTTTTTTAAATCAGGGTTTACAGTATCTCTGTACCGTTGCTGCAGGGGCCAGTACAGTGTGCAATGGCGAAAACAACTGAATTTTAACCACATTAGGTTCTCATCATAGGTGCTCTAAGTCCAACCAAGGGACAACAGGCTCTTCTAACAGCCTTCAGCCTTCTTCAGCCAGCCAGCCCATGGTATGGCTTCAAACAAGTTTAAAGCATGTACAGATGGGCCAGACTCTGCCAGTGTGAACACAGGAGACAGGGAGGAAGATTCCCTGGTGGAAAGTAGCTGTGACTTTCTCATAAATAGTAGACTAGCGACACGAAAAAAAGAGATGACCCAGACTAGTGTGACAGCCAAGAGCATCTCGGTTCCAGGCACTGCCTCAGATGAGCCAGCAAGACCCAAACAAAAGCTCAACCCTGAGGGAGGACAGCCAAGCCACCCACTACTGTCCCTCAGGGTGAATCCAGCTGCTGGCAGTTCATGTAATTTACAGCTGCCAAGGCAGGAGGGGCCCTACACCTCTGCCTAACGATAGGTAGTGTGTTCTTTCTCACCTCCTGGTCAGACAACACTGGCTGGGCATGAACAAGAGTATATTTCAGGTGTTGCCTCTTTAAAAAGAAACAGCTGGACTGTTGGGTTCATTCCATGGCAGTTTGAAATAGCAACAGAGGAACAAACGGGGAGCACAGAACAAGCTCTAAGATCCCAAGGGAGAAACAGAAGCTCATGGGAAAAGAGTTGAGAGGGGAAATTAGGAAGAAGGGGCTTTCGAAGTCAGGGGGTCCTTTCGAAAGGTCTCCGTCTACAAGGGCAGAATGCATTCCGAAAACAGCACTTTAGAATGGCATGCGGCCACTATTATGCTAATGAGGTGCTGCATATTCATGTCAGTGCCTCATTAGCATCTTCTGAACGGCCTCATTAACATGTCCCCTCCAAAAGGGAGGGGTAGTGTGGCCACAGCCTTGGTGAAAAGCTATTTGGATCATGAAAGGCACGGAGCTCAGAGAGAGAAAGAGAGAGAGAGAGAGAAAATTTGTGGGAGACCAAGGGAAAGAGGGGTGGGGCATAAAAATGTCGGTGGAGGGCCCAGTTTTGTCTTCAGTTTAGACCCCTTTTAAGTTAACAGGGTTATAGGAGGTCAGAATTAATTACACTTACTTGGATTTATTCATTTTTCTTGACACATTTAACTAACGGTGCTGCTTTTTTTTAAAAAAATTTCCCATACCCCTGTATCTTTAAAACAGAAACTGACACAACCAAAAAGTACCAGAGAGCCAGCTCTGAAGTCCTATATTTGTCCATGGAATAGAGAGAGGCACAGGTAGCAGCAGTAAAAGCTTCCTCATACCATCCGCAACCAGCCTCTGAGGAGAAGAAAATATTTCATATTTGCCCTTTGGGCTGGGCAAGCCACTAACAAAGCTGAACGGTACCTGTTGTGTTGCTGATATTTACCATTGTGCTGGAGAGATGTGGACATGTACCATGAGGCAACTGACCTGAGAACCTCCAAGGCAGCTAACCGGTTTTTAACATAAGGAAGGTGTAACACACAGCACCGGTGGCTCTCTGATGCCCAATAGTAGTTGAAGCACACTGACATTTATGAATTAGATTCTGGCTTTGAGCAGATGGGAAAAAGAGTCTTTTACATCCAGCTGTCCCAGGTTTGATCCTTGTCTCTGAGGCCTCATTCAGGGGCACCATATTATTACACAAGGCAGAGAGACCTCAGAGTCCAGGGTTGTTTTGAATCTCTCTCGTTGACTCCGAGACAGAGTGTTGAGCCTAGAAGGCTCTGTGGCAGTTGGGAGTGACGGTTGGGCAAACCCCACCTGCAGAGGGCAGTTGGCAGCCAAGCTTGCTCCCGCTGAGCCCACCTAGCACCAGCACTGGGTGAAATGCCTATAACGTTACCTCAGAATACAGGGATAGTTGCGACCGGTTTATTTCATACTGGCTCCCAGGCCAAGATCCGCTTGCTTAAGTCCCAGTCTGGCCCTGGGCTTCATGCATTGCTATCTCCACCAGCTTTTGATGCATCAGTGTGGAAAACTGATTCAGATTAAAATTTTGCCAGATTCTGACTGTGATAAGGCTAACCTCCTTCCTGGGCTCCAGGCCTCTGTTCAGTCCACAGGCCCTGCAGCCAGGATGCCACAGCTCTTGTTCCACTTGTTCCAGGTTCTGGCCCAGGGCCCCTGTGTGGCTGTTACTGGTGGGGAAGGGCTCCCCTTGCCCTGGATACCGCAGCTCTTCTCCTGGGGCCACTTCTCCGGACAATCTCCACCCCCACCGCCCCATACCTCCTCCAGGTAGTGGCAGCAGCAGCACGTTCCCCTTCTTGGATCGGCTCCCCCTGTGTGATCAGTTCTTTCCAGCCACACTTCAAATCTCAGGGCCCCCTGGAGAGGGGCTCTAGCCCCTCGCTGCTGAGAACTCCTCTGCTGTTCCTGGAAACGCTCCCCTCGCTTCTATCCACTCGCCTCTTATGCTCTCCTCAACCACCTTCTCCTCCCACTGGGCAAAGGGTTTTTAACGGCTGTCCTGAGCAGAACCAGCTGGTCGCAATTGACCCCGGGCAGCCTCCTCCCCAGCTGCTCCCTGTCCATTTGTTTGCCAGTTCAACACGGCCCTGCTTGCCCTCTTGTACTCACTCCCCCAGCCTTACCCAGTCACGTGACATAAAGACTCCAACGTATTAATCCTCTGCACCTTGGCTCCCTGCTGTTCAAAATAATGCTAACCTATAGAAATTGCGGACAAGGCTTGTGATGTTAGGAAGCTTCGGATTATTATATCGTCATATTTCCATGCCATCATGTGCCAACAATGCCCACACACCATGTATATAGGACGGACTGCAAACGCTGTTTGACAAAGACTGAATGGACACAAAACCGACATCAAAACACTCCTAACTCACAAACCTGTCGGCCAGCACTTGAGTGGAGTGGGCCATTCTGTTAATGCCCTGAAAGTCTGTGTTTTACTGAAAGGAAATTTTAACAATCGTTTACAGAGAGGATGATCGGAACTGTCATTTATATTCAAATTCGACACATTAACACGTGGTTTGAACCAGGACAGCAATTACGTGGCCCATTATAAGGACTCTTTTACACGCTTTATTTTATCAAAACAAAAAGCAGTCAAGTAGCACTTTAAAGACTAGCAAAATAGTTTATTAGGTGAGCTTTCATGGGAGAGACCCACCTCTTCAGCTCTTAACTTCCCCACCCCACACCCCCCTCCTGCCGTCCCTCTGCTCTGCTGATTTGCCAACCTTGATAACAATTTTCCTGATTTGTCAACCCTGATAACAATTTTTGGACCTCTGTGCTTTATATATTGAGTCTATTCTGGTATGGCTGTGGGCTGAAGAAGTGGGCCTGTCCCACGAAAGCTCATCACCTAATAAATTATTTTGTTAGTCTTTAAAGTGCTACATGACTGCTTTTTTGGTTTCATGGGGAGAAGGAGTAGATACTGGTTATGGTCTGGGAGTACTTAGATAACTGGGCCAGACTAGTAGTACCTCCAGCCCACTATCCTGTCTTCTGACAGTGGCCATTGCCACGTTTCAGAGGGAGTGAAGAAAACAGAGCAATTATTGAGTGATCCACCCCTTCTCATATAGTCTCATATAGTCCTAGCTCCTGGCTGTGACAGATTTAGGGACAACCAGACCATGGGGTTCCAACCTTGATCATCCCAGCTAATAGTCATTGAAGGACTGTCTTATGTGTGTTTTGTCCAGTTTCTAGCACAGTAGGACCCAGGTTAGGGTTCATAGGTGGTACTGAAGAATGTGTGACTACAAGAGACAAAAAAATTTCTCATCTTATCTAGGTTCTTATATTGTGCCCAAGAGTGTGGAAGGTTTAACAAATTCAGGTTGTTTCGGACAAAGAGGAAGAGTAGATGACAACTAAGGATGCCTCCAGAAGGAGGGAAAAAAAACCATGATGGCAGCTTGTCTCTCTTTTGTATGAAGGGGAGCCAACTTAAAGATCTGTGGTACTTAAATCTGGGTCTACGCTACAGAATTCTGTCAACAGACGAGGCCTTCTGTCAACAAAATTAGCGAGAGTCCACACTAGAAATGCGTTCTGTCGAGAATCTGTTGACAATTGTTCCTGGGATACGTAATGTAAACATAACTTGTTTGTACCTGAGTATAAAAGTGAATGACACACTGAATGTATCACCCAGTTTAGAGTACACTTTTGGGGCACTCCGGCCCCCTGAAAATATACCAAGGCCATTGTTGTGGCATATGCAAGGACCCACATAAAACCATAGACACCTGATCTAGGTGTGCGGGGGGGGGGTTGGAGACCATATGTCAGTGACAGAAAAACCTGGTTCCAGGGCCAACCCAAATGAAATCATTCCAGACAGCTCTTTGTCAAGCCTGACCTTAAAACCATCTAAGGATGGAGTTTCCATCACCTACATAGACAACCCATTAAAGTGCTTCACAACCCTCCTAGTGAAATAATTTTTCCTAATATCCAGCCTATTTTCTTTATGTTTCTACAGTCAGGGTGGAGAAGCAATGTTTGTACATAGCCTGGCCAAAAATACAGCCCCTAGGCTAAAAGGAAGTTCCCTAGACCAAGAAATTGCACTTTGTGTAGTCATCAAACAAGTCTTTCTGACTCATAATAACCTAGGGAACACACCTGAGCATACAAAAGACATTCAGCAGTAATACAAATTCATTCCTGGGTAGTGGCCTCTTGAAGTATCAAAGGGACTTAAACAGCCTTCAAAGAATACTTCTACCTTGGGAAAAATTCTCAGATCACTATAAAATCAGTGTCAGGGCTGCCTGGGACAAGGAAAGTTTGTCCCAGGCCTTGAGACCCCAAATCAACAGAACAATGATTATTGGATGAAATGTGTTCACTGCACACAACACAAAAATACATATCATACGACATTGGAGGGGATGGAAGCACAACTGGGACATAGCTGACCACTTTGGGGTATGGCTAAATTTGAATGATTGGCATTGCAACCTGGAACATGATGTAAGAAGAAGGGGCTCATAGGACCTTAGCTAGAACAGCCCCTGTGTTGTCAGCTGCCCACATCACAGTGGTTACTGTAGTTTCTGGGCACAAGCTGGGAACTAAAGCAAGGAGTGAGGTGGGGAAGAGAAAAGCCAGAATATGGTGAAAATGCTTGTAATGCTGCGAGCTTTGTCATAAGGCAGGTCCAGAAAAATATTTAGAGCAGAACATGGACCTGTATGCAAGGGTTTTGATCAATGCGTTTGATACGGTCAAGGAAGTCTATGGACCCATCTACATCAGCTGGGCTGACTAAGGAGTTCATACAAATCATCTCTCTGATCCATGACCACATGACAATGCAAGCACTCGCCAATAATGATTTTACTGATGCATTTGAAATCTCGAACGGAGTGAAGCAAGGCTGCGAATTTGCTCCAGAGCTGTCGAACTTGTTCTTTGCTCATGTTCTCAGCCATGTGACAAGGGACTTGGATAAGGAGATGTACATCCACTACTGACTCAATGGCTTCTTCTTTGATCTTCAGAGACTCAATGGTAAGACCAAGATGCCGGTGAGACTTCTCCTTGAGGCGTTTTTTGCAGATGACTGCTCCTCGACAGCTCAGGTGTTTTTTTCTTGGCACCACCATCAGTCTCGGGAAGACAAAGGCCTTTTTCCAACCAGCACTTCCTTCCAGTGCCTCAGTGACCATCATCCTTGTCCAAGGCTCATAATGAAAAAATATGGATCGTCTCAAGTCTCAGGGCAGTACCGTCTGGAACGAAGGTTCCCTCAGTAAAGAAATTTCCTCCAGAATTAGAAAAGTCAGCCAGGCCGTTGGCCAACATCAAATGAATGCTCTTATCCAATACAACATCCGTTTCCCTGCCAAACTGAAGCCCTATGATGCAGTGTTTCTAACATCTCTCCTGCATGCATCTGAGACACGGACCCTTTCTAGATGTCACATTAAACAGCTGGAGCAATTTCACATGCTGCTGCCTCTGCTCAGCCATGAGCATTCACCAGCAGGATGGAGTGAGTAATGTCATGGGCTTTGACCAAGCAAACCCAGCCAGCACAGAGGAACTGTTACTGTGAACACAACTTAGGTGGACCAGATATACCATACATGACGAAGCTCTGGCCATGCCCCGAGGGGCACTTCTGGCCAATAGCGTTTGCCTCGGAGGCTTGCTGTGACCATCCACACTAGAGGCCACAATCACAGCCTACTGGGCCTTTCTCATCATAGGCTGTTCCACAGTCTGGGATGAAAACCCCTCTGTAGTCCTAATCTCCCCTCTTAGGGAGGAGACCCTGCAGTGGTGTGGGGAGAGTGGGGGGAACCCCGGGCCCACCCACTACTCTGTGTTCTAGCCAAGGGACCCTGCGGCAGCAGCAACAGACGGGGTTTCCTCTACTCCCAATCTGGCGGTTTCTTCCCTGGGCTACTTCCCCAAATGCTCCCTCCTCGTACCTTTCCTCTGGCGCCTGAGCAAGTCTGTCCTTTTCCTTCACAGCACTCTGCCTTGCTCGCAGTCTTCAGGTCTCAGCCAGGGCACCTCCTCACTCTCAGACATGGAGTTCCTGCCCTCCCTGCAGGGAGACCTTTTACACCCCCCCACAGCAGGCCTTAATGGGCTGTGGGTGCACTGGTTAGCCCTGCTGCTTCTGGCAAGCTCTCAAATGGCCCCAAGTGCCTGCTTGATTGTGCTGCACTAGGCTCAGCCCTGGTCACTCTGGGAAGAGGAAACTGTTCACCTAGAGCTTTCTGTTAGCATGCAGCAGCCAGCTGGCCTGGGTCTGTTACACATCAGAATGGCAGACCACTGTCTCCAAAAACAGGTCTTGTTGGGGAGCTTAAGCTAGAGTCTTCTATATAAGTGCATCAAAGATAATCTGAAGAGGGGTCTTCAGGTGGCTGGCATCAAACCCAAAGAACTGAGGCGAATGGCTCAGAACAGGACTCTCTTGAGTGTGGTGAGCAAGACACAAGAAGTCATGCTGACCCTCTGCTCTGTGCTGATTAGGCCTATGGTGGAGTATTGTGTCCCATACCGGGCACAGCATTTTAGGAAAGATGTGGCAAAATTGTGGAGAGTCCAGAGAACAGCAACTAAAATGATTACAGATCTAGAAAATATGACCTATGAGAGAAGATTAAAAGAACTGGATTTGTTTAGTTTGGAAAAGAGATGACTGAGGGGAGACATGATAGCAGCTTTCAAGTACCTAAAAGGGTGTTACAAAGAGAAGGAAGAAAAATAAATCCCCTTGGCCTCTGATGATAAGACAAGAAGCAGTGGGCTTAAATTCCATCCAGGGAGGTTTAGGTTGGACATTAGGAAAAATTTCCTGTCAGGGTGGTTACCTTCTGGAATAAATTGCCTAGCATGGTTGTAGAATCTCCATCATTGGAGATATTTAAGAACAGGTTGGATAAATATCTAACAGGGATTATATAGATGGTGCTTGGTCCTGCTAAGAGTGCAGCAGATGAGGCTTGATGACCTTTCAAGGTCCCTTCCATTCTAGTATTCCAGTTCCATGATTCACTGGTGGCCTCTGACCAGATCAGCATGGACCAAGTTTGAGGAGGACTGACAAAATTATCCCCAGGTTGCATGTAAGAAGTGCCATGGAGCTGCACTGTCAATCATCACGCAGATGGCTCCTGCCCTCAGTGCAGATGACTCTGGGCATCCAAATTCAGATGGCAGAGCTGTATGCCTAGCCTTACATGAGAACTGCAACTATCCGGTCGTCATCATCAGCAATTGACTATCAATATTATGATGAACTTCCAGTGGACACGGGAAAACCTGCTCCAGTATTTTCTGCCCAGCCTGCACGCATGATTGTCCCAGTCCTTCAGCAGCATGAACTGATATTATTACCAAGACCTATAAGAGCAAGTGCTGTAGGCTCTCCAGATGAAATGAAATTCGAGTGATGTTTATTAATAGCGTGAGTTACAGTTCCAAGAATAAATCACTTTATAATGTCCAAGCAGGACAGGAAACAGGATCAAGGTTCACAACTGAAAAGAAGACCCAACACTGAGGCTAGTTGAAAAATATTTATTTAAAGCAATTAGCACTCAGCACCCCAAAGTAAATTTCCCAGCTCTATAGGGCAAGAAGCATTAATCGTACATCCCTTCAGTAGTCGGGCGCCCCAGAACAACTGCAGATGGCCCCGAAGGAAGTCCTGTAGCACCAGTGCCTGGTCCTACGGAGAAGTCCGATTTGCTGCCCAGCAGCATGGTTTTCATAGATTCCCTAATTTGCTGAGTCACGATTATAGAACTGTCCATTCAGTTAGTCCACTGGATTTCCCATTATCTGCTCAGGTGCTGCTTAAGTTACCTACCAGGCATTGTTCACATGCACGGGGCAGCTAGGCTGCTCTCCCTGGGCCACAACATCATAAGAAGACTCCACCTCCACCTCTAGATCTGCACAACAATATTCTTCCACTTTGGTCCCTTACACACTTCCATGTAGGGAGTAAGATTTAAAGGGGCAGGGATGATCTCCAAGGCCAAGTAAGCAAAGGTGCAAAGCAATATGTTCCCTGACCCATCACTCTGTCAGTGACTTTGTTCACTTCCCCTCTCCTGGTGAGAGAAAACAACAGGAAGCAGCAAACATTTCATTGCATAATATGTCTCAGACTTGGTGAAATGCAGGAACATAAGTAGTGAAACCACGACAGCCAGGCTGAGAGCAACCATGGGACTGGTGGCAAGGTAGGAGGGTGGTCCTGCTCCATGCCCCCCAGTGAGGTGGGGATCAGGGCAGAAGGGGCGGGGACAAGGACAGTCAGATCTTAGCACAGCCTGGACCATCGCATTGGCCCATTCCCCCCAAAAGCTGCAGGGTGCAGTGGAGCAGTGCTGGTGTGGTACTTCAAACGGGCCCAGAGCTCCAGCCACCACCGCTGCTACTTTGGTGGAGCTCTTTGAAATGCTGGGCCATGGGGCAACTGCCCCCTTTGCCCTTCCCACCCCCACTGGCAGGATCGAACCACGGTCAGAGACCAGGATGTGATTGATTGTGCCTAGTGGTTAGAGGAGGAGTCAGCAATGAGAGCCAAGGGTCAGGCATCTGGAATAAGAAGTGCGGGTCTGAGCCAGCTTATCTGGACGAGAAGAGCCTGAGGGAAATGATACAGGCTTTGGTGAGACTGGAGAAAGAACCTAACTTCCCTAAGGATTTATGCAGCAAAGTGGACTGTTGGTTAGGGTCTTGCAAAATAATTTTATTGGCCGTTTTTTGACTTTTAAACCCCACAAACCACAGAGACTCTGAGCTTGCGCTTGCTGAAGAACTAAGGTTGATGTAGGCAGGATTGTCTGAACGAGCTTTCGCTAACCTCTAGTGAGGCACTCGCGGAAAAGACTTCAGAAGCCGGCCACGTCTGCATAGACACACCTCCTCTGCCTTGGGGCATGGTGGATCGCCTTTGCCAAATGATCACACCTGGCTGCTTTGGAGTCACAAATCGCGCAGGTATTTGTATGCACTGGCAATGAAATGTGATTGTATTCCTTATTGTGTGCGTAAAGGGCAGCCGAACTGTGCTTAGCATGTGCTGATTACAGGGGGTCTCACTAAATAAGGGGCCAGCAAAAATTTTTAAGAGGGGCCACTCCAAGAATTTGGAAAGCAGTCAAGGGCTCAGAGGAACGAGGGCTGGGATGGAGGCTGGGTGAAGAAGGGAGCTTAGAATAAGGGACTGGGGTGCAGGAGAGAGTTGGGGTCTGGGAGGAGGTTGGGGTGAAGGAGTAGGCTGTGGCCTGGAGCAGGGGTCTGGGATGTGACCTCGGACAGGGTATTGGGGTGCGGGGTCTGGAAGGGGATGGAGGGGCAGGGGGCAGCAGGTTAGAGTTATGTGTGGCGATGGGGGCAGAGGGATGAAAGGAAGGGCTGGGGTGCCAGAGGCAGGCTTTGGCTGGGAGACTTACCAAGGCAGCTTGTGGCCAGCAGCCTTGAGGCAGGTCGTCTGCCGCCTGCAGCCCCAGACTGCTCAAAACTCCTGCCTCTTCCCCCCGAGCACTTTGCTCCAGAGGAAGCTTCTTAAACTGCTCCTGCCCCCAGCAGAATCTCTGAGCTCCTATTGGCCAGAAACCAGAAACTGGCCAATGGGAGCCGAGATATTTTGCAAGGGGGTGGGAGCAGCATGCAAAGCCTCCCCCTCCCACACGGTGTCCAGAGCAGAGAGCTCAAGGGAGCAAGAAGCCACTTAAAATAGCGTCTGGATGCTCTGTGCCTGAGGTGGGACAGTGGTCCAGATCCGGGGTCATGGCAGGCCCAAGTTAGTTAGTTAGTTAAAATCGGTTATGCCTGCTGGCGTGTAGGGCGGCAATTGTCCAATGAACCTCCACTTCTACAGGTAGGTGAACTCTCTGAACGCACCTCTGAACTCTGGCTCTTCCTAGCCCAGGACAGCCAGCTGTGAGTGGGGTGCAGTGGCGGGAGAGCGGAGTGAAGCGTTAAGGGTTACATTCACTTGTTGAACCTTCCCATCGCAAGCTGGGAACCTGAGGCAACTGACACTACCCAGGACACCGAAGGTTGGCTTGGCTTATGGTTGCATGCTTTTGAATGTGGTTGTGTTCTCTTCCTAAGTCAATGCTTGATTCCCTTTCCCTTTCAATAAAAGTTCTCCTTGTTAGCCACAGATACAGGACATGTCGACCCTACACTAGTAGAATGACCAGACAAGTGGAGGATTGGGCCAAAAAAATCTGTTGAGGCTCAACAGAGACAAGTGCAGAGTCCTGCACTTGGGAAAGAAGAATCCCAAGCATTGCTACAGGCGGGGGGGACTGACTGGCTAAGTAGCAGTGTAGCAGAAAAGGATCTGGGGATTACAGTTGTTGAGAGGCTGGATAGGAGTCAAGAGTGTGTCCTTGCACCCAAGAAGGCTAATGGCATAATGGGGTGCATTAGGAAGAGCATTTCCAGCAGATCTAGAGAAATTCAGCACTGGTGATGCCACATCTTGAGTACTGCATCCAGTTCTGGGCCCTCCAGTATAGATGTGGGTGTGGATACACTGGAGCAGATTCAATGGAGGGCAACCAAAATCATTAGGAGGGTTGAGCACATGACCTATAAGGACAGGCTGAGGAATTTGGGCTTATGTAGTTTGCAGAAAAAAAGAGTGAGTGGCAGTTTGATAGCAGCCTTCAAATTCCTGAAGGGTGTTCTAAAGAGGATGGAGAAAGGCTATTCTCAGTAGGGCCAGATGGCAAAACAAGGAGCAATGGTCTAAAGTTACAGAGGGAGAGGTGTAGGTTGGATATTAGGAAAATGCATTTCACCAGGAGGGAGGTGAAGTACTAGAATAGGTTATCTAGAAAGGTGGTGGAATCTCCAACCCTAGAGGTTTTCAAGTCCCAGCTTGACAAAGCCCTGGCTGGGATGATTTAGTTGGGGTTGATCCTGCTGTGGGCAGGGGCTGCACCCAGTGACCTCCAGAGGTCTCTTCCAGCCCTATGATTCTATGATTCTATAATTAAGTTGACCTAACATTAAGTTGACTCTGGCATACAGCTGATGTACTAATTTATATTGCTTGTGCTGGCTACACTTTGCTGCTTGCATAGGTGGTGCATGTCCTCACCAGAAGCCCTTGCACAGATCAAACTGTCAGTGTGGGACACTGACAGATGGTTCTGAAAGCCAGCAATAGTTGCTATATGTCATACCATGTCTATGCCACCACTGTATCGATAAGAACATAAGAACGGCCACACTGGGTCAGACCAAAGGTCCATCTAGCCCAGTATCCTGTCTGCCGACAGTAGCCAATGCCAGGTGCCCCAGAGGAGGTGAACCGAAGACAATGATCAAGCGATTTGTCTCCTGCCATCCGTCTCCCGCCTTCGACAAAAGGCTAGGCACCAAGCCTTACCCCCTGCTAATAGCTGTCTATGGACCTAACCTCCAAATATTTATCGAGCTCTTTTTTGAACTCTGTTAGAGTGCTGGCCTTCACAGCCTCCTCTGGTAAGGAGTTCCACAGGTTGACTGTGCGCTGTGTGAAGAAAAACTTTATTTTATTACTTTTGAACCTGCTACCCATTAATTTCATTTGATGTCCTCTAGTTCTTATGTTATGGGAACTAGTAAATAACTTTTCTGTATTCACTTTCTCCACACCATCCATGATTTTATATACCTCTATCATATCGCCCCTCAGTCTCCTCTTTTCTAGACTGAAAAGTCCCAGTCTCTCTAGCCTCTCCTCATATGGGACCCATTCCAAACCCTTAATCATTTTAGATGCCCTTTTCTGAACTTTTTCTAATGCCAGTATATCTTTTTTGAGGTAAGGAGACCACATCTGCACGCAGTACTCAAGATGTGGGCGTACCATAGTTTTATATAGAGGAAGTATGATATTCTTCATCTTATTTTCTATCCCTTTTTTACTTATTCCTAACATCCTATCTGCTTAACTGACTGCTGCTGCACACTGCGTGGATGTTTTCAGAGACCTATCTATCTAACTACATGGACAAGGTGGAGCTATTAAGACAGTGTAGCAGGTAAGTAGCCCACGCTAAACTGTCTACACAACAATTAAGCAGCTCAGAGCCCCAGCCAGCTTGTACAGACTATCTACAGTGTAAACATAGCCCCAGCAACGCCAGCCAGGTCCGAGGCCCAGTGGTGCCTTGTGGTATACCAAACAAATGATCCTATGTGGGTAAGAGGCTTAATATATGACTATATGAAAGTAGCTTGTCCTGATCGCTTTGCTCTAAAGCCGTCTTCAGACTTTTAAACCAATTTTACTCCTCTTTAAAAAAAAACCTCTATTCTAGCAGCTTTGCCCCCTGGATACAAGCTGCTTAATATTTCTCATCCCCAATAAACCCTTTTCCTTTTAAACATACAGCACATTTCACAATTATGAAGGACACGATGACAAATTGGACCCGGGATTCTAAGAAACAGAGGCTTTAACCACATCCTGATTGTTGGCGTGAGGCAAGGGAAAGAATTGCTGATCTTGCATTATATCATTATCTTCCCTTCTGCTCTTGCAAAATGGAAATGAAAAGGGAAATTCACATAAAAATAAACTGTCCAAAATCAGAGATCCTTTTGGTTCATGTGCTAGGCAAAACTGCAGGTTAATGTTTAGTTTACACTGGTGGAATGAATTTGTCCATAGGTCAGGAAAGAGCACATGGCATAATGCAGTTGCCTTCTTTGAACTGAGGTGGCTCATCACCAGGGCTGCCGCAGGTGGGAGCTTAAGCTGGCGGCAGGTATTTCTTTAATGTGGTTTGTGTTTCTTTAAAACGGAAGATCGAAGTCCTGTGTCTCTGGCTATGGCAGGAGCCATTTCTTACAGCCCACAGTCTCATCAGGTAGCACAGGGGTGTGCAAAGTGGGGGTGGGGGTGTGGGACATTTTGCAAGTGGGGTGCAGCATAATGGGCTCCCCACGAGCTTCCGCTGCCTCCCCAGCCTGGTACTTTCTCCCCCGCACCCTCCGCCACTGCTGTCGACAAGGGAACGCTCCCCCACCACTGGGCCAATCAGAATATGCAGAGGCTTTGATCCAGGCAAGAGGGGAAGCCAGTGAGTTCCCAGCTCAGTAAGGCAGTTGCATTGGTTCCCACAGCCCGTGTCACACTGGCCCCCAGGATCCCCTTGAGATGCTGGTGTGGAGTGAGTGCTGCTGCCTGTGGGGGTGCAGGGCCACTATCAGCCTGCAGCCATCGCTGCCCGTCAACATGGCGCAGTCCGAAGTAATCACTCTCCCTAGTTCCATGGTCAGCAGTGCAGCAAGGGCAACGTCTACGAGGTGGAGGTGGTGATGCAGCTGAGCCCCCACGTCCTCCTTTGAGACATCCCCCCGAAATCGCTCCCCCTTCAGGGCACCCCTTGAGTCCCTTACATACCCTGCTGGGGTCTTCCCCCCCCAGTCACCCTTCCCCCTTTGGGGCACCCCCTGGAGCCCCCCGCACCCTGTTCCTGAGCATCCCATCCCCTTCCTGAGGACCCTCCCCCCAATCCCTTCCTGTGGCCCTCCCACAGGTTGTGGGGCCCAGCTAATTGTAGGGTGGAAAAGTGGCGCCCAGTGTAAAAAGTTTGCTCACCCAGAAACTCTTGCTCTTTCCCAGGGTCACACACTTCTCGGTTTCTGTGGGTTGTTCTCTCACACCTGGCTCCCTTTACGTTATCAAAGGAGTCCCCTTAGGTTATCCTCCCTGGGCTACGTCTACACGTGAAGCCAACATCGAAATAGTCTATTTCGATGAGTAACGTCTACATGTCCTCCAGGGCTGGCAACGTCGATGTTCAACTTCGACGTTGCGCGGCACCACATCGAAATAGGCGCTGCGAGGGAACATCTACACACCAAAGTAGCACACATCGAAATAAGGGTGCCAGGCACAGCTGCAGACAGGGTCACAGGGCGGACTCAACAGCCAGCCGCTCCCTTAAAGGGCCCCTCCCAGACACAGTTACACTAAACAACACAAGATACACAGAGCCTACAACTGGTTGCAGACCCTGTGCCTGCAGCATGGATCCCCAGCTGCCGCAGCAGCAGCCAGAAGCCCTGGGCTAAGGGCTGCTGCCCACAGTGACCATAGAGCCCCGCAGGGGCTGGAGAGAGAGCATCTCTCAACCCCCCAGCTGATGGCCGCCATGGAGGACCCGGCAATTTCGACGTTGTGGGACGCGGATCGTCTACACGGTCCCTACTTCGACGTTCAACGTCGAAGTAGGGCGCTATTCTGATCCCCTCATGAGGTTAGCGACTTCGACGTCTCACCGCCTAACATCGAAGTTAACTTCGAAATAGTGCCCGACGCGTGTAGCCGCGACGGGCGCTATTTCGAAGTTAGTGCCGCTACTTCAAAGTAGCGTGCACGTGTAGACACAGCTCTGGTGTGCCGGTCATGCCACTGACAGCCACCTTCCTGCTCTCTGTGTTGTACTTAAAGTACTGCATGAGGTCTGTTCAGGGGGATAAGGCAAAACCCCACATATATTGGTGACACGGATCTCCAGTACTTTTTTTCTGGCAGGACACACTGGAAAGGCATTCCAGCACATTTTTTCCTGTAAATCCGGCCCGTGGAGCCTTTCCATCTGGCGTGTGGAGCTGACAACACTGCCATTTTGGAAGCTGGTTGGGTGGCTCGGAGCTGCATGTGGCTCTTTAAGGAGCCATTTGTGGCTTGTGCTGCTCAAACCTCCTCTGGCTCTCTGTCTGTCATGCTGAAAAAGGAGGACTCCATTTAATTGGTTTAATGACCAGCAGGAGGGATCTGGCTGTTAAACCAATTAAACTGAGTCCTATTATTTCAGCATGGCTGGGTGCTGGGAGCTGCCCCTGCTGTGTTGCACATGGTGGGAGCAGGAGGGCTGTGGGGAGCCACGCAGCCATGGTAAAGAGGAGACTGTGGCCCGGCAAAGAAGCAAGCAGCACGCAGAGCTCCTGGGTAAGGTGTAGCCAACCAGGCTCGGGTGTCCCAGAGACGAGGCTGCACCCAGAAGGCGAGTGCTATATTTGGTTTAATGAAAGCGCGTGACACCCGCGACGGGAGCCCCGGAGACGCCGCAGTCACCAGTGGGGAAAAACCCGACGCGTCGGAGCTTCGCTCGGGGAGAGGCTCAGTAACAGGCCTCCTAACACTAGCTGATAAAGCTGAGCTCATTAACATAAGATTGCCTAAAATTGCCTATGCATTTCTTATCACTATCTCTGGTGGCCTACTGCCAGCGTAGCCTTGAAATCTTGGCAAGCACGCCTTGTTCTGCAGCTGTTCCCATGGCAGTTTGCAGCTTTCACCTTGCACAGACTGGTCTGTTTAGATTCTCCTGAGGATTCACAGAGGGGTCGATCTGCTCTCATGAGACCGTTATAAACTCTTCTCGCACCCTACACTCCTCCCCGCGACCCCTTTGTGAACGCCAAGGCTAGTAGGAATCAAGTGAGGTGGTTGATGCTCTTCTGGCAACACAGTGTGCACCTGTGGAACAGACCTGACAACAGCATATGAGAGCAGTGAAAGCAAAGTTACACAAAAGGGCATAGTTTTGCAAGACAGCAGGAGAAGCACTGACACCTATGAAACAAGTGTCCATGAGCTGTCCCACGGCCATGCTGTGGGGCAGACAAAAGGCAGACGCGTTGATGGCAGTCTGTGCCAACGTTACCCATACGTTGGAGCGGTCACTGATACGTGGGCCCCACTCCGAGGCCAGTGCTACAGCAGTCCAGAGGTACCAGCGCCACAGCCAGGCCATGGTTACAAGGTCCGTAGCGTCACCGTTCGCTGAGCTGAGTGAGTGCTGTGATTATAGCAGCAGCGTCCGCGTGCTTGCAGGGATGCACAAACAGCAAGCCCGTCGGTTACCCAGATGCTTCCTCTCCTCTCCTCAGGCACGGTATCCAGCGGAGGTGCCTCCGCCACCGGCGAGGGGGCCACTGGTGGGTCGACGGCGGGTAGCTCATCCGCTAGCGGGGGATCATGCTGAAAGGTAATGGTTCCCAGCAGCAGGGCATGTGGAACAGTAAGTGTGGGGGCTCCCAAGCGCATGCGCTGCTGTAGGTAGTGTTTCCACTTGAAGTGGGTAGCTGCTTGGGCTACGCCCGTATGTGCACGCTCAGAGGTATCTGTGACCCACCCCATTAAGGGGATCGGGGTCTGCACGGTAACAGGGGCGACACCCGTGACCCGCTCAGTGTTCTGCAAAGCCCACACCACTGCTAGGATCTGCCTTTCCAGGGGGGTGTACTCACCTTCGGCTCCGCGGAGGGTGCGTGACCAGAAACCGATAGGTTCTTTTCGCTGGGTTCCTACCTGCTGCCACAGACCCCAGGATGCCACGTCGCCGACGGTTGTTACCTCCAGTTCAAACGGTTGGCCCTGCAGCGGTGCAGTGAGGCGGGCGTGTGCTACCACCGCCTCTTTGCAGAGGTCAAAGGCTCGTTGGTGCTTCTCTGTTCAGTGCCACTGGGTGGCTTTGCGCACAAGCTCCTGTAAGGGACACATAAAAAAAAGCAAGGTGCGGAATAAAAGCACGCCAGAAACCGAGAAGGCCCAGAAAGGTTTGCAGCTGCTGTTTAGACGAGGGTGTGGGGAATGCCTGGATGGTATGCCGCACTTTTGGCGGAATGCATTTGTTTGTATCCATCCACAGCACACCCAAGTAAACCACACTGGTGGCTGGCCCCTGCACTTTCTTGGGGTTAATAGCCCATCCCCGTTTTTGCAAACCTGTTACAACGGTGTTTAAGGCAGCTTGAACAGTTGGTTCATCTGGTTTCGAGATCATAATGTTATCGATGTAGTGATAGTAGGCCATCTGGTCAGGGAGGTCCAGACGCTCCAGATCGGCCTGCACTAGCTGATGGCAGATCGTCGGGGAGTGCTTAAAGCCCTGGGGTAACACGGTAAACGTGTATTGCTTTGTTAGCCACGTGAAGGCAAACTGCTCCTGACTCTCGGGATGAATGTTAACAGAGAAAAACGCATTAGCCAGGTCTATGACGGCATGCCACGGCAGGGCTGCCAGGGTGATGCGCTCCAGAATGGTAACCATGTCTGGAACTACGGCCGTTAGCTCTGGGGTTACCTTATTGAGTTCTCGATAGTCCACTGTCATGCGCCACGAGCCATCCGGCTTCTTTACTGACCAGATGGGGCTGTTAAAGGTGCTCAGCGTGGGGCGAATAATCTCCGCCTGTAGCAATGCAGCTGTAGTGTTACTGATCTCCTGCTCTCCACCGGGAATGCGGTACTGCTTGACTGACACCGGGGTCTGGGGGACCGGCAGGCATACAGGCTCCCATTTGGGATGTCCCCGAAGTAGGGGCTCCACAGTTCTGATTGCCTGGATGTATCGGGGGTGCCCAAAGGCAAACAGCCCATACTGTGTGTCCACACACCGGCCACGCAAAACATCCATGCCAATTATATATTTACCTAACGGCGCAGCCAGCACAGTCGCCCGAAAGGGAGGGGCTTTCCCCAGCATGAGGGTGACCTCCACCGAATAAGCGGTGGTCTCTGCTCCTCCGAGGCCCTGCACAACCACCACGTGACCCGCAGTCTGGATAGAATGCAGAATGGTCACTTCAGCTCCGGTGTCTAACAGAGCAAGCAGATGCTGCTCCCCTCCCCGGGGCCACTTGATGGTTAACGGGACGAATGGGCGCCGGTCCCCTGCTACCTGTTGCACAGCCACAGCCCGTACCACAGGGGACCCGCCTCCCCGTCACTTCCTAGGGGGAAGGGTCCAGTCGACCAGGGCACTGGGCTCGGTCCTCCCCCCAGCTCCTGTACCTTTCTGTGGTGCCTGAGTCTCGCCCACCCTCTTGGAGGCACCCACATCCTCGCTCCGCTGGGTAGGCGGCAGTTGTAACCAACGCTTGTACAAGTCTGGTGTTGGCACACCATTGATCTCCTCACGGGGCACTCCTGCCTTCAGTAAATCCGTCCACATAGTTCTCCGAGTCACCTTAACGTGCCCTTTTTTCTGTCCAGAGGCTCCTGCCCGACCACCTTTTTCTTTTGTGGCACGGACCGCTTTCGCGCCGCCTATGACAGCCTCTAACCGCATCAATGTTCCCACCAAGTCACCGACAGTCCCGCCCGCTGCCATGACCACGGCCATAAGGGAGGCCTTCAGCTTGAGAGGGGCAAGGCGTAACAGAGTGGCCTTGATGGATTTCTGGACCGCTACATCGTTCGGTCCCATGTCGAGGGCCACAGCCCATGCCATGCCCAGCTGTCTCAGTGCACTCACCCCTTCTGGGATCGTACGCCAGGGCCTCACCTGTGCTTCCAGCTCCCCCGGGGAGGGGTAGACCTGGTCCACCGCCGTAGCCAACCAGCGGTACAGGGATGGCGCTTCCACAGCATTTCCCTGTCCATCGTTCAGACCTTGCATAGTCTGCACTCCCTGCCTGACTTGTGAATCCTGGGACAACACACCCATCTGGTGGGGCTCCGCAGGCAGCAGCAACACAGAATTGCCCGCGTTGTCCCACACACGCACCAGCCAGGCCAAAAGGCCTTCCCCCGGCTCCTGCTTAAAACTCTTCACCAACTCCTGCAACTCACTTGTCTTAAACGTTCGCCAGACATCGGAGCGCAGTTGCCCCCCTTCCAACCTCATCTCCCGAACGGGACGTGCCTGTCTCTGGTCGGTAGGCACAGCCTCCCCGATCACCACCTCCTCCTCCTCCTCAGACGAGGAAGAGCTCCAAATGTTACCATCCCAGGTCTCAGGGTCCCAAGAGGCTAGCGCTAGGACCGCACGCACTTGGGCCTTCGACACCGGTGCTTTTCCTACTCTCGCGCGCCGCCGATTCGCAACTCTCGCTGCCAACACCTCACAACGATGGGTTAACTCTTGCGTCCTTTCAGACTGCGAGGTAACCACCTCCTGCGCTATTGCCCGCACATCCGCCAAAGCGCAACATTCCTGCTCCTTCCCCACCAGCGCCTTCTGCAGGCGGAGAAGCTCATCACCGAGGGCCCGGAGGGCGGTCAGGAAAAGCCATGCTACCTCTCCCGCCACCTTTTTTTCCGTCCCCGGCCGGCGGCTCAACCGCAGCCGACGCAACGCCCCTTCTACCTGTACCGGCGTCACGCCTGCCGCCTCCTGCAACTCCGGCCAGTCTGCTGGGGCTGCCCAACAGGCCACCATCCGCGCTACCGGCCCCCATTGCTCCGTCGAGGGCCATCCTGGTATGCGCTGCAGGGACAGCGCTGGCTTCCCTGCCTCCCCTGCTTTCGACCAAAAGGGCATCGTACCTGGAGAACCCTGCTCGCTGCGCCAAGTGTAGCCAACCAGGCTCGGGTTCCCCAGAGACGAGGCTGCACCCAGAAGGCGAGTGCTATATTTGGTTTAATGAAAGCGCGTGACACCCGTGACGGGAGCCCCGGAGACGCCGCAGTCACCAGTGGGGAAAAACCCGACGCGTCGGAGCTTCGCTCGGGGAGAGGCTCAGTAACAGGCCTCCTAACACTAGCTGATAAAGCTGAGCTCATTAACATAAGATTGCCTAAAATTGCCTATGCATTTCTTATCACTATCTCTGGTGGCCTACTGCCAGCGTAGCCTTGAAATCTTGGCAAGCGCGCCTTGTTCTGCAGCTGTTCCCATGGCAGTTTGCAGCTTTCACCTTGCACAGACTGGTCTGTTTAGATTCTCCTGAGGATTCACAGAGGGGTCGATCTGCTCTCATGAGACCGTTATAAACTCTTCTCGCACCCTACATAAGGTAAGTTAATCCTGGGTTGGGGGGGCAGTTTGGGGCTCTGAGGGGTTTAAGCCTGGGGGTAATTTGGGGCTGAGAGGCATTTAAGCCTGGGGCTGGGGGGACAGTTTGGGGCTGTGAAGTGTTAAGCCTGAGGGCAGGAGGGAGTAGTTTGGGACTGTACAGGTGTAAGCCTCAAGATTCCAGGGGGAATCATCAGACTGGAGTTCCAGCACCTTTATATCAGTCACTGCTTTATCATGTGCATGTATAATATTACACTCATGCACGCACTCTCACATACAAGCACACGCCATTTTGTTGTTACCAACTAGTTGTTCCCCTTAATTTCACTGACCAGGTGTGTTAGATGGGGCTGGGGTGGAGCTGGTCTTCCGCCAATCCAGATCGATGCAATAATTTGCCACCCTTCCACGGGTAGAAAAATGTTCTTTTTGTATTTCAGAAGTACAGAAAAAACTTTTTATCTGTTGAAGAACCACTTAAAACACCCCTCTACAATGTACATCGGACAAATCGGGCAAACGCTGTGCCAAAAAATGAACAGACACAGAGCAGACATTAGGAATCTCAATCCACATAAGCTGGTCAGTGAGTGTTTCAGTGGAGTGGGCCATTCTGTTAAAGACCTGAGAGTCTGCGTCCTGTAACAAAGAGACTTTAAAAGCAGATTACGTAGGGAGATTTGTGAACTGGAGTTCATGCTCAAATTCAACACATTAACGCTTGGTATGAACAAAGGCAGCAATTTCCTCACACATTACAAGGACTGCTTCCCTTCCTTTGATGTTCTTAATTATCTCAGGCAAGACACTGAACATCCCCCAACCCTTACCCCCTTTCTTCAGTTCTATATATTTGATTTGTCAGTTTTTATGGCAATTTTTTTTGGACCTCTGTGCTACATAACTGGGTCTGGACTGGAAATTCTATAGATCTGAAGAAGTGGGTCTGGCCCACGAAAGTTCATCACCTAATAAATCATTTTGTTAGTCTTTAACATGTTAAAGGACTGGTGTTTTGTTTTGTTAAAACACCATGGATCCATTGTTGCGAGGAACATTATGTTTTATTTTATGTTTGTGTTTGTCTTATTGCTAGCATAGTTGTGTATTGTGCTAAACAATACTGCATTAGGCAGAAAAGCCCTTTTAACTGTATTTACAGAAAACTGTCTTAGAAGGGCAAAGGATACGATGGTCCAAGCCCCTTTACTAATAGGACACCAAAGTGATTTATTTTGCCATACATTACTGGGTAGTACAAACCATTACTTCCTTACTTTAATGTACAGGAAATGAGCAGAAGTATTTATGCTCAAGTGCCGAAAGCCCAAACTGTACAGATAACTGCATTGATTTGGTCATGCTCAAGACTGCCAATAATCCAAAGAAAACATATTTGGGTTCCCCAGCTAGCTGGGACATATATGAATATTAAAAGGGATACAACAGACCACCAAAGACATGAGGAGTGGTCCCCACAACAATGGAGTTGCCCCATGCTCCCTGTCTTGGAGGAACCAGGGTCATTCCAAGGCAGGGAATTAGCTACAGACTTCTGGGATGAGATGGATAGTTCCACCATCAAGATATATTTTAATGGGAAAAAAGTGTCTGTCATCAGGTCAGTTTCATGTCCAATACAGAATGACATCTATAAGTACAGAGGACCAAAAAAAATTGCAATAAAAACAGACAAATCAAATAGGATTGAAGGAAGGAAGTGAGGGGTCGGGGATGTTAATTATCCTGGCTGAGATAATCACAAGCACCAAAGGAAGGGAAGCAGTCCTTGTAATGCGTGAGGTAATTGATGTCTCTGTTCATACCACTTGTTACCGTGTCAAATGTGAATATGTACTCTAACTCACAAATCTCTTACTCTAATCTGTTGTTAAATTCGCTGTGTTCCAGGACACAAATTCTCAGGTCTTTAACAGAATGGCCCACTCCATTGAAGTGTTCACTGACCGGCTTATGTGTATTGAGTTTCAGGATGTCTGCTCTGTGTCCATTTTTTCTTTGGAGAAGGTTTGCCCAGTCTGTCCAATGTACATAGTGTCAGGGCATTGTTGGCACATAATAGCATATATCATGTTGCTGAAAGTAAACACAAATGTGCCTTTGATCTTGTAACTCACATGGTTAGGTCTAGTGATGGTATCCCCAGAATAAATATGCAAACAAAGTTGGCAGCGGGGTTTACTGCAAGCAAAAGTTCCAGGATGAGTATTACTGTGGCATAGCCTGTGATTGCTTGTGTGATTTGTCAGTTTTTATTGCAATTTTTTTGGTCCTCTGTACTTACAAATGTCAGTCCGTGTTGAAAATGAAATTGATCCTAATTAAATGGGTGTGTCCCACAAGAGCTCATCACTGAATAAATCACTTTGGTAGTTGTTAAAGTGCTATGTTCCTCCTGCTTTGTTTTGTTGGACATAGAACAGACATCAAAAACCTCCAAATACACAAACCTGTCAGTCAGCACTTTAATGGAGTGGACCATTCTGTTATAGACCTGAGAGTTTATCTTCTACTGAAAAGGGACTTTAACAACCGACTACAGAGAAAATGCTCCCAACTAACATTCATATTCAAATTTGACACATTAACACAAACACATTAACAGTGGTTTGAACTGGGACAGCAATTACCTGACCCATTATAAGGCCTTTTTTACACACTTTGATGTTTTATGTAATTCTTAACTCCCCATCCCTCTGCTCTTCTGATTTGCCAACCTTGATAATAATTTTTCTGATTTGTCAACCTTGATTACAATTTGTGGACCTCTGTGCTTTATCTATTGAGTCTGTGCTGGTATGGCTGTAGATCTGAAGAAGTGGGTCTGTCCCACCAAAGCTCATCACCTAATCAATTATTTTGTTAGTCTTTTTAAAGTGCCACATGTCTGCTTTTTGTTTTGATTACATGGGACAGTTAACACTACATAGGTCTGTGGGTTACACCCCACCTTGTGGCTCTTTGGTTTAGGGGTTCCTCCCCCGCAAATATTACTTCCCAGCATATGACACAGGGGAATCACTCACCTGTGCACCTGAGCCAGGTCTTCACCCCATGACCAGGTGTCACCCGGCTCCCCAACAGGGGTGAGAAAGAGGTCCTCACAGTAGGTGGCAGCAGGAGCCCTTGGGAGGAATTCTGGGGGAGCCCTCTCCCACCCCTTCAGGGAGGCTGGCAGCCAGGCAAGCACTTTAGAAAAGCCTGAGAATAACAAGAAGTCCTCTGGCACCTTATAGACCAACAGATATTTTGGATGCGATTTTTGGTTCTCTGTGCCTTAAATATTGCGTCTGTTCTGGTCCTGGCTATGGCCTGAAGAAGTGGGTCCGTCCCACCAAAGCTCCTCACCTAATAAATAGGGACACCGCAGGGTCCTCCCCTACCAGTTACACTCGTTCTTTCCCAGCTGGCAGCCAGAAAGGGACCAGGGGCCACCTCCTCTGGGAACCAGGCCGTCCCCGCACCCTCGCTCCGGGCTGGCAAATGCCCCGGGCCAGCGGCTGGTGCTCAGAAGGAAAGCGAAAGCGAAAGCGAAAGCGAAAGGCGCGGGGAAGCGCCGGAGAATGCCCCTGCGGTTCTCACCACTCGGCTGCGGATTCTCCCAGGCGCCCTCGCATGCCCCGCTAGCCGCTGCCGCAGCGCGCCCGGCCGGCTCCCCCGATGAAGCTGCCGCCGGGGGCCTGACGACTGAGAAGCCCGGGGAGCCTGGCGCCCTCCCGCCGCTCGGCCCGCGCCATGGCCCGGCGGCTGCTGCTGCTGCTGCTCTGCGACTGCGGCTTCGTGGTGTTGCTCCCCGCCCGCGCCAGCGCGGCCGCGCAGCCAGGTAAGCGAGGGAACCCACCCGGCCCGCGGCGCTCGCCGCCCGCCCCGCCTGGCTGCGGAGCGTGCGCCCTGGCGCGGCACCGGAGCCACCGCCGTGCGCCCCAGCCGTGCGCTCAGGGCGCAGGCAGCTCCGGAGCCGGCCCCTGCGCGCCTCCCGGAGCCGGGGCGGGGGCCCGGCCGCTGCCCTTCGGTGCCGGGCTGGGGAGGCGGAGGCCGGTCCCGAGCCGGCCTGGCGTGCCCACGTGGGGCAGTGTCAGCAAAGGAGCCGCCGGCGGCTGCAGCTGGTGCGGGCGCAGGGAAGGAACCGGGCCCCGGAGCGTCGCCCGGCGGGGAGCCCCCTCAGCTGGGCCGGCCCTGGTTGCCCCTTTCCTGTGGTGCCCCCACAAGTGAGGGATGGGAGGAGACGGAGCCATCAGCCCCCTTCCGTCCCCCTCCCCAGTCGGCCCCAGGGGGTCTTCTGCAGGGGGCGCACAGTGGCACCCTTCCACCCTGCACCGGGGAGCTCTGGGGACCATGGAGACACTGGCTTCTAAAGTCCCCCCCGGGATGGGCCTCTCCTTCATCAGGTCAAGTATCGGAGGGGTAGCCGTGTTAGTCTGGATCTGTAACAGCAACGAAGGGTCCTGTGACACCTTATAGACTAACAGAAAAGTTTTGAGCATGAGCTTTCGTGAGCACAGACTCACTTCATCAGATGCTGGTCTTGGAAATCTGCAGGGCCAGGTATAAATAAGCCAGAGCAAGGGTGGGGATAACAAGGTTAGCTCAGTCAGCAAGGGTGAGGCTCACTACCAGCAGTTGAGCTGGAGGTGTGAACATCAAGGGAGGGGAAGCTGCTTCTGTATTTAGCCAGCCATTCGCAGTCTTTGTTTAAGCCTGAGCTGAGGGCGTCAAATTTGCAGATGAATTGTAGCTCAGAAATTTCTCTTTGGAGTCTGGTCCTGAAATGTTTTTGCTGTAGGATAGCTACTTTTAAGTCTGCTACTGTGTGGCCTGGGAGATTGAAGTGCCTTCCTATGGGTTTTTGTATATTGCCATGTCTGATATCTGATTTGTGTGCGTTTATTCTTTTACGTGGAGACTGTCCAGTTTGTCCGATGTATATAGCAGACCCTGTATATACCCACTTCGTCAGATCTGGATCTTTGCCCACAAAAGCTTATGCTCCAAAATAGCTGTTAGTCTATCAGGTGCCACAGGACTGTTTGTTGTTCTCGAAGATACAGACTAACACGGCCACCTCTCCAAAAAGACTGAATATCCCCCGGGTTATCCTGCCTCTTTTTGGTGCTATGTGTTCAGCTCTGGGTGCTTGTTGGAGTGGGGGTCATGGGGAGGTTCAGAAGCTGAACCAGTGAACTGTGTATTGTGTCATATTTGTGCTGTGGATGCTGACAATGTGGTACTGACCTCGCGCATGCCGCTCTGGAACTGGCAGGCTTGGGGACGTGGTCTGGTCAGTGGTCAGGGAGCACTATGTCTGTGGAGAGCAGAGGTGGGCAGATGTTTTGGCCTGAGGACCGCGGCAGGGTAGGGAAATTGTGTGGAGGGCTGTGAATGCTCACAAAATGGAAATATTGGGGTGCAGGAGGGGGTGAGGGCTCTGGCTGATGGTGAAGGCTCTAGGATAGAGTCAGAAATGAGGAGTTCGGGATGCAGGAGGGGGTTCTGGGATGGGGGTTGCAGTGTGGGGAGGGGGAACCAAGGGCTCTGGCTGTGCATGCTGGCTCTGGGATGGGGTGAGGGGTGTAAGGCTTGAGGTGCAGTGGGGACTTCGGCCTGGGAATGAGAGGTTCAGAGGGTGAAGGAGCTCCGAGGTGCAGCTCTAGGCTGGGCTTACCTCCTCCAGCAGCTCCTGGAAGCAGCAGCATGGTCCCCTTTGGAAGCATGACCAGGCACCACCTGGGTGCAAGAATTTGTCATTCCCAGCCAATAGGAGCTGTGGAGTCAGTGCTCGGGGTGGGGACAGCACACCGAGCCCTCTAGCTGCCTCCAAGGGACATGCAGCCACTTTCCGGAGCCACGTAAAGCCACAGCACATGTGGAGTGGGGTGCGTAAGGGTTGGAGACTGTTCACAGGCCATAATTTACTTTCCCGATCTAGTGCATTTGCTGTTTTCAGTAGGGTTCTTGTTTATTTTTCCATTGTTGACTTTGTTTCTGTAAAAACATACTACATCTGAAAACAGTTGCCTGGAACAAAATTCCAGGACCAGGTGGTGTTCCTGGACCTGACAGAGTTGACTTTGCGTGTGTAACACTGTTCCACATCATCTGTATCTCCGCGGTCCATATGTCTCTGCATCTCAATCCCTTGACTTTGATTTGTTCACCTCTAATTTATTTCAGCTGTTAAAACAAAAAGCAATCCTGTAGCACGTTAAAAGACTAACAAGTTTGTTTGTTTATTTATTTATTTTGAAGCTACAGACTCACACAGCTCAGACTCAGCTGCTAGATGTTACTACCAGTCAGGAGACTTATTTCTTATTTGTGATTTTAAAAATCATGGAATCATAGAACACTAGAACTGGAAGGGACCTCCAGAGGTCATCAGGTCCAGTCCCCTGCCCTCTCAGCAGGGCCAAGCACCGTCTAGGCCATGCCCTATAGGTAGCTGTCTAACCTGCTCTTAAAAATCTCCAGTGATGGAGATTCCATAGCCTCCCTAGGCAATTTAGTCCAGTGTTTAGCCACCCTGACAGTTAGGACATTTTTCCTCATGTTCAACTTAAACCTCCCTTGCTGCAGTTTAAGCCCATTCCTCCTTGTCCCAGCCTCAGAGGCCAAGGAGAACAATTTTTCTCCCTCCTCCTTGTAGCCCTCTTTAAGGTAGCTGAAAGCTCTTATCACATCCCCTCTAAGTCTTCCCTTTTCTAAACTAAACAAGCCCAGTTCTTTCACTCTGCCCTCATAGCTTGTGTTCTCTAGACCTTTAATCCTTCTTGTTGCTCTTCTCTGGACCTTCTCCAATTTCTCCACATCTTTCTTGAAATGTGGTGCCCAGAACTTGACACACTACTCCACCTGAGGCCTAATCAGTGCTCTGTAGAGCGGAAGAATGACTCATGTCTTGCTCACAACACTCCTGTTCACGCATCCCAGAATCCTGCTTGCTTTTCTTTGCAACAGCATCACCCTGTTGACTCATCTGCAGCTTCTCTTTCTGCAGTACTCCTTGCTAGACAGTCCTTTCCCATGATATGTATGAAGCTGATTGTCCCTTCCTAAGTGGAGTCCTTTGCATTTGTCCTTATTAAACCTCATCCTTTTTACCTCGGACCATTTCTCCAGTTTGTCCCAATCATTTTGAAATATGATAAAGGAAAACTTAGTTTTCAGAAAGAAACAAAAAAAAATCATAGAAGTAAACGCAATTGCAGGACTGTGTTCCTAAATACAGCATACATCACATGCTCGCTAGTTGATACACGCAGTTATGCAGCATGACAACTTCTGAGCTGCTTTCCATTCTCTTTCACCTATGCTGCCATCAGCTCTTGGACCTTTGTGCTTTATGCAACAGAGACCTTGTACTGTAGGCTGATGCCCCAGGCTGAATGTGCAGTTAACTTTTTCATGGACCGTACATCATAATAATAATCTCTATATGGATCCTGCCTGGAAGTCAGTCACTGGGGACTGCGTGTCTTAAGGCTAATCCCCACTACGGCACGTGAAGTGCAGAAGGTGGGGGCCTGCAAAAACGTTTGAAGTACTCTGCCACTAACGGCTTGGGCTAAAAAACTAAAAAGTCAAAAACCTTTCCAAGGTCATGGATGATCTGATGTTGGATGAGATGCTGCCACCTCCAAGTGTGACCCCTCCCCCCTTTGAGAACAAAACAAGCAGTCCTGTAGCACCTTAAAGACTAAAAAGTTTATTTATTAAGTAATGAGCTTTTGTGGGTAAGACCCACTTCATCAGATTCCTATCCATGAAAGCTCATCACCTAATAATGAACTTGTTAGTCTTTAAGGTGCTACAGGACTGCTTGGTTTTTTTGGTGAAGATATAAACTAACATGGCAACACCTCCGAGATTAACCCCTTTTGAGAGCCAAAGATGACATGCTTGGGATATCTCCCTGTGGGGTAACCCCTAACTGTTAACCCTCTCTCAGGAGAGAATTTATTTAAAGTGCCTGTCAGAAGATCCAAGCATGTCAGGCTAACACTGAATATGCAGGTTGTGCACCTAAATATCTATGAAAGGATTTTTCAGAGGTGTGATTTTTAGAAGCTTCAGCCACAAACCAATGAAACATTTAAAGCAAGTTTTAGACGAAGGGCTTGTGGACAGAATACACAACTATCAGAAGGGCAGCCGAGTTAGTCTGTTATCTTCAAAAACAAGAAGTCCTGTGGCACTTTGCAGAATCATAGAATTGTAGGGCTGGAAGGGAACTCAGGAGGTCATCTAGTCCAGCCCCCCGCTTCAAGCAGGATCAACCCCAACTAAATCGTCCCAGCCAGGACCTTGTCAAGCCAGGACTTAAAAACCTCTAGGGATGGGGAATCCACCACCTCTCGAGGCAACGCATTCCAGTGCTTCACCTCCCTTCTGGTGAAGTAGTTTTTCCTACTATCTGACTTACTCCTCTCCCTCTGTAACCTCAGACCATTGCTCCTCGTTCTGCCATCTGTCACCACTGAGAACAGTTTCTCACCCTCCTCTTTAGACTAACAGCTATTTTGGAGCATAAGCTTTGGTGGGCAAAGACCCGCTTTGTCAGATGCACGAGTGGGGGTTCCAGAGGAGGATCTAAATATATAGGCTGAACCTGTGCACGTTTTTCATGAGGTTTGTGTCAGTAAATTCATGGCTGGGCCATGCCTGTTAAAAGTTTTTAACTACTACTTGATGTCTGTTTCGCAGGTCCTAGGTTATGCTAATAGGCCTGGCAGGCTGGGAGGGTTTTCACTTTTAAGTTAGCAGGGTTAAAAGTTAACAGTCATAGGGCTGCAAGCTGCTGTTATGTGAGCTTTCAGGAGCCCTTCCCTCCTCAATCTTCTGGGGTTTGATTTTGTATGCCAAGTGGGGATGCACAAAATCGAACAATCAGGGGTTGTCAGTCAACCCCTGTACTCCTCATCCTCCTGAGGAGTACCGGAGGTCAACAGGCTTCCCTCAGAGAGGACGGCCAGGTAAGTTGATCGTAGATTCGTCCATTCTAGCTACGCAATTGCTGTAGCTGGAATTGCCTATCTACGACCAGCTTTAAGGTCTAGTGTAGACCTGTCGCGAGAAAAGCAGCCCGTGACTCTTGTGATAAAAGTATAAAACCTCTGTTTATCCACATAGACGAGATCCAAGGAGGACAGCGGGTGCAGCCTCCTTGGCCTGATGTTTAGGAATTGGAGCGGGCAGGGAAGGAAAATGATCAGCGTTCTTGGATTGCAGAATGGAGGAAGAGGCACATTTTGCTGAAGGAGATAGGCAGCTGGCTGTGGGCCAACGTTACAGACTCTTCAAACTCTTATCACGCGGGACGGAGCACCCAGAAGCCGTTTGGGCCCATTTATCAAAAGGAGATATTTACTCATCCCTGTTCCATGCTCTCCTGTTGATTTTAAACCCTTTCATTGCCCTTTTGGAATTAAAACATTCTTTGGACCATTAAGGGCCCCAGATGCTGCCTTCCCACCTGTGCAAGGCCCTTTTCATTCATTCGTTCATCTCTTTCCATTTAGGAAAGACAGCGGCCTGGACTTGAAACACTTAACCAGTTTAAAACGATCAAGGATAACTAGCCAAAACAGACTGTATTTGTGGCTGGAGTGTTTGTACCCCAGTCATGTGAACAGTTCTCACATCAGCTCCTGAATAATGGCAGGGTCCCGGCCATCGGATTAAGTGGGGCAGCTGCCCACGGCTTCCCCCATAACGGCTACCGCCAATGTCCTATGGATGGGAGGGAGGGGGTTACCTGAGGCCAAGGGCTGAGTGGTGGAGGCAGTGGGGGTTGCCTGGGTGGAGGGAGAACTGGGGGGCAGGACGGGGGGTGGACTAGGGGAGGAGCGGAGCCTGCAGTATGGAGGAGGTGTAAGACCAGGCCCTGCCCTGCTCCCTCTTGAGACTGCCCTAGCAGGGGATTAGACTAGATGACTTTCGTGGTCCCTTCTAACCTGATTGATGGTTCTATGAGTGTAGCATAGGGCATAAATATTCTTAATCCTCCCAGCCCAGAAAATTCTACAGAAAATAAGATCAGTCTTTCTGGCAGGTCCTGGGGGTCAAAATAACTAGGAAATGGCATATTAAGGAGAAAAGCAGACTCTACAGTTGAGGTAGAGACGCCCCAGTGTCTCCTGCAAAGGTGACCTGCCAAGGGTTAAAAATTGGGTTTGTGCTGTTTTCCTTCTTATGTATAAAAATGGCCTGCAAAGTGTTTTCCCCCTTATTGCTTTTTTAACCTTAAAAATACCAGGAATATTAAGTCTGGTTGTCCTGGGTTTTGTCAGAGGAGCCACAAAGCTATGTTCTGAGTGCTTTTTCAGCTTTTAATGGAAGAGGCGAGGGTGCTGCATTGTTAATAAGAGAGCTTGCCACATCTTATAGAACTGGAAGGGACCTCAGGAGGTTATCAAGTCCAGTCCCCTGACCTCTTGGTAGGACCAAGCACCATCCCTCCCTTGACTGAGCTCCCAGCCCTGGGTTTATAGTAGGCCAATGCTCTAACCACCAAGCTATCCCTCCCCAGATTGTCTTCTAAATGTTTTAGTTGAGTAAGCTTTAACATAAGCAGTGCATTTTACTTTGTGTAAATAAAACCCAGGTCCCCCCCCCAACTTCTCAATGAGTCAGACTTAACTCAATCAGAAAGCATGTCTGCTGTCAGAAGTTTATGAGTTCTTCAGTTGTCCAGAGTAGACCAGCTCTGAATTACTAGTATTTAAAAAAACCTGAAGAAATAACACCACCAAAAACCTTTAACTGCTCAATTTTCCCCTGCCACACATACCACTCGGACCATATTTTTGCATCAGTGGGGCTCCAAGGCCCCCCTGTGTGTTTTCCTTTTGCAGGTCATCTTTAAACTGGGGGAAATAAGTCTCAGAGAATTTATTTGGAATTTATTTTCCAGTTTGATACCTACCACCTCAGGCTCAACAAAGATATCAATTAGCTTACGCATTACAAGGACCACTTCCCCACCTTTGATATTCGCAGTGACCCCAGGCTCCCACTTAATTTAATAGACACGTGCAGCAGCTTTTTTATTCTCCCCCTTTTCCCCCTCTTCCTTCTGCCCTATCTAGCTGAGTATTATTTTTTTCTTTCATTTTCCCTATCTTTCTTTTAAATTCTCTTCCTCTCAGTTATCAGTTGTTCTCCAGATCTGAAGAAGTGGGTCTGTCAGACAAGAACTCATCACCTAATAAATAATATTGCTAGTTTTTGAGGTGCTACAGGACCACTTGCTTTGTTTTGGGGGAAGTAAGGGCCTGAAATTTGATTAGGTCTAGCTGCCACTGGTGGTTTATTGTTTAAATACAAGCTACTGCGCCAGAGAAAACAGTGACAGATGACGGGCTCTGTGACTGAACCAAGCAATAGAGTGGGGTGTGCAAACTGAGGGGCCCGCCCTGTTAGGGGGTGCAAAATTTCAAAAGGGGGAGGCAGCACAATGGGCTTCCCCCTCCCTCCAGAGCTCCACTGCGTCCCTCAGCTCAGCAGCGCTGCCATCGGCAGAGGTCTGGCTTCGTTTCCAGCCCACGCCACCCTCCCTGCCACAGATGTGTCTGTGCCCTGCCTGAGCTAGGCTGACCTCTGCTTCCAGCTGTCCTGCACCCAGGGGGCAACTGTTCTCTGGGAGTACTCGAGTCATTTCTTGTCACCCAGCCCAAGCAAGCTGGGAGGTAGGTGTGGCAGAGGCAGCTGAGTGGGGGTAAGAGTCTACGGAGACAGTTCAGTCTTTTTCTTTTCTTTTCTTTCAGTGTATTTATGTTGATCTTTTGCTCTTTGGTTTCACTTTCCCTAGAAGGTCTGGAGAGCTGGGGTGGAGGGTGCTCTTTAAACATCAGGGAGCTGTTGGGTTTTTGGGGTTTGGTTTCTTTTTCCCCCAACTGGAGAGTGAGTGGGATGAGGTCTTGAAATAGCAAGATAAAGAGTTATATATATATATATATATAAAGCATTCTCCAGTTAATTAAACATGTTAAAATATGTTTCTGTTTTTATGTCTCCATATTCGCACTTATATACTGATTAACCAAGTTTTTACATTCTACTGCCTGATTTTCTTATATGTGCTGTAAGGGTTTTTATTCTGCATATGAACATAAGTGAAATTTCTGTGAGTTTGGGTTACATTAGACAGTTTGTGTGTGGGAGGGCTCTGGCTAAGGGGGAGGCTCTGAGGTAAAAAGTTTGCTCACCCCTGCAATAGAGCGTTAGCTGCAGCATAGCTTCCCCTGCATTGCTCTAGCAACAAGCTTCAGTCCTGACTCCACAGGACCATATTTGGTGTGAGAATAACTCAGTCTCCCAGCATTGGCCTGTTCTGCTGAGGTTCCTCCGAAAAATGCGTGCGACTGTGGAGTCCTTGTGGAATTCTGGAGCTGATTCCAATCTCAGTTTGCACTCGGATGTCACCAGTGTAACTGCATTGCCGTCAGTGGTTTTACGCTAGTGTGAGATCAGAATCGCGCCCCCCCCCCCTGGATTTCACAGCTGTAAACACAGTTATTTAAACAGCATCCGGGTGACTTCTGTAATTTCTAGCAATATTTCTTTGGCTGTAGTTGAGCAGTATACTGCATAACAATTCACTTTCCAAAAGTGAGCTGGTGCTAGTTAACTATAGAATCAGATCTCAGGATATCTGCGTTCTAGTCTTAAGTCTTCCTCTAGCCTCCTGGGTTTCCTTAGGCAACTTACTTCATTGCTTTGTACTTCAGTTTTCCCACCTGTAAATTGGGGATGAGGATACTGACCTCCTTTGTAAAATGGTTTGAGAGCAACAGATGTAAAACACTATGTAAGAGCAAGGTGGTGGGGTGAATACTTTCCTGTCAGTCCGGGCGAATCATTACTCTTTGGTGTTACACAGCATTGTGGGTATAAGATTGTCTTGTACTTTCAACCTGATAGATACAACGTGAGGTCTGGGAGATACAGAGAGAGATTACCAGAGTCCTTAACTAGTCTGGTGATAAATTCTCCCAACTCAGATGTTGAAGGGATATTTTCTACTCAAATAATAAATAATACAGATTGAACCTCTCTAGTCCAGAACTCTCTCATCTGGCAACATCCATTGTTTGGCATGATTTTAGTGAGTCGGATGACGACTTATCATGGGTGTGGGCAAATTTCCTGTGGTCCCATTATGTTTGTTTAAAGCCACCAGTCCTGGCTCTCTGTTTTCTGTACTGTCAGTTACCTGTAGTGTACCCCTAAATGTCTTCTAAGAGCCCAGGAAGCAGTGGAAGTGTTGGTAATCCTGCCAGACAATATTGACCTCCTGCAGTGTTCGGCACTGGTCAGGTCCTGAAGGTGGTGGACTAGAGAGTTTCAGCCTGTAGCACTTAGCACATTTCATGTATAGGTTCCAATGTTCTTGACCCCTCTAAGTCGTATCTTATCTTTAGTTTAGAAAAGAGAAGACTCAGAAAGGAACATGGTAGCAGGTTTCAAGCACCTAAAAGAAGGTTACCAGGAGGAGGGAGAAAAATTGTTCTCCATGGCCTTCGAGGATAGAACAGAAAGCAATGGGCTTAAACTGCAGCAATGGAGGTTTAGGTTGGACATTAGGAAAACCTGCCTGTCAGGGTGGTTAAACACTGAAATGAATTGCCTGGGAAGGTTGTGGAATCTCCATCACTGTGGCGCCACAGCTAACCAAAGTCTTCCTCTTACCCAGACAAAATCCCACAAATCCTTACACACTGACCTGAAACCTGACCCCAAGCCTTGTGCTACAGCCACTAACACTTACGACTTCCCCTGTGTGGTAGGAAGAGAGTCTGACATGTAAATCCTGGGTGAAAGTAGTTAAAACTGAAGTCGCGAGGAACAGCCGCACTCTTCTTGCAGGATCTGGCAAAAATAGGGCTGATATTGTCAAAACACACATTTCGAAGAGATGCTAGGCAGGCGTGGAGCAGTTGCCCAAGCACATTTCAGAAGGATGATACCAGCAAACCCCTTACCAAGAATGGTACAAGCACCCCACCGCTCCCCAAAAGATAACAGGAACAAATGGACCCTTCTGAAAGATAAGGTCAGGATGCCAGCATGCCGAATAGAAAGGTGATGGGTAGAGCCCTGTGCAGATACAAAATTGGCATGCACATCTGCAAAAATTACCCACTTGTATCTGCATCAACACAAATTTGCAGGGTACCTAGGGACCAACTTTGTATCTGCACCTGCATAAGAAGTAAGCAGAAGCAGCCACACTGGGTCAGACCGAAGGTACCCCGTCTTCCAACAGTGGCCAATACCAGGTGTCCCGGAGGAATGAACAGACCAGTGATCACGTGACCCCTTCTTTGCCAGCTTGAAGGAAATAATGAGGGAGGGATTGCCCTCGCCTGCATCCATAGGCGCAAAATGAGCCACGGATATGTGCAGCCGTGTATGTAAAGCAGGTATCCCACTGACTCAAGTGATGGGTAAGTCCGAGGGTATCGGCTCACCACATCAGAGGGGCAATATGTAGCTTGTTTACACTGACATATAAAACGGAGTCTCTGAGGCAGTGTCTTTGGTCATCCTAGGGGGCAGCAGAAAGTCCTGCCTCTGTCTGAGCTGCATCCATTGTCATGGACGCCACGTCTTAGTATATGTGTAGTGTCTGCCATGTGCTGTTCCTGCGCTTTGTCATCAATAAACCTGGCTGGGTGCCTGTGTGCCTCAACAGAGTCTTGTGGTCACTGGGCTAATTGCTTGAGGTCTGCTGTGTCAGCCACCTGCTCAGAGCTGGGACAGCCCACGGGGAGAACACACACGTGCAGCCAAAGCTCTGTCAACACTCTGTGTCATTTGATAAGCAGCATACAAAGAAATCCATTGCTAAACAAAATGCAGAGGTGTTGCTCAGCTACTGCCTCCCTTTTTACCTCTACCTGAACCAGATATGCAGCTTATGTCTGGGACAGATTGGTGTGAGAGAGGAATAAAGCTGAAGTATATTAGTACCACAAGGTTCGGTCATCGAGACCCGCTTATGACTGTCACACTGAGCCTCTCTTCCTGTCCATCTGATCACCCCTCAACTCTGAGCTCTTGAGCCAGCCCCTCTGGCCTCCCTCTGCACGGACGCTGAGATAAGGTCACAGACCTTTGCGGTGTGATAGAAACACCGAAATCAGTTCAGCTCTTGGAAGGCTCAAGCAGAAGGACTTGCCTCAGCACCAAAGGGACCTGAACCCGAGATCAATCTGAATTACTCTATACTGTATAAAGTCTTACACTGGGGCCATGTCTACACTTGGGAAAAATGTCAAATCAGAGAATACTAATAAGGCACAGCAATGAATATGCAGCACCTCTTTAGCACGCTGCCAGCAGTGGCACCTCGAAAGTGCCATGTTTCGCTTGTGCACAGTTCATCTACACGGGTGTCCTTTTCAAAAGGACCCTCATGTAGACAAGCCGCGCATGAACGAAATGCAGCACTTTCAAAGTGCTGCGGCTGGCAGCATGTTAACGAGGCACTGAAATGAATATTCAGTGCCTCATTAATATTCCTCTGATTTGGCCATCAGCATAGCCATTTTGACATTTTTCTCAAGTGTAGATATAGCCTAGGTAAGTTCATGTTTGCCGTCCTTCTCAGGGTAAAGAGAAATATGCACAGATTCCTTCCCCTTCCCTGGTAACAATTACATATCCTGTATTTATCAGTAAACAAAAGTGATTTTATTAAGTATAAAAGGCAGGGTTTAAGTGGTCATAAGAAGTAGTGGACAGAACAAAGTAGGTTACTAAGGAAAATAAAACAGAACACGCAAGCTAAGCTTAATGCAGTAAAAAACTGGTTACATGTAATAACTTACCTCAGAGTTACTCTGATAAGCTTCCTTCACACACTGGAAAGCCCCTCAGTCTCAGCTCAGTCCACCCTACTCCCACGTCCCAGTCAGCCTGAGATGTGTCCAGCAGTTATCTTGGGTGGTAAGCAGGGTTGTTCTGATTTTTGGCAGCAGACTGTGTGGTTTGGCTTCCCACCAATATGTTGGTTTTTCCATCTTGTGTGTCCAGTTAAACTTTTTCTCTCTTTCAGTGGAAATGTATAATGTCCAAGATGGGTACCAGCATCAGGTGACATGGCTGCATGTCTTGGTAGGATCAATCATAGCTCCTCCTCCCATTTTTTTTTTTGACAATGGACCATAAAGATTATGTAGTTCCATTAATGGCCCTCCCTTGGCATGACTGCAGGTTTATAGTGTACATTTCTAATTGCAAACACATGAATGATACATGCATACAAATGGGATAATTAGATACAGTAAATTACAAGTCTTCTAGTGATACTTTATATGAAACATTTTGAGTAAGCATATTCCTGTTACATCATATTCATAAATGTGTTTTCGGATAGCTTGTAGAATGTTCTGTGACAATAAGAATCTCAGGGTATTCGAGGAAAATACTGGCAATTGTGATGTACAAATATTTTCAAGTTGGTTGAAATGTCAAATCACTGAGGAAGAGTTAAGTGCACCAGTGGGTTGATGGGAAAACTAAGGTGCCTGCCAAAGAGGCATCTGTGTTCTTAGCTTATTGTTATTTTAGCATTGAGATGTAGCAGGGTTTGTAAACATTAATACACAAGAGGGGCGAGGATGATAACATCACAGATGTGTCTTTAATACTCTGTTGCGAATGTACTTCAAGGCCCATTACATCCCATTGGTCAAAAATATTCACCTTTGACCATTAATTCCAACTTATATCATGCGAACCTGTAGGTTGCAGCATTTGTGATTCTGGAGTTTACAGGAGTGACTACAAGGTTCACAAAGATCAGGAGTCTGTTCTGTCATGTGTTACTGATATAAGTCACTGCTCTGAAGCAAATACCAGCTAAGTAGAGGAGAGAGAATAATTGTCCTTTCTTTACCAACAGTGAATTAAGGCTCATGCTTAAATCCCGTTCAAGTTAAGCATATTTTTGCGTGTTTTCCTGGAATAGGTGGTAGAAACTGAACTGAGGCCGGGTTTGCACAAAAAAGTTAGGTCAGCTACGTTGGTCGGGATATGCAAATTCACATCCCAGTGCTGTCCAATTAAGCTGACGTCATCCCCACAGTAGAGGGTGCAAGGTGGAGGTGGGATACCTATGCTGACGGGAGGCAGTGCAGACAGTGTTGCTGGTGCATTCTGCGAGTAGACAAGGCCCTGAACTTCGTGGTCAGAGAAGAGCCAGGGATCTCTGTATAAGCCATGCTTGTAGCGAGGCAGTGAGACTCCTGATTCATGGCAACAGTGAAATGGAGCTACTGCCTCGCTGGGGAGTGACCGTGCAGAAGTGACCCCAAGCCCAGCCATGTGACCTGAGCTGGCAAGCCCTGGGCCAGCTGAAAGGGAACACAGCCCTGGCTGGGATGATTTAGTTGGGGTTGGTCCAGCTTTGAGCAGGGAGTTGAACTAGATGACCTTGTCCAAGCCTAATCTATGATTCCATGACTTCATGCGTTATAAACAGATTTTTTTTTCATTATACTTGGAGAGGGAAAAAGAGGATTTTTTTTGTGTGCCTTTCAGCAGTATTTGTTTCACTGCTTGGTTGTAGCTCCAAGAGCAAATGGTGTCTTGTCTGCAGAAGAAACGCATGACGAGTTTGTGTTAAGACCCAGGTCTTAAACTATCGAGAGAGATTTTTATCCAGTTAACAATCCCATCTTTCACATGAATTATATGGGAGAGCCAAGGAAGATCATGCAACTAGATAATGGTGAGAATATTTATGAAATCAAAGTTGAAATAATATCTGGTACTGAACTGGAGGGTCGCAGGATATACTGCGTAAAGAAGAGGCAGCGGTGAAGGAAAAAAGCCTGAAATGTGCTTTGTTTTGGCTCCTGAGGACACACTTGAAATCCTCACAAACATCTATACCTGTCTTTGTATTTCCACTCCAGTTCATCTGCTGACGTGGGTTTTACCCATGGAAGCTAATGTCCTAGTAAACCCATTGGTACAGGATGCCTCATTGTTTTGCCACCAGCTCAGCGATGCATCTAAACATTCCGATGCTTATTTTTTCACATCCCTTCCCAACATGCGATCACCCCGATGGTTCTCTGGTTCCCCAGCATCCCAGAATGGCATGCCCCTCCTTCCCAGCAGTCCACCACAACTCACGACCTTCTCTTGATGCAGTCCCTCCCTCCCGCACTGCAGGATCTTTAGCCACTCCTGGCACTGTCTTCCAAGGGTGGCCAGATCCACTACTGTGCCATCTCTTTAGTTCCCTCCTCTTCATTTCTCCTGTAGAGGACAGGTGAATGCTAGGAATATTCACAAGTATTCTTCCGTGCCCTGGCAGCTCTGCTAGGTTTAGCAGAGTTAGGTGACAGTGGTCGAAACTCCTGTCTCCATCACTACAGCTGCGTGGGGGGACATACAAATACCCATATATTTTCCCAGCTTACATGCACCCAATATCGCCCTGTTTTGCTAAAAGAAAATACAAGACTCAGGATATGACAAGACACACTGGTCTACCTTGAATCATCCCTGTTCTTATTTTGTGCGGTTGTGGGCTTTTCCTTAAGGCAGTGGTTCCCAACTTTTTCACTAGTGCAGACCTCCAATCGCCCCCCCCAAAATTGTTCGTGGACCCCCATCAAAGCCAATTTCAGCTGCTATGTACACTCCATTATATGAAAAAGGAAACCGTAATGGAGATTTTCGGACAGCCATTAAAAATTTTATTGGAAGCTATTCAATTTAAAAATAATAATCGATTGTAACTTTGCAATTTATTTAAAACTTTTTTCTGTAATCATTTTTATTTATCTTTTTTATTTTTCACAGACCCCTTGCAATACCCTCATGGACCCCCTGGGGTCCACAGACCCCAGTTGGGAACCACTGCCCTAAGCAACTCTTTAAATTGCACTGCTGAGGGCTTTGGCTGGATTCAAATCAGGGGTTAGGAATGAGATGGACAGTTGTTTCCTCTTCCCGTCAAACCAGTTGCTCCAGCCTAACTCCTCTTTCCTTTCCCATTCTTCCTTCTCTCTTTGGGCCTAATCCAAGGCCCAGCAATGTTTGTGGCATTGGACCAGCCCTTAGTCTCTTAAAAGGAAAGGAAAATTGTTAGAAAGTGGCCATCATTGCAGTGACACAGTACAGTGTGATTATGCTGAGTCCTTTGGAACTGATAAGGTACCACTGAATCTGTTACGAAATAGTTGTTGGAACTATTTTTCGAGTCTGTGCCTTTACATACGTGCCCCTTGGATTTGGGTGAGTATATTATACTCACCTTTAAGGAATGCCTCCCTGTGCCCAGGTTTCTGAGCTGTCTGCCCTATGAACTGTGAATTTACAGCATGGGAGGAACACAACCCCTGTGGAAGACCTCCTCGCCTGTCAGGCTCCACCAAGAAAGCTGAGCTTCTCTGGGATGACGGAACAGGTACACTGCTGAAGCCAGCTGCCCTCACTGTGCCGCTTTCCCCCCGTGATTGGGATGCATAGGTCCTCTGTCCTGGGGGCTCCAATTTTCAGATGTGTTAAACACCCGCAACTCTATCTGAAGTTCTGGGAGGCTCTGAGAAGGCTTTTCATATCTTATGGAGAGTTGCTGGATAGGGAGGAAGACAATAAGAGCAGTGTGAAAACAAGGGCCATGCCTGCCTCCTCTGGGGAGCTCAATATCAAGAACTCATAGGCGTGAGAAATAACAAACTCACTCTTGGGAGTCAGAAGCTGCATTGTCTCAACAACAATGATGTTAAGTGGACAAACAGCACAATGGGGTGGATTAATGGGTGATTTAGGAAAGATAAGAACCAGCCAGACTGCTCCCATTTCAGCAAGGCTAATTTATGCCAAATGGCGTGTCCCCAAGAAATTGCCAGATAACTTCTGGTGGAGGGCAGCTTGAAATTCCAACCTAGCAGCTGAGCCAGGAGGGGCTGTGGGCTTTATGAATTTAGTCAGACTTCAGGTCTCCAAAAGCCAGGCTCCCTTTCCAGCCCAGGGTGGCTCAGAGTCTAGAATTAATCTGGCCCAGTGATTTCTGAAGTAGGTTTCTTTCTAGATTTTTCTGTAACTTTTGGTTGTTAGCCCTAAGCCAATCCCTAAGGGAGAGATGCTCAGAATTTGTCCAGTCTCTACCCTTTGACCTATCCTGTTTGGGTGATCCTTCCGAGAGCTGTAGCTCCCACTAGACCAATGAGAAGTCCTGAGGCACCGTATGATTTATTGAAGCATAAGCTATTATGGACAAAGACCCACTTCATTAGGTACATCTGACAACATGGGTCTTTGCCAATGGAAGCTTATGCTTCAATAAGTCTGACGGTTTTTGTTTTTGCGGATACAGACTAACATGGCTCCCCCTCTGATATGTAGTTTCCACTGGTATAGCTCTCATTGAAACACACAAACCACCTCACCATGACAAGGAATGACCTATGCTGCACCTGGAGTACAAGGGTTTGAACTAATGCTTTTTGAAAAGGAAGGATGTCTTTATTATTAAAGCACAAACCCAGAAACCCAACTTCTGCCACAGGCTTCCTTAAGTCACTTGACTTCTCTCTGCCTCATTTTTGCCATCTGTAATAGGGGGACAAAAATGTTTACCTACATCATAGCACTGATGTGTAACAATTTATCTGTCTTTGTTAAGAAAGATCATTAGGTTGAAGGAGCCATAAAAGGACAAAGTAGGATTATTCATGGGATATTGTCTTTTCTCCTCAGATATGAAGGAGACCCAGGAGGAAAGGCTGAAAGAATTGAGCTTGTTTAGTTTGGAAAAAAGAAGATTGAGGGGGGACATGAGAGTGGTTTTCAGCTATCTAAAAGTGTGTCATAAGGAGGAGGGAGCAAACTTGTTCTTCTTGGCCTCCGAGGATAGGACAAGAAGCAATGGGCTTAAACTGCAGCAAGGGAGGTTTGGGTTAGACATTAGGAAAAAGTTCCTAACTGTCAGGGAGGTCAAACAGTGGAATAAATTGCCTAGGGAGGTTGTGGAATCTCCATCCCTGGAGATATTTAAGAATAGGTTAGATAAATGTCTATCAGGGATGGTCTAGACAGTACTTGGCCCTGCCCTGAGGCAGGGGGCTGGACTCGATGACCTCTCAAGGTCCCTTCCAGTGCTAGCATTCCATGATTCTGTGATAATACTTTGCAAATTGATTTCCAAGCTGCACATACTGGAGAAATGGGGTTTAGGGAGGAGACAGAGAAGGATCTGGCAACGATCGAGACAGGATGAGAATAACTGCATGGCTGAGGATTTCAGCAGCTGGAAGGAATGCCAATGGCATCATTCCAAACCTCTTACTATGGTTCAAAGCAGTCAGTCCCTAATGAGGAATGCAGACCGATATCTGTAAGAAAGAGTCATTGTGGGATACTACCTGCAGCCCATGTGGAGCTGGCAGGAGAACAGTTCCCAGAAAACATTACCAGGATTAGCAGCTGCAACAGTGCAGAATCCCAACCGGAAGGAACAGAGATGCCAAGGACTTAATGGCCATTGGGTCTTTCTCCACACCAGCTGGTCCCTCCCAAAGCCACTACCAATGCTATCCCTACCCTGTGAATTAACAGAATAAGTGAATGACATGACGTGAAGAACAATGAATAGATTTAAGCATGAATTAAAAAAACACCAGTCATTTTAATGAATTATCCCAGGGCAGGAACAATCTACTTACAAGGGAAGATTAAGAGAATTAGGTTTGTTTACTTTGGAAAGGAGAAGAATGAAAACAGGATATGAGAACAGCTTTTACCTTACCTAAAAGGGTGCTACAAGGTAGAGAGAGAAAAACTGGTTCTCCTTAACCTCTGATGACAGGACAAGAAGCAGTGGGCTTCATTTGCAGCAAGGGCGGTTTAGTTGGACATTGGGAAAAGTTCCTGACAGGCAGTGTGGTTCATCACAGGAATAACTTGCCTAGGGAGGTTGTGGAATCTGCATCACTGTATATATTTAAGAGCAGGTTAGATAGACATCAGTCAGGGATAATCTAAATCGGGTCAGCAACCTTTCAGAGGCGGAGTGCTGAATTTTGACCTTTGACCGCTATGTACAGTCCGAGTGCTGGTGATACTTTTTAAAATCACTAATAGTCCGACTCAAAACAGCTTCATTCATAAATAAATGAAGAAACAGAGCTTTACCAATTAAGCGGTGGTTGGTAGCATTAGCTGGTGTTTTGTTAATCCACAGGTGGCCCGGCTTTGAGCAAGCTTCCAATTGCACTGGAGAGGAGGGACAAGTCCGAGCTCCTGCCTTGCATGCTGGTGAAAATTGAATCACGTGCCACTCTTGGCCCCTGTGCGGGAGGTTGCTGACCCCTGATCTAAATTGTACTTGGTCTTGGGTGTGCAGGCGACTGGACTTGATGACCTCTTGAGGTTCTTTCAAGTGCTGCTATTCTGTGACTCACTTGTTGTGCATCAGAAGTACGATCCATCCAATACTGCTGGTTGTTGTAGCTCCTGAGGGAGTCCACTGGAGCCAGTTAGCAAGCACATCTGGAGCCTTAGCTACTTAAAATACTTTTCAAGACGTGGATTCACATGAGGACATAAAAATGCCCATACTGAGTCCAGCCAGAGGTCCATCCGCCCTGTACCCTCCCTTCTGACAGTGGCCAGTGCCAGATGCCCCAGAGGGATTGAACAGAACAGGGGATCATCAGGTGATCCGTTTTGGTCACCTATTCCCAGCTTCAGACAAACAGAGGTGAGGGACACTGCCCCTGCCCATCCTGAATAGTAGCCACGGAGGGACCTATCTTCTGTGAATTTATCTAATTCTTTTTGGAGTGCTGTTATAATTGAAGTTCCATAGGTTGACCATGCCTTGTATAAAAAAAAACAACTTCCTTTTGTTTGTTTTAAACCTGCTGTTTATTAATGTCATTGGGTGACCCCTAGCTCTTGTGTTATGTGGCAGACCCCTCCCTGGAAGCTTCAGGAACCTTCTAGAAGGACGGTATACTGGATGGTGGGCCAATGGTTTTTTGTCCCGTGACTAGTCCCAAGCCCTCATTGGTCAGCTGCGCACGGCCCTTCCCTATAAAAGGCTCCCCATCTGGTAGCAAGGGGGGAAGGTTTTGGAAGGTGCACCAGAGGAGCTGAGCGAGAGCAGAGCTAGAGCAGAGCAGAGTGAGCGAGCGAGCGAGCGAGCGAGAAGGTACCACGGGGAAGCAGTGGATGAAGTGGCCCAGGGTGAGGTTGCTACTTTGGGGCAGGGGTGAAGGCCCTGCCAGTTGCCTCTTGTCCTCATAGGGACCCTGGGCTGGAGTCCAGGGTGGAGGGTGGGTCTGGACTCCTCCCACCCTTCCCCAGAGGGATTACTCCACTGGAGCAGGCGCAGGCCTGCAAGGGGACTGGCTTTATTCTCCCCATTCTGGACTTGCCTGTGATGAGGATGGCTCGCTAAGCGGAGACGCCTGCCTTTGGAAAGGCCTGGGCAGATAAGGGGCCTCCGTGAGTCTCTGAGGCAACAGAGAACCGCCAGGAAGCACAGGGACCTGCAGGGGCTGCCAGGGGACTTTGTCACAGTTATGAGACGTAAATAACGTTGCCTTATTTACTCTCTCCACACCAGTTATGATTTTATTCATTTTCTTATGCATCACATGTGCTGTTTTCAGCACAGTCTATGCAATGAGGTCTTCTCCTTGCTTTAAAGTGTCTGAGTGGCACTAGAAAAAGCCTGGCTTATACAGTCGACTCTACCTAGACACTTATTTCACGCGGAAACTTGAGGGTATTAATTCTGTCGCTGCCTAAGGATTTTCCGTGTCTAGCTGATGTTCAAATTACTCCATGCTGTCACCTGTTCTTCAGCGAAAGGCACTGCTAACATCACCAGCACATCCAGCTTCCAACACACGACCACTTTCACCACTGAGGTCAACAATGTGACTTCAATAAGAGAGCAGTCAGTGAAAGTGCTTGTCATTTGCAGGCTGTTCAATGACATATGTAGAATGGATTTGATGGACCCTAGTGAACAAGGCCTCATATAAGGAAAACCATCACCATAATTGTCAGCAATTTGTTCCTGTGCTGGCAATCTCAGATGACAGACGAAGGATGAGTGGGTCATGGTGACCCTTGTAACTTATTCATCATGAATCCTTTGGGCTATTGAAATATTTTTTGCTGTTTTCCCTATGATGTCAGGTCAGGAGATGTGTAGGGAGCACACTGGAAGCAACAATATCTGGAATTAGCACTTGATAATGAGTCATGTTTCTTCTGTACGCAAGCATCTTGAAGTATATTTTCTGTTTCTTATTATGATATTGGCAACTGGACTTTTTGGAGAACTTAACAAAACAAAGTGGAATGATACATTTGACTCACGCTGCATAAACTTATTTTGTCTCCATGACTCATGCTGAAAACCACTGTGAGTATTTACAATCTATTACAATTCTTCCTTGCCTTCCTTTCAAGTTTTGCAGTGCCTGAGGATGGCTGTGTAAAAAAGTGTTTTCTCTGATTTGTATCTGAGCTTTGCATTTGACAGGCTCAGATTCTGGTGGAGGGTTAGGGTAAATGCTAAGCCCGTGGTGGCCCACCATTTCTGAAGCAGAAGCCACTATAGAAACTAGCCACATTATACTGAAAATATATCTACTGTTCAAGCCAACTAGCCACACTCAACTGGCCAAATACCCGCATGTGGCTAGTGTGTTGGATCCACAGCTCTAAGTACAGGTTGAATCTCCCTCATCCGGCACCCTTGGGACCTGACCAGTGCTGGACGATAGAATTTGCCGGTCAATAGTGTCCAGCAGTATTACCAACACTTCCTCTGCTTACTGGGCCCTTAGTAGACATTTAGGGGCTAAATTACAGCTAACTATCAGCACAGAACACTGAGAGCCAAGACTGGTGGCTGGAAACAAACTGTATAGGACCAGAGGAAACTTGGCCATACCCATGATAAGTGATCAGCTGGCTAACTAAAATCGTGCTGGATTATGGATGTTGCTGGATGAGAGAGTTCCAGATTAGAGAGGTTCAACCTGTAGTCACTTTTGTAGCATGCAATGAAGAGACTGAAGAAAACAGCAACCCATATCTTGTAAGCTTTCAGCAATCCCGTGTCTTGGCAAGGAAAATCAATAGTAGTGGCTTGCACTGGGAAATACTGGATCATGTATTTCTTGAAGTGAACTCCTAAAAGGAATATAATCAGGAGCAACTCTTCATAGTGTAAATAGGCCTGAGAGGGCCATCTATTAAAGTTGCCAAACAAGTCCCATTAGTAAGACTCTGTTTTCAGCTATGTATAACTTTGCTTGCTTTCAACCAGTCAAACTGAATGGAAAATTTCAGCCAAAGTGCCTCCAACGTTTCCAAGCACAAAGCTAGAGAGAAAAGTATCCATGTGAAAAAAACAAAAAACTCTGGTAACCTAATTTTTGAAATGCTCTGGCAACCCAGTGCTTTGCAATAAGGACTTGAAACGTGGTAGGGGGTGGCCTTTGAGTCATAGATATGCTTATTGTCATTACCATGCAAATCTTCCCAAAATTTATGAGCGAGGGAGGAGGTGGAAGGCAGCAAGAGATAGGAAGAGGGGAGTGTTGTGAGCAAGACAGAAGTCATTCTTCTACTCTACTCAGCGCTGACTAGGCCTCAATAGGAGTATTGTGTCCAGTTGTGGGCACCACATTTCAAGGAGGATGTGGAGAAATTGGAGAAGGTCCAGACAAGAGCAACAAGAAGGATTAAAGGTCTAGAGAATGTGAGCTATGAGGGAAGACTGAAAGAACTGGGCTTGTTTAGTTTAGAAAAGAGAAGACTGAGAGGGGACATGATAACGGTTTTCAAATGCCTAAAAGAGGATTAAAAGAAGGAGGGAGAAAATTTGTTCTTCTTGGCTTCTGAGTATAGGACAAGGAGCAATGGGCTTAAACTGCAGCAATGGAGGTTAAGGTTGAACATGAGGAAAAACTTCTTAACTGTCAGGGTGGTTAAACACTGAAATAAATTGCCTAGTGAGGTTGTGGAGATATTTAAGAGCAGGTTAAACAGACACCTACCAGGGATGGTCTAGACAGTACTTGGCTCTGCCACAAGAGCCAGGGACTGGACTCAGTGACCTCTCAAGGTCCCTTCCAGTTCTGGTGTTCTATGATTCTCTGATTTTAACTATGTAAATCCTAGCTTAATTAAGGCGTGGCTCCCTGCAGATGAGGGAAGGCTGCTACAGGTTAATTGAAGCACCTGGGGCCAATTAAGGCCCTGTCTGGACCCTTATACGCCCCTCCCCCAAATTCAGACAGACAGTGTGGCGTGGAGAAGAAGTGAGGACTGGAATTTGGGGGCATGCTGCTGAAAGACCTGGTGGCAGACTTTGTCCCCCACTCCCCGCATCTAGGAGTGAGGGTAACCCTAGGTGCAGGGGGGAAAGAGGGTAGGAAACCCATGAGGTCTGAGCCGGGCTCAGGCTTAGATCCAGATCTCTTCCCCACTCTCCTACCTCCTCTGCTGGGGAATGAGCAGAGTGCACAATGCCCCAGAATAGGGGCCACGCTCAGCATCCTGACCCACCGTAGTAATGCTATGCCGGCCGTTTGCCACATAAGGATAACTTGTAGATCAACACTCCACCTGCCAAGGTCTCCAAAGAGTTTGTCCTTCCAGCTCCTTGCAGGGTCTGGCTGCATATAGGTCATAGCCATTAAATAACCAAGCACACCGCACCTCCTTTGCAGCTGTCACCCCGATCAGACTGCTTGTGTGTTATTTTCGGAATGACCCAGCATGGTCCAGCCCAAGGTCAAAGGGTCAAAGTAATTTTTCACCTGAAACACTGCCCCCAGGAGTTTCAGCCCCGTCATCAGCACTGAGAACACTGAGCATGTCTCTTCTGTGCTCCCATGTCCCTGCCACTGGCACAGAGGAAATGGAGAGGAGGAAGCCACCTGACTGAAGAGCAGACAAAAGCTGGACTAGGGGTCTGGGTAACGGAAACAGCAGTTCTTTTAAAAGACACAAAAGTAACTTTTAAAAATCTAGGATAAAATGACCTCCAGAGTTCTGGTGATCCAGGGGGAGGATTTTTTCAATGTGTTTTATGTTTGAAATGGATTTATTCAACAAAATATTATCTGTAGAAAGGGATTTTGCCTCCTTTTTTCTAGTCACTATGTACTTCAAGATTTTAGAAATAATAGATCTCATCCTGTTCCCACCTTGTTTTTATTCACGGATCGAAAGGGGAAATTAAGCGGTCCTAATTTTTCAACTTGCAATATACTAGCAATGGGCTAGACCAGCTGTGGTGTTGGGGAAATGTTAATCTGATTTAAATTCTTCATTATCAACAACAACCATGGGCTCAGCACCCATTAGTGTCCGATGCCTCCCTCACTATTTCCTTCCATCTTTCCCTGTCCAGTGCGGAGTGGCCTAGTTTCTGTAGACTAGCTCCCCACCAATCTACTACATCATCCATCCATTCTCTGTGGGTTCTGCCTCTCCTATTCGAGCCGTCCATTATGCTGAATACCAGGATCTTGACTTTTCACTTGTCATTCATTCCACAGATATGCTCAAATAGCTGTAGCTTCTCTTACATCACCTTTTTCAGTAGGCTCTCTTTCAGTGGTATCTTTTATAATTCCCCATTGGTGACCTTCTACATCCATCCTGTTCTCAGGATCTTTCTATAACAACTCCTCTGGAACACCAATATTCTTCTCTTTGAATCTTTCATTATCACCCCTGGCTCACCTCTGTACAACATGCTGCTGAATGCACATGTTTAAATTAACACAAATTAATTGTTAAAAGTCAAATTTAAATAATTATTAATTTTAACAATTAATTAAAATTAATCATTAAAAACCAATCCATTAAAATGGTTTTTAATGTTCCAGCTTTTGACAGTGCAGAACAGTCTTTTGCAGGTATAGAAAGTATATTTCATAAAGTCATAGAATTATAGAATGCTAGGGCTGGAAGAGACCTCAGGAGTTCATTGAGTCCAGCTTCCTGCCCAAAGCAGGATCAACCCTAACTAACTTTTTGGCTTTGGCCCAGAGCATCTTGGAACTGTAACATTTCAATATCTTGCTGTCATAATGTGGTATTTAGAGAGGTTAAACTTGCTTCTTGTATTTTGACTTTTTCAAGTTGTAGTTTTTTTAAAAAACAGTCTCATTAAAATTGTCTCATTTTCCTTTCTTTTCGTATCAGCTGTATTTCTCTGTACAAATAGAAACTTTATCCCTGTCATCTTGTTTCACACAGGGCTTTACAATCCAGCCTGTGTGTGTGAAGTCACAACGTGTATCTTGCCTAGAGCACAATTTGATTCAGCGTTTATGACGTCTATGGTAGGGTCAGGAACAGAACCTAGGAATCCCAGTTCCAAGAGCAGTGATTTAGTCTCTATCACTTGAAGGCATAGAATCATAGAACACTAGAACAGGAAGGGACATCAAGAGGTCATCAAGTCGAATCCCCTGCCCGCACAGCAGGACCAAACACCATCTAGATCATAATATCTTGACAGTCACTTGATAACGAGTAGGGCCTCTTCCTCTCACCCTCCTGTTTGTGAGTCCGTTGATGGCTGACCAGTCCAATTCTGCAGCCGGAGGTCTTATCACAGAAGGGGCAGGTGTTGGTAGCTGTTGGTGGGGCACAGGGCAGTTTTTGCTGCTCTTCTTCTCTGCCTCTCTTCATCTGCACTGTGATGAGACTTCTAAAACTGCCCCCTCCCCAACACACAGATAATCCTTCTCCACTGGGCAGAATTCTTCCAAGTGTCGACACCAATGCTGCACTTTTTCATGTGTGCCTTCAGCATGTCCTTATATCACTTCCACTGGCCCCCAGTGCTCCTCCGTCCTTTCTCCAAGTTCGAAGACAGAACTTGTTTTGGGAGGTGCTGATCAGACATCCGAACCACATGACCAGTCCAATGAAGTTGTTGATGAATGATAACAGCTTCAATACTTGTCATGTTTGACTCTTCCAGGACACAAGTGCTCATATGCCTATCCACCCCAAGAGATAGGCTAGTTGATGCTAGTTTTCCGCATCAATGTGGACTTTAGCAGAAAGATGACTTCCAAGGTATGGGAAATGCTCCACATTTTCCAGCTGCTCTCCACTGACTTCAATAAAAGGTGCATGAGATTCTCCCATTGGCAAGGTTTGTTGGAGCTATACAGGGCCATCCTTTGCATATAGTAGGAGGAAGTGAAACTAATGCTGGTAGAAGGTAGAAGATTGATTGTCCTTCTGAGCAAAGTCTGGGTTAATTCATACAGCGTAGGTAGAACAGTACAAGATTTCTACATATTACCCTGCCAGCATGCGTTAGAACAGCTCTCCTATGAGCTCAGTCGAAAAAGAGGTTAGTTCAGACACCATGGAACGCACAATCCTTGCCTATTCTACAAGGTGGATAAAAATGATCTAACAATAAGAGATTTTTAAAAGTACTTAAATATAACATTTTCATTTTAAATGTGATGTTATGACAACCTATCTTAAAGACTAATGTTATGATCCATTATTCATTTTAGTTCAAATATTTAAGCATTACATTTTTGCTGCTGAACTTTGAAAGAAAGTCAAGCTAGTGAACTGGGGGGAAGTCATGAGCTAAGAAACCAGAGTTTGTTGTAGTCTTAGATCAGCAATTATTTCTATTACTGCAGCACATAGGAGTTCCAGTCTCAGACCAGGACCTCATCGTACTAGGCGCTGCACAAAAAAACGGTCCCTGTCCCCACACGACTCACAGTCAAAGTAAAGCCTCTTCTGCAAATATAGAAAAAATGGTTTCTTCATTTCAGTATAAACTAGTTCCGTTCTATGATTAGTTTGTTCGAGGCTGAGGAATTCATCAGGAGGTGGAAAAAGCAGGACTTTTTTGCCCTCCTGTTTCAGTCTGTGAATATGAACAAGATGTGAGAGGATGAGATCTACCAATTCTCGGATTTGAAGAACAGGGTGACCAGACACAATCAGTTCAATTCACTAACTACACATAAGGCTTCCCATATTTAATAAATGACTTTTTCATTTAAAGGTCTTTTGATAAGAAAAATGTTTATGTAGAAAGCATATGTAAGGTAGATTTATTCAATTTAAAGTGCTAGTTTGTGCATTTTAAGGGAATTTAAATTTTCTTCCAAGACATTACTTTACAGTTAAACATTAATGTATCTGCTTTTCTGGGCATGAGCAACAAGGGGTCCTGTGGCACCCAATTGACTAACAGAAATGGATGAGCTTAAGCTTTCATGGGCAGAGACCCACTTCGTCGGATGCAGGTAGTGGAAATTTGCAGAGACAGGTATAAACAGGCAGGCCAGAGCAAGGCTGGAGATAGCGAGGTTAACTCAGTCAGG